>NC_136425.1:87860000-88508750 GCF_052625555.1 Lactuca saligna
CAGGCACGTAAAGGTTGTAACTTTACGTGCTAGAATGGTCCTAGGAGCATAGATCTATCCTTTGATCAAGAGTTGTACATCAGAAATCGAAGATCTAGTGAGAATATGCGATAGACTTGGCGAGTCCAAGTTTGAGTCCCAAAGAAGTTGAGGATCAAAAGGACCCAGTTGAGTGTGGAAAGGTTTTAAGGAGTCCCGGGGAGTGACCCAATGTTCTTGACTAAGCCATTGTTTGGGATATTCATGGGACTCAGCGAGTGCATGAGCAGACTCGGCGAGTCTAAGGCAATCTTCATATGGATTAAGATGAACTCGAAAAGTTGTTCATACAACTCGGCGAGTCAATGGCAGGACCTGTTTATCAGTTGAAGATGAACTTGACGAGTTGTTGATGCAACTCGGCGAGTCGGATGAAGATTCAGTCGATGTTGATTTGGAAGGAAAACTCGTCGAGTCATCACCTAACTCGACGAGTAGAGATTGGCATAAGGACAATTCGAAGGATAGGGACTCGGCGAGTTGGCGAGCCAACTCGGCGAGTCAGGTCAACTGGTAGTTGACTTGGAATTTGACTTGGTCGGGGGTAAGATAGTCATTTTCCCTAAGGACAGTTAGCAATGTTCGATTGAGTGTTTTGTAGGAATTACAGCCAGAGGATTTCCGGAGAAGCAGCAGCAGATAGTCAGTTCCCGCGCAGATCAGCAGCTACTTCGAGGTGAGTTACCTTTCCAGTAGCGGTGGGTCTACGACCACAATGCCGGCCCATCAGTAGGAGTTGTATGGTTAGATGATTATCTATGTGATATTCATCTAGGTTTTCTTCTACCTATATGTTTATGTGCTAGTATGATATGATGCTATGTGCTAGTGACAGTAGGGGGAGATAGTCCCCATAGTACCGGTCAATAGGGCCGAAGGGGTAGTCATGCCCAACCATGCTAGATAGATTATGTGATATGTGTTATGTGGTAGTAGTAAAAGGGTGAAATAGTCCCCAATATCTGGTCGAGAGGACTGAAGGGGAGACCAGCACCCAGATATGCTAGTCAGTATCCGGTCGAGAGGACCGACGGGGTAGGTCGGGCAGCCAAATATGCTAGTCAGTATCCGGTCGAGAGGACCGATAGGGTAGGTCGGGCACCCAGATTTTCCTGACAATATATGTATGTTGTGTGATTGTATGATATGTGGTATTATGGGGGAACTCACTAAGCTTCGTGCGTACAGTTTTCAGTTTTGTTTTTAGGTACCTCTTCATCGAAGGGGAAGGAGCTAGCGCGGTAGCGACACATCATGCACGTACACTGTTTTCCGCCTTCCGAGATAGTCTTGGGATTTATACTCTGACATTTGGTTTTCAAACACGATGTATAAATATGAAATGATTTGATTAGACAATGTTTTATTTACAAATGTTTTCCAAAGTATCGATTAAAATGAAATTTTTGGACGTGAAATTTGGGTCGTTACAAGTTGGTATCAGAGCCCAGGTTTGAGGGATTCGGATGCACCTTCGGGGGTGTTTGGACTCAAACCTAGGGATTTAAAAGAGTTTTACAAAAAAAATGACTTTCTAAAAGATAAGATAAAAGAGTTTTGAGAAAGAACAAGTGTGTGATGTGCGAAACCGGCCAAGGTCAAGTAAGTATTCCCCAAAGTACCCATACAAGTTTATGTTACGTTTAACTGTTTCAGTAGAACATCATGCTAGTATAGGACTAAGGATCTAGGAGTGATGCCTTATGTGCCTATTTTCTGTGCTTCAGCTTTTGTGAATTGCATGCTAGTATTGAGTTGACAGCAGTAGGATAACCTGTTTAGGTTATGGCTGATAGTATGAGCTTAGCATTGTATGCTAGTACAGTTTCTCACTATGAGAACATACTTGCTTGAGTAGTTTTCCTGCATCCGAATGATGCTTGATTTATGATTTGTGGGGCTCTGAGTGATGGGAGTTAGCTATTAGGTGAATACGTCACGTCACGTGTAGTTAGGGTTGAATAATCTCAAAGTGCTGGATTTGACCCTATTGCACAGCTCTTGTCTCATCTAACCGTTGTAGGGACGAGTCTGTTACTCAAAGGATTATCTGAGCCTCATCACACGTAATGGTATTCAGGTAATGGATAATTGGCATTACAAGGAGGCCTTCAGCAGCTGAGGACCGGTTTGGGTAGGGCTAGAGATTTTCCCTAGGATAAGCTTAGGAAGAGGATAGCAGTGATCAGTAGTGGTAAAAATGGATCTAGTGGAGTCAAGGCAGTCCTTGAAGAAGGTACGCATAGATGTGGAAGGTTGTATGGGCCGTACTACTGAAAGCAGAGGATCCGTACCCGAACTGAGGAAGGCTGAGACAAGACCAGGAAACTTGTAGTATATGTGATCCCTCAAGAGGTATCAGTATCACTAACGGTTGGAATTATGTATTGCAGAATGGTGGTGCTACGCCGGAGACCAGCGGTTGGCAGTTCAGGAGAGGGATCGGGTTCGGGATCAGGTTCCGAGCTAGTAGGTGAGGGGCTACTCGAGTTCATTGCGTCAGAGATCACCAGAGGCATCCTTGAGTCGACACCGATTATCTTCGGGTCGATCAAGGAAGGGATATTGGAGATAATGGAGGATCGCCTCAGGGCATTCAGGAGCGACATGGCATCTAGCCAGCGAGGATCCCACACACTATCCTTCAAGGACTTCAAGGGCAGTGGTGCGCCGGATTTTCATGGGGCGAAGGACCCCATTGCTGCCAGACGATGGATTGCAGACATCGAGTCTGCACAGTTGACTAACTTCTACCCCGAGGGGTCGAAGGTGAGGTTTGCAGTAGGGTGTTTGAGAGGCAGAGCTAGAGACTGGTGGGAGTTTGTTGGTGACTCATTAGGAGCCTCGGCTGTTGAGGCCATGATATGGCCAGACTTTGTGACCCGGTTTCGATTAGTGTTTGCCCCTGCGGTGGAGCTCCAATAGTTACCTAGAGAGTTTCTGGATATGAGGCAGAATACGGAGACTGTGGAAAATATCACTGCTAAGTTTCGGGAGAGGGCGTTGTTGGTGCCCCAGTATGCAGGTGATGAGGATATGAGGAGGACCCGCTATCACGACATGCTACGAGCTGATATTCGGGAGCATGTCAGTTTTTCCACTTGCCCTACCTTGGAGTCCATGATTGCCAGGGCAAAGGAAAGGGAGATTGACCTGGAGCACATCCAAAAGAGGAAGGTAGAGGAGGGGTAGGTTACGGGGGCTTCGGGGAAGAAGCCCAATGGGCCAGACGCAGGGCCGAAAGGCCAACATGGGCGAGGCCGCTGTAGGAAATGCGGCAAGATGCACGAGGGAGCGTGCAAGTTGGGATCGTCAGGTTGCTATAAATGTGGCAAGATGGAGCACTTTAGTAGGGATTACACCGCCCCTGCACCTGTGATACATACGTCAGAGTTGCTGTGTTTCCATTGCAACTAGAGGCTCCACAAGAAGGCCAATTGCCCCCAGTTGATAGCAACAATGCCAATGAAGGCGCCACCTCCAACGACCCTGCAGATTACTAATGGCCAGCAGGGCAAGGCAGAGGCTCCAGTGGTGAGGAGACAGACATTTCAGCTGACTACCGAGGAGGCACGCGCCGCACACGATGTGGTAACAGGTATGATTCTTTCCTTCTGACTTATTTATATGATGTTATGATATTGATATGTACTCTATGTATATGCGTTTAGGATCGTTCCATGTGAACGGTATCCCCGTGCAGGTGTTGTTTGATTCGGGTGCCACCCGATTGTTTGTTTCTCTTGCGCTTAGCAAGAAGTTCACTGAGTCTTCAGGCATGTTGGATTGTACTTTAGAGGTAGAAATTGTCGATGATCGATCGGTGCAGGCATCAGCAGTGTTCAGAGATTGCGTTCTGAGGCTATTCGATGAGCGCTACTTGGTAGACTTGGTTCCCATTCCGTTATGTTGGAACAAGGTGATTATAGGCATGGATTGGCTCAGCCCCAATGGGGCGGTGATAGATTATGCTTAGCAGCTGGTGCGAATCAGGACCCCAAGTGGGGGAGAGATGGTGATCCACGGTGAGAGGCCACAGTGCGGACCCACAGTATGTTCAGCAACAAGGGCTAGGCGCTACCTTCAGCAGGGTTGCGCAGGATATGTCGCATATGTTATGGATACCCGGGAGGCGGGTAAGGTGACTGTGAGCAAGATTCCGGTGGTGCGAGACTATGCAGATGTGTTCCCAGAGGAGCTTCCTGGGATACCTCCAGAGAGACAAGTGGAGTTCAGGATCAACCTCCAATAGCCAAGGCACCATATCGGTTAGCTCCTCCTGAGGTGCAGGAGTTGTCTACACAGTTGCAGGAGCTGTTAGACAAGGGATTCATTAGAATGAGTAGTTCTCCCCGGGGAACCCCGATTCTGTTTGTGAGGAAGAAGGACGGGTCGCATCGGATGTGTATAGATTATCGGGAGCTGAAAAAGGTAATGGTGAAGAACCGTTACCCACTCCTAAGGATTGATGACCTTTTTGACCAGTTACAGGGAGCATCTTGGTTCTCCAAGATTGACCTGCATTCAGGATATCATCAGATGAGGGTCAGAGAGGAGGATGTACAGAAGACTGCGTTTTGGACACGCTATGATCACTACGAGTTTGTGGTGATGCCCTTCGGGCTCACCAATGCTCCTGCCGCGTTCATGGACCTCATGAACCGCGTGTGTAGACCGATGTTATACCGGTCTGTGATAATGTTTATTGATGATATCTTGGTTTACTCCAAGACACAGGAAGAGCACGAAGAGCATCTGCGAGAGGTTCTGGAGACTTTAAGGAAGGAGAACTTGTATGCTAAGTTCTCCAAGTGTGAGTTCTGGTTACGCGAGGTGCAGCTCCTTGGACATCTTGTCAACCAGAACGAGATTTCAGTGGACCCGACCAAAGTGGAGGCCGTGATGAGATGGGAGGTTCCAAAGTCTCCATATGTGATTCGGAGTTTCCTAGGATTAGCGGGCTACTATAGAAGATTCATTCAACATTTCTCCAAGATATCCGTACCTCTGACGCGGCTGACAAAGAAAGCCTTGGTCTTTTGATGGGGGCCTAAGCAATAGGCAGCATTTGAGACTTTAAGACAGAGATTGTGTGAAGCACCAATCTTAGCCCTGCCAGAGGGCGTAGAGGATCTTGTTGTATACTGGGATGCATCCATTTCAGGATTGGGTGCGGTGCTAATGCATAGAGGGCATGACATTGCTTATGCTTCGAGACAGCTGAAACTACACGAGGCAAACTACCTGACGCACGATTTAGAGTTGGGGGAGGTTGTCTTCACCCTCAAGATTTGGCGGCATTACCTTTATGGAGTTTGGTGTACCATTTACATGGACCACAAGAGTTTGAGGTACCTCATGGATCAGTCGAATCTGAACATGAGGCAGCGTCGGTGGTTGGACATGGTGAAGGATTATGACTGTGAGATCCTTTATCACCCGGGGAAGGCCAATGTGGTAGCCGACGCGCTTAGCCACAAGGCAGCACCAATCAGAGATGTCTGCCTAAGGATGACAGTGGTGACTCCGTTGTTAGATCAGATTTGGGAGGCTCAACAGGAGGCTAAGAAGGAGGAACATCGGAAGAGCGAGCGTATAGTGGGTCAGGTTTCCTCCTTCGATTATGATAGCCGAGGGTTATTGACACTACACCGTAGGATGTGGGTGCCATACCACGGGGGTGTGCACCAGGTTCAGATGGAGGAGGTGCACAAATCTCGGTTCTCCATTCATCCTGGGGCGACAAAGATGTATACGGATCTTCGTATGGACTATTGGTGGTCCTACATGAAGCGGGATGTAGCATGGTTTGTGGAGCGGTGCTTGACCTATAGGAAGGTCAAGGATGAGCATCAGAGACCTCACGACAAGATGCAGCTATTGGATGTTCCGCTGTGGAAATGGGAAGACATCACGATGAATTTTATCACCAAACTTCCCAGGACCGCGCGAGGAGTGGATTCGATTTGGGTCATTATCGATCGACTTACCAAGAGCACCCATTTTATCGCGATTCAGGAGAGCATCTTGGCTGAGAAGTTGGCCGACATCTATATCTGGGAGGTGGTGGCATGGCACGGTATGCCAGTTTCTGTGATTTCATGCAAGGATGTGCGGTTCACATCCAGGTTTTGGAGGAAGTTTCATGATGAGTTGGGTACTTGTCTGCATTTTAGCACTGCCTTTCACCCGCAGACGGATGGTCAGAGTGAGTAAACCATCCATACCCTGGAGGATATGCTGCGAGCATGCATATTAGACTTCAAAGGTAGTTGGGATACCTACCTTCCATTGGCAGAGTTCTCCTATAACAATAGTTATCATGCGAGCATTGATCGTCCTCCCTTCGAGATGCTATATGGGAGGTAGTGTAGGACCCCGATATATTGGGGTGAGGTTGGCCAGAGGTTAATGGGGAGCATTAAGGTAGTGCTCAAGACGATAGAGAAGATTCAGCAGGTCCGGAGCAGGCTTCAGACTGCTCAGGGTCGGCAGAAAAGCTATGCCGATAAGCGCCGATCAGACCTGGAGTTCCAGGTTGGTGATATGGTTCTCCTGAAGGTTTCACCATGGAAAGGCGTCATTCGATTCAGGAAGCGTGGCATGTTGGGCCCAAGGTACATTGGACCATTTAGGGTTGTAGCCCGGGTGGGTAAGGTAGCGTACAGGCTGGATCTGCCAGCCCAACTCAGTAAGATCCACAACACTTTCCACATCTCCCAGCTGCGGAAATGCCTGGTGGACGACTCAGCGGTGGTACCCCTAGAGGAGATTCAGGTTGATGACAGCTTGAATTACATTGAGAGGCCAGTGGTAATCCTCGACCGGAAGTCGAAGGGTTTGAGGAACAAGAGGGTGGAACTCGTCAAGGTGCAATGGCAGCACCGGAAGGGGTCAGAGTGGACTTGGGAGCTGGTGGAAGAGATAGTGGAGCACTACCCCGAGCTGTTTCAGGATCGAGCTGCAGACTTCGAGGACGAAGTCTAAAATAAGTAGGGAAGATTTGTAGCACCTGGTTCTTGGTACGTATTCTTTGTAATTAAATCTTTATATATGTGCATTTTTGGCCTTGGACTCTGCAAGTTGAAGGACCAAATCGCCGAGTAGAAGTGGGATAAGATGCGGGGTATAAGCTGTGAACTCGGCGAGTCGGTCTCCGGACTCGGTGAGTAGACCCTGTCTGGACAAAAACCCTAATCCGAGGGTTTGCACCCCTATTTAAATGCTTTAATCCGGCCTCCTTCGTCCCATTTACTCCCAGAGGACCCCCATAGCAAACCCTAGCCGTTGTTGAAGCAAACTAGAGCATTTGAAGTGAGTTTGGTGTTCTTGTGATCCAAGGAAGGAAGAGAGGCTTGAAGGAGCAAGAATGGACTAAAGGGGATCCGAAGTTGTGCATCATTTGTAGCTCATTCAAGGTAAAAATTTATACCTTGTTCTTCCAAATGCTTTCTCCCATTTTGTGTAGTTTTAGGGTCTTATGAGCCATGTTAGCTAGCCAACCATGAATGCAAGCATGGCTGGGATGAGGGTATGAATCTAGGACCCGTGAGGGGTCACTAAGCAGAAAAGGGGTGCTTTTCCACCCAAGAAAGGCTCCATGCAACTCAAGGGCTTGTTTTAGGACCTTTTAAGCCTAAAGTCCCATGCAAGCACGTAAAGGTTGTAACTTTACGTGCTAGAACGGTCCTAGGAGCATAGATATATCCTTTGATCAAGAGTTGTACATCAGAAATCGAAGATCTAGTGAGAATATGCGAGATACTCGGCGAGTCCATTCTTGGACTCGGCAAGTCCAAGTTTGAGTCCCAAAGCAGTTGAGGGTTAAAAGGATCCAGTTGAGTGTGGAAAGGTTTTAAGGAGTCCCGGGGAGTGACCCAATGTTCTCGACTAAGCCATTGTTCGGGATATTCATAGGACTCATCGAGTGCATGAGCAGACTCGGCGAGTCCAAGGCAATCTTCATATGGATGAAAATGAACTCGACGAGTTGTTCATACAACTCGCCGAGTCAAGGGCAGGACCTGTTTATCAGTTGAAGATGAACTTGAGGAGTTGTTGATGCAACTCAGCGAGTCGGATGAAGATTCAGTCGATGTTCATTTGGAAGGAAAACTCGTCGAGTCATCACCTAACTCGACGAGTAGAGATGGGCAAAAGGATAATTGGAAGGATAGGGACTCGGCGAGTTGGCGAGCCAACTTGGCAAGTTAGGTCAACTGGTAGTTGACTTTGACTTTGACTTGGTCGGGGGTACGATAGTCATTTTACCCTAAGGACAGTTAGCAATGTTTGATTGAGTGTTTTGTGGGAATTACAGCCGGAGGATTTCCAGAGTAGCAATAGCAGATAGTCAGTTCCTGCGCAGATCAGCAGCTACTTAGAGGTGAGTTACCTTTCCAGTAGTGGTGGGTCTACGACCACAATGCCGGCCCATCATTAGGAGTTGTATGGTTAGATGATTATCTATGTGATATTCATTTAGGTTTGCTTCTACCTATATGTTTATGTGCTAGTATGATACTGTCACACCCCGAAACCGAAGGCGGAAACATCTCGGGGCAGAGGTGACTTCATGTAGATATCATAACCAATGTACATAGTAAGCAAAGTAAAACATAAAAGTTACATTACATAGATTTCATTACATCAGTTGAAAAGTAAAGTAGTACAAGTTTCATAGATACATAGTTTAAACAAAAGAAAGACGTGACTTCCATTCGCTCCATCTTCTGCAAAAGGACGCAGGCTACCTGTCTAAGTAGAACCTGAGAATACAATCATTTTAAAAATCAGCATAAAGCTGGTGAGTTCATAAGCGGTTTGTTTTTATGAAAATGTACAAGATTCCTTTTGATTTCTGAAAATGTTACAACTCAAGGAAAATCCCATATTTTCCTAATGTGAAAGATGTTTACTGAAAACCTGATTAACCCTGTAAAGTATGTTTGTTTACCAACCCAAAAATGTAATGTAAAAGATGTATATTGAAAGTAAAGTTTAGTTGTTCTGTTATGTTACACTGTTTTGATTATGAATTGGGATTACTCAAGGAAAATCCTATATTTTCCTAATGTGAAAGATGTATACTGCAAGCTTGATTAGCATAGTAAACTATTTTTTATGGTTATTAATTTACTATATCCTTTATTTCTAAAAATGTAAATTTCTATTATCCAAATTGCGAGTTCTATAACCATACTATAGACTAGACATGGCAAAGGAGTGCCAATATCACTATGACTTTTGTCACCCTTGAACCCTTTCGGTTCGACTGTAGCTAGCAACCAGGTGCGGGATAGTCAATCCCGTATAGATCTATACACTCAAGTCATGCTCCCTACCTAAGAGATTCTGGTTACAGAGGCGGTCCTCCACTTGTGTATCTTTGTGGAGTGTTCTCTGAGGATGTGTCTCCAATTTATAAGAATAACAAATCTACAAAGACGAGCCTCCACTCGCGTATTTCTGTGGAGTGTTACCGAGGACAAAACGATATTCTAAGCTTCTAGTTCAATGTTCAATGATTATGTTTTTAACTATTATAATGTGGAAAACCATTTGTGAAAATATAAGGTACAACAATGTATAACGTTTTTCACAGATAATAATATAATGAAATCTGCAAGTTCCAACGGTTATCAGTGTTATGATTAACAGTGTTAAAAACATAAGTAGTATGAAACACAATACATATAAAATAGTTTTGAGTACAAGTATTACTTGTACTTTGCTTGTATTCCCCCTTGAAAACAGTGAAAAACATTGAAAAAGGGTAGGGGTATGAACTTACCGGATGCCGAAATGTGTCGAATGGGATGCTAAACGTCGGATCAAGGCTTGAAAACGTGCAAGGTTCCTATGTAATGTTAAATGATACACAAAGGTATCTAATTAGATTTAAATCACTAATTAATTGAAGATATACACTTCTAGTCGCGAAAACACTTCATAATAAGTGTTTGGAGTGACCCGGGTGACTTTTCGGGACATGAATGGCTAGGATATGGGGTTTCCTCTCCAAGAGTAAACTCTAGGGAGTGTTCATGGCCTTAAACACCTCATTCCCATGAGCTTACGACCGTAAACTCATGGTGGGGTGTTTTATGTGCTAAATGGCCTTAACTCAAATGAGGGGTGTTGCTAGGTTTGGTTCTAGGGCATTATCAAGGAATTAACTCAACCATATGGACCGATTTATGAGTTTACGGTAGTAAACTAAGTGTTTACAGCTGAAAACTCTCACCCACATCATTCTTAATTGTTTTGAAGGTCAATGGTTAATCACAAATGATTCAACTCAATTTTACAAGACTTGGGGTGAGTTTAGGGCATCAAATGACACATATATAGGAGTTTACGGCCCTGGAGCATATGCTATGGCTGTAAACTCTCAAATGGAGGGTTTTTGTTATGTTTAAGGCTCCCAAACAATTTTTGGTTGGTTGAAGGATTTATTCCAAGGCTTATGAGGTGTGTAAGTTGGATTTTAACACCCAAAAAGGAGTTTACTCCCCATGAAATGGTGTTTACGGCCCAAGCTTGTTCTTGGGCAGTAAACTCATGTTTACTCCTCAAAAATGATATTCAAGGTGTTCTAAGTCCAATCCAATAAGTCCTTAAGCCATATCTAAGCTCCTATGGTGATTTGGATGGGTTTTAAGGCTCAAAAACCCCATTTACATGTGTTCACGGCCTAAGGCTGTTCCAGGGCCGTAAACACATGCTTATGGTCCTATTCCATGATTTGAACACGAAAATGAAGGCTAAGGATGTTATACTAGGAGCTAGGATGATTACCTTGGTGTTTTGAGGCTTGAAATGGATGATTTTTGGACCAAATTCTTGAGTTGAGGAGAGAGGTTAGAGAGAGAGTAAAAAGGCTCCAAATGAGTCTTAATTCACTTTAATTAAGGTTTGAATTTGATACATGTTGGAATTCAACCCGATACTGATGTTAACCAAGGCTTTTGGTCGCACCCGATTAAGTTGTCGTCACCCGATATCGTCGAAACTAAAATTTTTCTAATTACTAGTTTGGAAGGTTTTCACATGTTTCCAACATGTTTGGATACTTACAAGGTCAAATAAAAGTCTTAACTTAATTGACCTAATCCAAAAACGAAATCGGAATAATTCGATTAAAACGAGTTTTACGGACGAAACGGGTTGCGGTGATGGAAAAACTTTGGGTTGTCACATATATGATGCTATGTGCTAGTGACAGTAGGGGGAGATAGTCCCCAGAGTACCGGTCGATAGGGCCGAAGGGGTAGTCATGCCCAACCATGCTAGATAGATTATGTGATATGTGTTATGTGGTAGTAGTAAAGGGTGAAATAGTCCCCAATATCCGGTCGAGAGGACTGAAGGGGAGACCAGCACCAAGATATGCTAGTCAGTATCCGGTCGACAGGACCGAAGGGGAGACCAACACGCAGATATGCTAGTCAATATCCGGTCGAGAGGACCGAAGGGGTAGGTCAGGCACCCATATTTACGTGTCAATATATGTATGTTGTGTGATTGTATGGTATGTGGTACGATGGGGGAACTCACTAGGCTTCGTGGTTATAGTTTTCAGTTTTGTTTTTAGGTACCTCTTCATCGAAGGGGAAGGAGCTGGCACGGTAGCGACACATCATGCATGCACACTGTTTTCCGCCTTCCGAGATAGTCCTAGGATTTGTACTCTGACATTTGGTAGAATTTGTATTTTGGTTTTCAAACACGATGTATGAATATGAAATGATTTGATTAGAAAATGTTTTATTTACAAATGTTTTCCAAAGTATTGATTAAAATGAAATTTTTGGACATGAAATTTGGGTCGTTACAGAAAGAAGGCCGTCAGCCGATTCCCGGGAGGAGTTCCTGGAAAGATGTGTAAGGTCGAACCTTATAATATGATGATGTTTGAAACTGATCACTCAACGTCAGCACATAACCCAGCGTCAGCATACCAGTTGTTCAGTATATAGTTTTATATTCAACATTTTGTAACAGATTTAGTACTTATCTTGTTTGCATAGTTATCGTCTATTAGTTAGCTGGTATATCCCTGATTTGTAGGGATTGCCTAGATTAATTATATATAGTCTTTTGTACACGTTTGTGAGATACATCTTTCACAAACCCTAATAGCCGCTTTGTGCATTCGATAATCTCTTTGTGAGATTATTATTGTTAGTGAAAGTTCTTTGTGAAACTTCATTGTTCTTGTTGATAGTCATTGTTTCATAAATTGTTTGATCTAAGGCCCTCTCAATTGGTGTCAGAGCAGTGTTCTCTTATCATACAAATGGCTTCATCATCTTCCTCTTTAAACTCATCAAATCATCCTTCTGCTAAAGTTCCTCCATTTGATGAAACCAATTTTGCTATGTGGAAAATAAAAGCTCTCTATGCATTAGAATCTGTAGATGAAGACATGTTGGACATCATCGACAAAGGTCCATATGTTCCGATGTATCAGGCCTTGAAAAACAATGTTCCTGATGGTTTCATGAAGAAAACACCTAGAGAAAACTGGACAGCAGATGACAAAAGAAAGAATGGTCTCGATGTTTGTGCTGGGGCTGCAATCAGCTAGCTTTGCCACACAATATCTTTGGGCTGGTTCAGAACTGCATCTCAGCAAAAGAAATGATAGACACGCTGACTGTCTCTTTTGAAGGCACTGAGGAAGTCAAGGCTACTCAAATAAACGATCTAAACAGAAGGTATGAACATTTCCTTGCAAAGAAAGGTGAAACCCTAACTCAAACCTTTAACATGTTTAATACTCTTGTTAATGATCTGTGGAGACTAGATCAGTTGAAGCATCGAACTATTCTAGTGCAGAAGTTTTTGGATTCTCTGGGTGCAGGTTGGGAGAATCATGTTGATGTGCTGAAAAATAGTGAGAAGATCAGCACAATGGATTTACAATGTCTCTATGGAAACCTTCGATACTATGAGGAATCCAAGCTTCAGAGAAAGGAGCTGATGAAGGATGCTCAGCGTGAGTTATCAGTGGCATTATTTTCAAACAAAAAGCAAGTGTCAGAGTCAGACACTTAAAACCATTCAGACACTGATTCTTCTAAAAGTGAGACTGATGATCTGGAAAAGGTTGTTGCTAGTGCGGCTTTAATTGTGAAGACTTTTGAGAAATCAGGCCGAAATTTCTCAAAGTTTCAGAAGAGGATGAGTGAGAAATATTCAAAAAGATCAGATGTTGACAAGAAACATGCTACCGAAAAGAAAGGCAAAGCTCAGTGCTTTAACTGTGGTAGCATTGATCATTTTGCAAAATAATTCAAGCAAAGAAGAACCCAAAGCTTGGAGGACTACTGGAAGCAGAAGTACAACAAGTTGGTTGAGAAGCTGAAAGCAGAGAGCATAAATTTCTTGTCGTTGAAGAAGAAAAATGGAAGACTGATGAGGAGTCATCAGATGCCGAAGTTAAATGGCTGATGGCTAAGATAGAAGATACCGATGAATGTGAAGTCAGCAACAGTTCGTTTGATGCTGATATGTTTGATGCAGTTGAAAACTCCAGGAAGCACAACACTGATTCCCCTTTAATGTATCAGGTTCAAAATTTTGTTTCCTATTTAATGAATGAAAAAATCAAAATTTTTGAGTATTTGGGCATTCTTAATTCTAAGAAGAATCAAATCATAAGAGATATGCAGAATCAAATTGATCTTCTTAAAACTGAACTATCCTTGAAAAATAACATTATTGACACTACTCAGGAAAATCTAAGAGTTACTAGTTTATCAAATTCCTCGCTATCTGCTGAAATTGATAAAGTTTAAGACCTCTTGAACAAAGAACAAACTGTTTTAAAAATTTGGGCTAAATCTCACAAAAATGCTAATTATATTATTTCTGCTCAAATACCTCATTCATGTGAGAAAATCCTTGGGGGAAATTTTGCTGATGCTGAAAAAGTTTTTAAATCTCAAGAAAAGGAATTTGAATTTTATTCCATGAATGAATTAAAACATAGTTTCAAAAACAAATTTATCAGCAACACTTTTATTAATCAGAGTCTCATTGATGACAACCGTGTTACTGATTCTAATGGTGTTACTGAGTGTAATATTGAAATTACCGGAATTGATCCTACTTCTTACCCTGCACATCTTGAGAGACCAACTCCTCTCATTGAAAATATTATCGAATTTCCTATCTCAAACGAAGTGTTTCATACTGTTCATGAACAACTCAAACATTATCCTGATTGCAGGGCTTTAGTGCATAAGTCTAAATCTGATACTGATGCCAGCTCCTTATCCATCACTGATCATAGTTCTTCTGACACTGAATTTTGTTGTAATTGAATGTCAAATAAAAGGAATCAAAGTTCACTTGATGAATCTTTCAAATCCAAATGTGTTAAATATAGAAATCTGCTTACCAAGAAAAACTTTGGTACTAGAGTTTGTTACAGATGTGGGGACACCTCTCACAAGATCAATAAATGCAAGTTTGATAAAACATCGTTAAGAGCTGACAACATCAACGTTAGAAATGAAAGATGGAATCTTAAATCAAATTCTTTGAACTGTCTTCCTAAAGAGTGCTATAATATATTGTCAAATAACTTTGTGAATGACCCATCTTACAATGAGTTAGTGTGTTCTAACTAGTTTCTCAGCACTGCAGGGTCAAGAGCATCGTTGGTACTTAGACATCGGTTGCTCAAGACATATGACAGGATCCAAGTCTCTCCTGGAAGACTATGTCAAGAAAACTGTTCTTGTAGTAACATACGGAGACAATGGAAAGGGGTTTACTAAAGGATATGGGAACATTAAGTGCAATAATGTGGTGTTTCAGAATGTTTCATATGTAAAGGGTCTCAAACACAATCTCATCTCAATCAGCCAATTGTGTGATGCTGATTATGAAGTTCATTTTACAAAGAAGGAAGGAAGAGTTGTCAACACTGACAAGAACATTGTACTCTCAGCAAGTAGAAAAGATGATATATATGTTCTTGACATGTTCTCAAGTGACAAGGCACTGATGCAATGTTTCTTTACCAAGTCTCAAAACCAATCTCAGCTGGATTTGGCACAAAAGGTTCTCTCATTTGAACTTTAAGAATCTATCTAAAATATCCAATCAAGATCTAGTTAGAGGTCTCCCAAAACTCAGCTTTGTCAAAGACAAGATGTGCTCAACGTGTGAACAAGGAAAGCAAACCAAGTCATCATTCAAACCCAAGTCATGTTCTAGCATATCTGTTCCTATTCATTTACTACACATGGACCTGTTTGGACCTATTACTGTTTGTTCCCAAGGAGGAAATAAGTATACACTGGTGGTTGTGGATGAGTTTACCCGATTTACGTGGGTGGCTTTCTTGAAGAAGAAAGGTCAAGCCGCACAGGAAATTATCTAATTGATTCAACAAAACGAGACGCTGACTGGTCTCAAAGTTAAGCAGCTAAGGAGTGATCATGGCACTGAGTTCCAAAATTCGACTCTTGAAGACTTTGTGATTTTAAAGGTATTGGGCAGAACTTTTCAGCTCCTCGCACGCCTCAACACAATGGAGTTGCTGAACGAAGAAATCGAACACTGATTGAGGCAGGAAGGACCTTAATGATTCATGTTGGTCATCCTATGTCGTTTTAGGCTGAAGCTGTTAATACATCATGTTATACTTAGAATCGCTCTCTAATTCATAGGGTTCACAAGAAGAGACCATATGAGATGCTGAAAGGTCGAAAGCCGGACGTATCCTTCTTTCACGTGTTTGGATGCATTTGTTATATTCTTAATCAGCGCGATCCCAGATCAAAATTTGAGCCTAAGGCTGAAAAAGGTATTTTTGTTGGATATTCATCTATTTCAAAGGCTTTTTGTGTTTTTCATGTGAAAAGGCAATGCATTGAGGAATCCATTCATGTAAAGTTTGATGAAGAATCATACACTGATGAAAAAGTAGCTCATTCCTCTTCTATCTTTCAAGAGCTTCTCTCTTGCCCATATGATGAAGTTTCTCATACTGAAGAAGAAGCTATTATTCCTGATCCTATCGCTTCAGACCCAAGTTCTGTAAATCAAGGTAATGAGGTTAGCTCGACAACTCATTTGTCCGATGCTGATGAAACCCTTGAGATTGAAGATTCTCCTGCAACTGATGTTCCTTTTAGTAATAACACTTCAGTGTCAAATCCATTGGAATCAGCTCCTGGACATCGAGATCACCCTGTTGATCAAATTATTGGGAATCTTCATGATGGTGTCTGAACCAGATCTCGTGTATCTAATAATTTTTGCATGTATGTTAATTTCGTTTCAATGATCTTACCTGACAAGATACACTCATCTCTTCAAGACGCTGACTGGATTAAAGCCATGCAAGACGAGCTAAACGAGTTCGAAAGGCACAAGGTTTGGACTCTTGTTCCCAGACCATCAGGAAAGACCATCACCGGAACACGCTGGGTCTACCGCAACAAGGTTGATAAAGATGGTATTATTACTCGCAACAAAGCAAGACTTGTTGTTCAGGGGTTCACTCAATTTGAAGCTATTCACTACGAGGAAACTTTTGCTCCAGTTGCCCGCATTGAAGCAATCAGACTGTTTCTCGCTTACGCCTCATACATGAACTTCATTGTCTACCAAATGGATGTCAAAACAACATTTCTTCATGGTGTGTTAGAAGAAGAAGTGTTTCTCAAACAACCCCCAGGCTTTGAAGACAAAGAGCACCCTGACTATGGGTACAGACTAGATAAAGCAGTATATGGACTGAAGCAAGCTCCTAGGGCCTGGTATGAGACACTGACATCATATCTTCTTGAAAATGGCTATAGAAGAGGAGCAATTAATAATACTCTCTGCATCAAAAACAAAGGCTCAGACATGATTCTTGTTCAAATCTATGTCGATGATATCATCTTTGGATCTCCAAATGAGAAGCTGAGCAAGGAATTCGCTGAGATCATGTCTCAAAGGTTCGAGATGAGCATGATGGGGAAGATGACCTTTTTCTTAGGTCTTGAGGTTCAGCAACAAAAATCAGGTATCTCAATTTGTCAAAGTAAATATATTACTGACATGCTTGTTAAGTACTCTCTCAGCGACTGCAAACCGGCTTCTACTCCGGTGTCCAAGACTGATAAGCTACACGTTGATCCCACCGGCACTAATGTTAATCACTCTCTTTATCAAGGAATGATTGCATCTCTTCTCTACCTCACTGCCAGTCTCCCTGATATCATGTTTGGAACCATTCTCTGTGCTAGATTCCAAGCTAATCCCAAGGAGTCTCATCTCACTGTAGTTAAACGCATCTTTCAATACTTAAAGGCCACTCAGAACTTGGCATTGTGGTACCCTCGTGACTCAGCACTTGAACTCTTTGGATACACTGATTCTGACTATGCAGGATGCAACTTAGACAAGAAGAGCACGTCAGGTGGATGTCATTTCCTTGGAAATCGACTAATCAGTTGGTCTAGCAAGAAGCAAACCTCAGTAGCTATCTCCACTGCAGAAGCTGAGTATGTTGCAGCTGGGAGATGTTGTGCTCAACTCTTATGGATTCAGAATCAACTTTTAGACTATGGGCTTAAATTCACAAAGACTCCTATACACTTTGATAACACCAGTGCCATTTAGATCACACAGAATCTTGTTCAGCACTAAAAGACAAAGCATATCGAGATCAGACATCACTTCATTAGAGATAATGTTGAGAAGGGCAAGGTTGTTCTAAAACATGTCAAGACTTCAGATCAACTAGCTGATATTTTCACCAAGGCCCTGGATACTCAAACTAATGCTCACATTATTGGATCACTTGGGATGATCACTCTGGATTAAAAAATGATTTACTAATGTTTGCTATTGTCTTATAAACTAATGTATTCTTTTGCTGATGATGATGTGCTGATGATGTTTACCATGATGAGTACATTGTATGATCTCTTATCTCTATCTCTTCTACAAATCTTCTAAACTAAAGTTGAATGATTCACTGTATTAAACCATACACTGATAACAACTTGAAACTCTTTGTCGATGGTTAGACCAAAACACCAAGGTCTATCACATGCAACTATCCCTTCTTACCAATCTTACACTGATTCTGTGATTCAGTATGACAAAACACATGCTGATGAGAGTCTAATAGTCTTTGCCGATGGTTAGCCCAAAACACCAAGGTCTATCACACGCAACAATCCTCTCTTCACCTTCTTCTCACTCAGTGTCTAATGATTCAGTAAGAAGCACTACTCACTGATAAAGACTCAACACTCTGTGCTGATGGTTAGATAATTAAACCAATATCTATCACACGCACCAACCACCTTGCTAACCTTAAACAAGCAAGTTGTACCTTGAATTGACGACAAACTATCTTTCAGCATGTAACTTTTTGTGACATTGATCTCAGCGCTTCCGCAGACACTGATTGTCGTTTCCTCTTCAGTACAATGGCTCTTTTTACCCAACGACTATTTTTTTGATTTGACAGTTTGTTAAGATACGCAGTTATTTTCGATAAAGATAATCATTACCTTTTTTTTTAAAAAAAAAACCGTTTAATCCCATATTTAAACTTTTTCCACCTCTCTCCCAAACCTTCCTCCCATCATTCAAACTTCCTTCTCTCTCCTCAAAACCCTAGAATCCAAACTCTCTTCAATGGCGGCATCCCTATTTACTTTCTCGTCCACTTCAAGAAGAATCGTCCCAGCTCCAAACTCTCCTCCTCTTCCCATATACATCAAAGCCACAAATGTCGTTTTCAACCCTGATATACCAGATGTTCATCGCGGTCTTGGACTTGATGATTTTGTCAAATTTTTAGCATCCTACAGACTTCGATACGCTATCAGTGAGGTTCCCTCAGAGTTCTTTCCCGAACAAATATGTGAGTTCTACTACACCGCAACGGTTAATAATGAAAACAACGTCATCTCCGACACTATTTGGCGTGGCCGTCGCTCAGTTTTCATCACTGCTGATCTCCTCAGTGTTGCACTAAGTTTACCAATTTTTGAGCCATTCTCTGAGCTTCCAACTATTGAATGGTGTCGATGCCTCTTTGATCAACTGGGCTATGATCACTCGAAGGATGGTACTCGATCAGCTCTCATTCTGCGTCAATGTATGACTCTAGGATGGAAATTATTCACCGGGGCACTTTGCAAATGTGTGGGTCACAAATCTCGTAGTGGTGATCAACTGAGTACTTATGAGCAACAAGTTGTTTGTTCCCTCCTTCTCAACAAACGTCTTGATTATGGGGCCTTCTTCTTTGATCAGCTTGTGCAACTTCTTCGTGCCAATGTACGAGCTGATCATGTTCCATTTCCACGCTGGATTGCTCTTGTCCTGGATAAATTTTTCGCTGAAGGCTTGTACTCCCACTCTGGAAACCCCATCCAATGCCCACGCATCTCAGTATGAATGTATCAGGATGATCTACTAGCAACTGGCATAGGTATCTCTGATCGGATGCGAGAATGGATCGCAAATCCATATACCGTTCCTTCACTAAACGCTGACACTGACGAGGGAGCTGATGATAACAAAGAAATTCATGCTGATCTACAAGCTGAAATGGAAGACGGTGCTCATATCTCCCCTCAACTTTCTCATCATACTATTTCTGTCACCAAAAGGGTTCACTCAGCTCAGGGGGAGCAACAATCTCAGGGGAAGCAACCATCTTAAGGGGAGAAACCCTCTCCGGGGGAGCAGCATCGATCACCAGAAATTCCAGGTACTCAACTCATTCAAATCCCGGCCTCAGCGTTTAATGAGCTTCTTACACCAACTCGAGACATGAGTCAGCATCTTCTACGTATTGAGGCTGATGTCAACCAACTGAAGGGAGTTATTCTGTCAACTCCTTCCCCTGGCCCAAATAATGATGATGATCAAAAAGGGGGAGAAACTGATTCTGTTGAGCTTGGATCTGAAGAGAACATTTTACACCAGACCGAGTCGCCACAGCCTGTGCACGAATCTGAGAGACCAACAGAAACTGAAAAGCTTACTGAAGATAGTGAGCGTGATGATGAAGATGCACATGATGATGAGTGTCAGATGCTGGACATGAACTTCATTGATCCTACTGTGCCAGTTCAAGAAGAAGACTCAGATGATGATGAAGATGAACATGATGATGAGTGTCAGATGCTCGACATGAACTTCATTGATCCCACTGTGCCAGTTCAAGGAGAAGACTCATATGTAGTTAGAAAGGATCTTCAACCTTTATCTCGCAAGTGCAAGGCAGCAGATACTGAATTATCTGATTAACATACTGACACTTCTCTTCCCAGCAAGAAATCTAAGTCCATTGTCAGCATATCCAAATTGGCAGCTGAATGGAACATGTCTCCTGATCAAGTTAAGCAAATCCTTGATGATGCCAATAAAGCTCAGCTTCTAAAGAATATTGCTCAAGATGATGAATCCCTCATTCAACACAAACTTCAGGCCAAAGGATCCTTTGAAGCTCAGATGCAAAGGTTTTTAGCATATCAGTCCAAATCTAAATCTTCACAGCCTCCTCCTAGTAGCAGTAAGTCAAGGACTGATAGTGTTCTCGACAGGATTGATCGCAAGAGGTTTCAAGATGTTCTTAAACGAAGAGTGAGCAGTGATAAGATCATCAAAGTTAAAGCCTCAAAACCTTGTAACGAGAAAAATTTTACTTTGCTGATCACTCGTCAAGGTCCTCAACATCCGTACACTGAAGTTGTCAAGAGAGACGAGCTGATCAGATACAGATACTCTGAATGGATGGAATTGATCGAATTAGAATCCAAGCAAACTTCAGCTCTTTCTTCAGAACTTACCTGTGCTGTTCACTTATGGATCAAGAAAGTTCAGCGTCTTGATCTTGTTCCTACACAGCATCCTCAGCAGCAAGGCCCAAGTTCCTCAGTTCCAAGAATCGGAAGAACTAGATTTCAAGTTGATAGTGAAGATGTATTGGTTCTAAATTTTGGTGCTGAAGGAATAAACAACTCTCTTCCTATCAGTGTTGAGCCAGTTCAACATATGTTCATCTTGTTGGATATAGTGTCTAAGTCCATAACTTTATTTGGTATGAACTTGACCCGACCCGGCATGGTCCATTTGGGTTGCATGGCATTGCTATACTTGGATAGACTAAATGAGAGAATAAGGCACTTATGATTATTAATATATTATAAGCTCTAATATATTAATAATAGTATTATTTAATTAGTATTTGATCAAGTATTAATCTAGAATTAATTTGATGATCAAAGTGAGACTAATTAAATATATAGGGTTGATTATGACAATCATCAATTCTTTTATGGTGGATTAATGATCCATGGTTTATGGGTTTGGTTATAACCATATGGAGCTCCATGGATAGTCCATCGGAGTTACAAACCCATGGGTCATGAGAAATGAAGAGTCATGACAATTAGGGTTTACATTTGTAACTCCTAATTATGACACACTATAAAAGAAACCCTATAGCATGCAAAATTGGCACTAGAGTATTCTTGTGAGGGCATAGCCGATTTTGGAGTGTAGAAATGTTCTCTCTAGTTATTCCAAGGTTGTAGTGTTGTGTGAAGCATTTGAGGAACAACATTTGGGGTGCTAGGCTCACAAAGTCTTGAAGGAATCCAAGCGACAACAAGGTATGTATTTCTACTAGTTCTTTATGTTTTATGTAATCCCCATGCCATGCTAGTTAGGAAATAACCTTGAAAAAGAAATTTGCATGTATATAGAGAAAACATAGATTCAAGGTTATTAGGGTTGCATGTACACTTAGGAAGTGTTAGAATGCTCAAAACCCAACACATATCTGTTCCTGAACATGGAATGTTTTATCTTGATAAGAACAGGAAAATGTGTTTTCAACATACTACATAAATTCCAAGGGCTCCAACAGAACATCTTGTTGGTTTAAGACAAATGTGCAGGAGTCATCAAGATCTCTCTGGAGAGTTTCACATACTGATTGCTATGGAGTTACTGAATAGAAGACCGGAGCTGCTGGATAGTCCTTACTGGCCAGTGAAAGTAGAAGTTGAAGCTGAGTATGAAGAATTTTTATCCAGAGGTGTTCTAGTGTAGCTGGTTTTCAACATCATCATATTGGGGGAGATTGTAAGGTCGAACCTTATAATATGATGATGTTTGAAACTAATCACTCAGCGTCAGCACATAACCCAGTGTCAGCATCAGCGTCAGTAGACCAGTTGTTCAGTATATAGTTTTATATTCAACATTTTGTAACAAATTTAGTACTTATCTTGTTTCCATAGTTATCGTCTATTAGTTAGCTGGTATATCCCTGATTTCTAGGGATTGCCTAGATTAATTATATATAGTCTTTTGTACACATTTGTGAGATACATCTTTCACAAACCCTAATAGCCGCTTTGTGAAATTATTATTCTTAGTGAAAGTTCTTTGTGAAACTTCGTTGTTCTTGTTGATAGTCATTGTTTGATCTAAGGTCCTCTTAAGATGCTCTGACAGTCAAGTCATTTGGGTCAATTCTGGTTGTTGGGGGTATTACATAGATAAGGTAACTTACCTGTCGGGCTGTCAATGTTGCCTTTTATACTAGGCGCTCCTGATCGTCCGTATGAGACAGGATCGCTAGAGGTGACTGCATTAGGGGCGCTGATTGGAGGATCGTGCTCCTCTATCTGTCAGTGCGTTGCTATTGGTTCTAGCAAGAGTACCCTGATCGTCTGCTTTGTCGCCTATCGTATCATTTTTCTTGGAGTGTAAGGCACCCTTAGTGGGCGCAAGACTTTTTGAGGTAGCGCTATGACTTTAGAGGCGCTAGCGGGCGCGAGATTTTGCTAGATCTGTCCCGACGGGCACGCTAAGCCTTCGGGCGTTCTAGTGCAGTTCTTTTCGTGCTTGCTACGTCACGTTATATATATAATAATAATAATAATAATAATAATAATAATAATAATAATAATAATAATAATAATAAACCAAACAAAATCAAGGCATTGAGTTCTGAATAACAAACTACAAAAACGAACGGGAAAGAAAAAAAACAAGGCAAAATTATATTATAATTGCTAAAAAGGAGTGATACTGCATTCCACCCAACTTTTACAGCTTTTTTCCTAATATTTACTCCATTCGGAGGTTTGTGAGATGATATTATGATAATATCTGCACTTTTTGTAGGAGAAATCGTCCTATTTTTTAAAACTTTAT
Source organism: Lactuca saligna (assembly GCF_052625555.1). NCBI lineage: Eukaryota > Viridiplantae > Streptophyta > Magnoliopsida > Asterales > Asteraceae > Lactuca > Lactuca saligna. The sequence continues at coordinate 87,883,251 of NC_136425.1, forward strand.
CATTTCTTGCAAGCCAGATATTCGATAGTGTGGCATAGATTATCATGGTAAATGTTTGTTTCTTACTGGACAATTACCCTATGTTGCTGCATAATCAAAGAGTTCGTGCATTGTGTTGAATTGCAAGTTCTGTAGTCCACACCATTTAAGAATCCAGAATAGTATCGTTTTTTAGAAGTCACATTCCACCAATAAATGATTAGCAAACTTGTTATGATTACTACAAAGCAAGCATGTTGTGGATCGGACCATTATACATGTGTGTGTGAATGCCTCAGAAATAGGAATCCTCCCCAACGTGGCTCTCCAAATGAATCATTTAACCTTAAGGGGGATTAATTTTGACCGACAAATCCAATAACTGCAGCCAATGGGATTTAGTTTGAAATCGACGAGTTTTCTCATGGTATTCACCATATACATGCCTTCGTCATTAATATTAAAACAAAAACCATATTTTTTCAGGGGATTGAATTTTAAGATCCAAATAGAAGGTAGAATTGGTGCAATTCAGCTGTGGTTCCTCGATTCATATAGTTGTTTTTCCATTTCCAGCTAAAACCATTGTTGCTTATTCTCTCCATGAGTAGGCATCCTTTAACCATTTCCAAAGTATATAATAGAGGGAATTGAATCTGTAGGGTTATGTTTCCGCACTAAACATCCTTCCATCACATAATTTTGCATTTTGATCCCGGTATAAGAGAGAAAAGTTTGATGGCGTAAATATTGATCTTTTAAAGTCTCTTGATCTCTTATGAGATGTTGCTCCACACTCATGTTGCGTCTCTTCTTACAAGATAATTAGAGGACTGCATTTAACGACCCAAATTTTCAAATAAAAATTTCATTTTAATTAACGAAAACATTCCCATAAAATATAGAGTAACAATGATAATTGTTTTCAAAATCTGTAACATCAATGTTTTATTTCAAATATCAGAGTGTCCCATCATATCAAATGCCGGAGAGTGCATGCTGTGCCATCAAACCTTGCCCTTGCCCTTAGGCTCTGCAGTACTTGAAACAAACAACAAACTGTAAGCTAATGCTTAGTGAGCTCCCGAGAGCATAGCCCACAAAATCCACATAATCATATAATCCATATTAACAATAAAAGCTACATAAACCATATAATCCATGCATACAAACATATAAGGATGCCGTGGGCTCCTCCCAGGGTCTTCTACCTACTTGCTATGGGCTCTCCTACATGGCTGATGGGTTTTGAGCATTCTAACAGTTCCTAAGTGTACATGCAACCCTAATAACCTTGGATCTATGTCTGTCTAAATACATGCAAAATTTGGTATCCAAGGTTTATAATCCTATCTAGCATACATGGGAACTTTAATCCTAAAAGGATAGCTAGAAATACATACCTTGTAGTTGATTTTGATTCCTTGAAACCTTGAGAGCCTAGCACCCCAAGTGTGATGCCTCAAATGCTACACCCAGTACCAAATGCCTTTGGAATGACCTTTTAGAGAATACACACACTCTAAAAATCGACCTAGCCCTCACTTCTCTTTATGTAACCGATTTTAGTGGATAATATGTTCCTTATATAGTGTTGACACATCTAGGGTTACACCATGTAAACCCTAATGTGTCACGAATCTTCATTTCCATGATCCATGGGGTTGTAACTCCCATGGAGCATCCTATGGGTTTAACCCAACTTGATAATCCATGGAGCCTTTTAGCCCACTATACAAGTTATAGATGATTTACATAATCAACCCATATATTTAATTAGTTATATTTTGATCACATAATTAATTCAAAATTAATTCTTGATTAATACTAATTAAATAATACTATTAATATATTAGAACTTATAATATATTAATAAAACACAAGTGTTATTTCTCTCATTTAGTCTATCCAAATGCATGAGGCCATGCAACCTAAATGGACCATGTCGGGTCGGGTCAAATGCATACCAGAAATTGTTATGGACTTAGACACCTTATCCAACAGTCCCCTACTTGGATAAGTCTAATAACTATAACTGCAAGTATGACTTCAATCTCCCACTTTGAAGGGTCCACACATATCGGAACAGCTATGAATACCGCAACCGGTATCAAGGACCCAAGAGTTATAATGGGGTGAGTTATTAGACAAGATAGTGTAAATACCTGCATGGTTGGATTTAACTTTCCCATCCTTCACATCTTGTTGGTACTTTGGGCAGTTCCACTTCTAATGAGATTTTGCATGACAATAGAAGCATTCAGCCTCTTTTGGTTCAGAAGAAGGAGTGATGAAACCTTTCTTGGATCCACTTGAAGAAGAGCCATCAAGGGTCCTAGCCTTGGTACCCTTCGAAGAGCTCTTTCTCTTCTTCCCTCTACCTTTCCCGATTGCCAAGACAGGGGCAGAGTTTGGAGTAGGAGTGTTAACAACCGACTTACCTTTAAGACCTGTTTCTGCGATCTTGATGAGTCCCTGAAGTTTCTGAGTGTGACCTCTTCCTTATTCATGTGATATGTCATGCGGAATTGATCATAGCATGATGGTATGGAGTGCAAAATGATATCTATTGCAAGGTCCTCAGGGAAGTTGACATTAAGCTTCAGCAACCGATCCACATACCTTTTCATTTTCTGCATGTGGCTCGTGACGGATTCCCCATCCTTCATCATGGTTGTTATGATGGAGCAGATGATTTCATACCCCTCTTGTCATGCACTTTGATGGCATCTTTCCATCAGATCTTGGTGCATTTCAAATAGGTAGAAGTCCTCATAGGACTTTTGGAGTTCTGCGGTCATGGTGGCCAACATGATGCATGCTACTTTGGTAGCATCCCTTTCATGTGCCCGGAAGTCAGCCATCTCCTGGGGAGTTGCAGTGGTCTCATCAATCTCCTTAAGCTCCTTATCGAGGACATATTCTTTGTCCTTGTAGCGGGTAATAATCCTGATGTTTTTGATCCATTCATTGAAGTTGGATCCATCAAAAGTGACTTTCCCACACAAGTTCATAAGGGTAAAGGAGCCATTAGGATTAGAACCAGAAGCAGCGTTGTTTGAAGACATATGAAAGAAGAGAACAAGATTAGTTTAGATATTATGAGAGTCCTTAATAAAACACCCAAATATAATATTAAGGCTAGGATCCAATCACAATATATTACAACTTAGAAGAGGTATGTCTTAATCCAAGGTATAACATATTTGAAAGGTAGGTGAATGACGATTCACCAATTTCCACCATGAAAAATGAAATATAAATATTAGGTTTTTTTAATTGGTTCTTAGAAATTCCTAGATTGTTTTGATATTCAATGAACTTTTCAAAGGCATGTTTCAATCTCGAGTGTGCCCTTCAAGTTTTGTGACTGGGATATCGAGGATCACAAAACGAGGTGTGAAGTAACCATACAAATCACTTGGTACCCTTAAAGTTTATCACTCAATTGATGTGCCAGTAAACCACACACGCTCCACCGATACTATGATAAACCTTAAGTCACCCTTTACCTACCTTGTTAAGTCCAAGTTAGTGTGCCGGTTAACCACACACGCTCTACCAACGACTTAAATATAGTGTATAGCACCTTATTCACAATTTTTCCTAAAGTAACTAAGATCAGGAATTTAATAAAAGCATTTACTTACTTTATAATATCCATCATACTTCTAATGAGAATTTATAAGTCCTTGTCCTACCCGTTCGGCTAACGACCCTCCACCGATTAAGGAAGCGGTGGGTGAGAGTGGACACCCATTAAGTTGCCATTTTATAGGCAACAACCTATACCCCCTTATAGACCTGCTTCGTGAATGAGGCGTACTAACAGTAAGACAACTTGATCTTATACATATATATATATATATATATATATATATATATATATATATATATATATAATTAACTTATAATATTATAAAGTATAAGGGTTGGAACTAAAGTTTATTAAGTGACTTTACTTGTTCCAAAACTTAAGGGCAAGTTTTGTAACTTTACAAAACTTTTCACATTCATAACTTATGAGTCATTAAAATGAACACTCATCATTTTATAACTTATGTGTGCTTTTAATGGTTTTTACCGCAAAGATACTTTTGGTTATCCATAACTTGAGGAAAAGTTATGGACTCCATTAAAAGACATAAAGATCATGAATTAATCATATAAACAAGTAACTCCTATGATCTGTTAAGAACTCATAAGAATATGCACATTCATATCAAAATTTCAAGAACATATGAACACATATAATCATGAAAAACTGATATTTTCCATTGTAAATGGATTAGAACAACCATTACACCATCTAAACAAGTTTTATAACACCAAAACAGTTTAGGGTAATGTTTCTAGTCCATTTCCAGCAGCCAAGCTCCAAAAATTGCTCACTGGGTGTCAAACTCGCCGAGTTCATCAGGGAACTCGTCGAGTTCATGCTATAACACACAAATTTGACGAGTTTTTGGCTAGAACTCGTCAAATTTTCCTGTCTGGACAGTTTTTGGCTTTTGAAAAACAAGTTTGCATCAAGTATTTAACAAACAAGCCTAGGCTCTGATACCACTGATGGGTTTTGAGCATTCAAACACTTCCTAAGTGTACATGCAACCCTAATAACCTTGGATCTATGTTTGTCTAAGTACATGCAAACTTTGGTTTCGAAGGTTCATAATCCTATCTAGCATACATGGGAACTTTAATCCTAAAATGATAGTTAGAAATACATACCTTGTAGTTGATTTTGATTCCTTGAAACCTTAACAGCCTAGCACCCCAAGTGTGATGCCTCAAATGCTTCACACAACACCAAATGCCTTTAAAATGACCTTTGAGAGAATACACACACTCTAAAATTCGGCCTAGCCCTCATTTCTCTTTGTGTAACCGTTTTTGGTGGATAGTATGTTCCTTATATAGTGTTGATAGATCTAGGGTTACACCATGTAAACCCTAATGTGTCATGACTCTTCATTTCCATGATCCATGGGTTTGTAACTCCAATGGGGCATCCATGGAGCATCCTATGGGTTTAACCCAACTTGATAATGCATGGAGCATTTTAGCCCACTATACAAGTTATGGATGATTTACATAATTAACCCATATATTTAATTAGTTATCTTTTGATCACATAATTAATTCCAAATTAATTCTTGATCAATACTAATTAAATAATACTATTAATATATTTTAACTTATAATATATTAATAAACCACAAGTTTTATTTCTCTCATTTAGTCTATCCAGATGCATGATGCCATGCAACCTAAATGGACCATGCCGGGTCGGGTCAAGTACATAGCAGAAATAGTTATGGACTTAGACACCTTATCCAACTGTATTTACCTAGGAATTTCATGGGCTCCCCCTCATGGTCTTATATCCAACTGCCATGGGCTCCCCCAAGGTCTTCCATGGAAATAACCTAGTTGTGAACTAGCATATCATCTATCATAGAAGTATCTATTATACTACAAAACTTGTACATAAAGATATACAGATGTCGTGGATTCCCTCCAGGGTCTTACTCATACGTGTCATTGGCTCCCCCACATGGTCTAAACTACTTGCCATGAGCTCCCCCACATGGTCTTTACCTAGGAATGCCATGGGCTTCCCTATGTGGTCTTATATCCAACTGCCATGGGCTCCCCCCGGGGCTTCACATATCATTCAATAAGTACTAGCATATTCTCATATACATGCATACCAGACATAGGAGTAGTGAATCCACCGTACACACTACAACTAAGTAAATGGGCTTGCCTTGGTGCCTTCGGCCCATTGGTATGGTGAGGAGACTCACGTCTCAAGAATGCTGAACTGATAAGATAAGAGCAGATAAGTCCCAACACACAACTTCAACTAAACTGGCTACAATCATCATGTGACTGGTTTTGGTCAAAATTCTAAAATACGAAAAATACCCTCAAGGTCAAACTTGGTCAACCTTGGTTAAAGTCAAGGTTAATGGTTCATGTTGACCTAACTTTTCAAGTGCATCCAGCAACTCATTAAGTTCCTTGATAGTCCATACAATTGAAATCTCGATTCAACTCACCGAGTTACCTGAGTAACTCGTCGAGTTCCTTAATGTTTAAAAGGCCGAAAACTCGTGTAGACCCCAAACTCTAATCATTCACCGAAATCATTCAAAATCCCGAAAATGGTAAACCCTACCCAACTCATCGAGTTCCTTCAGTCCTTTTTGTGTTCAGTCCTTTCCAGTGGAATCCGAGGCTCCAAACTACATATCTAGCCCCTTATGGTGTATTTACCACGTAAAGTTGCAAACTTTACATGCATGCAAGGCCTCACAAGGCTAAAACACTAAAACTAAGGTTCATACAAGGTTTAGTGCATGTAAAATGGCCTAAACTAGATAAAGGGAGCAACTTTATGTCCATGGAGGCCTAGAGATGTCTAGACCTGGAACCATATCCTCATGACAAGTCCAAATCCGAGTATAACACCATTTGCACCAAAAGTGACCATATTCTTCTATAAGATGAGATCAATAAAATAGAGATCAAGATATCAACTTTTTACCTTCAAAAGGATGCTAACACCAGCTAGATGCTGGATCTAAGGTCCTTTCCTCACTCCAATCTCTTCAATCTTCAAGTTTCCTTCCAAAAAGCACAAGATTCATCGTCCAAAGCTCACACATACTCAAGAAGTCACTAAAGCACATCTAGGGTTTCTCTCTAGATAGTTAGGACGATGAGGGAGGTCACAAATGGCCCATAAGTTCCCTAAAATAGGGTGCAAACCCCTGAAAATTAGGGTTTTCCTTTACAGCGTCTACTCGTCGAGTTGAGCCTTCCAACTTGTAGAGTATATCCTAAATCCCGCGTCCCACAAATGCTCTCTACTCGATGTGTTGTAGCTCCCCAACTCATCGGATTCCAGTCTTCGACCCTAAAATTCTGAAAAGTAGTCGATACCTGAAGCGACCGTTACAAATCTCCCCCACTTGAACTAGACTTCGTCCTTGAAGTCTGTTGATGCAAAAAAATCTGGGTAGTGATCTCACATCTTCTCATCCGGCTCCTATGTCCATTCGGAGCCTCTTTGGTGTTGCTATTGCACCTTCACTAACTTTACTTCTTTGTTACGAAGGACCTTGGTTTTCCTATCCAGAATTGTAATGGGCCTCTAAATGTAGTTCAACATCTCATGCACCTGAATGTCATCCAGAGAAACGATAGCGGCCTCATCTGTGAAACACGTCCGAAGCTGGGACATGTGGATGGTGTTGTGTATATGGATAAGCTCGTTCGATAGATCCAAACAGTAAGCCACCTTGCCCACCCGAACCGAAATCCAGAACGAGCTAATATATCGAGGCCCTAACTTGCCCCTCTTCGAGAACCGGATGAATTCCTTCCATGGCATCAATTTTAGTAACACAAAGCACCCCACCTAGACCTCAAGATCTGATCAAAACCGGTCAGCATAACTTTTCTGATGGCTTTGTGCGACTCGTAACCGGTTGCACACATGTTGAATCAACCCACTAGCCTTGAGTACTACCTTGGTGTTCCCCATGCCTTGGTGTCCAACTTCACCCTTGCAAACCAGAGTCCTACATCTCCGACGGTACAACATCTTAAACGGAGGTTGATCGATACTGGCATGATAACTATTGTTATATGAAAACTCTGCTTTTGGGAGGTATGCATCCAAACTTCCTCCGAAATCCAACACGCATCACTGAAGCATATCCTCGAGTGTCTAGATCATCCTCTCGCTCTAGCAATCTATATGGGGGTGATACAATGTGCTGAAATGTAACTGAGTGCCTAGTTCCTCATGGAACTTCTTCTAGGATCTCGTTTTAAATCGAACATCCCAGTCAGAGACTACTAACACTGGCACCCTGTGCCTAGCCACCACCTCTCACACGTAAATATCCACTAATTTCTCAGTAGAGATGCTCTCGGAGATTGGAATATAGTGGGAACTCTTCGTCAATCTATCCACAATAACCCATATGGCATCCACACCCCTCGCTGTCCTCGGTAACTTCGTGATGAAGTCCATGGTGATCACCTTCTCATTTCTACATGGGGATGGGTAGTAGATGAACCTTGACATGAGGCTGATGTTGTTCAACCTTGACCTTCCTGCAGGTCAAGCACCCCTCCACAAACCAGGCGATCTCCTGCTTCATCCAGGGCGACCAGTAACTAAGTCTCATGTCTCTATACATTTTTGTAGCATCTGGATGTATAGAGAACTTGGACTTGTATGATTCTTCCAATATCTTCCGTCTCACTCCTCCAGATGTCAGAACCTACACTTAGCCACACTGAGTCAGGAGACCCCGACCATCACGGAAAAACAAGGGAATCTGACCCTGTATCCGCTCTAACTTCAAATTTTCTCTCTTCAGACCCTCAACCTGAGCCTCCTTGATCATATCCAATAATGGAGAGATCACTGTCATCCTCAAACAAACGTTCCCAATAGGGGAACCCACCGTCTTACGATACAAAGCATCAGCCACCACGTTGGCCTTCCCTGGATGGTATAAGATCTCATAGTCATAATCTTTTAGTACATCCAACCACCTCCTATGTCGCATGTTGAGATTTTGCTGATCCATAAAATACTGAAAACTTTTGTGGTAAGTAAAGATGGTGCACCGAACTCCATACAAGTAACGCCTTCATATTTTGAGAGCAAACACCACTGCCTCCAATTGTACGATGTGAGTGGGGTAATTCGCCTCATGAGGCTTGAACTGCCTCGAGGCGTACGTGATCACATGCCACCTTTGCATCAGTACTGCCCCTAACCCTGAGATCGATGCATCACAATACACTACCTGATCATCCAACCCCTTAGGTAGTACTAGAATTGGGGACTCTCATAACTTTGCCTCAAGGTCTCAAAAGTCGACTACTAGTCCGAGCCCCACCGAAAAGTCACATTCTTCTTGGTCAAACAGGTCAATGACACAGTGATCTTGGAGAAATCCTAGATGAATCTCCGATAATAGCCCACTAAATCCAAGAAGCTACACATCTTAAATGCATTCTTCAGTACTTCCCACAGCATCGCTGCCTTAACCTTGGCTGGATCAACCGAAATACCCTCCTGGTTGATGATGTGTCCCAAAAACTGCACCTCTCGCATCCATAAATCACAATTTGAGAGCTTGACATATAGACTTTCCATTCTCAGTGTCTTTAATACCTCCCTCAGATGTTGCTCATGCTGATCCTTGGTTTTAGAATAGACTAGGATATCATCAATGAATATGATCACCGACCGATCCAACATCGGTCTACATACCCTGTTCATGAGATCCATGAATGCTACTGGGGCATTGGTGAGCCCGAAAGGTATCACCACAAAATCATAGTTCCCGTACCGAGTCTTGAAAGCTATCTTTGGTACATTCTCATCCCGAATCTTCATTTGATGGTACCCCGACTGAAAATGAATCTTGGAAAACCAAGATGCACCCTGTAGCTAATCGAACAAATCGTCGATCCTCGAGAGCGCATAATGGTTTTCATTGTTAACTTTTTCAGCTCCCGATAACCAATACACATCCTGTGTGACCCATCCTTTTTTTTTCACGACCAAGATCAGTGCTCTCCCCACGGGGAAGTACTTGGTCGGATAAACCCTTAGTCTAGCAGCTGCTGAAGCTGCGTAGACAGCTCCTGTATCTCGGGCGGAGCCATCCGGTACGGTGCTTTGGCTATCGGAGTAGCACCCAGTACCAAATCAATGTGAAACTCTACCTGCCTCTCCGGAGGCACTCCTGGGAACTCTTCGGGAAAGGCATCCCAGAAATCTCGTACAACTGGCACACTACTCAAATATGGTGTAGGCTCAACCCTCCTATATGAGATGTACGCCAAAAATCCTGAATAACCCTGATGGAGAAGTCTCCTAGTCGTCGTATCTGAACAAAGGGTTAGGCCCTACAAGACCCTCTCTCCATGAATAACTAGTTCTCCCTCACTTAGGGTTTGAACCCTCACCAGCTGGTGCTCGCAATCTATTGTGGCCCCATTGTCCCCCAACCAGTCCATCCCGATGATCACCTTCATCCCTCGCAACAGTATCAGGACTAGATCAACATGAAACCAATCCCCAAGCACATTCAAGACACAATCCCAATACACCCTTGCAGCACTCACGATGCGGTCATCCGTAATCTCAACATCAAGCAGGGAATCCAACATTCCCAACGCATCCCAGAACTTCTTGCTGAGTGCAAGAGATACAAACGATCGTGTAGCTCCTGAATCGAACAAAACGTGAGCAGACATACCATTGACCAAAAAGGTAGCTATACAGGAGCACATATGTACATATAGGGAAAACAAATCAATATAAAAAAGGAGGAATAAAATACGTACTAGCCATGATGTCTGGCGCTGCCCGAGCCTCCTCGGTAGTAAACTGAAATTTGCAACTCTTCACCGCAGGAGTATCCAATTTGACAGGGCGGCTGTCTCATCTTGGCGGGCGCAGGTGCCACCACCGCTCCTCCTCCTCCCTGCAACCTCATACAATCGGCATTTTTATGGCCATCCTGGTCACAGTGAAAACAAATCAAGCCCTTCTTGGTGCACACCCTACTCATATGGCCCAACTGACCACATGCATAACATCCCAAGCTTGCTGCTCGGCATGCCCCACTGTGCGACTTGTTGTACTTGGCACATCGGCCACAACCCTGCTGTCCCTTACTAGAAGGTCTTAGGCATTTTAGCCTGGCCTGCAATTGCCTAAACCTGCTCCAGCTTTCTCTTAGTGTGAAGCTCCAACTCCATCTCCCGCTCTCGGGATTTCTCCACCATATCATTTAGAATCTTGCACCCTGTAAAACTCATGAACTTCCATATATCATCCCTCAACATCGAATGATACCTCATCATCCTCATATCCTCATCCGCAACTTACTACGAGATCAATAGTGCTCGTTGCCGAAACTTGGCAATGATCTTCGCCATAGTCTCAGTGGTCTGCTGGAGCTCCTAAATCTCCCTTACTAATCGTTGCACCTCAATAGATGGTGAAAACTCCAGATTAAAGCATCTGGCAAACTCAGCCCATGTCATCTCAGCCACACCGGCTGCTCCTACCTGGCTAGTTACCTCCTCCCACCAATCCATTGCTTGGTTCCTCATCATACGCGAGGAAAACCCTACTTTTGCCGCATCAGGGCAAAAGCTCGTGCGTTGGGTATTCTCCATGTCTGCCACCCAGCATCGGCTAGCTATGGGGTCCCTGGCCCCAAAGAACTCAGGCACTCTACACGCCTGGAACTCTCGGAACGAGGGAGTTCGGGTCCCGACTTGGCCCGCAACGATCTCGACTCTGAATGCCCTAAGCCTCTCCTACATACTCTATCATCCCTTCCTTGACTGTCCCAAAAATCACTGGGGTAGCGTCAAGGATGCCCCTCAAAACCTCGACTGCAATAAGCTTGCACAACCTCTTATCAGTGGGCTCGATACCATCGCCCGATCCAGATCCGAACCCTGGTCCTAATCCTAATCCCCCTGCTCCTAACCGTGTCACCACCATTCTGATAAAAAATACCATAAGATAGAATGATCAAAATGTCCAAAATTGGATCTTCCCACACCGGTTCTCTTTAGAGCTTCCAGGTCTAACACTAGTTCGGGTACAACTCCTACGCTTTCAGTAGTACGGGCCTAATACTATCTTCCACACCTACCTGTGTAACAACCTATTATTTAAAGTCAATGTAACAGTCTAGGTCAACTTATAACTCGTTTTAAAGTAATAAAGATATAATAAATTAAAAAATACTAGATAAACCCAATATCTATGAAGAAAGTTGTAGTGGTCGTGAGAAGGATTCCAGAAATATAAAGAACGCCGAAATCTGAGCTATAACGAAGAAGTTATCGCCTATCAAAGTTTTGTGACAAAACTGGCACGACACTATGTGTCGTAAAATGTGAGTTTACAATAAAATGCTTTTTATCCTTAACAATCTAAATGAAAGTCGTAGTTTACGTTAAACCGAGAGCATGCATAAAAAGAACATTCAAATCTGACTTCGTATGAGGAAGTTATGAATTTTCTAAGATTTGGCGTAACAGTGTGCAACTCGGAATTTGAATTATAGATCGAGCAATTGTTAGCCGACACAACCTAAACGAGAATCAAAGATCTCATCAATAGTAATTTAACGGTAAAAAGACAGACGAAAATGGATGTTGGATTAAGAAGTTATGAATTTTTAATGAATTATTATTGTCCCCACCTGTTAAAAATATAATTTACAAAATAAATTCATAATTTTCTGAAGGAGTCTAAACGAAAGTTATAGAGTACGGTCTCACTTACGTGTGGATATCAAAAACGTCAAAAACAGAACTCATATGCATAAGTTATGAATTTTTGAAATTCGTGGTCCAAATTCCGAGACTGGTCTGAAGAGGAACGCCCCGCGTTCGCAGACACCTGGTCCAGAGTAGGCCACTATACCACTTCACATGGACGACACGTACGAAAGATCAGAAAAACAGACACGTGCCCCACTCCTTCGCCTCGCGTACGCAGGTATGCTTTGCGTTCCAGAACGCACAACGTCCCTCATAGGAACGCACTGCGTACCAAGGGTCAGTATAATACTATAAATAGGGTGCGAGGCCTCTCGGATTATGTTACAAAATCCACTCTTTCTTTCAACTTATACACCCTCTCAATCTACTCTAACCCCCCTATCCCCCCGAAGCTTAAAGAAACTCCCAAACACTTGAAGAAAGCCCTGGAGCACCCGAAGTTCCAGAGAAAAGAGTCTTTTCAGTGTGATAGTCTACCCGCACTGAACCCATTTTTCAGCAGAAATTCGCAGTTTCATGAAGCAAAGTGTTGTCCGAATCACCACTTTATAAAGTGAGTTCATACGCCTACGTTTTCGCTTACTTTTCATATTTTAAGGGGGGGGGGGGGGGATACAAGTATAACACAAGGAAATCTTGTGTAATCAAAACAATTTAAATAGTTTTGAGTTGTTATTTTTACTAAAATTAAGATACTATTTTCCTTGTTCGGGATTCCATAGAAAAATGAACATACAAACTATAATAGTTATATATTATGAATCATACATACGGTTTTATCAATACAAAATGGCTTTTCTTTATTCTACATGTAACCATCAATATAGCTTTGTGAGATATGCTTCAAGTACTTATCCAAGTACCAACCAAGCCCTGAAATTATAACCAGATTCTCCTGGAAGAAGAGCGTGATAGTTGTGTATATATATCTATACGGGATTGATAACCCCACACCTAAACAGTTAGCTACAGTTAGGCCGGCAGGCTTGGGGTGACAAATGTCGTACCGATTCCGACGCCTGAAGAACTTCGTGTTTAGGCCATCTTATGTCATCAAACATGGTTATGATAACTCACAATTAGGTATTGAAAAATATGATTAGTGTGAAAACCGTGAAATTTCGGTCAAGTCAAAGTCAACTAAATTCAACAAGTCAAACCGTTTGACTCAATTTGCCCGTGGGTACTAGAATTTACATTATGAAACTTCTACACAACTCTCTATTCTAATGAGAGATCATAAATCAAAAAGTGCGAACATCTAGATCTCCTTAACCTAAAACTATGGTACGTGACGAGCTAAACCGATAAAACAATGTTGCATACTCATCGGGAGTGTGTAAGGTCCTTAAACAAGGCTTAACAGGGTTTACGAACCTTGCATTGCGAAGCCGAACACTCACAAATGCCACACATGAAACCTCACTCAATCGTTTTCACTCCATCTCTTCTTATCAAAAATCTCTCCCAAATCTCTCTAAGAATGTCAAATCTCTCCCAAATCTCTCTAAGAATGTCAAATCTCTCCCAAATATCTCTAAGAATGTCAAACCTCTCCCAAATCTCTCCAAGTATGTGAAATCTCTCCCAAATATCTCTTTGTATGAGAAATCTCTCCAAGTATGTGAAATCTCTCCCAAATCTCTCTCAAAAGTTTCCGTAACTTTTTGAAGTCATTTGGGTCATTCCGACCGTTAACCGGGTTAAAAACGGCTTAAAACGGGGTAAAAACGAGTAAAATAGGCTTAAGGACCCGAAACCCTCTTATAAGAGGCGAAACCTCTTAGAACCGAAGGTCCCTATAGGGACCGAACCTGCTAAGAACCGAATCTAGGAGACCCGAACCCGAAGGTCCTCTCAGGGCCGAACCTCGCCCAGGAGGAACCGAACCTGAGCCCTGGAGGAACCGAACCCGAGCCCAGGAGGAACTGAACCCGAGCCCTGGAGGAACCGAACCCGAGCCCAGGAGGAACCGAACCCGAAGGCTACTGTTCATTCGGCTCATTTCGGGTCTGACCACCTTCGCCTCTTATCGTCGGACCTCGCCTCCCTTCGCTTCCTCTCATCCTCGCCTCCCTTCGCTTCCGGCTACAGTCCTCAACAAGGACCGAACCTTGGCCTAGGACCGAGAGGTCTCGCTGGGAATGCTTTTCTTCCCAGTTTTTGCGTAGTTTTGCGTTTAAGGCCCGTTTTTAATTATTTTAACGCGGGATTTTCACCCAAAATCATATTTTAACATAATAAAAGCAAGTGGGTAAAGTACAAAGAGGTGGAGTGTTGACTTTGCTTTACCTTATGACACAAGCAACCACTCCCACACCCACTCTATGACCAGCCACACCTCCCCACCTTACCTAGCTCACATCAATGTCCCTTACACTCAATTTCCACTCATTCCCACGTTTTTAGAGCTGGAACAAAACACCCTCTCTCCTCATTTCTCTCATTTTCTCTCATTTCACTAAGTATCAAACACCACTTTTCTCTCAAACTTTTTCTCCACCAAATTCGAGATTCAAGGCTGATTTTCAAGTGTTCTTCCACATTTGGTAAGCATAATCCATTCTCCTTATGATTATTTCACTTCTTATACTCAAATCATGGATATCTTACACAAACTCCATCATAATTGTGTTAGAGCTTCGAATCTTCAAGTGATTCTTCAAGTGTTTCTGGGTTGAACACTTGTCTTCTTCAACACTTATCTACTGAAATCACTCAAGGTGAGTTAATACCCCTAAATTTTCATGTTTTCTCAGGTTTTTAGGTGGGGAAAATTTCAACTCCATCAGAAAAGTTAAAACACCAAGAACATAACTAAGTTTTTCTAACAGCCTTCATCAGAAAAGTTCAACTCCATTCACGGACTGTTTTGGGCAACTTAAACATTTTTGTTTTCAAAACTGTATAAGGTGAAAATAGTTCAAGTTCTTAGATTTCAAATGGCTACTTGCACATCTCCATACGATTTTTCTACAATTTATGGTGATTTTTACAAAACTGTCTATCATTTCAAACAACAATCCGGACCAGTCTGTGATTTTGGACTTATTCACCCAAATTGGAGGTCATTAAAAATCGTGATAAAAATTATGGGTAAACTAGACACATGTTGTGAACTCTCAGAATTTACGGATGTAGTTTTTGACTTTGTATGATTTTTCTATGATTTTTCCAAAACAGTGCAGAATGGCTAAAGTTAGCCAACAACATATAAATATCATAACACTTTGTATTATGTTGAGCAAAGTGTATAATCATAAGTTCTAATTATTGAATGTGTTTCTTTGTTAGTTTATCATCATGAAATGAAACTAAGTCATTCATAATAAATATTATACATTCATTTTAGAACACGTATAATAAACTATAGAAAGTATAGTTTAATGGATTCATAACATTAATGCATTTCCATAAAAAAGTTTTTACATATTACAAACGTTTTAGATAAACTATAATAGGTATAGTTTATGATACATCACACAGCACACTCGTACTAAAAGGGTACATTCATACAGAAATGATTTACATTTCACACACATTTCACGTAAACTTGTTAACCTAAATTGTGAGACATTCTCTCCTCGTACGTCCGAGTGCGGGATATAATTCATGGTAGTTATAATCAGAATCTCCTGGAGGGAGAACGTGATAGTTGTATATAGATCTATATTGGGTTTGACACCCCACACCTTGTTGCTAGCTACAGTGGGACCTGCAGGTCTACGGGTGACAAATGTCATTTCAGTTTTCGCGACGCCTGAGAAACGTCGTGGCAGGTTCACATAGTCATAGTATGATTATAGCGACTCGCATAGGGATATAACAATCCATAAAGTTTACGGAATTTTATTTATAAAACCTAAATGGGTTTTATATCGATTTAAAATCACTTTTTATCTCAATGAGTACAAATATTACTGTACACTTTCGGTTTTGGTAATTATGACTACACATCATTTGAAACCACATTCATACCTTTAAGTATGGCCAATACTTGTTATTTATCGGTCCTCGGATTTAGGACTACATATACATAAAGTATTAACAAACATAAGAACATACGGAAATTTCATTTAATTCAAACACGTCCATGTCCATTTAAACACATAACATTTTCTATTTGTAAGAAAGGTTACTTATACATTTTGGTCTTCGGTCATAAGACTACATTACACAGATTTTAAAGAAAATATTGGATTTTCTGGATTACATATTCTACCGCTTTTACAAGGAAAACGGTTTACTTTTCTAACGAAATCTCTTATGAACTCACCAACCTTTGTGTTGACACTTTTTCAAAACTACTTGTATTCTCAGGAATTCAGTGAAAACAGGAAATCAACAACATTTTGAGGATGGGACGATAAATCGTCAAACAGTTCATTTTGTATCATAATATAATTGATGTGAATCATGTCAACATGTACTTTGATGTAACTTTTTCAATTATAATTGTGATGGTTGTATTTACTTTGAGCACTATTATACTCGTTGTTGTGATACTCTACATGAAGTCCTCCACCCCCAGACGTTTCCGCCATCCTTGGTTTGGGGGTGTGACAATTAGTGTACGAATATGTAAACAACTTTATATAGTTTTATTAAATATAGAACTATAATACATTATTTTATAGTACAGTTGGTGGATCCACGCACATATATTGATGGATTTTCATACATATACAATTACAATATACTATTTTCCATTACAGAGAAACTTACTTTTCCAAAAACATTCATTTTATGGTTTTATGTGGATTAAAACTATATAATACTATTTTAGAGTACAACAACAGTTACATATATTGGTCTGAGGGTATTATGACTACAATTCATTTACATTAGAAAATATAGGATTTTCTAGAAGAATACACTTACATTTTCAAGTAACAAATGATAGATTTCTCATATAAATACGCTTATGAAGTCACCAACTTAATTGTTGATACTCTTTTCAAAACAACTTGTATTCTCAGGGAATCAGTAAAACAGGTAACCACCGGATTTTGAGGAGGGGACGTTAAGGCGTTAAACAAATCATTTTGACATCATATTGTAATTGACTTTTGAAACATTTAACACTTACAATGATGTAATCTTTTTCAATTATATATATGATGGCTGTGCTTGCTTTCTTTACTATTATTCAATTGTTTTGATACTGTACATGACGTCCTCCACCCCTTAACGTTTCCGTCGTTCCGGTTTGGGGGTGTGACAGATTGGTATCAAAGTATTGTTTATAGTGAACTAAGTATATCAAACCACATATGATATACAAACTATATATATACAAAGGGACAAAAACTCTCTGATGTAACATTTTTGTACAAGTATACTTTAAAATATTTAGATATTTTTATAAAAAGTAGAAGTGCAATTATTAATGTCATAGCAATAGCAAAACAAAAAGTATTAGATAAATTGAACACTACGCGTAGGTCACGGGGTATGTGATCAGATCTGGGATGAATATAGCTTGATCAACTATATTTATCCAGGATGTGTCTAATGTATGACAAAGAATGGTTGTAGTGAACTACAATTCTAAACCTACCAACAGACCATACATTATACAAATTTAAAATACTATAGCAGTATTTCATGATACTATAAAACCACATACTTAGATACTTTCTATACTTCTTACCTCTACTCTCGTATAAACATCATGGCAAGATTTTTCATTCCCGGAGATCCCCACTACCATAACCAAGGAAACAAAGGTTGGATTGAAGAAGATCTAAAGGAAGATCCTGAAGAGATTTCAGAAAATGAAGAAGATGATGAGGACAATGACCATACTAGATCATGACCATAATAGAGATCACACCGAGGCTCTACAAAACGAAGTTACCACAACTTGAGCTAAGTTGAGAGAGTTTCAGGGATGTCATGCTATAATGTAGAGGCGTGTCATTGAGGCTGAGCACCGAGTAAAGGAGATGCAAACCTTCATGACTCCACCCTACAGTTCTCTAAATACCATGCACCACGAGTAATTGTTATGCTACTCATGTACATTATAGATTAAGTAGTTTGACTAAACATTAGTACTACTCTTTTCTTGTATGTAAGTTCTACCTGATTGAATAAGTGACTACTCTATTCATAGGTCGTAATGCTGTCAAAATTTTCCCCGTTCATTGATGTACTCTAAACCTTTATCAAGGTCAAATTTTCCGAGACCATGTACTAAAATACCTCATCAATAAAACTAACATGCATTTTATTTCATTGGATGTTACCATTGAATTCTTAATTTGTAAAGGAAATCGTATGCTTATTAGTAGATTTCCTAATTAATTTTTTATAAATAAAGTTGGAACACAAAAGAATTTCTATAGTTGTTATTGAAAACTTATTATTATTTTATCTGTGAACTTATGGTAGAATTATGCCACCTCGAAGAAATCCTAGGCGTTTCAACAACACACCACCAACTCCAACACCGCCACCACCTCCACAGTATGACCCTGCTATTTTCCAAGCAGCAATAACAGTTGGCGTGGAAGCCACCATAACTCAATTTAATGCAAGTGGTGTCAAT
This sequence comes from Lactuca saligna, assembly GCF_052625555.1. Taxonomy (NCBI): domain Eukaryota; kingdom Viridiplantae; phylum Streptophyta; class Magnoliopsida; order Asterales; family Asteraceae; genus Lactuca; species Lactuca saligna. Next base: position 87,902,137 of record NC_136425.1, read on the forward strand.
GGAGCGGGTAGTGGTGCTAATAACTTTAATCACAGGGAAAGTCATGGACACCCAAGGGAGTGTTCTTATAAATACTTCACGAACTCCAAACCTAAATCTTTTGATCGCACTGGAGGTGTCATTTCTTTAACATGTTGGTTTGAGAAAACAGAATCGGTGTTTGAAATCAATGCATGCCTAGAGACTAGCAAAGTCAAATTTGTAGCTTGCACTTTCTTAGATAGAGCCCTCTCTTGGTGGAACAACTATCTCAAGTTGTTGTGTATCCCAGTAGCCAATTCCATAAGCTAGGAAGACTTAAAAGTTCTAATGTTAGCATAATACTGCCCGAGGGGCGAAGTGCAAAAGCTTGAACAAGAACTCTAGGGTCTGAAAATGAAGGAATCCGACATTGCTTCTTATATTGCCAGATTTAGTGACCTGACTATTCTATGTCCTCGGATGGTCGCCTTGGAGAACAAGAAAGTGGAAAGGTACATGTGGGGACTATCTCCCCAGATCCAAGGAAATGTAATAGCTGCAAAACCACTAACTTTCGACATTGCCAAGCGTCTGGCACAGACGCTAGTGGATAATGGAGTCCACCAAGGCTTTATGACAGCCATTCATGAACAACCCAAAGAGAGTGGCAACAATAAAGAAATTTTGGAACAAAAGAAAGGGGCAACCGTCACAAGATCCCTCAAGGAAACAACAAACTGTGGCAGTACACACTGCCACTATTCCTACTACTGGTCTTACTAGAGTTCCTGATACAGTTCTGTTACTCCAACACCTTCCAATCGATATGCTGGAAATCTTCCCAAGTGTAACAAATGGAACTTTCATCACACCGATGCTTGTTAGGAAATGCACTGCAAAAATGCAATAAGAAGGGGCACATCCCCCGTTTCTATAAGGCGCCAAGACAACCTATCTCCTAAGTCCCCGACGTAAGAGTAAGTCAGGCATGTTACGGGTGTGGTGAAATAGGACACTTCAAGAGAGATTGTCCTAAGGCAAAGAATATTGGTGGTGCAAGAAGCGTATTGGCAATTGGTCACACAGAAGCAATAGCAGATCCTACCTTGGTTACCGGTACGTTTCTTCTCAACAGTTCTTATGCATGCATTCTTTTTGATAGTGGTGAGGAGAAAAGCTTTGAGAGCCATAAATTCAAACACCTACTTAAACTAAATCCCCAATCACTAAAAGACACATTTACCATAGAAATGGAAAACAGAAGGACAAAGAGCACACACTGTTGGATTAGGTGTCTAAGCCCATAACTATAATTAGTATGTACTTGACCTGAGAGTAGCATGGTCAATTTTGGGTTGCCTTCATCAGGGCAATTTGATAGGATTGATATTTAAGTAAGAGGTTATTTGTGATTTATTAATATATTATAAGTATAATATATTAATTGAGAAATCATATTATTTAATTAGTATTGATCATGAATTGATTTGGAATTAATTGTGATCAAAAGAGACTAATTAAATTAACGGGGACTGATTGTGTAAATCAGTGAGACATATGGTTTAGGCTAATGATCCATGATTAATTTGTAATGGGATAAGCTTATGTGAAATTACATAAATTATTAGTCTAGATAAGTTATGGATCATAAGCTTAAGTGTAAGAATTAGGATTACATATAACTCTTGGAATTCTACACTATATATGTAACCCGCTAAAGCCAAAAATGAACCTAAGAGTGACATTGCATGAGTATGAACGAATTTTGGTGCCTAAACTCTCTCTCATTTGACTTCCAATTGTTCACGATGTTTGTGACTTGTTTAAGGCACAACACTTGCGGTGCTAAGCTCTTGAAAGACCAAATTCAACAGGCTACAACATGAGGTAATCTTCTAACTTACTTTTATGATTTATACGTCAAAATTATATGCTAGTTGTAGGCTTCATGCTTTGGAAATTTTATTGAATGTATAATTATAGAAAAGTAGATCCAAAGCTATTAGGGTTGTATGTGCACCATAAGAGTCTTATAGTACATAAAACCCAACAGTGGTATCAGAGCCATGTTAGTTCTCTGTTATATTGTTGCTTGGTTAATTGTTCAAAGCATAAAAAACTGAAAAATTGCTATCTAAAAGGGGGGACTCAACAAGTTTTTGATGAACTGGACGAGTCCATATGTTGACTGGATGAGTTCAACAGTCTGTTTGTAGTTTTTTGGGTTTTTTTTGGCCATAATTAGATTTGGATCATAACCTTAAACTGTTTTGTATCATAAAATCTATTTTTTATATGGTAGTGATTGTCCTCATCCAATTAAAGATAAATTGTTAAATTATAAAATAATTACTAGATTATATGATTATTAGTGTAATTTGATTTGAAATTATCTTATTACAAGAGTTATATTATGATCAAATTGGTAAAATATAAAATGGTTATTTTATTATGTTTAAAATGTGATCTAAATGTTTTTTGCAGAGTTACAAAACTTGGTTTTAAGTTTTGGAATTCAAAAGCTTTTTTTAAGGAGTTACAATATTGGTCATCAAATTTGGAACTCAAAAGTTATTTTCTAGGAGTTACAATATATGTCATCAAATTTGGAACTCAAAAGTTTTTGAAGAGTTTCATAACTTGTCCTCAAGTTATGGAACATGAAAATCTCATTCATCATCTTCGTTAAACAATTAACTACGTAAGTTATGGAATTCAAAAAGTTTTCAAGAGTTACAAAACTTTTCCTCATGTTTTGAAAGATGAAAAGTCACAATTATTAATCATTGAAATCTAAAAACCCTAGTAACTTGAAAAGTTTTCAAAAGGTGTAACTCATGGGTTCATAACTTGAAATTAATTAAATAGTTTTAAATTTCGATATAGCATCTTGATGTTTTGAATGGTTCAAATCACACCCTTATGGACTTTATTAGTAGTTGATTAAATGTTTAATTAGAAGAGTATTATTAAATCCATAATCATATGGTTTAAGTTTAATTAAATTAAGAGTATAATTTATTAATAGATTAAACCATCAAGTTTTTTTTTTTTAAGTTTAAAATACAATCTTATATTATATAAACTTTAAAATTTAATATATTATATATGTATAAGTAAATGTCAGTCTTACTGTTAGTAGGCCTCATTCATGAAGCCAATCTATAAGGGGGGTACAAGGAAACTTCCTATAAAATGGCAATTGAATGGGTTTCCACACTTACCCACCGCTTCCTTGATTGGTGGAGGGTCATTAGCCGAACGAGTAGGATAGGACAAAAACTCCCAATTAAAGTATGATGAACACACAAAGTAGCTAAACATTTATAAATTCCCAATCTTAGTTACTTAGGAAAAATGTGAATTTGGTGCTAACGCATGAAATTGCACTTTGTACCTTGCTAAGTCGTTAGTGGAGTGTTTGTGGTTAATCCACACACTAATTTGGGACTAGCAAAGGTGGAAAAGGGTAGCTTGATGTTAATCATAGATCAATGGAGTGTGTGTGGTTAAATGACACATTGATTAGGTGATATGTCACATCGAGAGTACCAAGCTAATTTGCATGGTTATTCACACCTTATTTGTGATTCTCGGCATCCCAATCACAAACTTGGAGGGCATAATCGAAATTATACATGCCATTGAAAAGTTCAATGAATATAAAAGGATCTAGGAATTTCAATTCAATTAAAAGCTAAAGTTCATTTTAGTTTTTTGTGGTTGAAATTGGTAAATCGTCATTTACCTACCTTCAAAGATTTTGCTATTGGATTATGACATCCCTCTTCCGAATTGTAAACTATTGTATTGGGTACTATATGAATATTTAAGTTTGGGTTTTATATTAAGGACTTAAATCAACTAACTTGAATTTCTCCCTTATAGATGTCTAGTTCTGACAACTATAGTCTTCCCGAATCATTTGGAAAAAGCTTTCCTTATGAAGATGATGTCCCATGATTAGATCATGGAAAGGGATATCATGTTTCACTTATTCCAACTCCTCTAATAATTATCTCTAATCCACATGTTCAAAGACTTCAAAAGTTCAAGGTCACTCAAACCCTATTGGCAAGAAAACACCAAGATGGAAGGTCTGTGTGTGCGTATGTCTTAGAGATGAAATCACATATTGATAGGCTGGGAATTGTAGGAGTCGTTGTCTCGAGGAAGTAGGCTGTTGACTTGGTTCTTCAGTCACTTCTTAAGTCATATAGTGAGTTCATTAAGATTACTATATGACATACTGCAACAAGTCCCATATCGATTTTACCTATTTGCAAATTTCTGTTGAATCAACAATGATTTGGCACACTGGTAAAGCAAATTTGATTGGAAGATATACTTCCCAAACTTCCATGGACAAGGACAATGGAAACATTGGAAGTCCAGAAAAAATTTCTCTTTCCAAGGGAAAGGGAAAGGCTAAGTCTAAGATTGTCCCATGTAGCATTCCGAAAGAGTCTATTTGCTTTTATTGCCAATAGAATGGGCATTGGTTGCAAAGCTGATGTATCTACTTGAAGGACCACAAGGATGGTAAAGTCAAAATGTGTGACTCTGCTTCAGGTAAATCCATTATCTAACTCTATTAAGTTCCTATTTGTAGATTCTTAATACATGATGCGAAAAGTTTGCATTTTGATGTGTTTGTAGGATCGAAGAAAAGAAAGGAAGCTTAAAGGAAGAGTAAGCTGAGTGTGGTCACAAAGAGATGAATTTCGATCGCATGGTTCGATGATCAAATTTGTGAGCTGCTACTAGGAGTTATGATAGGTTGCTTAGAAATATGTAATAACATAGTTTTCATTTGTAATTGCATTGTAAGGACAAGTTTTATGCATTTTATAAATAAAGAATAATTTAAGTTTCATCTTATATTTATCCTTGCAGTGGCATTTGTGAAAATTAATGTTCGTATAATTCTATTGTTAGCAATATTGGAAAATGAATTTGATTCTTTAATTTGTGGTAGTGTGAAAATTTACCAAATAAGGAAAGATTCTCATCACCTGAGGTTCAATTGGATAGAAACTTGGAATCATGCGATTTGCATTGTATGATGAATGAGAAATTTCAACTTTACAAAATTAGGATGAATTCCTTGTTTAAATGTATATATGAGTCAAGTAAAGGACTAGGGGATCAGGTGCACATAGTTGTGCACTGGTCAGGTCCAGCACAAAGAACAATACGAATATTCGTCATGATTTACTGAAGTTAGTAATAATGGTTCTGAATCATTGAAAAAGTTTCAATGTATAGCAGAACGAATGAGAAGAATCAAATTAGACAGAAAGATAAAAATTTCTCCAATCTGAAAGGAAAGGAGTAATTTAGTATCATGTTTTATGATCATCTTAATTATTATGAAAACCATATCACATTTGATCCTTTAAGGACACTTTAGTACATTTGCATGGCTAAGAAGAGGTATCAGGAGTTGTTGAAAAAGTTAAATTAATTAGGAGAGTCATACTTCGTTCAAAAATCGAGTCTTAGAGTCATTCTCCAAGATTGTAACTTGAGTGACATATCTTAAGTAGGTTTATAACACATTTGTAATAAGTAGTTGTGATGTTTTGGATAAGACAAAGATCAACTAAGACCAATTATATAAAATATCATTCTTGATAAGAATCCACACTAACTCACGAATATTTGTTTGTCAAGGAATATTTCTTGACAAGAGAATCTAATATGTCAAGAAGTTAGTGGGAGTCTTAAAGATCTTGAAAAGTTTCAAGAACTAATCAAGAATAAACCTGTTATTAATCACTAGCACACGACTTAAGGTTTGTAACATATCGTGTTGACGTATTCTTGTTTCTGTGCCCATTCCGGTTAGAGTTGCCTATACATGTGAGTTCTATGAGCTCTTAATTGTTTGTATAAGGAAAAGCACCTAGATCAGTGAAAGTTCATTTATTAGTAAGGATGATCTGCTCAACAACTTGGAAGACATGGTAGGCCCTTATGCTGCCAAGTGGCAAGAAATTTAGATTGAACAAATTCAGTCCATATGAGTTTGAATTGGTCAAGATAGACTCGCATGGATAGGAACATATACACCATAAAATCGAAGTGTCATAAGGTTTCTCCCCAATTCATGAAAATGATTGTGAGGAAACTTTCACTAAGTAGATTTTAAGGAGATAGCAGTTGTGGTAATTGCGTTCTCAAAATTCGATTATGATTACAACATCCATTTTCATAGTTCAAATTGTGAGAAATGGTAAATAGTTTGAACATTCGAGACTTACTGCTGGAAGTTCTAAAATTGTTTAGACACACATATCAGGTTTCTTATAAAAGGTGTATGAGCTTAGATAAAGACTTATCAAAGCATCTCGTATAAGAAATCTGAACTTTGGTAAGAAATTCAATAAGCATTTTTTCTAGAAATCTGGCTTACTTTTGGGTACATGTCAAAGCTAGTGGGAGCATAAGTGTTATGCTATTAAAGAAATGATTGTTATGCTAGTGGGAGAATAATCAATATAGAAAGTGTTGCAAGTTAGCAATGTTAGTTATAGGAAAAAAAGTTTTAAATTGCAAAGTTGCAGAATTTGAAAAGTTCTTTCGCTATAGTAAGGGAGAGGATACTTATACTTTATTTCAAATCTAAAAGACTAGATTGAAGCGTTAGTCAAACATTGAAAATTCTACATATGGAAATATTATAGAAAAAGAATGGTAAAGTATTATGTAGTTATGTAAAACATTATGAATCGTATCCCATATGCTTCAGGTATAGGATCGATTGCATATGCTATGATATTCTTATGTTCTGAATTTTCCGAATGCCAAGGGTATTAAGAGGGAAATAGGAACAAAACCAAAAATGACTGAATTAGTTAAACAACTGTCAAGGACAATCTAAGGTTCGCTAAGTATTGATCGCTTGAAGCTAGAAGGATAGTATTGGTGTCACACCCCAAAACTGGAACGACGGAATCGTTATGGGGTGGATGACGTCATGTCAAGTATCACAACATATGTAGTATAGTAATCAAAGTACAACAAACATTTCATTCATAGTAATAATTTTACATAGGTTACATTTCATAACAACATCAAGGTATTATAAGAAATAATATAGATGCAGCTCGGTACTAGGCTGTCTTCGCAAATGCTCCCGAGATGTACCTGTCTGTCAATGACCTGAGAATACAAGTTATTTTGAAAGCGAGTATCAGCATTTTTATTATGTCGGTGAGTCCATAAGTATTTAGTGTCATTTGTATAAATACACATTTTTATTCAAAATAACTTTATGAAAGATAGTAATCTAGAATCTACGGTGAATTAGCGTTCCAGAAAATCCTATACTTTCTAAATAAAAGCAGTCTTCTACCAAGACCCGATAGGTTTATGTTTTAAGGAGAAATTTCCCCCAAAATACTATCATTACCAAAATACAGTATTGACTTTAAAGGAATTATGAGAAAAAACAAGTAAAAATTCTAAGGGAAAATAACATATACTTCAGCAGTAATCCTGCCGACTAAAGTAAATGAAAACATAGACTATAGACAGTATCAAAGGAACGATACAAATTGCAAAGTCTAAAACAAAGGGTGAATGTGAACTCGTGTGTAACCATGCTGATCGATGATAGAGTATCTGATGACCCTCTAGGTCAAGCGTAGAGGTAGTGGCATTATGTCACCCATTGGCCTTACCGACGCAGCTTGTAGCTAGTAGTGTGGGTGTGGGAGTGTCAGTCCCGTATAGATCTATACACATGATGTTCGCTCTCCTTCCCGGAGACTCTGGTAACATGGCGATGGCGCTATGAGGCGTCGTAGAGGGAAATAGTGTGTCACATTCTAAAGTAAAAGGGAGAGATAGAGAGAGAAACAGAGAGAGATAGAGGGAGAGATAGAGAGAGAGAAAGAGAGAGAGAGAGAGAGAGAGAGAGATAGAGTGAGAGATAGAGGGAGAGATAGAGTGAGAGATAGAGGGGGAGTGATAGAGTGAGAGATAGAGTCTCTTAACTATTCCTATAATAGTTACTAGGGTTCCAGAAACATGAATAATAGAAGGATGCTTGTACTACTCATGGCGATGAATTGGCTGAGAGAGAGAGAGAGGGAGAGAGAGAGAGAGAGAGAGAGAGAGAGATTTTATATCCATACATGTAAACATGATATATAATTAATGTTTAAACAAACTTTGGACGAATAACCGATACCCAGCAGACCACATCCCAACGAGGAAAAGGAAATAGGGCGAACTAGCCTTCCTATGTCCATTAGACATTATTTATATAACTATACAAATACAGTCATGCATTTAACGAATTCTAAGCATAGAAGAAAACTTTAGTAAAACCTTTGGAAAACCTTTACACTTAAGAAATTTATGATTTGATGTTATTTTGTAAAACAAGTTTTAAAAACCTTTGGAAGTCCTTTGAAAAACCTTTCATATACAGTTTTGAAACGATTTCTATAAAATAGTTGAAGTAAAGAAAACCTTTGGAAATCCTTTTAATAAGAATTTATGACTCGATGTCCTTTAAATAAACGAACTTCGGGAAACTTTGGATAACCATTAATGATCTAAAAAAGGATATTCATACTTTAACGAGATTCAAAAACATGATTTGGAAATCTTAATCCGGATAAAACAGTTTAATATGCAAAAGTCTAATTTGCTATACAATTATTAATCACCTGTGATTTATCTAATAACTGTACAGTTCAACTTGTATTCCCCCCTATAAAAGCAGTTAAAATCATTTAAAAAGGTTAATTCAGGGGTATGAACTCACCTGAGGCGAATGGATCCGATGAAAGTGTCGGTCGAGTGCTCGATGTCAAGTAAAGACTTGAACACACTTAATGACCTAGTAACATATGAAGACATATGTTTACATACAATTAGTGATTATCATACTAACTAAACACACATTAGCATCCTAATGAGCGGAAAACAGTTTGGTCAAGTGCCACGAGGCTATTGGGTTGCAATAAGGAAGTGTATGGCCTAGTTAGGGATTTTACTCTTCAAGAATAAGCCCTTTATGGAGATTTCGGCCCTAAGACCATATCCCCATGAGTTTACGATCATAAACTCATGGGTGGTGTGTTCTTGGATGTTTAAAGGTCTTACAACACTTGTGGAATTAGGCTAGGTTTAATTCTAGGGCATAGGAAGGGGTTAAGGCTCCAAATGAACCATTTAAGGGAGTTCACGGCTGTAAACATAGAGTTTACAGTCGTAAACTCTCACTTGGTCCTTCAGTTGATGATTTAATGTCTTAAATGAAAGAATATAGGGTTCTATGCATTATTCCAAGCCAAAGGGGGAAGTTAGGGCATCAATTGGCCTTCTTGAGGGAGTTTACGGCCCATGGACCAATCCTTGGGGGGTTTACGGCTGTAAACTCCTAAGTCCATAGTTTATTTGATTTTTAATGCCTTTACTTCATTGGTGGTTGATTCTAGACATTTACCCAAGCCATAGGAGGTGTTTAAGGGCAAATTTAACACCTTAAATGGTGTTCACGGGCCATGAAGAGGGGTTTACGGTCCAAGAGTGTTCTTGGGCCGTAAACTCTTGTTTACTCCTCAATATACTAGGTTTAGGTGTTCTAAGTTCATACATGCAAGTCCACAAGTCATACTTAAGCCCTAGGATAGATTACTTACGATTATGGAGCTCGAAATGGGCGTTTTTGGATCGAAAGAAACTTGTAGAGAGAGAGAGAGTGAAAAAAGGTTTAAATGAGGTTCACTCACTCTTATATAGGGTTTGAGTTTGTGTCTCAGTGGAAATCTAGCAGATACTGACGTTGAATGGGGCTTTTGGTCATACCCAATTGGATGGTCGTAACTCGACGGGGTCGTGAATTAGAAACTTTTAAAAATAATATCGAGGGTTTTTCACGTGCTTCTAATGCATTTGGACACTCACGAAGTTATAGTAAAAGTCCCAATTTAATTAACCTAATCCAAAAAGGTTAACGGAACAATTTAATAAAACGAGTTTTATTAGCGGGAAAAGGGTTTGCTATGACGGGATAAATTTCGGGTTGTCACAATTGGATGGACATATTGCCATTATTATGACTAGATAGGACTCTATTAAGAATGGATTTTCATACGGTAAATATGGGAATGTTTCCATATTGGGAGTTGGATATTAGGAATCTATGTGGAAGTTAAAAACTTTTATGCAAGAAGAATATTTAAAGGAATGTACTTTGAATTTAATACTTCGCTTCCTTGGAATTGTTTTGTTATCAATCTCCATAGGAGTACTTTGTAATATCATTGGCAAAATCTCTATGAATTTTGTACCTCGACATTACAAAAGGTATGTTGCATAATAGTTTAGAATCTGACATATTCTAATAGTGGCAAGAATTGGTCATGAAGAAGCAATATTCTAATAGTGGCAAGAATTGTTACACATGCATTATTTTCAATAGTGGTGGGGAGAAAAGCTTCTTGATCCATAAATTGGAACACCTACTTAAAAAAAATCCTAAATCACTAAAAAACACATTTACCATAGAAATGACAAATAGAAAGATAGAGACCACAAACTGCTGGATTAGGTGTCTAAGCCCATAACTATAATTGGTATGTACTTGATCCGAGAGTAGCATGGTCCATTTCAGGTTGCCTTCATCAGGACAATTTGATAGGATGGATATTTGAGTAAGAGGTTATTTTTGATTTATTAATATATTATAAGTATAGTATATTAATTGAGAAATCATATTATTTAATTAGTATTGATCAAGAATTGATTTGGAATTAATTTAGTGATCAAAAGAGACTAATTAAATTAATGGAGACTAATTGTGTAAATCAGTGAGACATGGTTTGGGCTATTGATACATGATTAATTTGTAATGGGCTAGGCTTATGTGAAAGTCCATAAATTATTAGTCCATATAAGTTATTGATCATAAGCTTAATTTTAAGAATTAGGGTTACATATAACTCTTGGAATTATACACTATATATGTAACCCACTAATGCCAAAAATGAACCTAAGAGTGACATTGCATGAGTATGGACAAATTATGGTGCCTAACCTCTCTCTCATTTGTCTTCCAATTGTTCATGATGTTTGTGACTTGTTTGAGGCACACCACTTGGAATGCTAAGCTCCTGAAAGGCCAACTTCAACAACTACAATAGGAGCTGATCTTTTAACTTACTTTTATGATTTATATGTCAAAACTGTATGGTAGTTGTAGACTTCATGCTTTGGAAAATTTATTGCATGTATAATTAGAGAAAACTTATATCCAAAGCTATTAGGGTTGTATGTGCACCATAGGAGTGTTATAGTACATAAAACCCAACACAAACGACATATACATGGGATGCAACCTTACTCTAAACAATTATTCTTTCCAAATCGATCTTATGCCAGTCTTAATAAAAAGCTTTGACATTATCATCGGCATGGATTGGTTAAGCTCTCACCGTGTCGATATCCTATGTTATGAAAAAGCCATTTGTCTTAATTTACCAAGTAACGAAACTCCGTTATTTATGGCGATAAACCCGATATGAACCTCCAAATCATTTCTTGCGTCAAGGCCCAGAAATATTGTAGTAAAGAATATAGTGCCTTCTTAGCTCATGTGGTTGATAAGACACATGAAGTGAAGAATATCAAGGATATCCCCGAAGTTTGTGATTTCCCCGATGTATTCCCTGAAGATGTCCCACGAGTTCCTCATGAATGCCAAGTTGAGTTCCGAATCGACTTGATTCCTGGAGCTACCCGTGTAGCCAAATCCCAGTATCGTTTAGCACCGTCAGAGATGCAGGAACTATCCAGTCAAATAAACGAACTTCTAAGCAAAGGCTTTATAAGACCAAGCTTCTCACCATGGGGAGTACCGGTCTTGTTTGTGAAGAAGAAGGGTGGATCGTTTCGCATGTACATAGACTACCGGGAATTAAATAAGCTCACTATCAAGAACCGATATCCTTTGCCTCGAATCGATGACCTCTTTGACCAACTACAAGGAGCAAGTTTCTTCTCAAAGATTTTCCTAAGATCAGGATACCACCAAGTATGAGTCCAGGAAGAAGATATTCCTAAGATGGCATTCCAAACTAGCTATGGTCACTATGAATTCGTAGTCATTCCCTTTGGTTTAACAAATGCACCTGCAATATTCATGGACCTTATGAACCATGTGTGTTGACCTTAGTTAGACAAGTTCGTAATAGTTTTCATCGATGATATACTAGTCTACTCCCGGAGTAAAGAAGAACACAACCAACACTTATGACAGTTCTTAGAAACATTAAGGGCAGAGAAGTTGTATGCAAAGTTTTCAAAATGTGAGTTTTGGATTCGAAAGGTGGACAAGTCACGTAGTTAGCAAAGGAGGAATACATGTGGACCCTTCGAAAATCAAGGCAATCAAGAACTGGTCAGCACCAAGAACGCCAATAGAAATCCGCCAATTCCTAGGCCTTGATGGCTACTACCGAATGTTTATTCAACACTTCTCCAAAATCGCTAAACGACTCACCACCCTGACTCAGAAGGGTGTAACCTTCAACTGGTAGGAGAAACAAGAAACTGATTTCTAGAAATTAAAGCGAGCCCTATGCACTCCACCGATTTTGTCCCTCCCAGAAGGGACGGAAGATTTTGTAGTTTACTGTAATATATCCAATCAAGGGCTAGGTTGCATTCTTATGCAACGAGGAAGATGATATCCTATGCCTCGAGACAAATTAAGAATCACGAGGTCACATATACCACGCACAACCTCAAATTGGGAGCAGTGGTTTTTGCTCTGAAGATCTGGAGACATTACCTTTATGGTACAAAATGCACAATCTTTATAGACAAGAAAAGCCTCCATCACATCTTTGATCAAAAAGAAATTAACATGAGACAAATACGATGGGTAGAACTACTCAATGATTACGAATTTCAGATTCACTTTCATCTCAACAAAGCCAATGTAGTAGTAGATGCCCTTAGTTGGAAAGAGTACTCGGGTCGTCGGGTAAACTCTCTAACTATAACAATCAATTCACACCTATCCACACATATCAAAGAGGCTCAGTTGGAAGCCTTGAAACCAGAGAATGTGAAAGGCGAAGCCTTGAGATGAATGGAGAAGAACATAGTAATAAAGGGTGACAGAGTTTGTTATCTCATGAATCGGATTTGGACAACGAAATTTGATGGCTACAGAGATGTTGTCATGAATGAAGCCCACAAGACTTGACACTCCGTTCATCCAAGTTTAGGTAAGATGTATCTAGATCTCAAGAAACTTTATTTGTGGCCAAACATGAAAGCTGAGATTGCTGCCTACGTGGGCAAGTGCCTGACTTGTGCCAAAGTCAATAAAGAATACCAGAAGCCCTCAGGTTTACTACGACAACCAAAAATACATGAGTGGAAGTGGGAGCAGATTATAATGGATTTCATAACCAAGTTGCCCAAGACCACGGGTGGTCATGACACCATTTGCGTAATCATCGACACGTTACCCAAGTTCGTACACTTCCTACCAATAAAGGAAACATATACAAGAGGGAGAAACTGACCAGAACTTACATAAGAGACATAGTTCGACTACATGGTCTCCCAATATCTATTATCTCTGATAGAGACAATAGATTCACCTTAAGTTTCTGGCAATTGCTACATTACTCTATAGGAACTAGGCTAGACATGAGTACAACCTACCACCCACAAACTGACGGGCAGAGTGAGAGAAATATTCAAACCTTGGAGGACATGATAAGAGCTTGTGTGATCTATTTTGGTAAGGCGTGGGATACCCTTTTACCTATTTTCAAGTTATAATATAACAATAGCTATCACACCAGCATCAAGGTTGCCCCATTTGAAGCCCTCTATGACTGTAAATGTAGATCCCCTCTGTGCTGGGCTGAGGTGGATGACACGCAACTAGCTGGAGGGAAAGTTCCAGACAACACTCTCAAAGGCCTAGAGATCATAAGATAAATGATTGATATGATTGTTCAAATACGAGAACGACTGAAAGCTTCTAGAGATAGAAAAAAGAGATATGCATACAAGAGATGAAACCCTTGGTATTCCATGTTGGTGACCATGTTCTGTTGAAGGTCTCACCCTGGAAGGGCATGATACGCTTTGGAATGCGTGGAAAACTAAATCCAAGGTACATTGGACCGTTACAGATTCTTGCTAGAATCGGTCCGATAGAGTATAAACTAAACATACCGCATGAATTTGTAACATTCATACCACTTTTCATGTATCTAATCTAAAGAAGTGTCTGTCTGATGAGACTCTACTTATTCCACTCGACAAAATCTAGTTAAACTAGAGTCTACACTTCATAGAAGAACTAGTGCAGGTGATAGACATGGAAATCAAGAGAACAAAACAAAGTTGTATACCAATAGTGAAGGTTCGCTAGAATGCCAAGCAGGGACCTGAATTCACTTGAGAACTGGAAGATCAGATGAAACAAAAGTACCCACATCTTTTCCCTAGTTCATGAGTACCAATTTAGAAACAATTTTGGGATGAAATTCCCTATAATGGGGGGAGAATGTAACAACCCATTATTTCAAGTCAATGTAATAGTCTAGGTCAACTTGTAACTCGTTTTAAAGTAATAAAGATATAATAAATTAAAATAAAATTTTAGATAAACCCGATATCTATGAAGAAAGTTGTAGTGGTCGCGACAAGGATTCCAGAAATATAAAGAACACCTAAATTTGAGGTATAACGAAGAAGTTATGGCCTATTAAAGTTTCATGATAGAACTAGCACGACACTGTGTGTTGCAAAAAGTGAGTTGACTATAAAATGATTTTTATCCTGAACAATCTAAATTAAATTCATAGTATACATTAAACTGAGAGTGTGCATAAAACGAATGTCCAAATCTGACTTCGTATGAGGAAGTTATGAATTTTCTAAGATTTGGCATAGCATTATGCAACTCAGAATTCGAATTATAGATCGAGCGACTTTTAGCCGACACAAGCTAAATGACAGGCAAATATAAAGTTAAAACATATGAAAACGGACGTCGGATGGAGAAATTATGAATTTTTAACGGACTATTCCTGTCGCAACCTATTAAAAATATAACTTTAAAAATAAATTTAAAATTTGCCAATGGAGTCTAAACGAAAGTTATAGAGTACGGTCTCACCTACATGTTGTTATGAAGAACATCAAAAATAGAGCTCATATGCGAAAGTTATGAATTTTTGAAATTCGAGGCCCAAATTCCGAGGCTGCTCCGAAAGGGAACGCCCTACGTTCGCAGACACCCGATCCGGAGTCGACCACTAAACCATTTTGCTTGTACAAAGGTTGGAAAAATGGACACACAACCCGCTCTGCTACCCTGCGTAGGATGGTACACCTTGTGTTCTGGAACACACAACATCCTTCGTAGGAACGCCCTATATACCAAGGGTCAGAATAATACTTTAAATAGGGTGTGAGGCCTCTCAGATTGTGTTACAAAATTCACTCTTTCTTTCACCTTATACACCCTCTCAAGCCACTCTACCCCCCCCCCCCCCCCTTTAGGGACACTCCCTAGCACTACAAGAAAGCCCCGGAGCACCTGAAAGTTTCGAGAAAAGATTCTTTTCGTTTTTAAACTCTGCCCGCAGGTTTTCAGCAGAAACTCGTAGTTTCAAGAAGCGAAGTGATGTCTGAATCACCACTTTATCAAGTGAGTTCATACCCCTACGTTTTCACTATCTTTTCATATTTTAAGGGGGGAATACAAGTAGAACACAAGGAAATATTGTTTTAATATCAAACTATTTAAATAGTTTTCAGTTGTTATTTTTACTAAAACAAAATACTATTTTACTATTTCAGGATTCCATACAAAAACAAACATATAAACTATAATAGGTATAGTTTATGAGTCATACATACGATTTTATCAATACAAAATGGCTTTTCTTTATTCTACACATAACCGACAATATAGCTTTGTGAGATATACTTCAAGTACTTACCCAAGTACCAACCAAGCCCTGAAATTATAACCAGAGTCTCCTAGAAGGAGACCGTGAAACTTGTGTATAGATCTATACGGGATTGACAAACCTTGCACCTAAACTGTTAGCTACAGTTACTCCGGCAGGCCTGGGGTGACAAATGTCGTACTGATTCTGATGCCTGAAGAATGTCGTGTTCGGTCCGTCTTTGGTCATCAAGCATAGGTATGATAAATCACAATTAGGTATTGAACAATACGATTAGTGTAAGAATATGTAAACAACTTTATATAGTTTTACAAAATATAGAACTATAATACAGTATTTTACAGCAGAGCTGGTGGATCCATGCACATATATTCACGAAATTTCATACAAATACAATTACAGTATACTATTTCCCATTACAAAGAAACTTACATTTCTATAAGCATTCATTTTATGGTTTTATGTGGATTATAACTACATCATACTATTTCAGAGTACAACAACATTTAAATATTTTGGTCTTAGGGTACTAAGACTACAGTTATTTACAATAGAAAATATAGGATTCTCTAGGACACACTTACATTTCCAAGGAACAAATGACATATTTCTCGTATAAATATGCTTATGAACTCACCAACCTAATTATTGACACTCTTTTCAAAACAACTTGTATTCTCAGGGAATCAGTAAAACATGTAACCACTGGCTTTTGAGGAGGGGACGTTAAGGCGTCAAACAAATCATTTTGACATCATATTGTAATTGACTTTTGAAACATGTAACACTTACAATGATGTAAACTTTTTCAATTATATATATGATGGTTGTTCTTGATTTCTTAACTATTATTCAATTGCTATGATATTGTACATGAGGTCACCCGCCCCCGAACGTTTTCGTCGTACCAGTTTGGGGGTGTGACAACTTGTACCTTCGCCAAGGCTCTACCTGATAACTCTAATTCACCTTAGAACAAATCATATCTCAAAGGCTACCACATAACTCAAATCCTAGGCTATCCTAGGATTTGATCCATCCATATCAAACTAGAACTCAGTGATAATAGGTTGCCATTTGCATGCAAATTATACACAGAACAGGATCAAATAGACTTTCGAATAACCGACTCTACCCTAGGACCACAACCAGACAAGGAAAATGAAATAACGCCAAATCAATCATTGTAAGGCTATAAGACCCTAATTGTATACAATTTTGAAAAGATACACATAGCAAGATTCATATGATTATCTTAATGCAAATATCAGTATAACATGGCTAACATATTGGGGAACTACTTACTTGAGCTCGGTCGATCACGTGCATTGCACTCTCCTCTTTTTCCATTTTAAGAAGTTTTTACTTTTAATTTTTGAAAACAATTTTACCATTTCCTTAGTTTGAGTCCTGACACACCCGAGAGCGTGCCCGAATCCCTCAAACCAAGGCTCTGATACCAACTTCTAACGACCCAAATTTTCAAATAAAAATTTCATATTTAATTAACCAAAGCATTCCCATAAAATATAAAGTAACAACAACAATTGTTTTCAAAATCCATAACATCAACGTTTTATTTCAAATATCAGAGTGTCCCATCAAATTAAATGCCGGAGAGTGCATTCCGCACCATCAAACATTGCCCTTGCCCTTAGGCTTTGAAGTACGTGAAGCCAACAAACAAACTGTAAGCTAATGCTTAGTGATTTCCCCAAAGCATACCCCACACAATCCACATAATCACATAATCCATATTAGCTATAAAAGCTACATAAACCATATAAGCAATGCTTACAAACATATAAGGATGTTGTGGGCTCCTCCTAAGCAATGCTTCTCACAACGACTCTTTCAAACAACAAATCGTTGACCTGTTTCTCAGATAAGCAATGCTTCTCACAACGACTCTTTCAAACAACAAATTGTTGACCTGTTTCTCAGAAGGTTTCAGATTGATATCCAAAATTTTGATCTTCTTAGTTTTGATGGAAAGAGATTCCATGATTTTGATTTCCATTGCAAGATCTTCCTGAAGCTTTGTAATTTGAGAAGCGATAGAGGTTTGGAAAGCTTCGTGATCAGTTTTGAGACCATCATGAACCTCTTGAGTTTCGCCTTCTCAGCCTTCAAAGTAGTGTTTAGGCCATGAATGGCGTCATTGGCTGCTACAGTATTGGAGTCAGAAGAATTTTGAAACTTCTCTATGAAGGCAGTAGCATCTGAAATTAGTTTATCGACTTTTTCGATCATGGGTGTGAAAATAGAAGCAGAAGCTTCAATTTTTTTGTTCATCTTGTCAATGTCATTAGAATGCTCCTTCGTGATTCTTTCAAAAAGGGACTCGACCACTGTTTTAGAGTAAGTCTCAGAAGAGGAAGCCTTGGAAAAGAGAAACAGTTGTTTAATTTTATCATGTAGAGATTGGAGTTTCCCTTTCGTAACTAGGGTCTCGACATCACTATCAATCCTTATTTGGAAGGGACTCTAGGTGAAACCCCCGAGATCTTCATTAACAACATCACCTAAAATCATGTCTGGATCATCGTGGCGTATGGGAGAAATGGGTGGTGATATATGAATGGAGAAACCTGAAGTTTTAGCCCCCATATCAGATACGTTGGTTGAAACTGGAGGTACAACTGAGATGGTTGATGGGATCATGGAATCAAAAAATATTGGATTAGAAAGAGGAGTGGTTTTGTGATGTTGAGAAGAAAAACTGGCGGGGGACAAGGTGCAATGGTGATCAGTGTTTTGGTGGTTTTAGGTGAAGGGGGAGGAGAAGGAACAACATCATTGTGAGTTTGAGTTACCTCAGGATCAAAGTAGACTTTTCATTGCGAGCAGACTCTTCCTCCTCGTTACGAACAGGTGGTTCTTCCATATTGTGTTTATCTGACAAGGTGTCAGATTGCGAATGATCACTTTCACTAGGAGTGGGAGTAGGAGACTTTCTCTTGCGAGCGGCTTGCTTTACCTTTCACTTTTTAGCAGTCGCTTCAGATAGAGCATCTTGACTCTTTCTTTTTATTGGGGTCTGAGCCTGAGTTGATGGACCGTCTTGAGCCCCCTTCTTCTTTTCCCCTTTCTTTCCTCCTTTTTTCCTACTTTTCTTGGGCTTATTTGCCTCTGTAAGGATCGCTCGCATTTCTGCAGTGACGGGACGAAACCTAGAAGGAGTAAGTTTGCGATAACCTTCCAAATTTTTGCTAGTGGCCAACACATCTATGAACATATCCTCCGGAATCGATCCCATAAAAGAAAATTTAGAGTTATCGGCAAAGATGATATCTGTGGTGTGGAAAGTTGAGACTATAGCCAACAGAGCATCCTGCATCACTGGGATATTAAGCTTCTCGATTGCCTACTTAACAATAATGGACAAAAACTATGCACAGGAGACTTCACTGTGACGAGTGGTTGAGAGTGTGCTCTGAATCACCTGAGCCCATAGAACAGCTCTAAAATCAACATTCGAACCAGTATAAACCCCATAAATTATTTCCATGAACATTTTACTGGCACAATCGGAACTTGTAATCCTTTCAGAAAACACCTTGAATAGAAGAGTGAAGAGGCCATTCCACTGTGGAGGCAGGTTAGATTTTCGGAACTTGGAGACAATAGTTAGGGTTTCTTTGTACCCCGTTTAGTAGAACATCTCTAACAAGGCACCATTGGAGACGGACTCTGGGTGGATCATGTCTACTATTTGAGGAAGCCTTAGAATCTTATAGAAGCGGGCTTTGGTGATGGAGGTTTTCCGGTCATGGATTTCAAAAGTGATCTTGTTCTCTTCCTTAACAAAACTGGTAGAGGAGTATGCCTTAGACAATAGAGACATTGTAACCGCCTCCATCTTCGTTAGAGCGACAACCAGTGGAGTATATTTCGGACACTCGACGATCGGTAGAAAGTAAGCTTCATACTTGTAGGGGTCGAGATCAATCGCTAGATTCTGATGTGGTTTGATTGCAAGAAGGGATGAGTGAGCAGCCTGATTGTGAGCATATGAGGAAGCAACCATTGTTGAGAGTTTGAAAGAAAGAAGATGAACAGTAGACGCTTTGATTGCCGGAAATCTTTGAGAGAATACGGGAGTGGTTATGAGCTCAAATCCTTATATACGATGTGTTTGGTGAGACAAATCAAGAGAGAGTGCATCGGTTACTAAATAGTCACATGTAAAATCATGACTGACAACTATTGACGTCACAAATGTGTGTCAGGTGGTGTAAAAGTAGCTATCCGTTCAAATCTTCACGTGCCCAAATGACTCTTATCCTAAAATATAACCGTTTGATATTCCCCCTTTAACAGGTATAGCATTGCAAACACTTTCTCAGAGAGATAAGAACTTTCGTATCAAAGTGATATTGGTAGACCTGTGAAACTTAAATGAACCATAAGAACCATGAACGAGACTTGGGAAAATCACTAGGGTCTTCGTGCAAGAGTGTCAAAGATAAAGAAATAAAACAATAATTGTATGTGCGATTTTGTGATGTCTAAATAAAGACACGGAACAGTGGATCCCGGGCAAAGATGTCTTCCTTCGAAGTCAAAAGAGACTAAGAAGTGTATGTGTGGATTTCTATTGAAATACAATCAAGTGTTTGATATCAAACATTGAAAGGAATCTTTTAGTAGGATTACAAGGTGGCTTCATCTAATCCAAACTCTGAAACTTGACATAAGTCTGAGAGTTAAACAAAGTACTCGTGTGATAAGTATAGTCAGTTGAATGAGTAGGTTTGGAATTATTTTGGTAACAAGATTAAATTCTGAAATCTCAAAAAAAGACTAGATCTTGTGGGAAGAAGTGTCTTGGGATAAGAGCACGTCATAAAAATCTCGCAAAAAGAAAAAGAGATTTCTTGGTACAAACCACGAAAGTGGATTTCATGAATTCCATGGTGAAAATTTTGAATGTTTAATTGTTCACCGTCAATTCATTTAAGTGTGTTGGATTTTGGGTTTCACTCAGTTTGTTGTGTACGAAGCTAAGATCATTAACAAAAATGTTGTATAACTATAAACCTCAGTGGTATTGATGAGAGTCTTAAGAGTTACATTTATGAGTGTGAAGGCGGGGGAGAAGTGTGAAGTGGTTACAGAGAAGTGAATGTACCTCTGCTATGAGAAAGTGACCAAGCAGAAAACTCTTAACTCAAAGTGAAAGAGTAAGGTAGATAATGACTAATGTGAATTTAAAAACCTGGTTAGGAAGAAACGATTGGTAGAATCGGTTCATTAGGGCTTCACATCGAGTCAATTAAGGCTTCGGACAACATGTAATAACATGCTTCTAGGGAAATTTAGCTAATACATAGATAAAGAGACTTATACCTGCCCCATCACACGAATTGAGATATGATACAAATGTGCCTCCATGATCTTCTTAAGATATTTTTGGTGTTTTTGAGATTTGTAAAAATAAAAGAAATAAAAATAAACAAAAATAAAATATTTTTGTATTTTAAGATTTTCTGAAAAAGAATTATAAACGGAAAGGATTGAAAAACGAAATAAAGATAAGAAATAATATACATAAATTACAAAAGGATATTGGAAAATCCGAGCCATGAATGAACAATTGTCTGCGAATTATAATGAGTGTTCTCACCGATTCACAGTGTTAAAGT
The DNA here is from genome assembly GCF_052625555.1 of Lactuca saligna. Lineage (NCBI taxonomy): Eukaryota > Viridiplantae > Streptophyta > Magnoliopsida > Asterales > Asteraceae > Lactuca > Lactuca saligna. The sequence continues at coordinate 87,923,717 of NC_136425.1, forward strand.
AGACTGCGAATGAACAGTGGATTACACACTACTGGGAACGTTCGCACCGATTCACAGTGTAATCATTATGTATGCGAAAGTGGTGTCAGAACAGATTTGGATTCCATCATTCGTAGGCCTTGAAGAATTCTATTGAAGGTTGTTTCAAGCAATGCTTTTATGAATATGTCAGCTAACTGATCAGAGATCTTACGAAGTGAATTTCAATGTTTCCACCTTCTACATAATCCTTAATGAAATGATACCTCAGTGATATGTGTTTCGTATTTGAGTGTTGCACTGGGTTGTAACAAATGCGAATGGCACTTTCGGAGTCACAGTATAGTGGGATTCGTTTCATGCTTAATCCATAATCACGAAGTTGGATTTGAATCCAAATGACCTGGGATGTACATGAGGCAACAACTATATATTCAACTTCAGGTGTTGACAAGGATACACATGTTTGCTTCTTGGATTACCAACTGACATGTTTACCATCGAGAAATTGGCATCCTCCAGTTGTGCTCTTTTTATCTAATCCACATCCCCCAAGGTCAACATCTGAAAACGCTTGTAGAAAGAAGCCTGAGTTCATAGGATACCATATGCCAAGTAATGAGGTTCATTTCAAGTATCTGAAGATATTCTTGATGGCCACCATGTGAGGTTCGTGAGGATTTTCTTGGAACCTAGCACAATAACAACATGAAAACATAATGTTTGGTCTACTAGCTGTTAGATACATCAATGATCCTATCATCTGACGATAAAGGGTCATATCAGCAGCTGGTTTTTCCAGAGATAGTGTTAGTTTCGATATGAATGCCATTGGAACCTTCACTTTAGAGTCTCCCACCATGCCAAACTTAGTGAGAAAATTCTTCATGTATGCTTAGTGATTTATGAAAATGCCCTCTGGTCCCTATCTTGTGTTCAATATGAGGAAAACGTTAATTGGACCCATGGACCTCATCTCAAATTTAGTTTCCATCAACTTTCGGAATTCAGGTGTTAGGTTGGGATTGTACCAGGATCTTAGAGCTTGCTTCAAACCATAGATTGCCTTGTCTAATATATTGCAGTGATTGGGATACTTCTCGTTTATGAACCAAGGTGGTTGTTCCACGTATAAAATCTCTTCTAATTCTCCATTCAAGAATGCACTTTAACACCCATCTGAAATTCCTCGAAGTTCTTGTACGCTGCATATGCTAATAATATGCTAACAGATTCCAACCTTGCAACAAGTGCAAAGGTTTCTTCGTAGTTGACCTTCATCCTGACAATACCCCTTAACCGCTAGTCTCGCCTTATTTAATATAACATTCCCTTCTTTATCCATTTTGTTGCGAAACACCCATTTTAAACCTACAACTGATGCATTTGGTGGAGTTGGAATTAACCTCCAAACTTTGTTTCATTCAAACTCATTGAGTTCGTCTTGCATTGCTTGCACCTAATCAGAATGATCGAGAGCAACATTAACTGTTTTAGGTTCTACTTTGGAAATGAAACAGTTAAACATATGAAATTCCATTTTAGAGATTAATGCAGTTTATTTCGCTTTTTGCTGAGATCTCGTAATGACTCATGTAGAAGATTCACCAATTACTTGTGTTATTGGGTGATCTCTGGTCCATTTGGTTAGTGGAGGATAGTTTGGATCATAAGAGGGATCCAGTTTAGCATTTACTTCTTTGAATTCTAATTGAACATCCGAATCATCATTCGTATCTTTATTCTCCCCCTCAAATGACGAGAATTCCTATTCTTCTGGAATTGGAGTATCTCCTATCAATGGAGGTTCATGAGTCATTGTGGGAGGTGAGCCATCTTTATCAGAGGGTGGTTCAGAAGAGAAAGATGAGGTAAAACCCTCCCCCTACGATGGAATGTTTGTATCTTGTGGGGTAGATTGCTCCCCCCTAAGGACTTGCATTGGAGTCAGAATTCTCCCCGTGGAATGTAGTATTCGTGGTTTGAGGGATATTCGCACTCGGTGGCTGTTGTGGTAAATACTTTGTAGGATCGTCTATTATTTTCTTCAATTCATCCACTTTGTTGTTAGATGCTTTTGATTTGGACGAAACAGCCTTCTCTGGCTCATCAAAAAGTAACATGAATTCCTCATACATATTGGCTAAAGGAATCATGGCCGGACATGGCTTAGAAAAGATTCCCTTCGATTAACTCTCATTCAACTGAATCCTCTTCAAGTATTTGTCGTCAAACGTGACATAGTAGGTTTCTTCCATCTTTTTGGATTGCTTGTTAAGAACCCTGTATGCCTTAGAGGTAAGCTAATATCCTAGAAATATACCCCCGTCAACTTTCGAATCAAATTTGTTTCGTTGTTCCTTTGAGTTGAAAATAAAACACCTGGAACCAAACACATGGAAAAAGTTAACATTAGGTTTGCGATTATTGATGATTTCATAATGAGTAAATGAAAATCGCTTATTTAGGATGGATCTGTTTTGGGTAAAGCATGTAGTTGCGACTGCATCTGCCCAGAAATAGAAAGGTAGACATGCGAATGACAACATAGTTCTTACAGCTTCACACAAGGATCGGTTTCGTCTTTCAACCACACCGTTCTGCTGTGGAGTGTAGGGAACAAAAAAGTTGTGTGAGACTCCCTTTTCAGCAAGAAATTCTACAAACACTTGGTTTTTGAATTCCAGTCCCTTGTCGCTACGAACATTGCGAACCAACTTTCACAGTTTAAGCTCAATTTGCTTTATAAAGTCCTTGAGTTTTGGTGTGGCTTTTGGATTTCTATTTAAGAAAGTACACACAAGTGAAACATGAGAATTAATCAATTATAAGAAGAATGTACTTGCTGCCACCGACACTTTCAATTGTAGAAGGTCCATAAAGGTCTATATGTAGAAGCTCTAGAGGTTCGATGACTTTTGTGTTTACTAACGTTGGATGAATTTTTCTGCTCTGCTTCCCTATTTCACAGGCTGCACATAAATGATCTTTGTCAAATTTTAAGAGAGAAAGTCATCGCATATGATCACCAAGAACAATCTTGTTGATGTCTTTGAAGTAATGTTGTGAGAGTCTTCTATGCCATAGTCAGCAATCGTCTAGTGAGCTTTCGTAAGCAAGCAAACGTCAGGCATCCCTCATATCTGATTCAAATTCAAAGGATACATTTGGCTTTTTCTCTGCGACATTAGTATAACTAGTTTTGTCTTCTTTTCTATAATCTCAGATCCTTCATCGTCAAATGAGACTTTTAAGCCTATCCCCACAACCAGTTGTGATACACTTATGAGGTTATGTTGCAAGCCTTCTACATACGCCACATTACGAATCGCAAAATCTCCATTCATTATCATCCCATAACCTTTAATCCTTCCAAAAGAGTTGTTACCATATTTCACATTTCCACCATCTTTGAAAGCATGAAATTCTTGCAATTCCTCCTTCCTTCCAGTAATGTGACGCAAGCAACCACTGTCGATATACCATTCTGATTCAAATTGCTCGTCATGAATTACCTGTGAAAATCAAGCAGATTTAGGAACCCAAAGTTGCTTGGGTCCTTTTTAGCCTTTTATAGAGAGGGGAAAAGTAATTTCAAGATCGACCATATAAGTTTGTTTAACTAATGTGGTTTTAAATTTCTTTGTTATGGTGAAAACTTTTATTTTATCTTTTACGTTTGTTTCTTTTGGAAAAGATTTTTTTCTTTATTTCGGGTTTGACTCTTTATGAACCCTTTCTTAGCTTTCTTTGAGTTAGTTGTCATTTTTTTGATTGGAACATCAAAATCCAAAACTAACTTTCCTTTTCCTTTATCATCCTCGGATGAGACTTTTGTGGGTAGATAATGATGAGGTTTTGATTTCTCCTTAGGTTTCTTTGAAAAATAAGGTTTTTGAACAAAGTTACTTTTGGATTTCTGTGGAGTGCAAGAGTGACAATGCGAACTTTGACTGGGGTTCACATGAGAACAAAATCTTGCATTTTGATTGGAAGATTTTTCACTTCGAACATAGTTGGGATTTTAGGACTGCCAAAATTGCTTTCTTTCATTGAGATTTCTTTGATATCTCAAATTCCTTTGTCGTTTTTGATCTGCAAGTTGCTCTGAGGATTTGTGAAAGTTCGCCTTGGGTTTTGCTTTTGTTGCATGAGATTCGTTCATTATTGACTTATGTTCGCTTTGAATATCCATAGTTCCACTTGGACTTCCTTTTTCAAAACATGAACAATTGTTTAGTGGTTCTGTCACATATCTTCCTATCGGCTTCCAAGAATTCATTTCTGATAGACCCTTCGTTTCATCTACATTGTCTATTGGAGCTAACCAAAAGTACTCATCGTAACCATCTTTGTTGTCTTCATTAACAATGGACGTTAATTCGAAAGTTTGATTTCTGTCCACTTCGTTAGTTTGAAAGACTTGATTAGGTACAGTTTGGACTTTAGGAAAAACGGTTGCTTTCACTTTAAAAATTTTTGGTTTATTTTGAGAAATGGATGCGAACTTAACTGAATTTTTCAGAAATCAAAGCTTTCGCAGGTTCAGTTTTGGTTTCAACAAACTTTGAGCAATCCAAATCACCCTTTATAGAAATTTCTCTCATATAACTTTCCTCATCGAATTCAAATGTTTTTTGAACATTTATCTTATTTTCTGAACTCAATTTGGCACTTAATGAACCGAATTTTTGTCTAGTATCAGATCTTAATTTCTTTTTGTCTTTTTTTTTTCCAAAATTCGCTTTAACATATTTTTATGGTCTTTGGACTTAATGTATGATTCAATTCTTTCCAGTCCAACTCTGTAAGCATCAGAGGTTTGATCAGACGAGATGATGGATTCACCCTTATAACAATCAACATCAATTTCATCTTCCTTTAATTCAAGAAATGGTAAAATCATCTTGTGAAATTTCTTACCAATCTCACAATTAAGGTGTAACTGAGTGATGTTAAAATAAAGCCTTTTAGCAATCAAACAAAACATGTTCCGTTGTTTTAAAAGTGTCAAATTGTTTCGTTGCAAGTAAATTAATTGATCCCTACACTTAGAAAAATCTTACTCGATCTTCTCTATGCACATTCGCCTCTCATCACTTTTCAACGAAACCCTGCTAATTTGATCAGTTAGGTTAGAGTTTTTCAAACGAGTTCTTTTTAAATTCTCACTAAAGCTTAAAAAAGTGAATTTTAGGTTATTTAATTCAGTCTCATATCTAGACACATGTATATTGAGAGTTTCAAGAATTAGATTTACCTTGTTAATAAGCTTTTCACACTCATTGATCTGTTCTGGAACTGGTCATGTTTCAAAATAGTCGTCGTCTCATCTTTCACTCTCAGTGGCACTCCCCTGCTTCTATGACCTTTCGTTCGTCACCATTAGGCACCTTCCTCCAAACTGTGATCTCTATTTTTTCACAACAAATGCCCTCTCATGTGTGGGCTTGCGAACCTCGTTATCTTCAGAGTCTGTCCACCAGACCTCAACTCCTCTAAACTCGTTTTCAGTTGCATTTTCCTGCACAATTAACTCAAGCATAGAGTTATGAACATTCTTGTTCTTCTTATACTCTTCCAGCTTTTGCATGTTGTACGCCTCATCATCTTCTCCTTCCTTCTTCTCGTTTAACCTTCTCATCATGAAATCCTTGGCCAAATGATTTTTTTCTATGACAATAGTTGCAGTCATTGCCAGAGTCACCCATGAGCTTCTTTTCCTTTTTATCTTCATCCTTTTGAGAAGCGCTTTTATTCTCTTCTTTCAAATTTTCAAAGTTGTAGCTGCCCTTTAAGTTTTGGTTTTTGTTTGAGGGGAACTTTATCCTTGTGAACCGCTTAGGGTTTGAAACCATTAATGCAAACTCTTCACTCGTAAGTTCGTATTCAGATTGATCAGACTTAGATCCATCTTCTGCAACTGTCTTGCCTTTCGCAACAAGAGCCAGAGATCCCATTCCAGAAACAAATTTCTCTTCTTTAGTCACCTCACTCTCGTGTGCCTTCAAAATCCTAACAAGCTTGGCTAAGGAATAGTTTTTAAACTGCTCATGATCCTTGATGGTAGAAACGATTGCCATCCATTCAGATCTAAGCCCGTTCATGAACGTATCCTTCTGTTTGATTACTTCTCGTCCAATACCATGTTTCACCATTTTACTCGGAAGATGATTGTAGCGATTGAAAGTTAAACTTAAACTTTCTTCAATATTTTGTGCAAAAGCACCAAAATCAGAAAGCAAGATGGTTTGAGTGGAGTGCTCAAGATCCACATTAGTGGAGTAGAGTTCCTCGAGCCTATCCCAAAATGGCTTTAGCAGTATCACAGGAACTAACTAGATGAAATGTATCAGCGGGAAAAGCGAATCTAATGATCCTCATTGCTTTAGCGTTGCTGATCAGCTTTTCTATCTCATCTTGAGGAACATCCTTTACATCATGGAGTAGTTGGTTATATTCCTTCTGAGTTTTAATAACTCTTCTGGTTCCAGTATGAACAAAAGCCCCCTATGTGATAGCTTCCCAAATGAGATAGCCATTGTCCTCCAAACCAAGAACATAATGTTCAAAGTGAAGTGCCCAAACTTGATAATCATTAGGAAAGGGAATTAGGATCCTTGTTGTCGATCCGATGATGCTGGAAAGATTGATAGAGTTGATTTGAGAATCGTCGTGCTACATGATGACATGAATTTGTTACCTGTTAAGAACCAGACGTGTAAACTAAGATAGTTTACAAGGTAATATCAAGATCACTGTGTGCCGTCAAAAGCACTATGAAGATGACTAAACAAGATCCTATATTAACGGTAACCCTAATAACTTTTGTAAACAGAAGAGATGGATACAGATTACACAGTCTCCTACTCTGATACCAATTCTTAGGCTGTAAATCCTTGAAAAGATCATTTAGATTCAAACTGATTAAAGTAAAGAACACAACAATGATTCAAAATATGTTGAATGATTAAAAGTCACACCTCAGAAGAACTTGACAAAGAATTGCTACTGTAGAGGCGTGATTAGGGTTACAGAATAATATTAGAGTTAACAAAAATATGATGCATGCATGCACCTTAAATACTCTAACCCTAGAAATAAATACGGGATGGATAGGCCCAAACCGTTTACATAATAGACTATATAAAAAGCCTAATGACGCAACATCTAATACCCAACACAATCAATAAGTACTAGCACATTCTCATGTACATGCATACCATACATAACAGCAGTGAATCCACCGTAAACACTACAACTAAGTAAATGGTCCGGCCTTGGTGCCTTCGACCCATTGGTTTGGTGAGGAGACTCACCTCTCAAGAATGCTGAACTGATAAGATAAGATCAGATATGTGCTAACGTGCAACTTAAACTCAACTGCCTACAATCATCATGTGGCTGGTTTTGGTAAAAATTCCGAAATACCAAAAATACCCTCAAGGTCAAAATTGGTCAACCATGGTCAAAGTCAAGGTCAATAGTCCGTGTTGAACCAACTTGTCGAGTGCATCCATCAACTCGTCGAGTTCCTTTAAAGTCCATACAACCAAAATCTCGAGTCAACTCATCGAGTTACCTGAGTAACTTGTCGAGTTCCTTAATGTCCAAAAGACCGAAAACTTGTTTAGACCGAAAACTCTAATCATTCACTAAAATCATTAAAAATCCCGAAAATGGGTAAACCCTACCGAACTCGCGACTTGGCTAAGCAACTCATCGATTTCCTTCAGTCCTTTTTGTGTTCAATCCTTTCCAGTGGAATGCAAGGCTCCAAAGTACATATCCAGCCCTTTATAGTGTGGTTACCACGTAAAGTTGAAAACTTTACATGCATACAAGGCCTCACAAGGCTAAAACACAAAAACAAAGGTTCATACAAGGTTTAGTGCATGGAAAAGGTCCTAAACTAGATAAAGGAAGCAACTTTATGTATATGGAGGCCTAGAGTTGTCTAGATTTGGAACCATATCCTCATGACAAGTCCAAATCCGAGTATGACAACATTTTGCACCAAAAGTGACCATATTCTTCCATAAGATTCTATCTAAACAAATAGAGATCAAGATAGCAACTTTTTACCTTTAAAAGGATGCTAACACCACAAATGGCCCATAAGTTCCTTTAAATAGGGTGCAAACCCCTAAAAATCAGGGTTTTCCTTTACAGCGTCTACTCGTCAAGTTGAGCCTTCCAACTCGGCGAGTAGATCCTAAATCCTACGTCCCACAAATGATCTCTACTCGACGAGTTAGAGCTCCCCAACTTGTCGAGTTCTAGTTTAAGACCCTAAAATTCTGAAAAGTAATCGATACCTGAAACAAGCGTTACACTGCATTATAAGATTGTGAATACTAGAGATTACCTCAGACCATAGGCTTCCTTGATTTTTCTTTAATCTTTACCACCAATTCATAAGTAAATCCAAGTGTTGAGCTTTCAGTGTGCCCCCTCCAAGTCCTCCATTTTTTTCTCCACAACTCGATACCAATCTACACAATGTATTTTGCTTCTTTCTCCTATACCACCCCATAAGAATTTGTGTCAAAGTCTTTTAAGAGAATCTAAGGTGATTTTGTAGGGCTTTGAGTAAGGATATGTAATACGTGGGAAGGCTCCCAGGTATTGATTTGATGAGTGTCAGTCAGCCTCCAAATGATTATGTGTTTGCCTTCCATGAAGAGAGCTTTGACTAAAATTTCTTTACTACAGGTTCCTAGTTCTTTTTTAGCAACATATTGGCGCCTACATGTACTCCAAGATAAGTAAAAGGAAGCAAGCTCTTTCGATATCCAAGAACTTGGGCCATGCTTAGAAGTTCCATGTACTTACTGCCAATCCAAAACATACATGATTTGTGAAAGTTAAATTTCATCCCCAAGGATATTTGAAAACATTTGAGTATATGAGAGAGATTTTGATTACTACCTTTATCCTAATTGCACACAAAGATGGCATCATCGACGTAAAGTCAGTGAGACATTGTTGGTCCACCGTGAGGAAGCTTGACAACATGAATTAGAGAATTATTACATGCACCACTAATAGACACATAAAGCCCCTCTATAGCGAGTATGAAGCGAAATAAGGAGAGTATATTCCCTTATCTCACCCCCCGTGAAATTGAGAACTCATCTGTTGGTGTACCATTCACAAGAATCGAAGCCCTAGATCTGGATAGGCATCCACGAATCCAATTCCTCTTTTTACTTCCAAAAACCATTTGTTCCATCATTAAGTCTAACTATTCCCAGTTTAATGTGTCGAACGCCTTTTCAAAATCGACCTTGAAAAGATACATTCAAGTATTGGATTTCTTGGTCAAAGTGTATATTTCGTTCATCATAAGCGGTCCATCGAGGATGTTCCTATCGTTGATGTATGTCAATTGTACTTCATTAACAATATATCCAATGACTTCCTTCAATTTTTTGGCCGAGACTTTGGCGACAAATTTGTAAATCCAAGCTATAAGACTTATGGGTGAATTGTCACAAAGGGAGATATGATCATATATTTTTTGAACAAGTGTTATGAACGAAGCATTACATCCTTGTGAAATATGCCTTTTTTCTTCGAAGTATCTAACAAAACATATGATATCATCTTTCATGGTATTACATTTATGCTTAATAAGGTTAAATGAAAATGGTCTGCTCGCAGGGCCTTCTCCGAGCCACATCCCTATACTGTTGCCATGATTTTATCGATCGTGATTGGTGCCGCTAACGAAGAACTTTGCTTAGGTTGCAGTTTATTGAAAAGAGGGTTGATAAGCTTAAGTCTATTTGGCCATGACTCATGAAATTTCAATTGAAAAAGTTCGAACACCTCTTTCATTATAGTTTTGGGATTCGCGGACCATTCTTCATTTATGTTTAATCCACGTATCCTGTTTTTTCTTTGTTTTTTTAGCATTCCACGGAACCAAGCGTTTTCCTCACCATCACTTAGCCATTTTATCTTAGACTTTTGTTTTAGGCCTAATTTGGCTATGTGTTCGAGTTCCTATATTTTGATTTTTACCTCTCACCATGATCTGATCTCCTGGTCTGTTAGAGGGTGAGACTCAGCAGCTGAGTTAAGTTCCCTAATTTTGTCACACAACATCTTCGTAGAGATTTTAGACTTTTAAGACTCCATGGATCTATACTTTTTAAGTATGTTATTTAGATGTTTAAGTTTTTCCAGATGATACCTACCTAAAACACCATGTACTTGGAAGTTATTCCAAGCATTTTCAAAGATTGAGTCAAAGTCTTTGTTAAGAATCAAGGAGTTAAAGAAGCGAAAGGGAGGATGTTTAAAGTCGCTGTTAGAGGGCTTGAGTAGAACAAGGCAGTGATCAAAGTGTTCTCATGGTAGGTTTGTAACTAAGGTGGGGGGTAAATTGGAGATGAAATTTTAACAAACAAGAAAACGGTACAGTTTGCTCTATTTTGGATCGTTGTCTCTTAGGTATGTGAAATGTTTTCCACAAAGACTTTATTCATGGAGGCCTGCTTCAACAATGAAATTGTTGAAATCAGATGTTATATGTTGACCAAACCTAGATTTGACTCTTTCATCGGGAGTCCTTACGGTGTTAAAATCACCGAAAATACACATATGTCAGTTAGGTTCCCTTTGAGCTCGAGCAGGTCCTCCCATAGCTTTTTTTTATCTATTATGGATCTGGAATCATAAACGTTCGGTAAGGTAATGGTTTCCGAGAAACTTGTCCAATGGCTAGTTGTAGCAATGTAGTATCTACTGGATATTGTATGTGTTTTGCGAAAGATGGAAGTATCCTATATATTCATGAGATCGCCAGAATTTTCAGCACAGTTTACAAAATCGCAATCAAAAAGTTTGATGAATCCCAACATCCAATGATATCAATTGCAGAATGCTCTAGAAATCTTGTCTCATGGAGGCCCATGAAGTCTACTTTCTACTTTCATTTGAGGTTGTGAATCCATTCGATTTTACATGATTTGCTGATCCCCCTTATATTTAGAGTTATTGTATTCATTGTTGACCCGATTTAAAACTATCACCTTTAAATGTTTCTACCTGGAGCCCACAATCCTTGTCAACCTGGAATCCCACTTCGAGGACTATCCATATGACACTAATGATTTCATGAGAATTGGAAATATCTTCATGTGAGGAGTAACAACTATTTAAGACTAGGATTGGGATGGTGTCACAACTGGCATTTTTTCTAGGAAATTCTACTCTCATGCAATCATTCACCTAGTGTGATAACTTGTACTCTAAGTGAATACTATGCTCCATTCCTATTCAAATATATCTCATATGCTCAAATAAGGGTTGGAAACCCTAGATATCCCATTTCAAGTTCACTATGGCCTAAGATTCTCTTATTGGGCCTAATGGACCAATAAACCTTCAAGTTGACTATCTTGGGCCTAGAAACCCTAATTCGGCTCTAAATAGACCACATTCATAAAACCTTAGCATTTTGGGCCATGTGGGCCTAAAATAATTCATCTTATCTCTAATGAGCCTTATTGGGCCATAACTAATCCAATTAACCCTAATGGGCTATAAATCCATTCCTTTATGTCAAAGTGGGCCAAAAATGCACTTAAGGGCTCAATGGGCCGAAAAATGATTTTTGGGCTTCATAAATTCAATCAAAGATTCATTAGAGAAAACTGCAATTTCAGGGACTTAAACTGTTTTTAATGAAAAATATGCTGAAAAATATTAATTTCAATAATTTTTGGTGTTAAAATGTCAAGAAAAATGATTTAAGGACCAAACCGGAAAGTTATTTAATTAGAGGGTTGAAAAAGTAAATTTTACAAACAATGAGGGGCTGAAAATAGAAAACTTTCAAGGCTAATTCAATACACGCAACTTGATCGAATATTGGCACCGCGACTACCGACACAATACACAACAATACCAAAAATCGTTGTTAAACGAATTGATTCGGTCTCGAATCAATAACAAATCCAAAACTACTAACACTACAACGCTCAATACACATATGGAACTCTCGGAACTCTATACTCTCGTGGAATTACTCAATACGTCGACGTACATTCCTTAGGCCCAAAAGTTGCAAATCATGTTTGTTGAGCCTAGCTAGCCCGATGACATGATCTTTAGGCCCAAAGGATACTTGCTTACATGTAGTTGGATCTAATACGACTTAACCGCATGTAAAAGGTCTTTCAATGGCAAACGTGCTGTTGGTCCCCAAGGGTCCTTCGGTGCTGCTAGTAAAGTCGGGAACTCACGATTGCGGGTTGGGCTTCGGGCCCTTCGCAATTGCAATGGTCTTGAACGACGTAGGGAAATACCGAGGGTTTCGCACCTTCTTTTTTTCTCTTCGGTCGTGGGACTACACAAGTCCGGGAGGATTGAGTTGTGTGAATAAGTGAGAGTGACGCCTAAGGGATCGCTAGTACGGTTGTCGACTGGACGTTTTCATTAACGGACATTACAACAATTCGCCACTCACTGTATACTCAATGCCTCCGGAGCTCAACGAATACCTCTAATGTAACGAAACAACAACACATAAACTAATTAAAGCAAAGTGATAGGAAAACATCGGGTTTTCCTAGGGTTTTCAACTAATACACTTACGAATTACATGCCGAATTTTACAACTCATACGCTTACATCTATAGAAAACAAACAAGCATACTCACGGATCTTCACACTTTTTTTTTACACTATACTATTTTCAGAAAATATCGGATTTTCTGGTGGTTTCGAAACAATACAAACATTGGATTTCAAACATTACTTATGAACTCACCAACATTTCATATGTTGACGTTTTTCAAAATACTTGTATTCTCAGGTAACAGATAAAATGAAGGGATAAGTGTACTCAGTGACGTTTTGCTGCTTGTTTAATTAGCACCGAACAATCTACTTTTTGGGCATGTAATGTTAGGGAACAATGTACTAAATGTAAACACTACCAGTTGTATTATTCCAATGCTTGGTGATGTATGATGTTATGTTTCATGTATATTCATTGTGACGATATTTAATTGAGTCACGACAGCCCCCGGACGTTTCCGCCGTCTGGTTCGGGGGTGTGATAGATGGTTTTGTTGAGATCAAGAGATGAACCCATGGAGTTGGATATTGCACCCGAGGGATTTGACTTTGGTAACTCCATGATTAGGGAAGATGAATTTTATTCAAAGATCTTTCTGGGGGTGATGATGGAGGAAAATGATCTATCAACCTTGCGATGTTTTCCAAAAGACTCACCAGGTGCAAAATCTAGTAAATTACTCAAGTAGGCTGGTACATCGCCAGTTGGAGTGCCGATGGGCTTCAAATGTGCCCATTTGAATTGTTAGATTCCTCTAGGGATGGGTTACATGCCTCAGTATGCGTCTGTCCAAATGATCCGTATCCCCAGAGAACTCTACCCCATGTAACCCTAGCCTCCATTGGTGTTGTTTTAGTTTTTCTTTCCCACTTTGCATGAAGGTTGAAAGAAGAAGGTGTCCATCTTGTTGGTTGGGTGCTTTATTCCAGTCCAGATCCACCATTTTCACCTTATTTATGATCATTGGAAGGTATAAAGCTTTTATATTGACCATTGCTTCTTAGATCTAATTTATGTCACTTTATGACCTTTTGGTCCCAGGTCTTCATGTTCTTGGAGTTTAAGTGGACTCTAAAACCTCTTGATGCATTCTATGACTTGTAGACCTTTGTTATTGGTAGAAAACGTGCTTCATGATCTAGCTTTGAGTTTATACATATTGAATAACTATCAAGTACTTAGGTTTTTATATTTTAACTTACTGAGATATCCTAATGGATAAACTTGGAAACTTATCCATTTAGACCTTTAGAAAAGACTAGATCCGAGCTTTGGAGCTTTGGAGATTTAGAGTTAAGTGTTTAATCCATTAAGTTGGTTTGGACTTTGGCCACAACTGATGGGTTTTAGCCATAAGAACTTCCCTATGTGGGCATGCAAAACCCTAATGCTTGGATCTAGGCTTTCTAATTAAACATGCTTTGAATCCAAGACTTCTAATGGATAATTAGGTTAAATAACAACATTGAAAAAGATCTAGAATCATACCTTTGGATTCCTTGTTGATCTTGTTGTCTTGGAGCTTCTAGAGTCACAAATGTCACTCCTCTAATGGCTTACAAACACCAATAGCAAGCAAGATGATTTAGGAGAGAGGAGAGGGGAGGAATTCGGCTAGAGTATCTCTACTTTAGATGGTGTGTCGAATTCCCTCACCCCTAGGGTCTATTTATACTTGTAGACTCCTTAAGGATTACAGCTTTAACCCTAATTGGATAACTTAGACTTTAAGTTGATCCATATCCTTTCCTTGATAACCCTATGGACGATTTTGGCTTATCCAAGCCCTAGAAATCGTCCATCCTATCTAGGATAAGGATTTATAGTCTAAAGTGTAACTATCAAACAATTGACAGTTTATACCCTCTTATTTAATTAATCTCTTTAAGTCACCAAATTAATTCCAATTAATCTATGACTTATATTAATCAAATAACCATATATTATTCCTTATAATATTTACTCTCTTTTAACAAATCATCCATCAAGTTACTATGGTGAAGGCAACCCAAAAGGACCATGCACAACCGGATCAAATACTTGCCTATTATAGTTGCAGCCTTAGACACTATTCCAACAGTCTCCCACTTGGATAAGTCTAGTAACTATACAAGTACAATTCGGTTTGCAATCGTAGCTCTCAAAGACGTTGTCAACTCTGATCTAATCAATCTTGTCCTTTAGATAAGGGATCTTACAGTCCTCTGTTAGATATCATGCTGAAAATCCTATGGAATGGTTAGTCAAGCATTTAGATTTCTCGATCTCTGATTTATTTGACATAGAACTTAATCAAACACATCAATTCAGTTCTGACCGGGCCCGGCACATAAGTCAAATCAAATCATCGAGTGGCCAAGATATCTCTTCTACCCTCTTAGGATAAAATTTACAGATAAACTTCGACTTATATGCATTCACTTATCCATTAACCAACTATACACAACAATGCGTTTTATAACACCAAGTTACTGATGCGTTTTCGCATTATCAATGCACAATCAATTAACAAATAATAAATCATATATCTAGGTTTTAAGACTATATGATATTATCGTCTTGCGATCACCTTTTATATCGTATTCCATAAAGTGATTCCAGCAAGCGCGGGTTTATTCCAATGCTCAAAACCAGTTCATAAGCACTCATGAACGTTGCAGCAACCCTTGCTATGTCTAACACCATTTAGACATTCTACACACCAATTCATGACAATCTTCATTCATATCTACTCCCAACATATGAACGATTGTGGACCATTTGAATAATTCGATTATTCCTAATAAACTCAATTATTCTGGAAGTCAAAACATGCAAAGTGAAATAATAGTTAAACAATTAACATGTGACAGTAACTTTACTCATAAATAAAACTCCTTTATTTAATCATCAAATGTTAATTACATTTATCTATTATACGTTTCTAATACTATCTAATCTATACTAATATCATCCTTCAGCCCAATACTCCTAGCATGCTACAAGTGCTTAACCCTACTCAGTCCCTTCGTAAGCGGATCTGTTGGGTTATCTTCTGATGATATCCTCTTCACTACGAGTTGTCCTTCTTCTACACGATGTCTAATGAAGTGATATTTTCTGTCGATATGTCGAGATCTACCATGATCCCTCGGTTCCTTGGTCAAGGCAACCGCACCTTCGTTATCACAGAAAATCTCCATGGGCTCCTTTATGGCCGGCACAACTCCAAGATCACCAATGAAGTTCTTTAGCCATATTGCCTCCTTCGACGCTTCGCTTGCTGCGATGTACTCTGATTCGCACGTTGAATCAGCTACGGTTTCCTGCTTGGAACTCTTCCATGTCACTACTCCTCCATTTAGGGTAAAGACCCAGCCCGACTGCGAACGGTAGTTGTCCCTGTCGGTCTGAAAACTGGCGTCACTATACCCTCGCACCTTCAAGTCATCACTCCCTCCAAGGACTAAGAACCATTCTTTCATCCTCCGAAGGTACTTAAGGATGTTCTTCACTGCAATCCAATGTGCTTTGCCAGGGTTCCCTTGATATCTGCTAACCATGCTCAAAGCGAAGGCTACATCAGGGCGAGTACAAGTCATAGCGTACATGATTAAGCCAACTGCGGAAGCTTATGGTACTCGGCTCATTTCTGCTATCTCAGCTTCGGTACTCGGACTTTGAGTCTTACTCAACTTGGCATTTCCTTGTATCGGTAATTCTCCCTTCTTTGAGTTTTCCATACTAAAACGTTTTAGTACCTTCTCTAAGTAAGTATTCTGACTAAGTCCAATTAGTCTCTTACTTCTTTCTCTTACTATCCTTATTCCCAAAATGTAAGAAGCCTCTCCGAGGTCCTTCATAGCGAAACACTTCCCGAGCCAGGACTTGACTTCCTGCAGAGTCAGGACGTGGTTTCCTATGAGTAATATGTCATCGACATATAGAACGAGGAAGCTTACTATACTCCCAGTAGCTTTGACATATACACAAGATTCGTCTTCGCTTCGTACAAATCCAAACTCTTTGACTTTCTCATCGAAGCAAAGATTCCATCTGCGAGACGCTTGCTTAAGTCCATAAATGGACTTCTCAAGCTTACACACTCTCTTCGGATGCTTCGGATCCACAAACCCCTCTGGCTGAGCCATGTAAACATCCTCAGCCAACTTTCCGTTAAGGAAAGCGGTCTTGACATCCATTTGCCAAATCTCATAATCATGAAATGCGGCAATTGCTAGCATCACTCTAATAGATTTAATCTTCGCAACTGGTGAGAAGGTCTCATCATAGTCAACTCCGGGAGTTTGAGTAAAGCCCTACACGACCAATCGCGCCTTATATGTGTGTACGTTCCCATCCACGTCGGTCTTCTTTTTGAAGATCCATTTGCACCCAACGATCTTACGTTCAGGCACATAATCAACCAAATTCCAAACTTGGTTATCGTACATGGATTGGATCTCGCTATCCATTGCCTTTTTCCATTTCGCAGACTCCGGGTCTGCCATGGCTTCCTTATAGCTATTAGGTTCATCAAGATTTACTAGTGTACCATCACTAATATACGTGTCCCCTTCGGTAGTAATATGAAAACCATAAAACTGGGGGTGAACTCTAACTCTATCGGAATGTCTGAGAGGTAAGTATTCGTCAATCGGTTCAACCGGAGTTTCCTCCTCGGGTTGAATTCCAGCGGTAGAGGTTCCTTTATCTATCGACTCTTGAATCTCTTCAAGTTCGATTTGCCTCCCACTGTCTCCTTGGCTTATGAGTTCTCGCTCTCGGAAAACTCCTCTCCTCGCAACAAAGACAACATTGTCTTTTGGTCTATAGAAGAGATATCCAAAGGATGTTTGCGGGTAGCCGATGAAAATACATCGCTCACTTCGAGGTTCAAGCTTGTCGTGAGTATCTCGTCTTACGAAAGCCTCGCAACCCCAAACCTTGATATGTGCCAACGAGGGAGCTTTCCCTGTCCACATCTCGTGAGGTGTTTTGGCAACCTTCTTAGTAGGGACTCGGTTAAGGATATGGGCAGCAATCTCTAAGGCATACCCCCAAAAGAAGATAGGTAGTGAAGCACGACTCATCATAGAGCGAACCATATCCAATAAGGTTCGATTACGCCTTTCTGCCACACCATTCAACTGCGGTGTCCTAGGAGGCGTCAATTGCGAAACTATTCCACACTCCTTGAGATAATCGTGGAATTCAAGACTTAGGTACTCTCCTCCTCGATCGGATCGAAGCATCTTGATTTTCCTGTCCAATTGATTCTCCACTTCATTCTTGAACTCTTTGAACTTTTCAAAGGTGTCTGAATTTTGCTTGATTAAGTAGATATACCTATATCTACTATAGTCATCGGTAAAAGTCACATAGAAGCGGTTCCCATCCTTCGTGGTTGATCTAAAGGGTCCACATACATCGGTATGTATTAGGTCCAATAGCCCCTCACCCCTTTCACAAGTACTGGTGAAGGGTGACTTAGTCATCTTTCCAAGTAAACAAGACTCGCATGTGTCATCTTCCCTAAGGTCGAATGACTCCAACACTCCATCCTTTTGGAGTTGTGCTATGCGTTTCTTGTTGACATGTCCAAGACGACAATGCCACAAGGATGCTTTATCCATACTAGTGAAAGAATCAATATTCAAAACATTATTTCCTAAGTTATGAACAATCATAACAGTTTCATATATTCCATTACATGGTATAGCTTCAAAGTAAAAGACACCATTTAGATAAGCCAAAATAGAACCATTCTCATTATTAAAAGAAAATCTAAATCCTTGTCTATATAAACCATGAAATGAAATGATGTTTGTAGCCATTTCTGGCGAATAGCAACAATTGTTCAAATCTAAAACCAAACTATTCCTAAGCACTAAAGAATACACTCCAATCTTGGTCACAGGCGACGATCTTTTGTTCCCCATGATTAGATTGATCCTTCCTTGCTCTACATCCCTACTTCTTCTTAGTCCCTGCACATTAGAACAAATGTGATAACCACAACCGGTATCAAGAACCCAAGAAATAGCATGATTAGAATCGTTAGATTTGATTGTGTATATACCTGTGAAAGATGGCTTGATCTTTCCTTCTTTGATCGCTTGCAGGTAATCCGGGCAGCTTCTCTTCCAATGTCCTATCTTGTGGCAGTGGTGGCACTCTGCCTCCTTTGGGTTGGAGCAGGGCTTAGCGGGATCAACTTTGGTCCCACTAGAAG
Organism: Lactuca saligna; assembly: GCF_052625555.1. Classification (NCBI taxonomy): domain Eukaryota; kingdom Viridiplantae; phylum Streptophyta; class Magnoliopsida; order Asterales; family Asteraceae; genus Lactuca; species Lactuca saligna. The sequence goes on from NC_136425.1 coordinate 87,942,505, forward strand.
AGGCACCATCTCGGGCTTTCACCTTGCGATAGTTATTCGATGAAGCTTTCCTCTTCTTTCCCTTCCCTTGACCAATAGCCAAAACAGGAGCAGCGGACGGATTGGGAGTAGGTGCAACAGACTTGTCCTTGAAGTTGCTCTCAGCGACCCTCAAGAGACCTTGGAGTTTGCTTAGGGTGACCTCTTCTTTGTTCATGTGGTAGGTCATCCTAAATTGGTTGTACATCGGAGGCAAAGAGTGAAGCACCATATCGATCGCCAAGTCTTCACCGAAGTCAACATTTAACTTGCGAAGGCGGTCGACATACCTTTGCATCTTTTGCAGGTGCACGGTAAGAGATTCTCCATGACCCATCTTAGCGGAGATCATGTTAGTGAAAATCTCATAACGCTCTTGTCTCGCGTCTTGGTGGTATCTCTCCAACAAGTCTTGATGCATCTCGTATGGATACATGTCCTCGTAGGACTTTTGGAATTCGGAATTCATGGTGGCGATCATGATTCAATGTACCTTCGTTGCATCTCGCTCATGAGTTTCAAAGGCGGTGATTTCTTCGGGAGTAGCAACTTCGGGGTTGATTTTCTCGAGCTTCTCATCGAGGACATACTCTTTATCCTCATAGCGAGCAATGGTGCGAATGTATCTTATCCATTCGCTAAAGTTCGTTCCATCGAAGGTGACCTTTTGGCAAAGGCTCATCAACGTGAAAGAACTAGCAGCAGCGTTGTTTGCGTTCGACATCTTTAATTAGAAAAAGGGACAAAAATAGATTAGAATAATAATCCCTAATTATCACCCAATAAGAAAATTAGGGCTAGGATCCAACAATAACATTTACATACTAGAAAAGGGATGCCGTAATCTAACATGCAAATAAATTGAAGGTAAGTGAATGACGATTCACTAATTCTCCATTACAAAACTTAAACTATTAGTCCTAAGTGTTTTTGAGAATTCCTAGGTTCGGATGAGATTCATTGAAACTATTCAATGGCATGTTTAAATCTCGATATGCCCCTCTCGTTTGTGACTGGGATGCCGAGGATCACAAAGCGGGTGTGAATTACCATGAAAATTCACATGGTGCCTTCATTGTAACGATCACCTATTCGATGTGCCGGTAAACCACACACGCTCCATCGAACTATGATAAACAATGAATCACCCTTTGCCACCTTCGCTTAGAACCAATTAGTGTGTCGGTAAACCACACACGCTCCACTAACTTCTTAGCAAGGTGCAAAGTGTAATTTCATGGGATTGCATCAATTCACTTTTCCTAAAGTAACTAAGATTGGGAAATTTTTAAAACGTGTAGTTACTTTGTATTTCTTATTATACTTTTAATGAGAAGATGAGGTTGCCCTATCCTACCCGTTCGGCTAACGACCCTCCACCAATCAAGAAAGCGGTGGGTGTGAGTGTACACCCATTAAGCGCCATTTTATAGGCCGCAACCTTATACCCACCTTATAGATCGGCTTCGTGAATGAGGCCTACTAACGGTAAGACTAGCATTTAGTTATACATATATATATTATTCTAGTAATATCATATTAGTATAGGGTTGTATTTTAAAACCGTTTAAAATCTAGGGTTTGAAATTTAAGTTGTCTAAATTAAAACTTTTAATCACAAATATCAATTTCAAAACTTTAGGGTAGGTTTTAAACATTTAAAACATGGAGGATCAAATAACAAATAATTCCAATTAACAATTAATATCCTAATTATCTTTATTTGATTTATCCAAGATTTCTTTTAAGATAATTATCAAAATAATTAATCAATTATCATATAAGGAAATTAAATATTTTATTAGATGATAAATATCTTTAATTAGATCAAGATAATAGTCATATATATCAAAAATTCGGATTAGGGTTGATCTAATATGATTAAGGTAAGTTTCCATAAGATAAACATGAAAAAATCTCGGTTTTGCCTAATCCTGACGCCCGGACTCGCCGAGTACACAAAAGGACTCGCCGAGTCAGGCCTACTCGCCGAGTCCACTTTGGAACTCGCCGAGTCCATGACTCATAAACCCAAAATCGAATTTTGCAGATTTGTTTCAGTTAATCAAGCAACAATTTAAAGAAAACCAAGCTAGGCTCTGATACCACTGATGGGTTTTAGCCATAAGAACTTTCCTATGTGCGCATGCAAAACCCTAATGCTTGGATCTAGGCTTTCTAATTAAACATGCTTTGAATCCAATACTTCTAATGGATAATTAGGTTAAATAACAACATTGAAAAAGATCTAGAATCATACCTTTGGATTCCTTGTTGATCTTGTTGTCTTGGAGCTTCTAGAGTCACAAATGTCACTCCTCTAATGGCTTACAAACACCAATAGCAAGCAAGATGATTTAGGAGAGAGGAGAGGGGAGGAATTCGGCTAGAGTATCTCTACTTTAGATGGTGTGTCGAATTCCCTCACCCCTAGGGTCTATTTATACTTGTAGACTCCTTAAGGATTACAGCTTTAACCCTAATTGGATAACTTAGACTTTAAGTTGATCCATATCCTTTCCTTGATAACCCTATGGACGATTTTGGCTTATCCAAGCCCTAGAAATCGTCCATCCTATCTAGGATAAGGATTTATAGTCTAAAGTGTAACTATCAAACAATTGACAGTTTATACCCTCTTATTTAATTAATCTCTTTAAGTCACCAAATTAATTCTAATTAATCTATGACTTATATTAATCAAATAACCATATATTATTCCTTATAATATTTACTCTCTTTTAACAAATCATCCATCAAGTTACTATGGTGAAGGCAACCCAAAAGGACCATGCACAACCGGATCAAATACTTGCCTATTATAGTTGCAGCCTTAAACACTATTCCAACAACAACATGGTTGAATGCAGGTCGTGGCGCGGTGACGAGTCCAATCGCGAGTATTTTGTCGTTCGGCCACCACGTTGCGGCTATGGGGTTGACCACGACACGGTGGAGGTCAACTGTTGACTGTTGACTATTTAAACATGTTGACTTTTAGTCAACCTTAGGAATTTTAAATTTTAAGCTGAGGTTCGACCTCTAAAAAAATAAAAGGTTTGTATAGTTGTTTAGTGAGTCGATGAGTAGTGATCTTTCAACTTTGTTAGTATTACATATGACATAGTTGTTATCACATGATTTTATGGTTAGTTTGACTGGTAGGGTCTTAAATGCTGCTTGTATGTTTACATACTTCGTTTGGTTGAAACATACCTATTGGGTTGAAACATACCTATTCGGTTGAAATAGACCTCTTGGGTTGAAACTACCCGTTGGGTTGAAATAGATATGTTGGGTTGAAACAGACTAGTGATTGTTATGTATTTATGTGTTGTATCTGGAGGAACTCACTAAACTTTGACTTATAGTTGTGGATTTTATTATTTCAGGTACTTTAGAGATTATTGGGAAGGCAAAGAAATGAATATACACTAACATCGGTAACTTTCCTATTTTGAGATTCTGCTTTACTATGATATTCTTATTTTGTCATGTCTTTTGAAACAATGGTTTTGTGATGATGGTTTTTTTTATGAAAAATGATACTTTATTACTTTTAAAAAATTAAAAATTTTGGTTGTGAAATTAAGACGTTACTGATAGCTTGATTTTTTGTATATATTTTAACAAACATTTTATTTTAGTTTTAATATTTTTAATATTATTTTTATATTAAATCTTTAGATTTATTATTTTAAATATTTTTACCCAGTTAAGCACTTATGTTTACATTTACTCAAATAAGTTTTAATATGGTTTTTGATATCGTGAACATAAATTTAGAAAGCTGCCAACTTAGCTTTTGGTAGCCGATAGAACACATCTTGGCAGCCCACTTTGCGAATTATGGCAGCCCATATGGTAGCCCAACTTCCATATTTTCCATAAGCCCATTTCAACAAATATGAGGCCACTTTGGGACTCTTGTGCCTGGGAAATCAACGCAGCATAAGAAAAGAAAACAGCAGGGCATTTTTCGAACATCACACAAGATGGAGTGACTGCGCTCTCTGGGGCGTCTCCTCCTTTCTTTTATTTATTCGTTTATAACTCATTATAATTATAAAATTAATTAACGCTTTATAGTAAAAAATTATTTATTTTAAATAGTTTATTAGTTAAGAAATATTTTATTAGTTATATAAAATTATAACAGTTGATTTAAATAAATACGTGATCTTATAATATATATTAAATTTGTTATAATTTTTATTTTAATGTTATTAATTTAACCATTACAGTTATAAAATAAATTAAATTTTTATAGTAATTTTTTTTAAATAAATTATTAATTAAGAAATATTTTATTAGTTATATAAAATTATAACTATTGATTTAAATAAATATATGACCTTATAATATGTATTCATTTTATTATAAGTTTTATTTTAATATTATTAATTTAATATAATTAGAATATTAAATTTAAATTTTAAAATTTGAAATAGTGAATCAATAGGTTGACAAGTGGCATAATAGTAATTTGAAATCCTAATAGGATGACACATAACAAAATAAGAATAAATCTATTTTTTTTATATATAAAAATAAGGATTTTTGGAACATTTATCAAAATTTATTATCATTGATATCATTATCATGATATTTTTGTCATGATTTTATTATTATTGAGTAATTCATTTCTTTTAGATTAAATTAGGTTAATTTTTGTATTGATACATTGATTATGGATGGAGTTTTTGGAGCAACCAGAAAAAACAATTTCAAGAAGCTTTGGTCCTTTTGACAATCGGTATTGGTGTAATTTTATATCATTTTATTGTTATTATAATTAATTTATTAGGAGTAATTTGGTGCGGCTTTTAATAATATTCTATGAAATTATTTTATAATAAAACATCATTTATGTTTATATGTTTGTAATCATAAGTATAGATATATTAATGTTTAGTTAGTTGGTTAATTTCTTGATAACATAATAGATTTTCAAATTAACAAAAAAAATTAGTCATTGTAATGAAAATATTTTCTCAAACAATATAGTGAAACTTTTTCGACTCCTCCTTAATTTGGTGGCATTTAAATCTTAATGCTACTTAACTTCATTAATTACATGCTTCATTAAAATTATGACTTTAACTAAGAAAATATGTTATGAGATTTTCAAACTACTATATTAACTAAGAAAATTCTAGTTAATCTCAAGTTTCTTGGATTACTATAGCCAAATTAGGATCCATCAAACTCATTGCACCACAAAATTATGATGATTAGTGAATTAACTAAACTTGTGATTTATCCCGATATTGGAACGCTTTGTTTTATAGATTTTATATTTTTGCATTTTAGTCATTTTGTAATTAGTTTTTATCGCAATTAACATTTTGAAAACCCCCTATCATTTTATATTGTTTTGTATAAACTGAATGCATAGATTCCATTCGAACTAGTCCTCGTGGATTTGATCCCTATTACCGATACTGCAATTCGTTTGTGTGTATCCTTGTATTTAGGATTTTTATTTGTTGGTCTCGATAACCACAGTTACATCCAACATATATTTCACAAGTTCTATTTGTGAAATTATGTTATTTAGGAAAGAATCTTAATTTTTGCATAAATATTAGACAATAAGTATTTTCCCTTAGGTGATTTTAATCTTATATTAATACTTATTTGTAGTCATCACGTATAACATACAAATTAAATAGTTAAATTGGATGGATGCATATAAGAAGAATACGAGAAGGGAAGGTGGGTCTATGGATGTGGTAATCAATATCGCCGGAATACTAAATCACACAAAAAGGAGTCATACTGGCATGGCTTCATGGCAAATGATAAGAGATAGAGGGAAAATGATCCTAAAACCTTCCTACGTGATGAAAATGTGCATGTGCATGAGACATGGAAAAGACTCATTCCCTTTTCTCTTAGGCTAAGGGTGTACCATATCACCTCCTTTTACTTTTTCTCGGTCAACATATCGACGCATCATTTTCCCCTCGGCCTCCATTTACCCGTAATGTTCACTCCTCACCCCTTTTTTATATATCTAATATGACTAAAGAGTATATCAATATTATATTTTATTTTATATGGAATAAAAACCATGAATTTTAATATATATATATATATATATATATATATATATATATATATATATATATATATATATATGATTTAATAATAAATAAAAAAACCAAAAATAAGAGAAATAGATATAAGGAGACTACTTCACATGGGGAGTTTCAGCACACACTGCACACCACCGGGTGTGGTGTTCAACATACCACCGTGCTTGCAAGTTCAGCCTACGCATGGTGTAATGGATGTATACCATGATGCTCCTTTTTTTATTTAAAGAACCATATCTCATTGGCTTTCATTGTAAAATATTTTACTTATTAAATTATATCATCTGTTTAGAAGAAATTTATCATCATTATTTTTAATATAAACATATTAACTAGTTACTTAATTTCATTTGTTCCATCCATTCTCTTGTAATATTCGTTAAAGTGATCCGTATACCTATCTAAATTTCAACATGCACTCAAGAAATCGAAGAAGTTAATTTGATGTTTCTCATTACTAATTTTAACTTAGGTTTAGAAATTACCTTTGATTTATGTTGCATTGGTGAATTAGATGGTATTTATGTTGGTTATATCAGTTCCAACCATCATTGGATTAATACTAACCATCAACAGATGCCACCACTGCCCCCTCTGATAGTTTTGTTGCCATTTAGAATCGTAGTAACAACTTTTGTATGTTCATAGATCGGATAAAAATAAGTTATTAGGAAAAACAAAAGAACAAAAGATTATCATAAATATGATTTTCATTAAGAAAAGTTCTCATAAAGAGAATAGATGTACAATGTAGGTCACAAAAGACGATCATACAAAGCGATGTACAAAGCACCAACCTTCAACTAAAGAGTGAGGCTAGTATAAATACTAATCTAGACCTAGGAGATCAAATTTCCACAAATTCACCAGATCTTCAGTTATATCAAATCCTTGATTTTTTGGGATTGAATCTTCAATGATAAATGCAGATTTGCTATTTTGAGGAACAAGTCAAATGTGATCTTCAGAACACTTCTTCACCAATTAATTCTAGTCTGCTATAGATTCGGACATCAGCACCAACACATAATAGCATCAACATTAGAGAGTCATGCTGATCAGCTTTAGCTTCATCGTCGGCGTTAAGGAGTCCTGTTGATCAAATTTAGCTTCAGTTAGAGTGAATAACCACCAGCGTGTGTCATCATTGTATCTAATGATCAATCTGTCATCAATGTAGCACCTTCAACATAGGTACACACTAATCATTCTTCAGTGAATGGTGTGTTCATGCATTTGGTGTTGATAGTGTCTTCAATGACTTTTCGTCATCAGGTGATGATCTTCGGGCTTCGACATATGAACTTCCATCAGCATATCTTTAGATTAAATACCTAAATAAACTCTAACAGTCAACTTGTCTAAGTTATATTATTTACACTTACTTAGGAAAGACTGTCTATCAACAATGAGAAGATAAATTATAACTATAATGTATATATTTTGCATCATCAAATCTATACAAATATATATCCCAATAATCTCCCCCTATTTGATGATGTCAAAACCAAACTAATAAAGAATGAAATAATGAATGAACTAACTACATCTAAAGTAAAATGCTAATTTCTGCTCCCCTTCAGATAAATAACCTCTTTCTCTCAATTATGTCGGCTATTCTTTGAATGACCAAGTAACAACATAGTAGAACTAATAACTTTTATCTCCCTTTTTGACAACATCAATACACACTGCCTCCTTTTTTGTTTTATTTTTTTTAAGATGACAATAAGTAACCTAAAAGAAAATGAAACACCAAATAATATTAAACGATGGGAGAGGATTTGGTGTATCACAATATTGTGTTGTTGCAATAGTAGATCATTTACACACAATTGTAGAGTCTCATCTGTTGGGTTTTGAGCATTCTAACACTCCTAAGTGTACATGCAACCCTAAATACCTTGGATCTATGTTTTCTCTATTATACATGCAAATAAGAACTTCCAAGGTATTATCATAATCTAGCATACAAAACAATGAATGTAACAAGATAGAATACATACCTCTTTGATGTAGGAAGTCTTCATGAAGCTTGAGTGCCTAGTGCCCCAAGTGTGACACCTCAAATGGTTCACACAACACCAAATACACTTGGAATAACTTGAGAGAATTCTACACTTCATGAAAATAGGCTAGCCCTCCTATTACCCACTCTAGTGGCCGATTTTGGTCAAGAATAAGATGCTTATATAGTTAGGGTTACACCATGTAAACCCTAATTGACATGGCCTTTCATTTCCATGATCCATGGGTACAAACACACCATGGAGCATCCACGGAGCATCATATGGGTTTTAGCCCAACTAGATAATCCATGGAGCATTAGCCAACTATATAAGTATGGATGATTTGTACAATCAACCCATATATTTAATTAGTCTTCTTTTGATCACTTAATTAATCCTAGATTAATTCTTGATCAATACTAATTAAATAATCTTATTATTTTTATTATTAATATACTAGAACTTATAATATATTAATAACCATAAGTGTTTTATTTCTCTCATTATAGTCTTATCTAAAGGCATGATGTCATGCAACCCAAATGGACCATGTCGGGTTGGGTCAAGTCTTACCAATTATAGTTATGGACTTAGACGTTAATCTAACAGTCTCCCACTTGGATAAGTCTAAAATTAATATTGCGTATGACTTCAGGAACCGACTGGAAATCCTCTCAAAAGCTTTTATCGAACTCTTGACCTTGTAGATGAACTTTGACCTTTGTCAATGACTTGTCCATTAGATAAGGGATCATATATTCCTCCATTCTAGATATCGTATGGATTGAGACATGGATTATAATCATTCTCTCTGACCATCTGTTGTTTCCCGATTTCCGATTTATGACGACTGACTAATTGAACAAATCAAATCAGTCCTGGCCCGGTTGAGCACTTCCATTTGTCATCATCAAATCATCGAGGGGCCCACATATATCGCTTTTTATCCCGAAGGTAAAAGGAATGGATAAACTTCGACTCATATGGCTTGTTCTACTACTTATTGAATCATACACAAAGGCACGTTTTATAGCACCGAGTTACCGAATGCGTTTTCGTACAATCAATGTACAACCAACTCATAGTAACAACTCATATCTCTAGGTTTGAAGAATATAAGATATTATCGTCTCATGATCACTCGTGATAAAATCCATGAAGTGATTCCAATGAGCGCGGGTGGAATCCAATACTCAGAACTTATGAGCACTCATGAGTGTTGTAGCCCTTTGTCCAACACCTTAGACCTCTACAAGACAACCCATAACAATCTTAATTCATATCTACTTCCAACATATGACTGACTGTGGATGGTTTGAATAAGTTAGTCATTCCGGAAGAATAACCTAATTTATTCGGGAAGTCAAAACATGCAAAGTGAAACACAATAATAATTGAATCCAATATGGTATCAAAACCTATGAACATAAATAAAACACCTTTTATTTATCACCATATGATTACCCATTATTCATTGTATACTGTTTCAGCTATCAACTTTATTCTTGAATTTAAAACAATAGTTGTCCCATGCTCCAAGCATGTACACTATGTTTTCTAAACACTAGTCATGCCATACACCCAATATGCATACTATGTTTTTCTATGATCTTCACTTTGTAAACTAGATCAACTGAACATAACTCCAATGATCCTCTTTTCACAATCCCAAATCCTTACTGCAAATGCAAGAATTCCAAATTCATGCCATTTGCTGAAATCTGTTAGATTCTAAACTTATATGGATTGGTCCTCTTGTAATGATTATGCACAAAGTCATAAAGACTTGACAACAACCATTACAGAGCATTCCAAAGGAGATCAACTCCTTGGAAACATCCTTCTTGCATTAAGTTTCCTTAATCTTACACAGATTGAAAATTCTAACTTTGAAACCTTTCCAGATTCCATTTTGACTTATCACTTCTGAACAAGAGTTGCGTCCTTACAGATTATGTCAATATGGTCCTTCCAGAATTATCACTATACTTCCAACTGTCATTGAGCAACCAATCTTTGGTAAACCTTAGATTTTCCTCGACAATTATTTAATCCTTTTAGTCATATCCTGTTCTAAACCTTTTCCCTTCTTATTGCCCCATGCATTTTGGAAAATTTTAGAAAGGATGAATATAGCACATGTAATTGATCCTATATCCGAAGCATATGGGACACGATTCATGATGTCTCACATAAAGACTAAACTAGTCTTTTGCTATAACATTTCCATTTCTATTTGCCAAGTTCTCATAATTCATATTATGAAAAGGGATACCGTAATCATAATCGAATTTTAGAATGCAAATAATGGACCCATATACAGAATTCTTTATGTTGAGCCATTCCAACATGAAATTCATATATATATATATATATATATATATATATATATATATATATATCCTTGACTAAATGATTAAAACCTCACGATCTAAGCTTATAGATTTGAGATGAAGTATAATTTCCTCTCCCTTAATTATAGCAAAACAACTTTTTCCCAATTGAAACCTTTTGTTTTCTATAATTAACATTGCTAACTTGCAACCTTTATCATAATTATCATGCTCCCACTAACATGATTATTATTAGCATAACACTTATGCTCCCACTAGCTTTGACATGTTCTCAGAAATCAGCTGACTTTCTTACCAAAGTTGAGATTTCTGATACCAGATTGTTTTGATAAAACTTTATCAAAATCATACACCTTCCCTTCGATAGCACACTTGTGTGTCTACACAATTATGAAGAGGGATGTCATAATCATAATGGTTATACCCTTTTGCCACTTCTCACAAGTCCAGGTTAGTGTGCCGGTAAACCACACATGCTCCACTAACGACTTTGGGAGTGTAAATATCACAATTGCTATCTAGCTAAAATCTACTTAGTGAAAGTGTTTCCTCACCATCATTTTCATGAATCGGATAGAAACCTTATGACACTTAGATTTAATGGTGTATGTGTTCTTATCCATGTGAATTATCAAAACCATAGTCACAAGACAAGGATATTGACAAATCCAAACTCATATGGACTGAACTCAATCTTAAATTCTTGCCACCTGGCAGCTTAAGGGTCTGCCATTGCTTCCAAGTTGTTGTGCAACAAATTGAGAACTCTAAGAACTCATATGCAAAGCCAACTTTAACTGGAATGGGCACAAAATATGTCAACACGATAGGTTATAAACCTCAAGTTGTGTGCTTGAGAAGAACTCCAGGTTCTATTCTTGATTAGTTCTTGAGACTTTCAAGACCTTTAAGACTCCCACTGTCCTCTTGACCTATAAGACTCCCTTGTCAAACATCCAAGAGATAGTGCAGATTCTAATCAAGACAAACACTTCACACAATTGGCCTTAGTTGGTCTTTGTTTTATCTAAAACATCACAACTTACCAATTTCAAATGTACAAGAGTAGATAACTTTTACTCTTACATTTGACTTGTGTTTTTAAACCTTCTCTAAGACTTGTCACTCAAATTACAATCTTGGAGTATGACTCTAAGACTTGTATTAGAACGAAGTATGACTCATCTTCTTGATTTAACCACTTCAACAATTCAAGTTCCTCTTCTTTCCTTAGAGAACTAATTTTGATATGGTTTCTTAATCATTAAGATGATCACAAAACTGATACTAAAGTACTCTCCCATCTTTTCAGATTTGAGAAACTTTTATCCTTCTGCCTAATTTGATTCTTCTTGTTCGCTCTGCCATACATTGGAATGTCTCAGAGTTACACTTAAGCTTGTAAGTATAATCATATTTACTGAGCTTTAGTAAACTATGACGAATAGTCTTATCAATCTTTTGTGGTGGACTTAATCAGTGCAGATGACTATGTACTCGATCCCTTAGTCCATTACTTGACTCACATATCCATGTGAATAAGTAGTTAGTCTTAATCTTCCAATACTTGAAAGTTATCATTCATCATGCTATACACCTTGCATGATTCCAAGTTCCGGTCCAATTGAGACTTAGGTAATGAGAATCTTTCCTTATTTGGTAAATTTAGACATTACCACAAATGAAAGAATCAATTTCGTATTTCCACTCTTGCTATTAATGGAATCATATAAGCAACAATTTTTCCTCAAATGACATTGTAAGGATATTTTAAAATAAATAAAATCATCATTTTTCCTTTTATTTTAAAAACTTAGCGGAAAAACTTATCCTTACAATCCATATGAAAAACTTGTTGTTATCTATTCCTAAGCAACATCTCATAACTCCTAAGAAGTAGCTCAAAAATCTGATCTTCAAACTACGCGATAGAAATCCATCTAAGCGATCAGATTCAACATATTCTTTCTTTAAGTTTCTTCACTTTTCTTTGATTCTTAAAACATCACCATGTGACCAAGTCACATCATGTATCAAGAATCTCAGAATAGAAACTTAGAAGAGTTAGATAGTAGACTTTACATGAAGTAGAGTCAAACGTATTGACTTTAACCTCCTTAGGTAAATTTGGTGGCTTCGCAACCAATGCCCCTTTCTTTGGCAATATAAACATATGGACCCTTTGATAATGGTACACGGGACTATCATAGACTTAGCTTTTCTCTTTACCATTTGGTCAACCGAGTTGACTATGACCGATCCCTTTCCATTGGGAAGAGAATGCTTTTCTGGATTTCCTGTGTTACTATTGTCAATGTCCATCAAGTTTTAAGGAACATGATCTTAACAAATAGATAAGATCATTAAGGGTCTTGTAATAGTCTGTTTCATAGGTGTCCCAAAGGAACTCACTATGTGACTTAGAAAGTGATTGACCACCAACTTTCTCAAGACTTTGACACCCAACTCTCCCGGCTTGTCAATATGTGACTACATCTCCAAGATGTGACCACACCTAGACCTTGCCTTGCCAATAGGGCTGAGTGACTTTGAACTTGTGGGTTAAGGAGAATAATTTGAGGAGGTGAAAGAAGTATGATTTCCAAGGGACATCATCTTCACTTAAGAAAGCTTGTTTCACGAGATTTGGGAAGATCATAAATGTCTAAACCAGACATGTTTTGGGAGATATTCAAGATAGTTGATCTAAAGTCCTTAATATGACACCCAATATGAAATATTAAGGCTAGGACCCAACAAACTATTTTATAACTTAGAAGAGGTATGTCGTAATCCAAGCTATAAAGAAATTTGAAGGTAGGTAAATGACGATTCATCAATTTCCACCAAAATAAACGAATTGTATTATTAGGTTTTAATTGGTTTTGAAACTCCTAGATCTTTTGAGATTCATTGAACTGTTCAATGGCATGTTTCAATCTCGAGTGTGCCCTTCAGGTTTTGTGACTGGGATGCCGAGGATAATAAAAAAGGGTGTGAAGTAACCATGCAAATTACTTGGTACCCTTAAGTGTTTACCCCTCAATCGATGTGCCGGTTAACCACACACGCTCCATCGATACTATGATAAGCATTAAGTTACCCTTTGCCTACATTGTTAAATACGAGTTAGTGTGCCGGTTAACCACACACGCTCCACTAACCGTCTTAAACAAAGTGCAAAGTGTAATTTCATGGATTAGCATCTTATTCACATTTTCCTAAGTAACTAAGATTGGGTATTATTAAGAGTTTAGTTACTTAGTATTTATCATTAATACTTTTAATGAAGGGAGAATTATAGTCCTGTCAAACCCATTCGGCTAACGACCCTCCACCAGTCAAGCAAGCGGTGGGTGAGAGTGGACACCCATTAAGTTTCCATTTTATAGGCAACAACCTTATACCCACCTTATAGACCGGCTTCGTGAATGAGGCGTAGTATCGGTAAGACTGACTTTACTCTTATACATACATACATACATATATATATATATATAAACTTATAATATTATAAAGTATAAGGGTTGAATTTTAAGTCTTTAAAATTCTAAGGGCTAACTTGCAATTAAGGTATTCATAAGTGAAAACTTTTCAAATTCCAAAACTTGAGGGCATGTTTTGAAACTATTCAAAACTAATTAATTCCATAACTTATGTGTTTAAAGTAGTTTTAATCCAAGAACTCTTCAAGTTCCATAACTTGAGGACAAGTTATGGAAGACTTTAAACTAATAAAAGAATTAACTTTTCTTTATTTTATAACTTATGGAATTAATTAAGGTTACACTTTTTTTAATTATTTATTTATTATTTAATGAAGAGGCTCTTGGTCCTCCATAACTTGAGGACAAGTTATGGAGTGATAAAACCATTTAATTAGAACTAGACTCTTCATTTTTGTAACCTTTGCCAACTTTTATGAGTTTTATGAAACTTAAATGTGACTTTTCATATAACTTGAGGACAAGTTACACAAATACATTTTAGAATCAACTCTTAGATTAATTTGGATTGAAAACAACTATTTCACTCAAATTTTCTATTAATCTAAGCAACTCATAAGAACAAGATAATTCAAATCAAACTTTTTCATGTAATTAGTCTAAACCTTAAACTAATACAAAACATGAATCTATTGACAATTATCTTTGAAATTGGATTAGGATGAACATTACCACATTAAAAACAAGTTTATAAGTTCAAAAACAACTTAGGGTAATGTTCCTAGTCCATTTCTACCCAAAAACCTCGAAAATATGCTGTCTGGGGCTCCTACTCGTCGAGTGCATGAAGCTATTCGACGAGTAGGATGATTTTACTCATGGACTCGGCGAGTTCATAAGTGGAGTCGGCGAGTCTAGTGCCCAGAAAGCCAGAAAATCGAGTTTTTCATCATTTTTCAGCAATTTGCATCAAGTATAATTGAAAACAAGCCTAGGCTGTGATACCACTGTTGGGTTTTGAGCATTCTAACACTCCTAAGTGTACATGCAACCCTAAATACCTTGGATCTATGTTTTCTCTATTATACATGCAAATAAGAACTTCCAAGGTATTATCCTAATCTAGCATATAAAACAATGAATGTAACAAGATAGAATACATACCTATTTGATGTAGGAAGTCTTCATGAAGCTTGAGTGCCTAGTGCCCCAAGTGTGACACCTCAAATGGTTCACACAACACCAAATACACTTGGAATAACTTGAGAGAATTCTACACTTCATGAAAATCGGCTATCCCTCCTATTACCCACTCTAGTGGCTGATTTTGGTCAAGAATAACATGCTTATATAGTTAGGGTTACACCATGTAAACCCTAATTGACATGGCCTTTCATTTCCATGATCCATGGGTACAAACACACCATGGAGCATCATATGGGTTTTAGCCCAACTAGATAATCCATGGAGCATTAGCCCACTTATAAGTATGGATGATTTGTACAATCAACCCATATATTTAAATAGTCTTCTTTTGATCACTTAATTAATCCTAGATTAATTCTTGATCAATACTAATTAAATAATCTTATTATTTTTATTATTAATATACTAGAACTTATAATATATTAATAACCATAATTGTCTTATTTCTCTCATTATAGTCTTATCCAAATGCATGATGCCATGCAACCCAAATGGACCATGCCGGGTCGGGTCAAGTCTTACCAATTATAGTTATGGACTTAGACATTAATCCAACATCATCAATGTATGGTCTTATATGTTGAATCATTAACTACTTGTAACAATTGGGAATTTCCCATCACTAATTGCTACTAATGATTAGCATCAACTAACGATAATGATATAACTTTTCCTATTAAAGAAAAATATGATCAGCAAGATGATAGTTAGAAATGTTCAGTTAGATAATGATAATAGGGTAAAAATGAGTGATCAAAAAGTTATATGATGGTTAGTGTATTTGGAAAGTACACAACAAAGTGATTCCGAGGATATAAGCGTTGAAAAAATCTGACTATGATTGGAGGAGTTATGATTTTAATAATGCTATTAGCGTCAAAATAACGTATATAGATCGGCTGAGTTGCGGCTAATATCACCAAAAGGAAAATCATAGTAACCCGTGAGATAAGGAATTTTAAAGGAAAAATGTCAAAAATGGAGTTCATATAAAGTAAATACAATTTTTAGAAAATATAAAATATGGGTTAAAAATGAAAGTCAAAATTTGTCTAACAGCCCGGAATTTCCAGGTATTTATTTTTTGGCTTATTTGTGGGAATTGTGAGTGAACTCGGCAAGTTGGAGCTCAAACTCGGCGAGTAGGATCACGGTTTTGGGCACGGGTTCGCGTCCGGACTCGGTGAGTCCAAGAGTAGACTCGGCGAGTCCACATTGTATGGTGAAACCCTAATTTCCGGGGTTTGAGACCTATTTAAAGGGCCTTATGGCCGTCATTTGTGCTCACCCAACCCTTAGAGAGAAACCCTTGAGTGCCTAAACATTTTGAGAGAGAAAGGAAGCATTCTTGACCTTGTGTGTATTATTTAGAAAAGAAGGAGGAGGTTCTAGACAAGAGGAAGCAAAGGAGGTTGCTATACTGTGGATTTGAAGCTTAGATCATCGATCTAGAGGTATAATTTCGGCTCATCTTCTGTTTTGTGAAGTATAATGGGATTTAGGGTTTCTTATGGACATTATTGGGTTGATTTGATGACAAATAGTTCCCTTGTTGTGTTGAGGCTCTGGATCTGGATCCATAGAGGTCCAGAGAGCCTCACTCATCAAGCTTTATGTATAGCAATGGAGTTTATGACCTTGAGTTGTAGTATATGGGTCAAAAGCATCATATATGGTCATATAGATATTGTATGTGCATCAAGATAGTGACTTTACGTGCTAAATAAGCTTGGAAGGACTGGATCTATGGGTTAATGGACTGGATCTGACCTTATGAGCAAGTTTGAGTCATTGCATGGCACAGACTCGCCGAGTCCGAAGAACAGACTCGACGAGTAGTATGAATATTACCCGACCACACAGCGAGTGGTCTTGCCGAGTTGGGGAGGGTTGACTCAGTGAGTAAGGGGGAGTCAGAGTGGACATGTGGACTGAGTCAAGCTGGACTCGTCGAGTTGTTCTTGAGACTCGACGAGTTGAGTAGTGGTGGCCCCACAACTCATGCCAGGTGGAACTCGTCGATTTAGGAGAATACTCGATGTGTCA
This sequence comes from Lactuca saligna, assembly GCF_052625555.1. NCBI lineage: Eukaryota > Viridiplantae > Streptophyta > Magnoliopsida > Asterales > Asteraceae > Lactuca > Lactuca saligna. The sequence continues at coordinate 87,959,685 of NC_136425.1, forward strand.
AGGGAGGATTCCAAGGAAATCAGTGTATACGCTCAGACTCGCCGAGTCGCTATAGTGCACTCGCCGAGTCCGGTCAAAGTTGACCGTTGACCGTTGATCAGCGTTGACCTAAGTTGACTTGTTAAAGAGTAGTCAACCTTAGTTGGGAAAGTGTTAATTAGAGATGTATTGTGATATAGGAGGACTATAGCTCGGGAGATCGAGCGCTAGTGATTTTAGGATTTACGACTTACCGAGACACGCGAGGTGAGTCTTCTCACTATACTTTACCTTGAGTAGGTAACCAGAGTTATGTGATAGAGTATTTGTATGCTATGTATGTTATATGTTGTACTGCATTATTTCTATGTGATTTATGTTGTGCATGTTTACAGAGTTAGAACCTGAGGGTTCACAGAGTTTGGGTGCACGGACCCACAGAATTATAGCCTCGAGTGGCTAATATGTGTTATATGTGGTATTTTAGGGAAACTCACTAAGCTTTGTGCTTATAGTGTTTGATGTTATTTGTTTTAGGTACTAGTGACGATCGCGGAAAGGCGCTGACTTGATCAGTACACACACATGGGAGTTATGATTTGAGATCTTGGGATTTTGTATTTACTTGAATTGGATAATTAAATGTGGTTGTTTTCTGAATATTAAATGAAATATGTTTTATAAAAATTTGAAAATTTTGTTTTGAAATTTTACGGTGTTACAATTATTCTCCCCCACTAGAACTAGACTTCGCCCTCGAAGTCTCATTCTGCAAATAACTCCGGATGCTGCTCTCGCATCTCACGCTCCGGTTCCCACGTCATCTCGGACCTCTTCCGATGCTGCCACTGAACCAAGACCAAAGGTACCTCCTTGTTCCTCAGAACTTTGATTTTCCGATCTCTGATGGCCACTGGTCTCTCAGCATAATTCAGGCTCGCATCCACCTGAATATTATCTAATGGAACCACTGCCGACTCATCGGCTATACACTTCCGCAATTACGACACATGGAAAGTGTCGTGAATCTGCCCCAACTATGCTGGAAAATCCAAGCGATAGGCTACCCTGCCTACCCTCGCGACTACCCGAAATGCTCCGATATATCGGGGCCCCAACTTGCCCCTCTTCCTGAATCGGATCACTCCCTTCCAAGGAGAGACCTTCAGGAGCACAAAATCACCGACCTGGAACTCAAGTTCGGACCGACGTCTGTCCGCATAACTCTTCTGTCAAATCTGAGCAGTCAGTAACCTCTATCTGACCTGCTGGATCTGCTCTGTCGTCTGAAGCACTATCTCCGTGTTGCCCATAACACGCTACCCGACTTCTCCCCAGCAAATGGGGGTCCGACACTTCCTCCCGTACAACAGCTCAAAGGGTGGCATACCGATGCTCGAATGATGGCTGTTGTTGTAAGAAAACTCGGCCAACGGCAAATACGTATCCCAACTTCCCCCGAAATCCAATACACATGCTCGGAGCATGTCCTCGAGGGTCTGAATCGTCCGCTCACTCTGTCCGTCTGTCTGAGGGTGATATGCAGTACTAAAATGCAGCCTAGTACCCAACTCCTCATGGAACTTCTTCCATAACCTGGAAGTGAAACGCACATCCCGGTCGGAGACAATTGAGATCGGCACCCCATGCCGAGATACCACTTCCCTCACATATATCTCTGCTAACTTCTCTGCGGAAGAACTCTCACTGATGGCAAGGAAGTGAGCGATCTTCGTCAACCTATCCACAATCACCCAAATTGCATCAACTCCCCGAGCAGCAGGCCTCCTTTGAGATGCTTCGCCAAAGGTTATGCGAGGCCCCGGTGTTAGCCCTCCCGGAGGGAATGGAGGACTTTGTTGTATATTGCGATGCATCGATTTTGGGGTTGGGAGCGGTACTGATGCAGAGAGGGCATGTGATAGCATATACATCAAGGCAGTTGAAGCCTCATGAGTCGAGGTATCCCACCGATGACCTAGAGTTGGGGGCAGTGGTGTTCGCCCTCAAGATTTGGCGCCATTATTTGTATGGGGTTCGGTGTACGATGTACACGGACCATAAGAGTCTGAAGTATTTGATGGATCAACCCAACCTAAATATGCGGCAGAGGCGGTGGTTGGATGTGGTTAAGGATTATGATTGTGAGATCCTGTACCATCCGTGCAAGGCTAATGTGGTAGCCGACGCCCTGAGTCGTCGGGCGGAGAGTGCCCCGTTGCGAGGTGTATGTTTGCATTTGACCGTGATGACACCGGTGTTGGACACCATTCGAGGAACACAGGCTGAGGCAGTGAGGTCGGAAAACCAGAAGAGAAAGCGAGTTGTTGGATTGGTATCGGAGTTCGTTACCGATGGTCGGGGGCTTATGACTTTTCAGGGGCGTATTTGGGTACCGTTCGTGGGAGGTGCGCATGCCATTTTGATGGAAGAGGCTCATCGGTCGAAATTCTCGATCCATCCCGGGGCCACTAAGATGTATTTGGATTTGAGGGTTAGATCTTATCCCACATGGGCTGGGAGGGAGAACTAAGCATTCCTTATAAGAGGTGTGGATACCTTCCCTATCACAACGCGTTTTAAAGCCGTGAGGGCAGCAGATCCCATAAGAATTCTACAGTTAAGCGTTCTCGGGTGGGAGTAGTACCAGGATGGGTGACCCCCTAGGAAGTCCTCATGCCGAGTGGCCCAAAGCGGACAATATTGTGATACGTGCCAGAGGGGGAGGTGCGCGTCATGCCCAGTGTAGACACCTGAAAACAAAATTCATCGAAGATTATGGTGACGTGAACCACTAGAAGTGTGATACCTTGCAATCTCTGGATGGAGCCACGAAGCAAGTTCACGCCGCGCATGAATTGTGTCGCACGTACAACCCCTATAAATAGAGGTGCTTGCTTTCTGATTTTCCTTATCCCAAACACTCTCTGTATACCTCTGAATTTGTTTTGGAAATCCTCTCAATGAAGTGAAGCTTCGGAAGCAATGGCTCGGATGCTTCAGAAGATGCCGCTAGAGTGAGTACACGACCCCTATTTTCACTATTTTAAATGTTTTATGGGGGAATACGTACTCAACAAATATTTTTCTCAAAATATATCTATCGTTATAAATATTAGACAAAACTGCAAGATTGGCATCTCTGTTATTTAAAAAACTTTGGATAGGGTCCAAAAAGTTTCTCACATGCATAGAAAGTCCAAAATCAACGTTTTTATGTGGTTTTGGTCCAAAAAAACTTAAAAGGCCAGTTATACCCTTTTACTGTCTTTTCTTATATATTTTTTATGTTTTCAATAACTCTTTTAAATTAAAAATATAAGAAAAGAAATAATTATTTCCCAACCCACCTCTCTCACACTCTCTCATAAAGCCAGTTCGTCTCCAAAAACTTGTTCTTCATTTCTAAAGCCTATTGCAAGAACCGACACACACATTTATTTGATTTTTGAACCTATTTCTACAAGAAAAAACTCGGATCTTCGAAGCTTATATAGAAACAAGAAAACCGACACCCAATTTCCATTTTTGGATCTAAATCTTGATATGAGAGCTACCAAAAAACCACCATTTAAACCACCACTTGTAACCTAGATTTAATGGTGATTTGCATTGCAAGATCTAGGTTTATTTCACGATCGAAGTAACTGAAACTGTGAAATAGAAGCGAGAGCAGTGGCAAGGGGTGGTCGACGAGGATGTTATAGCCAACCAGCGGCGGCGGTGCTTGTGGGTGTGTGCATGTGTTTGTGTGTGTGTTGTTATTCAATTCTTCTACAGTTCTTTTAGCCCGTTCAAGATCTTTCCGGACTAAATGGATGTGTCTCCTTCAACAACACCCTCCTCCGACGAATCTGACTATAGGATGCCATTACATGTCTATTTATTTATTTATTTATTATTATCGACCTAAAAAGACGATTGATTTTTGGGGAAATCAGACGATGTCATTTGATGTACAATTTTCCTTGTCTAAATTACTAATTTCTCGTTGACTATGCTTGTAGTTGGATTTATCATTTGGTAATGTGAAAAATTGATGCAACAAATTTCTGACAACATGGTTATTGTCTCTTTCTCGCTACATCTGACGTTATCTCAAGGGGTTTCAAGCTTTGGATTTGTAAACCCAATCGATGAAATCCTTCTTAACAATCATTGAGCCCATTTTAAATTTCTTGGGGTTTACCCAATACACGACAAGCCATTACTACACATCCTTCAAATCAATAATCATTTGTATTGGAAGTTCATCTTCAAAAGTGGTAAACCTATTAGGAGTTGGCCTTCATCAGAAACTAATCAGAAGTCAACCACCAAGGTTGTATAACACAATTCAATAGTTTGAACATATACAATTCAAGTTCTAAATTTCTTTAAAACTTTTGATCCATAATTCAAGTTATGAAGAGAAAGAGAGAGAGAGAGAGAGAGAGAGAGAGAGAGAGAGAGAGAGAGAAAGAAAGAAAGAGAGAGAGAGAGAGAGTGTGTGTGTGTGTGTGTGAGATAGAGATAGATATGAAGAGAGAGAGAGTGTGTGTGTGTGAGATAGAGATAGATAGATAAAGAGAGAGAGAGAGAGAGAGAGAAAGGTGGGTTAGGGGATAATTATTTTATTTTCTTTTTATTTTTACATTAAAACAATATTTAAAAAATTAAGAAATATATAAAAAAGAAAGTAAAAGGGTATAACCATCTTTTCAAATTTTTATAGGCATTTAGTTCCAAACCCAAGAATTTTAAAAGTTTAAAATTCAACCCTTATACTATTATAATATTATAGGTTTAATATTTATATGTATGTATAAGAGTAAATTCAGTATTACAGTTAGTAGGCCTCATTCACGAAGCCGGTCTATAAGGGGGTATAAGGTTACTGCCTATAAAATGACAGTTTAATGATAGTCCACTCTCACCCACCGTTTCCTTCACTGGTGGAGAGTCGTTAGCCGAACGGGTAGGATGAAACATTAATTCTCATTATAAGTATGATGATAATTCTAAAGTAACTAAAATTTATTAAAAATTACCAATCTTAGTTACTTTAGGAAAAATGTGAATTTGGTGCTAACACATGAAATTACACTTTGCACCTTGTTAAGTCGTTAGTGGAGCGTGTGTGGTTAACAGGCACACTAATCAGGGATTGACAATATCTGGCAAAGGGTAGCTTGATGTTAATCATAGATCAATGGAACATGTGTAGTTAACTGGCACATTGATTAGGTTGTTGTAACATTGAGTGTACCAAACTAATTTGCATGGTTATTCATTCCTTGTTTGTAATCCTCGACATCCAGTCACAAACTTGAAGGGCACAATCAAGATTTAAACATGCCATTGAAAAGTTCAATGAATCTTAAAAGATCTAGGAAACTCAATTCACATAAAACCTAAAGTTTCCTTTTCGTTTTTCCTGGTGGATATTGGTAAATTGTCATTTACCTACCTTCAAGTAGTTTACAATAAGATTACGACATCCCTCTTCCAAATCGTAAATTATTGTGTTGGGTCCTACAATTAATATTTCATTTGGGTGTTATATTAAGGAGTTTGTGACAACCCGATATTTTTCAAACCAATGTAACATTCAAAAAGTTAAATATAATTAATTATTTAGAATCAATGAAATCAGCATAAAAAATGAAGTGTTCTAAAATCTAACTTTATATGCATAAGGTGTTAGATATTGTGCCAAGGTTTCCAAAATTATAAAGAACACTCAAATCTGAGTTATAAAAAAGAAGTTATGACCAATCGAAAATCCACGACACACCCAGTAAAACACTGATAAGCGTAAAAAGTGAAACTTCATTAAAAATACTTTTTAGCCCTAGACACCTAAACGAAACTCGTAGATTACGTTAAACCCTCAACATACATAAAAAGAACGCCCAAATGTGACTTCGTATGAAGAAGTTATGATTTTTCTAAGTTTCGGAACAACGGTAGACAACTAAAAACTCGAAATAAAGATCGAGAAATTTTTAGCCAACGCGACTTAAACGAGAGTTGAAGGCTCTACAGTATTAGTACAATGGTAAAAAGACAGACGAAAACGAATATCAGATAAAGAAGTTATGGATTTTTAAAGAAATTATCCTGGCCTGGCCTATTTAAACTAAAATATTAAAAATTAAAGTCAAAATTAGCCAATGAAGTCTAAATGAAAGTTGTAGAGTATATTCTCACCTATGTGTGGATATAAAGAACATCGAAAATGGAGCTCTTATGCAAAAGTTTAGCATTTTAGAAGTTTTTGGCATACATTTCGAGGCTTATCCGACGAAGTACACCCAGCGTACTTCGGAGTACACCCAACGTACGTAATAAACGGACTCGGACCAGCCACGTCGCCTCTACACCCTCTATGACAGTCCAATCCAACGACCAGAGACCAGAGACGTCATCGCTGACATATGCCCCGCGTATAGGGGTAGACCCTGCGTACGAGGTACGCCCATCGTACGTCTGAGTACGCCGGGCATACGAGGCCTGACAGCCCACCTATAAATACCATGCGAGACTTCTGACTTTCCTTGTCCACTTCTCTCCTCTCTCTCACTTTTACTCCCCGTTTAGCATCCTGAGACGACCCAACACCCCGGTTTCATACCTCAGCCCCGACGAAGGTCCGAAGCCCCGAGATTCCCGAGAATTTCGCCATTCTCCAGCCGGATTGCTACCTGAGAAAAAGCTCGCTTTCTTCGAATCATCACACTTTCCAAGTGGGTTCATACGCCTATATTTTCATGTCTTTTTAGATTTTAAGTGGGGAAATACAAGTGCAATACGAGAAAAACTCATCATTTTATACAAATCAAAAATACAACACCTACATTTTTATAAATGTTAAATAAATTCGATATCAATGTTATACTTTACATACAAAGTTAGTATTACATCTAGTTTTCATCACCACATGGTACACACTTTTGGAAAAACTATAATGGGTATAGTTTACAAGTTATTCATTAAATCTTTACGTAAAAATTATGAAAATGAAATACTTTCATCTACATAAAATATAGACTTTTCTTTTATAAATCTATTAATACTAAGTGTTGTGAGATATTCAACTTCAAACTACTCGTAACTACGCATTTCAAGACCTGTATTATAAACCATAATCTCTTAGAGGGAGAGCGTGATATTTGTGTATAGATCTATACGGGATTGACAATTCTACACCTAAACTGTTATCTACAGTTAGACTGACAGGTCTGGGGTGACAAACGTCATAACAATGCAACACCTGAAGAACGTTGTTACAGACACTAGGTCAATAGCATGGTTATAAAACTCACACGAAAGTATTAAAATAAGTTTGATTTACGAGACCCTTGAATGCATTCAGTAAATATATTATTTGAATATAAATACACTTTCACCATTTTGAGCATGAAAGATATTCTTGCACTCCAGCCTTTGGAACTTTTCTAACTATATGCAAAAAATAGTGGGTTTTCTGGGAAACACGTTCAGTTATTTTTGCTAAAGGACATACAAATTTTCAGTACAAAAACGCTTATGAACTTACCAACTTAATTGTTGACAGTTTTTCAAAACTACTTGTATTTCTCAGGGAATCAGTAATACAGGTAACCATTACCTTTTGGAGAAGGAACGCTAAGGCGTCTATTATCAAAACAATTTAAATCATCATATTTGTAATATTCTTTTGAAACATGTATTACATGCAACAATGTAAGCTTTTATATATTCATGATGGTTGTGTTTACTTTCTTTACAATATTCAACTGTTATGATACTACATGAAGTAATCCACCTCCGAATGTTTCTGCTATTCTGGTTTGGGGGTGTGATATACAAACTATAAATGCAAAGGGACCAAAAACCCTCTAACAAAACCTTTTCATAAACGATACTTTTAATAAATTAAAAAGGATATATATATATATATATATATATATATATATATATATATATATATATATATATACAAGTATAAGTACACACATGAAAAGGTCTCGTATCATAGCAAAGTTTTATAAAAAGTAGTAAGGCAAGTTGCGACACTACGACTAGTCCTTGGGGTATGTAATCAAATCGAGAAGAAATATAACCTGATCAACTATATTTATCCTGTGTGTGACCAACGTATGTCGAGGAATGGTCGTAGTGGGCAACAAATCGAAAACTGACCAAACAAAAATACTAGAATCAAACTTACAAATTTGAAATACTATAGGAGTATTTTAAAAACATAAGGACAATAATAATCGTGAAAACCTCAATATTTGGTTAAATTTAGAAAATCGTCAAATAAAAATTTCTTTTTTACTCCCAAGGTTTTATAAAAAATTTTCATAACTCTATGCTAGTAAAGACAAAATGGCCGGATCCCATATACCGGGAGATCCCTACTACCCGACCCAAAGTAACGGTGGATGGGTAGAAGAAGATCCAAAAGAAGACCGAGAGGAATTCGAAGAGGAAGGCAACAAGGAATTCGAAGAGAAAGTTGAAGAGAAAGTGAAGAGGAAGAAGAGCCTATGGAGGAGGAAGAGGAAAGTGCTAATGGAACAGACTCAGAGTCGGATATAATCAACTCACCAGCTCCCCGATCTCTCGCAATTAGAATGGGCTATCAAGGTCCCACTCCTGTTTGGGGAATCAATATCCACCATTGGAGCCAATAACAGGGTGTACACCCTCCCTTTGGCATGTGTCAGGAGTTCTACCATGTCCGTGGTGGAAGTTCAGCCGATCGAGCGCTTCCCGTCATTGTGGGCAAAATAGCCAACCAGACCTACCAATCGGGAGTTCAAGCGGTCCGAATTCGTGATATCAATGCTGATGTACAGGGTGACGCTGCAGACATTCATCGCCTGGACGGATTACACGAAGATACCCAAGTCCACACAGGGACACTTCAATACCAAATGGAGGCAGCACTTGCAGAAATAAGGGAGATGAAGGAACAACAAGCGATCTTAGAAAGACGTTTACTGTGAGCCAAACAATCGGACACAAAATCTAGCTCCGAACGCAAAACGCGTCGCAAGTAGGACTTGCCCAGCTCCAACAATTTTGTTATAGAATAGGACCTCGGATAAAGTTTTTACATTCCTTAACCATGTAATCTGAGACCTTTAGATAGGACAAATTTTCCTAACCACAAAGAAAAATGTAACGCATCGTATGTTTGACACACACACACACACACACACACACACATATATATATATATATATATATACATATATATATAAAGTATTTCTTTACATACATTTGCATACATCTCGTAATTCACCAGATTATCTAAAATTATTATATCAACTTCGAAATCATTGACTAAGGTCAAAACAAATTGCAGATATGTGACAACTCGAAATTTTCATTCGGTCAAAACCTAAAACTCAACCACCTCTTATCATTAGTTAATGTCATTATTTCTTATTTTTAAGAAATTTAAAGTTCATTTGATTATTTTAATATTATTTTTAAGCGAACAGGTGAAAGAAAGAGCCGTCTCGGGTTTTGAATTTTAAAAACCGCAAACACCTCGTGTCTTAGAAGTTCACGACCAAACTTTTAGGTTTTGGTCGAAAAACTAGTCATTTTGTGTTTACTCCCCAAACACCAAAAGAGTAAACTCCAAAATATCCTCTCAAGTATCATCCAAGTTTTTATTCAAAATCTTCAATCTAGTTAGTGTTTCTAGCCCTTTCAAGTTAGTATATCACTTAATCTACTGATTTTACATCCTTTAATCCATCCATTTTTGTGTTTTGATTAGTTTTTCCAAAACACCAAGAACACCAAGAGCACACGCTAGTGTTCTTGGACTTAAAGTTCATTTCAAGCTTCCACAATGTAAATACTTCTACCCTAGAGTCATTTTAAGCTTTCTATACATGTTTATACCAAAGAAAAGTCCCAAGAACACCAAGATAAAGGTGTTCACGGTTTTGGGAGGTCCCAAAACTGTAAACACCAAGTATAGGGCTGCAATGGTGTGTTAAGGTGCCTAAATGCTTCACAATGCCTTAGGAACTTGTCTAGGTTCGTCCTTGAAGAGTTTATCACAAAAAAGCATCAAAACTTACCATTTTTTATGTGTTTATGGTTTGGGGATGTCCCAAAACCGTAAGCACCCCAAAAGGTGTTTAAATGTCCCAAAAATGTCCCATGGTTGTTCCTTATGTCTAAATGTAACCTACACTAGTGCCATGATTAAGCTAAGGACTTGAAAACACCAAATACCATAAACTTAGGAGTTTAAGGTAGTAAACTCATGATTTTAAGGTAGTAAACTCATGAATAATGGTCCTTAGACCGTAAAGTCCATTTAGGAGTGTTTTGATGCCACACAACACTTCCTAAGCCTTAAACATGAAGTAGGAATGCTAGGAATAGCTTAGAAGACTTCAAATCAACAAATGGTCAAAAGGTTTGGAGTTTACGAATGTAAACTCAAGATTTTACGACCGTAAACTCAAGGGGTGTTGGTCCTTAGGGAGTAAACTCATTTTAAGAGTGTTCCTTGAACCCCAATCATACTAGCCTTTCCCTACAACACTTAGATGCACTCCTTCGCACTTATAACACTTATACAAAGTGTTTGTCATGTCCTAGAGTGTCTTGACTTGTTTATTCATTGTTTAAAGAATAATTTTTTATATACATATGTCCTCATATGTAATTAGGATCTTTGTGCGTGTCTAAGTCTTCACTTGACACCAAGCACTTATCCGACACTTCCTTCCGATCCACTTGCAACAGGTGAGTTCATACCCCTTAATCAAGGTTTTAAATGTTTTTAAATACTTTATGGGGGAATACAAGTAGAATCATGCTACTTATTATATCAATCACATGTGATTAATAAGCAGCATTCAAATGATTGGCTACTCATTAGCCGTTTTACCAAATAGTTTCCTTCAAATGTTTTTCATAAACACTTATTATGTTTAAAACTCCTTATGAAATTGTACATTTTACTATGTATGATTCATTCAAACTCATTTACAATTGTGTTTCAAACAAATGGTTCTTTATACTTAAACTGTTTTATTAAACCCATGCCTTTAAACCGTTTTATAGATTCACATCAAGTCGATCTTTTCTTAGATAATAATTATGTTCAATGGTTTTACAAAACTTATTTTATGCTTTTATATTATCATTTCCATGCCTATATATGTATAGATATATAAGAAATGTTTAAAAGACTTAGGAAGGCTATCCACCCTATTTCCTTTTCGCGCTTGAGATGTGGTCTGGTGGGACATCGGGTATCCGTCCGAAGGTTGTTTAAATATTAGTTATATATGATATGTACATATATAGTCATAAAGGTCCTTCTAGTTCATCCAATGCCCTTGGGTAGCATGGGTATACATCCATGTTCATACGTACCAGTTAAATTACTAGTAAGCTACCATATGGGTATTTTAGGAAGATACTAGAACTATTACTCGAACGCGATATCATACAATGAGTCAGTTCATTCATGAGTCAATACTTGCTAGATAGAGAGAACATACATTACAGCTAGTACAGACTGTACATTACTATACATGCTAGATAGAAAGAGAACATATAACACTATACTAGAAGAACATATACATCTATATTAGGAAGAGAACATATACAATGATACTAGGACGAGTAATAATACATTACATATACATGAATATGTTTACAATATTGTGATCCAATGTATCGGACCATGCCTTAAATGTCTTGGCCCGAGTTGTAGCTAGATTCTCTTGGAGGGAGAGCGTGAGTTTGTGTATAGATCTATACTGGATTGACTATCCTACACCTTGCTGCTAGCTACAGCCGGACCTGCAGGACTGTGGGTGCCAAACGCCATACCTTTTTACGACCTACATTTGTCATTGTTACCTAGTCGATAATATGGTACAGTTAATCACATGATACCTAAATATAAATCCGATTTAAGGTAGTTAGTACAGCAGTAGTTATAATACAACAGTACAGTACTACATTAATTTTCCCTTTGCATATAGTTAGTGATTATTTCACTTAAACAATATTGTACAAACTATATTTTGTTAATGACAGTTACACTTGAGGAAAATTACACACTTTTACAAGAAAAGAACGTACATAACATTTAATTCTTGGTAGAAGACTACATTTAGAACAGTTGGGTCTTGGTAGTAGACTCCCTTTTAACATAGTAGAAATTATAGGGATTTCTAGAGTTTTTCAAACGTTTACAGTTGTTTTACAAACATTTTCATACTTACACGAACTTTCTTTCAAAACATTTTCCAGTCTTTCATTACATGTCAATCAAATGCTTACATACAAATTAAGACAGATTAGTACTTATGATCTCACCAGCTTTAAAGCTGATACTCTCTTTGAAAATAACTTGTATCCTCAGGTCAATAGTAGACAGGTACCGATGCAAGGTTTAGAGAAGATGGAGCTCGTTCAAGACTCATCTTTCATTTTTTTATACTTTAGTGTCTATTATAATTTGACAGAACACTTGTATTAAAATTATATTCATCTTCACTTCTAGAGAAGCCAAACTCTTTGACCTTCTCATCAAAGCAAAGATTCCATCTGCGAGGTGCTTGCTTTAATCCATAGATGGATTTCTCAAGCTTACACACTCTATTAGGGTACTCTGAGCTAACAATACCCTAATAGACTTAATCTTGGCTACTAGAGAATAGGTCTCATCATAATCCACTCCAGGAGTTTGAGAGAAGCCCTTTGCAACCAGTCGTGCCTTATAAGTGTGTACATTACCATCCATGTCGGTCTTCTTCTTGAAGATCCATTTGCACCCTACAGTCTTACGACCCGGTACATTGTCAACCAAGTTCCAAACTTGATTGTCATACATGGATTGTATCTCGCTATCCATTGCCTCTTTCCATTTAGCAGACCCAGGGCCTGCCATGGCTTCGACATAGTTGTTAGGTTCATCCAGACCTACTAGTGTTTCATCACTAATAAGTGTCTCACCTTCCACAGTAATATGGAAACCATAGTAATGCTCAAGTACATTCCTAACCCTTGTCGAACGCCTCAAAGGTACAACTGGAGGTATAGTTGGGTCAACAGGAGATTCCTCCTCTAGTTGACTGCTAGGGCTTGAGGTTCTTTCACCACTTGACTCTTGAAGTTCTTCAAGGTCAATTAGCCTCCCACTATCTCCTTGGCTTATGAACTCTCTCTCGAAAGACAGTCCTCCTTGCTACAAAGACCACATTCTCACTAGGTCTGTAGAAGAGGTAACCAAAGCATTTTTGTGGGTAGTCGATGAAAATACACTTCTCGCTTCGAGGTTCAAGCTTGTCATGAGTCTCGCGTCTCACGAAAGCCTCGCAACCCCAAACCTTGATGTGGGATAGATTTTGAACCTTTCCAGTCCACATCTCGTGAGGTGTTTTGGCAACCTTATTTGTAGGGACCAGATTAAGGATATGGGTGGCAGTCTCTAAGGCATACCCCCAAAATGAGATTGGTCGTGTAGCTCGACTCATCATGGAACGAACCATGTCCAACAAGGTTCGATTACGCCTCTCAGCTACACCATTCAACTGTGGTGTCCTGGGATATGTCAATTGTGAGACAATCCCACATTCCCTTAGATAGTCGAGGAACTCAGTACTAAGATACTCACCACCACGATCGGATCGAAACATCTTAATGTTCCTGCCCAATTGATTCTCGACTTCTTGTTTAAACTCTTTAATCCTTTCAAAAGTCTCTAACTTATGCTTGATTAAGTAGACATATCCATATCTACTATAATCATCTATAAAAGTCACATAATAATGATTAGCATCCCTTGTGGCATGTTTGAAGGGTCCACACACATCCGTGTGTATATGGTCCAACAAACCTTCACCCCTATCACAAGAACCAGTGAAGTGTGACTTTGTTATTTTCCCAAGTAAGAATGATTCGTAACTATCATCTGACTTTAGGTCAAATGACTCCAAGACTCCATCCTTTTGGAGTTGGCCTATGCGTTTCTTGCTTACATGTCCAAGACGACAATGCCATAATGATGCTTTATCCAAATTATTATTAGTAGTAGAATCAATACACAATACATTATTTCCTAAGTTATCTACAACAAACACAGCTTCATACACACCATCACAAGGTAATGCTTTAAAATAAAACAAATTATTAAAGAAAGCATTTATTCCACCAGTTTCATTATCAAAAGAAAAGGTAAAACCTTGTTTATACAGAGCGTGAAAGGAAATAACATTTCTTGCCATTTCTGGCGAATAACAACATTTATTCAAATCTAAAGCACATCCACTATTAAGCAATAAAGTATAAACTCCAATCTTGGTGACAGGTGAAACTTTCGTATTCGCCATGATCAAGTTTATTTTTCCATGCTCCACATTCTCACTTCTTCTTAGTCCCTTCAATTCAGAACAAATATGAATACCGCAACCGGTATCAAGGACACAAGAGCTAGAATAGAGTGAATTATTAGATGAGATAGTGTAAGTACCTGCATGGTTGGGTTTAACCTTCCTATCCTTCACGACTTGCTGGTACTTTGGGCAGTTACGCTTCCAATGCGCCTTTTCGTGGCAGTAGAAGCATTCAGGCTCTTTGGGATCAGAAGAAGGTATAACGAAACCTCTCTTGGTTCCGCTAGAAGAGGAGCCATCAAGGGTCTTACCCTTGGTACCCTTCGAAGGGTTCTTTCTCTTCTTCCCTCTACCTTTCCCGATTGCCAGGACAAGTGTTGAGTTTGGAGTAGTAGCAGGAGTGGTCACAAGCGACTTTCCTTTAAGACCTAATTCTGCGGTCTTTAGGAGTCCCTGAAGTTTGCTAAGTGTAACTTCTTCCTTATTGATGTGGTATGTCATGCGTAATTGATCATAACACGAAGGTATGGAGTGAAAAATAATATCTATTGCTAACTCCTCAGGGAAGTTCACATACAACTTCATCAATCTATCCACATACCTTTGCATTTTCTGCATGTGGTTTGTGATGGGTTCACCATCTTTCATACGGGTTGTGATCATAGAGGAGATGATTTCATATCGCTCTTAACGAGCACTCTGATGGTAGCGGTCCATCAAATCTTGGTGCATCTCAAAAGGATAGTAGTCCTCATAGGACTTTTGGAACTCGGCTGTCATGGTGGCCATCATGATGCATGCCACTTTGGTAGCATCTCTTTCATGTGCCTCATATTAAGCAAACTCCTCAGAAGTAGCGGTTGGCTCAAGCACCTTGAGCTCCTTATCAAGAACATATTCCTTGTTCTCTTAACGAGTGACCATCCTGATGTTTCTGATTCAGTCAGTAAAGTTGGATCCATCAAGGATGACTCTCCCACAACGGTTCATGAGAGAGAAGGAGCCAGTAGGGTTTGAGCTAGGAGTAACATTGTTGGAAGACATCTGAAAGGAAGAAAGTAAGTTTAGTTTAGATATAGGGATAGTTATTAATAAAACACCCAAATGTAGTATTAAGGCTAAGATCCAATCAGAATATATTATAACCTAGAAGAGGGATGCCGTAATCCAAGTTATAACATATTTGAAAGGTAGGTGAATGACGATTCAGCAATTTCCACCATGAAAACGAAATATAAATTATTAGGTTTTATTTGGCTTTTAGAAATTCCTAGATTCTTTGAGATTCATTGAACTTTACAATGGCATGTTTCAATCTCGAGTATGCCCTTCATGTTTTGTGAGTGGGATACCGAGGATCACAAAACAAGGTGTGAAGTAACCATGCAAATTACTTGGTACCCTTAATGTTTTTCACTTAATCGTTGTGCCGGTAAACCACACACACTCCTTCCGACCTCATGAAAAAACTTAAGTCACCCTTTGCCTTCCTTGTTAAGTCCAAGTTAGTGTGCCGGTAAACCACACACGATCCACCAACGACTTAAACAAGGTACAAAGTCTAATTTCATGGATTAGCACCTTATTCACATTTTTCCTAAAGTAACTAAGATTGGAAAATTATAAACATTTAGTTACTTTATAATAATCATTATACTTTTAATGATAATTTATAAGTCCTTGTCTTACCCGTTTGGCTAACGACCCTCCACCAGTAAAGGAAGCGGTGGGTGAGAGTAGACACCCATTAAGTTGCCATTTTATAGGCAACAACCTTATACCCACCTTATAGACCGGCTTCGTGAATGAGGCGTACTAGCGGTAAGACGACTTTGTTCTTATATATATATATATATATATATATATATATATATATATATATATATATATAATTATTAAATCATAATACCATAAGTATAAGGGTTGAATTTTAAGAATTTACTTGTTCCAAAACTTGAGGGCAAGTTTTGTAAACTTTCAAAACTTTTCATTTCTTGTAACTTATGAGTTTATTAGGGTATTTAAAAAATGAAGACTCTTCATTTTATAACCCATGAGTTCTTTTAATGGTTTTAAAGCAAAGTGACTTTTGGTTTTTCAGAACTTGTGGACAAGTTATGGACTCCAATAAAACACATAAAGATCATGAATTTATCTGCCACATACGTTACAAATAATTCATATGATCATCTAAACATCATAAGATCAAGAACATGAATATGAATACTTTCATGAATCAAAAATTACACTCAAAAACTTGTAATTTTGATAACTTGTTGCTGTAAATGGATTAGCATAAACATTAGACCATCTAAAACATGTTTACACAAACAAAAACAATTTAGGGTAATGTTTCTAGTCCATTTCCAGCAACTAAAATCGAAATTCTGAAACTGTAGCTTCTGCTCGTTGAGTGGGTGAACTGACTCGGCGAGTAGCTTGCATTTGGTCATGGACTCGTCGAGTCCCCCCATGGACTCGGCGAGTTCATACGGGCAGAAAGCAGAAAACTCAATTTTTTCAAGCAGTTTGCACAAAAATCAAACAAGCAAGCCTAGGCTCTGATACCACTGCTGGGTTTTGAGCATTCTAACACTTCCAAAGTTTACATGCAATCCTAATAACCTTGGATCTATGTTTGTCTAATTATCATGCAAAGTTGATTTCCATGGCTATGATCCTATCTAGCATACATGGGGAACAATTTTAACTTAAATAATAGATAGAACTGCATACCTTGCTGTTGTAGGTGTTTTTTGAAACCTTGTGAGCCTAGCACCCCAAGTGTGATGCCTCAAATGCTTCACACAACACCAAATGCTATGGAGTAAACTTGGAGAGAATGTATAATACTCAAAATCGGCTCTAGCCCTCTTGTTTCTTGTCTAACCAATTTTGGGGAGAACACATGAGCTTTATATAGTGTTGACACATCTAGGGTTACACCCTAATGTGTCATGACTCTTCATTTCCATGACCCATGGGTTTGTAACTCCTATGGAGCCTCCATGGACTATCTAATGGATATAACCCATCTTGATTATCCATGGAGCCTCTTAGCCCACTATATAAGTTATGGATGATTTACATAATCAATCCATACATTTAATTAGTTGTCTTTTGATCACTTAATTAATTCTAAATTAATTCTTGATCAAACTAATTAAATAATATTATTAATATATTAGAACTTATAATATATTAATAAACCATATGTGTTATTTCTCTCATTTAGGTTATCCAATTGCATGGTGCCATGCAACCCAAATAGACCATGCCGGGTCGGGTCAAGTATTTACTGGAAATAGTGCTGGACTTAGACACCTTATCCAACAAAAACTGCGAAAGGAAAGGGCACACAACCCATTTCTGTAAGGCACCAACGCGACCAATCACCCAAGTTCCTAGTAATGGAGTGAGCCAGACATGTTATGGGTGTAGGGAAGCTAGGCACTACAAGAGGGATGACCCTAAGGCAAAGGACGTTGGCGGTGTAGGAAGAGTATTGGCAATAAGGCAGAACTAGGCAATAGCCGATCCCACAGTGGTTACGGGTATGTTTCCCCTCAACAACATTTATGCATGCATACTCTTTGACTGTGGTGAGGAGAAAAAAGTTTCGTGAGTCATAAATTCAAACACTTACTTAATCAAAAACCTCAAGAACTCAATAAAGTATTCACAGTAGAAATGGAAAACGGTAAAACGGAAACAAACGATATGTACATAGGTTGTATGTTAGATTTAAATGAACACTCATTCCAAATTGATCTTATGCCGATTACTATAAGAAGTTTTGATGTCATCATCGGTATGTACTAGTTAAGCCTTCACCATGCCGGTATACTTTGTCACGAAAGGGCCGTTTGCCTCAACCTACCAAGCGGCAAGACTCTTGTCATTTATGGGGACAAACCCAATACCAATTTGAAAATCATCTCTTGCGTTAAAGCCCGAAAATACCTTCGCAAAGAATATCATGACTTTTTAGACCACGTGGTAGACAAGGAACGAGAAATGAAAGACATTAAAGATATTCCAGAAGTCTGCAATTTCCCCGACGTTTTCCCTAAAGATCTTGCAGGAGTCCCACCAGAACATCAAGTTGAGTTCAGGATCGACTTGATTCCTGGAGCTACCCCAGTAGCAAAATCGTCGTACCGTCTAGCACCGGTGGAAACGTAGGAATTATCCAGCCAACTAAACGAACTTCTAAGTAAAGGATTCATTAGACTGAGCTTCCCACCTTGGGGAGCACCGGTCCTGTTCGTAAAGAATAATGATGGATCTTTTCGCATGTGCATCGATTACCGGGAACTGAACAAACTCATAATGAAGAATCGATATCCCTTACCGTGCATAGACGATCTGTTCGACCAACTACATGGAGTGAGCTACTTCTCAAAGATCGATCTATGATCTGGGTATCACCAGCTGCAAGTCCTGGAAGGAGACATTCCCAAAACGACATTCTGAACTCGCTATGGTCACTACGAGTTTGTAGTGATGCCCTTTGGATTGACAAATGCATCAGCGGTGTTCATGGACTTGATGAACCGAGTATGTCATCCGTTCCTTGATAAATTTGTGATCGTGTTCATAGATGATATACTCATCTATTCAAAGAGCAAGTAAGAACATAGGCAACACCTCCGACAAGTCTTGAAAACATTAAGGACAGAGAAGCTTTACGAAAAATTCTCAAAGTTCGAAGATTCGGAAAGTGGATTTCTTAGGCCATGTGGTCAGCAAGGAGGGGATACACGTGGGTCCTTCCAAAATAAAGGGAATCGAGAACTGGACAACTCCAAAGACTCCAACAGAAATCCGACAATTCTTGGGACTTGCCGGGTACTACTGGAGGTTCATACAAAACTTCTCGAAGATTGCTAAACCACTTACCACCCTGACTTAGAAGGGTGTAACTTTCAATTGGGGAGAAAAACAAGACACTGCGTTCCAAATACTGAAGAAAGCGCTGTGCAACACACCTATATTATCCTTTCCATAAGGAACAAAAGACTTTGTGTTCTACTGTGATGCTTCCAACCAGGGACTTGGATGTGTCCTAATGCAATGCTGGAAGGTCGTCGCCTGCGCCTCTAGACAACTAAAGACGCACGAGGTAAACTACACGATGCACGATCTTGAGCTAGGAGCAGTCTTTTTCACTCTAAAGATCTAGAGACACTATCTCTATGGCACGAAATGTAAAATCTTCACCGATCACAAAAGACTCCAGCATATCCTCAATCAGAAAGAACTCAACATGAGACGAAGACGGTGGGTAGAACTACTAAATGATTACGAATGCGAAATTCGTTATCATCCCGGGAAAGCTAATGTGGTAGCTGATGCACTCAACCGAAAGGAATACTCAGGCCGCTGAGTGACATCCTTAACAATGACGATCCATTCACACCTATCTGTGCAAATCAAGGAGGCTCAAATAGAAGCCTTGAAATCCGAGAATGTGGCGAATGAAGCCTTGAGAGGGATGGATAAGAACCTTGAAGTCAAGGATGATGGGGTTCGCTACTTCACGAATTGGATCTGGACACCGAAGTTTGGCTGATTTAGAGATATGGTCATGGATGAAGCCCATAAGACACGATACTCCATACATCCCAGTTCCGATAAGATGTATCAGGACCTCAAGAAACTGTATTTGTGGCCAAACATGAATGCCGAAATTGCTACCGATGTAGGCAAATGTCTGACTTGTACCAAGGTCAAGGTAGAATACCAAAATCTCTCAGGATTGTTGCAACAACCGGAAATACCCGAATGGAAGTGGGAGCGGATAACCATGGACTTCATAACCAAGTTACTCAAGACGGCAAACAGACTCGACACCATCTGGGTGATCGTCGACAAGTTACATAAATCTGCGCACTTCTTACCAATCAAAGAAACAGATAAACTGGAAAAGCTAACCAGAACATACATCGGAGAGATTGTACGACCGCATGGTGTACCAATATCCATTATCTCTGACCGAGATAGTAGATTCACCTCGAGGTTCTGACAGTCGCTACAAAGATCTCTGGGAACGAGGTTAGATGTGAGTACCGCTTATCATCCACATACCAACGGCCAGAGTGAGAGAACCATACAAACCCTGGAAGATATGCTGAGAGCGTGTGTGATAGATTTTGGTAAGGTGTGGTATTCCCATTTACCATTGGTCGAGTTTTCGTACAACAATAGCTATCACACTAGCATCACGGTTTCCCCATTCGAAGCCCTCTACGACCGAAAGTGCAAATCACCTCTATGTTGGGCTAAAGTGGGTGACACACAAGTAGCAAGAGAACAAGCAACATACAACACTCTCACTGGGCCAGAAATCATAAAGGAAACTACAGAGAAGATTGTTAAAATCCAGGAGCGATTGAAGGCTTCGAGAGACAGACAAAAGAGTTATGCGGATAAAAGACGGAAACCCTTGGAATTCCAGGTTGGAGACCGGGTACTACTAAAAGTCTCACCCTGGAAGAGATTAATACACTTTGGAAAGCATGGGAAATTAAACCCAAGATACATCGGACCATTCGAGATCCTTGCCAGGATCGACCCGGTGGCTTACAAGCTTCGATTACCACAGGAACTCAACAACGTACACCCTACCTTTCACGTATCGAACCTAAAGAAGTACTTGTCCAATGAGACCCTCGTTATCCCTCTGGACGGAATTGAAATCAACAAGAACCTCCAATTCGTAGAAGAGCCAGTAGAGATCATGGATTGGGAAATAAAAAGAACCAAAATAAAGCCACATACCTATAGTGAAGGTCCGTTGGAACGGCAAGCGAGGACCAGAATACACCTGCGAACGTGCAGATCAGATGAAACAAAAGTACCCGCATCTTTTTCCTAGCACTCTATCTTAGATTAAATTTTAGGATGAAATTCCATCTAACAGGGGGATGATGTGACAACTCAATATTTTTCAAACCAATGTAACATTCAAAAAGTCAAATATAATTAACTATTTAGAATCAATGAAATCAGTATAAAAATGAAGTGTTCTAAAATCTAACTTTAGATGCATAAAGTGTTAGATATCATGCCAAGGTTTCCAAAATTATAAAGAACATTCAAATCTGAGTTATAACGAAGAAGCTATGACCAATCGAAAATCCATGACACACCTAGTAAAACACTGATAAGTGTAAAAAGTGAAACTTCAGTAAAATACTTGTTAGCCCTAGACACCTAAACGAAAGTCGTAGATTACGTTAAACCGTGAACGTGCATAAAAATAACGCCCAAATCTGACTTAGTATGAAGAAGTTACGATTTTTCTATGTTTCGGAACAGAGGTAGACAACTAAAAACTCGAAATAAAGATCGAGCGATTTTTAGCCAATGCGACTTAAATGAGAGTTGAAGGTCTCTATAATAGTAGCACAATGGTAAAAAGATAGATGAAAACGGATAGCAGATAAAGAAGTTATGGATTTTTAAAGAAATTATCATGTCCCGTCCTATTTAAAATAAAATATTAAAAATTAAATTCAAAATTAGCCGATGAAGTCTAGATGAAACTTGTAGAGTATATTCTCACCTACGCGTGGATATAAAAAATGTAGGAAATGGAGCTCGTATGCGAAATTTATGCATTTTAGAAGATTTTGGCACACACTTCGAGGCTTATCTGAAGTAGTACGCCCAGCGTATGTAATGAACGGCCTCAGACCGGCTACATTGCCCCTACACGCTCTACAGAAATCCCATCTGAAGACCAGAGACCGGAGACGTCATCACTAATGTACGCTCCGCGTATGAGGTACACCCAACGTACTTCGGAGTAGGCCCGGCATACGAGGCCTGACAGCCCACCTATAAATACCATGCGAGACTTCCAACTTTCCTTGTCCATTTCTCTCATCTCTCTCAATTTTACTCCCCGTTTAACATCCCGAGATGATCCAAACACCCTAGTTTCATACCTCATCCCCGAGATTCCCGAGAATCTTGCCATTTTCCAATCTAGTGCTACCCGAGAAAAAGCTTGCTTTCCTCGAATCGTCACACTTTCCAAGTGAGTTCATACCCCTATATTTTCATGTCTTTTCAGGTTTTAAGGGGGGAAATACAAGTGCAATACAAGAAAAACTCATCGTTTTCTACAAATCCAAATACACCACCTACATTTTTATAAATGTTAAACAAACTTCGATAGCAATGTTATAATTTACATACAAAGTTAGTATTAGATCTAGTTTTCATCACCAAATGGTACACACTTTCGGAAAAACTATAATGGGTATAGTTTACAAGTTATTCATTACATCTTTACGTAAAAATTATGAAAATGAAATACTTTAATCTACATGAAATATAGACTTTTCTTTCATAAATCTATTAATACTAAGTGTTGTGAGATATTCAACTTCAACGTACTCGCAAGTATGCATTTCGAGATCTGTATTATAAACCATAATCTCTTGGAGGGAAAGCGTGATATTTGTGTATATGGGATTGACAATCCCGCACCTAAACTGTTAGCTACAGTTAGACCGGCATGTCTGGGGTGACAAACGTCATAACATTGCAACGCCTGAAGAACGTTGTTACAGGAAGTCTAGGTCAATAGCATTGTTATAAAACTCACGCGAAAGTATTATAATAAGTTTGATTTACGAGACCCTTGAATGATTCAGTAAATACACTATTTGAGTATAAATACACTTTCACCATTTTGAGCATGAAAGATATTATTGCACTCCAGCCTTTGGAACTTTTCTAACTATATGCAGAAAATATTGGGTTTTCTGGGAAACACGTTCAGTTATTTTTGCTAAAGGACATACAGATTTTCAGTACAAAAACGCTTATGAATTTACCAACTTAATTGTTGACACTTTTTCAAAACTACTTGTATTTCTTAGGGAATCAGTAATACACGTAACCATCAACTTTTGGAGAAGGAACGCTAAGGCGTCTATTATCAAAACATTTCAAATTATCATATTTGTAATATTCTTTTGAAACATGTATTACACGCACCAATATAAGATTTTATTATATTTATGATGGTTGTGTTTACTTTCTTTACAATATTTAATTGTTATGATACTACATGAAGTTATCCACCTATGAATATTTCTGCCATTCTAGTTTGGGGGTGTGATATAATTAAATAAACTAACTTGAATTTCTTCATTGTAGATGTATGTCTCAGACAAGTATGGTCTTCCCGAATCTTCTAGAACAAGATTTCATTCCAAAGATGATGTTCCACGATTGGATCGTGGAAGTGAAAATCGTACTTCACTTCGTCCACCTCCTCCAATTATTCTCGCTGAACCATAAGCTCGAAGACTTGAAAAGTTTAGGATCACTCAATCCTTATTGAATAGCAAACACAAAGATGGAAGGCATGTATGTACTCATGTATTGGACATGAAGCTTCATATTGATAGGTTGAGGATGTTGGGTGTCGTCTTCCCAACAAAGTTGGCTATTTACTGGGTTCTTCAGTAACTTATTGAGTCATATAGTGAGTTCGTTAAAGATTACTATGTGACAGATCAAGACATGATCCTAATTGATCTCACCTATTTGCTAATTGTTGTTGAATCAACAATGATTTGGTATAATGGTCAAGCAAATCTGACTGGAAGATCTACATCTCAAGATGACAAGGACATCCTAGAAAAGATTACTTCTCCTAATGTGACAACCCAACGTTAAATCCGTTATATATTTCCGTTTCCACTAACGGAATATGCCATTTATAAAAGTTCCGTAATTTGGAGTCATGAAATAAATGAAAATTTAATTATTTATTTATATTTCATGTGATTATCATTTTAGTAAAAATAAATATAACTCGTTAATGTTTGTTGCATTTAACGAAATAAAGTTATATTACTTTTCAACCACTTAACCCGGGTAAAAAGTTTAAACCCCGTTAAACTTTAGCATCGGGTAGTCGTGTACCGGGTGCAATACCCGAGGCATATATAAGGAAGGTGAACACATCTTTGAACTCTTTTATAGCTCAAACACTCTCTCTCTCTCTCACTACTTTCTCTCTCTAGCTCATTTTTGGCTCCAAAACCGCAATTTCCGGCTCCTAAACGTAAGATTTTCCTCCCTAACTTGCTATCAACATGCATGATTGTTATTATAGCTCAAAAATCATATGAATGGGGCATGAACAAGGAGTTTACAGCCTAAGAGCCTCCTTAGGCCGTAAACACCTAAAAAGGTGCCAAAAGCCCCGATTTTCCTTTTATTAAGCTTAGATATTAGTTAAGAAATTTACCTAGGAGTGTTTAATCATCAAAACACAAGTTTTTAGGGCATAAAAGAGGGTTTACGGCCCAAGCACATGCTTAGGCCGTAAACACCCCTTATCCATGCAAAAAGGCCACAAAAACCCTTCCAAAGCATGTTTAGGCTTGAGATATGATTTAAGGAAATTCCATATCGAGTTTGGGACCATTAAACATTATATTTTGAGGGGTAATTTAGAGTTTACGGCCCAAGCATAAGCTTAGACCGTAAACTCTCCAAACCTTGCCAAAATGAGGGTTTAAGCCCCTA
Organism: Lactuca saligna; assembly: GCF_052625555.1. NCBI lineage: Eukaryota > Viridiplantae > Streptophyta > Magnoliopsida > Asterales > Asteraceae > Lactuca > Lactuca saligna. Next base: position 87,984,581 of record NC_136425.1, read on the forward strand.
AATGCCCCTATACCTTCACTAGAAATTAATGGGAATGGAATAAGGAACTTAACATCAAAGATTGGGGTGTGAAAAAGAGTTCACGGCCAATCCAGGAGGCTTACGGCTGTAAACTCCCAAGGAGTGGCCTTTCGGTCGTAAACTCCAAGGGAGTAAGCTCTTGGATCCCCTTAGTACCCCTTTTTGGTCTTGTACAATCCCCGAGAAGCACTTTTAACCCATAAGACCTCGAATCGATTTTAGGATATGTAAATATTTTAATAAAAAGTATAAGTGACTAATTACTTGTAAAATATATATCTCATATGATAACAGGGTCTTAAAAGGTGTGTAAGTCCTAAATTGACACCAAACGCTCAACCGACACTTCCACCCGATTTACTCGATTTCAGGTGAGTTCATACCCCTTAATGAACCTTTCTAATGTTTTCATATGTTTTAGGGGGGTGGGGATACAAGTCAAATATACATTTTTATGGAAGTGAATCACATGTGATTTACTACCCATAGTTCAAATCACATGTGATTTATCACTATGCTTTATAAAAGAACTTTACGTTTTCAAAACTACTTTGGATAAATAAACTATTTTCGAACTGCTTTCTTTGGTTAACATTTTTATTAAATTACTTTTCTTATAAAATGTATCTACACTAATATATTTATATAAGTAAGACTTGAAGGACTTAGGACCGATAACTCGCGTTATTTCCAGTTCTTGTTTGATTTGGGCTTAGGGTATTTGTTATCCGTCCGACTGTCGTTGATTTCTTAGTTATATATCATGCATATTGGTGTTAGGTACGAGAATTTTCAACTCATTCAGTGCCTATATTACTTAATTGCCAAGAACCATACACACTAAGTTAACTATAATAGGTATAGTTAAGCCCACTACTACTCGTTACCACTACTACTATACATACTATAATTCATACTATTACAAGAGAAAGCACTAATCCAGAAGATAACACACTAACTCTCTACAAGCTACTCTACGTACTACATACTGTGGCCAGAGCTTTCCGGAAGGAAGGCGATGCTACATGTATAGATCTATACGGGGCAGACACTATTATATCCTGACTGTTAACCTCAATCCGAGCCGAACAGGCCCAGGGATGGCACTACTTCACTACACTATGTATGATCGGGAAGGTCATGGGATCCTTTATTGTTCACACTATTGGTCACATAAAAGGAATACACGTTATCCACACTAAAATACTAAGACTAAAGTCTAAGTTAATATCCCGAAGTAAATAAGTATCTATTACTAATGGGAGTTTGCACCATTAAAACTGACAACAGGCATAACTTTTCCTCTATCTACACTACATACTAGAGATTTTAGTACAACACTTTTACAACAAACGGTTTTCAATGATAAAACTTACATGCAACTTAGAGGTTTTCACTTGCGATATATTTTCTGGAAAATATAGGATTTTCTAGGGTTTTCTACTACTCATAAATGTAAATTGCAGTTTTTCACACTATAAGTTTTAACGCATTTTATAAAAAATTTACACTAAATTCTTATGAACTCACCAGCTTTATGCTGATACTTGTTTTCAAAATAACTTGTATCCTCAACTCAATGATAGACAGGTACAGGTGCAACATTTTGGAGAAGATGGAGCATACAATATCCATCATTTGTTTTTGTATTACGTTTTGTGTCTATTGAAACTTTATAGAACACACTTGTAATTAGACTCACTATGTAATGAAATGGTTGTATGTTTCTTGTTTTTACTATTATGCAATTGTGATGATACTGTACATGACGTCCTCCACCCCGAAACGTATTCCGCCATTATCGGTTTTGGGGTGTGACATCGCTGACTACTACTGTAGATTCATTCAAAACTTCTTTCGGATTGCGAAACCTCTCACTACGTTAACACAGAAAGGAGTACCATTTGACTGGGAAGAGAAACAGGAGAAGGCATTCCAGACCCTGAAACGAGCCCTATGCACCGCACCGATGTTATCCCTTCCCGAAGGAACCGATGATTTTGTAGTATACTGCGACGCATCGAAACAAGGCCTCGGTTGTGTCTTGATGCAACGAGGTAAAGTCATCGCCTATGCCTCAAGAAAACTGAAGACACACGAGATCGACTATATCACGCACGACCTCGAGTTAGGGGCGGTTGTTTTCGCTCTGAGGATCAGGAGACATTACCTGTATGGAATGAAGAGAACAATATACACTGACCACAAAAGTCTCCAACACATACTGAACCAAAAGGAGCTCAATTTGAGGCAACGAAGGTGGGTCGAACTACTCAATGATTATGATTGTGAGATTCGCTATCACCCGGGAAAAGCCAATGTAGTAGCAGACGCGCTGAGTAGAAAAAAGTATTTTGGCAGAAGAGTCAAGTCACTAACAATGACTATCCATTCACATCTATCCGCACAGATTAAGGAGGCTCAGCTCGAAGCCTTAAAGCTTGAGAATGTGGCAGGTGAATCCCTATGTGGGATGGATAAGAACTTGGAGGTTAAGGGTGACAGAGCATACTATCTCATGGACCGGATCTGGACTCCACGCCACGGAGGTTTTAGAGGTTTGGTCATGAAAGAAGTACACAACACTCAATACTCCGTCCACCCTGGTTCGGATAAGATGTATCTGGATCTCAGAAAGCTATACTGGTGGCCTAACATGATAGCAGAGATTGCAACATTCGTGAGTAAGTGCCTTACATGCGCGAAGGTCAAGGTCGAATACCAGAAGCCATCGGGTCTCCTCCAACAACCGGAGATACCAGAATGGAAGTGGGAGCGGATCACAATGGATTTCACAACCAATCTGCCCAAGACAGCGGGTGGATTGGATACCATATGGGTCATCGTCGATAGATTGACCAAATCCGCGCACTTCCTAGCCATCAAGGAAACGGACAAGATGGAGAAACTCACAAGAACATACATTAAAGAAACTGTACGGCTGCATGGCATCCCTATATCTATTATCTCAGATAGAGATAGTAGGTTTACCTCAAGATTTTGGCAATCACTACAAAAGGCACTAAGGATGAGGCTGGATATGAGTACAGCCTACCATCCGCAGACGGACGGACAAAGTGAGAGGACGATCCAAACCTTAGAAGATATGCTGCGAGCTTGTATGATTGACTTCGGTAAATTGTGGAATACACACTTAGCCCTTGTGGAGTTTTCCTACAACAACAGTTATCATACGAGCATCAAGGCAGCCCCGTTTGCAGCCCTTTACGGTCGGAAGTGTAGATCCCCTCTGTGCTGGGCTGAGGTGGGTGACACTCAATTAGCTAAAGGATAATTTCCTAGCAGCGCTCTCACGGGTCCAGAAATCATCCGAGAAATGACCGAGAAGATTGTACAGATTCGCGAACGATTAAAAGCCGCTAGGGACCGACAGAAAAGTTACGCAGACAAACGACGAAAACCCTTGGAATTCGAGGTGGGAGATCGAGTCCTGTTGAAAGTCTCACCCTGGAGGGGCACAATACACTTGGGAGCGCGAAGATCAAATGAAGCTTAAATACCCCCATCTATTTGCTTAGTAGTATTGTAATAACTTAACTGTTTGAATTCTAAATTTCGGGACGAAATTTTCTTACGGGGGGATGATGTGACAACCCAATGTTAAATCCGTTATATAATTCCGTTTCTGCTAACGGAATATGTCATTTATAAAAGTTCCGTAATTTGGAGTCGTGAAATAAATGAATATTTAATTATTTATTTATATTTCATGTGATTATCATTTTAGTAAAAATAAATATAACTCGTTAATGTTAGTTCCATTTAACGAAATAAAGTTATATTACTTTTCAACCACTTAACCCAGGTAAAAAGTTTAAACCCCGTTAAACTTTAGCATCGGGTAGTCGCGTACCGGGTGCAATACCCGAGGCACATAAAAGGAAGGTGAACACCTCTTTGAAATCTTTTACCACTCAAACACTCTCTCTCTCACTAATTTCTCTCTCTACCTCGTTTTCGGCTCCAAAACCGCAATTTCCGGCTCCAAAATCGCAATTTTCGGCTCCCAAACATAAGATTTTCCTCCCTAACTTGTTCTAAACATGCATTATTGTTATTATAGCTCAAAAATCACATGAATGGGGCATGAGCAAGGAGTTTACGGCCTAAGAACCTCCTTAGGCCGTAAACACCTAAAAAGGTGCCAAAAGCCCCGATTTTCCTTCTATTAAGCTTAGATACTAGTTAAGGAATTTACTAGGAGTGTTTAATCATCAAAACACAAGTTTTTAGGTCATAAAAGAGGGTTTACGGCCCAAGCACATGCTTAGGCCGTAAACACCCCTTATCCATGCAAAAATGCCCAAAAAAACCCTTCCAAAACATGTTTAGGCTTGAGATTTGATTTAAGGAAATTCCATTTCGAGTTTGGGACCATTAAACATTGTATTTTGAGGGGTAATTAAGAGTTTACAGCCCAAGCATAAGCTTAGACCGTAAACTCCCCCAAACCATGCCAAAATGAGGGTTTAAGCCCCTAAATGCCCCTATACCTTCACTAGAAATTAATGGGAATGGAACAAGGACCTTAACATCAAAGATTGGGGAGTGAACTAGACTTCATGGCCAAGCCATGAGGCTTACGGCCGTAAACTCCCAAGGAGTGGCCTTTGGGCCGTAAACTCTTGGACTCCCTAGTACCCTCTTTTTGGCCTTGTACAATCCCCGAGAAACACTTTTAACCCATAAGACCTCGAATCGATTTTAGGATATGTAAATGTTTTGATAAAAAGTATAAGTGACTAATTACTTGTAAAACATATATATCATATGTTAACAGGGTCTTAAAAGGTGTACAAGTCCTTAATTGACACCAAACGCTCAACCGACACTTCCACCCGATTTACCCGATTTACTCGATTTCAGGTGAGTTCATACCCCTTAATGAACCTTTCTAATGTTTTCATATGCTTTAGGGGGGGGATACAAGTCAAATATACATTTTTATGGAAGTGAATCACATGTTATTTACTACCCGTAGTTCAAATCACATGTGATTTATTACTATGCTTTATAAAAGAACTTTACGTTTTCAAAACTACTTTGGATAAATAAACTATTTTCTAAATGATTTCTTTGGTCAATATTTTTATTAAATTACTTTTCTTATAAAATGTATCTACACTAAGATATTGATATAAGTTAGACTTGAAGGACTTAGGACCGATAGCTCGCCTTATTTCCTGTTCTTGTTTGATTGTGGGCTTAGGGTATTTGTTATCCGTCCGACTGTTGTTGATTTCTTAGTTATATATCATATATATTGTTGTTAGGTACGAGCATTTTCATCTCATCCGATGCCTATATTACTTAATTGCCAAGAACCATACACACTAAGTTAACTATAATAGTTATAGTTAAGGCCACTACTATTCGTTACCGCTACTACTATACATACTATAATTGATACTATTACAAAAACAATACACGAATAAGAGAAAACACTATGAACTACATAAAAGACTACTACACTATATTAAAAGAGAAAGCACTAATCCAGAAGATAACACACTAACTCTTTGCAAGATACTCTACGAGCCACATACTGTGACAAGAGCTTTCCGGAACGAAGGCGACGCTACATGTATAGATCCATACGGGGCAGACACTATTATGTCCCGACTGTTAACCTCAGTCCGAGCCGAACAGGCCCAGGGATGGCACTACTTCACTACACTATGTATGACCGGGAAGGTTATGGGATCCTCTATTGTTCACACTGTTGGTCACATAAAAGGAATACACGGTATCCACACTAAAATACTAAGACTAAAGTCTAAGTTAATATCCCGAAGTAAATAAGTATATATTACTAATGGGAGTTTGCACCATTAATACTGACAACAGGCATAACTTTTCCTCTATCTACACTACATACTGGAGATTTTAGTACCACACTTTTACAACAAACGGTTTTCAATGATAAAACTTACATGCAACTTAGAGTTTTTCACTTGCGATATATTTTCTGGAAAATATAGGATTTTCTAGGGTTTTCTACTACTCATAAATGTGAATTGCAGTTTTTCACACTATAAGTTTTAACTCATTTTATACAAAATTTACACTAAATTCTTATGAACTCACCAGCTTTATGCTGATACTCATTTTCAAAATAACTTGTATCCTAAGGTCAAAGATAGACAGGTACAGGTGCAACATTTTGTAGAAGATGGAGCATACAAGATCCATCTTTTGTTTTTGTATTACTTTTGGTGTCTATTGAAACTTTATAGAACACACTTGTAATTAAACTCACTATGTAATGAAATGGTTGTATGTTTCTTGTTTTTACTATTATGCAATTGTGGTGATATTGTACATGACGTCCTCCACCCCAAAACGTATTTCACCGTTATCGTTTTTGGGGTGTGACACCTAAAGGAAAGGAAATGGCCATGGTAAAAAATTTTGATCATAAGAGAGGCCAATTCTGAGACTGTTCCATGTGAGTCTGTGTGTTTCTATTGCTAAGGAAGGGGACATTGGAAGCGAAGCTGTCATGACTACCTGAGAATTTTAATCAAATTGTATGGTTCTGCTCCAGGTAAGTGTAATGTCTAACTCTATTAAATTCCTAAATTATTGATTATTAATACATAGTGTGACAAGGTTGCATTTTGATGTTTTGTAGGATCAAGCAAAGGGAAGGAAGCTTAAAAGCAAGATTATGTTGAATCTGACCACGAAGATGGATTTCGATCGCATGGTTTGAAGATCGGATTTTTGGGTTGTTGCTTAGGTGTTATGATAGATAGCTTAGAAACTTGTAATAGCATAGTTTTCATTTGAAGTTGCATTGTAAGGAAAAAAAATTTTCCACATTTTATAAAGAAATAAAAATTTGTTTTGTTTTACTTTAATATATCTCCTTGCAATGGCTTTTGTGAAAATTGGTTTTTGTATGTTTCTAATTTTAGCAATATAGATTTGATTCTTTCGTTTGCGGTAGTGTCAAAATTTTCCAAATAAGGAAAGGCTTTCATCACCCAAGTTTCACTTGATGAAAAACTTTGAATCATGCAAATTGTATTGTTTTATGAATGAGAATTTTCATCTTTGGCAAATTAAGACTAATTCCTTGATCACATGTATGTGTGAGTCAAGTGAAGGACTAAAGGATCGAGTACACAATCTTGTGCATTGGTCAAGTCCACCATAGAGAATGAAAAGACTATTCGTCATGATTTACTAAAGTTTAGTATATATGGTAATGCTTACAAGTTTAACTATAATTCTAAAACATTGGAAAAGTTTCAATATATAGCAGAACGAATGATTAGAATCAAATTAGGCAGAAGGATAAAAGTTTCTCCAATCTAAAAAGATAGGAGAGTACTTCATTATCATGTTTTATGATCATCTTAATGGTTATGGAAAATCATATCATCCTTGATCCTCTAAGGATATCTTAGTGCATTATTATGGCTAAGAAGAGGAATCGTGGATTATTGAAATGGTTAGATCAAGAAGATGAGTCATACTTCGTTCCAAAAACAAGTATTAGAGTCATACTCCAAGATTGTAACCTTGAGTGACATATCATAAGAATGTTTAAAACACTCATCAGATGTAGAGTAAAATATTTCTGCTCTTGTACATTTCAAATTAGAATGTTGTGATGTCCTAGTAAGAACAAAGACCAACTAAGACCAATTGTCTAAAGTGTTTGTCTTGATAAGAATCCGCACTAATTCTTGAATATTTGTTTTTCAAGGAATGATCGTTGACAAGAGAATCTTATATGTCAAGAGGTTAGTGGGAGTCTTAAAGATCTGGACAAGTATCAAGAACTAATCAAGAATAAAAACATATTGTTTATCACTAGCACACGACTTGAGGTTTGTAACCTATTGTGTTGACATATTCTTATTTTTGTGCTCGTTCTAGTTAAAGTTGACTATGCATGTGAGTTCTATGAGTTCTCATTTGTTTGCATAAGGCAAAGCACCTGGATCAATGAATGTTTCATTGATCAGTAAGGGTAAACTACTTAACAATTTGTAAGACATGGTAGGCGCTTAGGCTGCCAAGTGGCAAGAAATTAAGATTGAATAGGTTCAGTCCATATGAGTTTGGATTTTTCACTAACCTTGTTCTCTCAATTACGGTTGGACTAATTCACATGGATAGGAACACATACACTGTACAATCAAAGTGTTCTAAGGTTTCTCTACGATTCATGAAAATGATGGTGAGGACACGCTTTCACTAAGTAGATTTTAAGAATATAGCAATTGTGATTTTTGCATTCTCAAATTTGATTATGCTTACGACATACCTTTTCATAATTTGAATTATGAGAAATGGAAAAAGGGTCTAAAAATTTGGAACTTTTTGTCGCAAGTTCAGAAGCCTAGATAAATTCTTATCGAAACATCTCATGTCAGAAATCTGAACATTGGTAATTAAAGTTAATAAGTGTTGATTTCGAAAAGTCCAACTGATTTTTGAATACCTGACAAAGCTAGTGGGAGCATAAGTGTTATGCTAGTAATATAATAATTATTATTCTTATGCGTGCATAATCAATTATGGTAAATGTTGGATGTTAGCAATGTTAATTATAGAAAACAAAAGTTTTAATTCAGAAAAGTTGCAAGTTTTGAAAATGTTGTTTTGCTATAATTAAGGGAGAAGAAATTATACTTCATTCAAAACTCTAAAAGCTTAGATTGAGTTTTTTAATCCAATTTAGTAAGATATATGTGAATGTTATGGAAATGATAATTTCGTTCTCAAAAATTGATTATGATTACGACATCCCTCTTGATAACTAAAATTTTGAGAACATGGCAAATAGAAATATAGTAGCAAAAGACTGATCAAGTATTATGTCTTTATGAATTGTGTCCAATATGCTTCTGGTATAGGATCGATTACATGTGCTATAATGTTCATCCATTCTAAATTTTCCAAATCCCTTGGGTATTAAGAGGGAAAAAGGACTAGAGCCAAAGGTCACTTATAGTTGGAAGTATAAAAATGGATGGGCCACATTGATAAATTCTGAAAAGAAACAACTATTGTTTAAAAGTGATAGTCAAAATGGGAATACGAGAATATTTCCATAATTGGAAGTTACTATTTAAATCTGTGCAAGATTAGAAACTTTTATGCAAGAAGGATGTTCAAAGGAATGTACTTTGAATTTGAGATTTTGCTTCCTCTCAATTGTTTTTTTGTCAATATCCATTGGAAAACTTTGTAATGTCTGTTTCAAAGTCTCTGCGACTTTTGTGCATAGTCATGACGAAAGGAATCATTGCATGATAGTTTAAAATCTAACACATTCTAGCAGTGAGAAGAATTACGGGTTCTTACACTTGTGATAAAGAGTTGGAATTGTGAAATGAGCATCATTGGAATTATGTTCAATTGATCTGATTCACAAAGTAATGACCTTAGATAAACATAGTATGCATGCTTGGAGCATGGCATAACTATTGTTTCAATTCAAGTATTAAGATGATTGTTCGAAACATTATACAACGAATAATTAGTAATCAATATGACTCAAATGTTTTGGGCCATATAGGATTAGTATTATTATTGTGCTTTACTTTGCATGTTTTGACTTCTCAAATAACTAGGTTATTCAAACTATCCACAGTCGATCATATTTTGGAAGTAGGTATTGAGGTAAGACTGTCATGAATGGGTCTGTAGTTTGTCTAGGTGATTTAGACAAATGCAGTCTTAATGAGTACTCCTAGAATAAGATTCAAGTGTTGGATTCAACCGATACTCATTTGAATCAGTTCATGGATTTTATAAAAATTGATCATGAGATTATACTATCTTATATTCTTCAAATAGAGATATAAGTTGCAGTTTACAAGTCGGTTGTATATTGATGATATGCAAACGCACCAGTAACTCGGTGTTATAAAACATATCGTTGTGTGTGACTTGATGAGTAGATAGAGAAAGTATATGATTCCAATTTTATCCATTCATTTTACCCTTCGAGGGATAAAAGCGATATCTGTGGGCCCCTCGATGATTTAGTGATGACATCCCTAAGTGTTTGGCCAAGCCCGGACTGATTTGATTTGTTTAGTTAGTCGGTCGTCATAAATTGAAAATCGAGAAACAACAAATGGATAGAGAGAATGATTTAAATCCATGTCGTATTCCATATGATATCTAGAATTGAGGAATATATGAACCCTTATCTAATGGTCACATCATTAAATAGGCCACAGTTCGATAGTGGCTTTTAAGTGCTACGATTGCTAGTCGGGTTGGAGTCATGCTTGAAATAATAGTTATTTGACTTATCTTAGTGGGACACTATTGGATTAGGTGTCTAAGCCCATAACTATTATTGCTATCTACTTGACCCGAGAGTAGCATGGTCCATTTGGGTTGCATATCACCAATATAATTTGATAGGATAAACTTTTCAGAAGAGGCTATTTATGATTTATTAATATATTATAAGTTCTAATATATTAATATGAAATAATATTATTTAATTACTATTGATTAAGAATTAATTTGGGATTAATTCTGTGATAGAAAAGAGAGAAATTAAATATAAGTGGTTGATTGGTAAATCATTCGTTCTTATGGTGTGGGTCAATGATCCATGATTCCTTAGTTTGGGCTAAACCCATGTGGTGACCCATGTATGATCCGTGGAGGATTTAAACCCATGGACCCTAAGGAATATGGAAAGTCATGGCCATTAAGGCTTACATGGTGTAACCTTAATCTTGCCACACTTATAAGAAACCCCTTGGTTGGTGAAATGAGGACTAGTGATCATTGGAATCCATGAGCCAATTTTTGTGTTAGAAAATCCCTCAAAAGTCATCCTTGGTCTTAGGTGTGTTGTGCTTCCATTTGAGGCTTCATACTATTGGTGCAAAGTTCTTAAAAAAAACACAACAAGGTTTCCAACTACAACAAAATGTATGTCATCTAACTAGAACTTTGTAGTAAAGATACTCCATTGTATGTTAGTTAGGATGATGCTTTGGATTTTTTAAAGTTTGCATGCGTATTAGAGAAAACATAGATCCAAAGCATATAGGGTTGCATGTACACCATAGGAGTGTTTGAATGCTTAAAACCCTTCAGAGGTACGCCCAGTGTACTCGTCGGGGAGTTGACTTTTGTTGACTTTTGAACCTTGGTCAAGATTTAGGGTATTGGACCATGGGAAGGGAAGAATGGTAGTTTTTACCTTAGAGGATTTATTTCTGGGATTTGGACTCGCAAGTTGAATTTTGAACCTTAATTATTAATTACGGTTAATTATTTCGTTGAGTAGGCGGAGTCTAGTTCTGATATTTCAGGTGTGAAGTTTATTTATCATCAATATCAGGTGAGTCTCGTCGCTTATTATCACTTATGTCGTAGAATAGTTGTATTTTTTATGACTAGCTAGGTCTAGATGTTATTATTATGTAATGATGTTTATATATGACTCACACTGCTGATAGTCTCCATAGTTGCTGATAACCCACAAGGCATGTTGTTAGCCTACTGGGACTATTGATAGTCCTCAGGGTTGCTAACAACCCATATTTGTTTATTTTGTTGTGCTGTATGAGGTAGTTTGGGGAAATCACTAAGCTTCATGCTTACAATTGTTCCTTTATATGTGAAAGGCACTTTTGAGGGCTACAAGAAGGCGAATGTCTAATTGTACACACGTGCTGGGAGATTTGCTACTGGGACAGTTGTGAACTCTAATATTTGGTGATACTAGTTGTTTTGGATAATTATGTATTTGAAAACTTGACTTTGGTAACCTTAATTTTGATCAATTAAAAATGAAAAAATTGCTATAAAGTTTTAGGTGTTACAATTTGGTATCAAAGCCCTGGTTTGAGGGATTTGGATGCATCTTTAGGCTGATTCCAAACTCAAACTAGGGTTCTATAATATTTATAAGAACTTAACAAAGAAATGATGATTTTTGTAGGAGAAAAACCTAGAGAAGCAGTGTGTACAATCAACCAGCGCTCAAGCGGTAGTTTCCCAAAATAACCAAATCAAAACTATGAGTATTGTGAAGCAGATATATTATGAGCTGATAGAATTACATGTTAGTTAGAGGTAGGCTAATGGATATTGTAGAAATAGTATGGTAGTGATTTCATGATTCGTAATGCCTTAGCCTAGGAGTACATTCTTATGAGATTGAATATGTTAAACTATTTTCTTAGTGTATGCTATATAAGTGTACATAGTTAGGATTTTATAGCCTTAGAATGCCTGATTTCGCCTTTCTTTCTGTACCTTGTTTTGTTGTGGAATTGAGGCAGGATCATTTATTCGAATGTATATTGAGTCTCGTATTATGTACAATTAGCATATGTGAAGCCGATGGCAGGGACAACAACGATCTTGTGAGGCAGGGAATTGCTGGAGATCATTCTATAATTAGTATCTAGATGCTTAGCCATGGTTCTAAAGAACCAGTAGGGTGAATCCATAGATGATTCGAGGAGGTAGGGTCCTTGTGACTTAGGGTCTTGAGGGGACAACTTGAGACAAATACGGGTTGCTATGGAAGGTAGTATTGGGCCCATACTATTGGAAGCAATGGAGCTTGTAGCAGTGTGTAGGTGTCGATATATGCACTCTAGCTTGATTTTTGTTGATTTTCTTATGTGTTTCAGTATGGTGGTTACTCGAGGTTCAGGCTCTAGTGACCTCGAACGACCACGAGCTAGTGATGATGAGACCAATAAGATTGATGCCACTGAGGTGGCCACAATAATCAGGGAGACTATTCTAAAGACGTTTGGGTCTATCAAGACCATGCAAATTAAGACTGATGATGAGCACTATGATGCTGTCATTGAGGTTGTTGATGTCGTAGCCACCATAATTGTTGCTGTTGCAAGACCGCAGGGGGTAATTCATTCTGGTACCGAGAGTTCAACAACACGAAGCCACCCGAGTTTGATAGGATCCAAGATCCTATCACTGCTATGAGATGGAGATCTAATATTCAGGGATGTTTTTATACTTGCTCCTATCCAGAGAATTTGAGTCTCAGTTTCATGCTGAACCATCTTCGCTTGGGAGCAAAGGACTGGTGGAAGTTTGTGACAGCAGATTACACTATTACAGAGCATATTGTGATGAATTGGGAAAGGTTTATTGAGATGTACCGGGATTAGTTTGTATCCACAGTTGTGTGGGAAAGGTTGGCCCAGGAGTTCCCATCTCTCGAGAAGAAGATGAAGACGATAACTGAGATCACCAAGATGTTTCACGAGAGGGCCATGTTTTGCCCTAAGCAGGTGTCTACAGAGTAGGCCCGTGTGAGTCGGTATTTGAGAATTTTGAGGAGAGATATCTTTGAGTTTGTGGCGAACAACACATATCAGAGATTGGCTGAGTTGTAGAACAATTCCAGGAGGAGAGAGATTGAGGTGGAGACCTAGGCTAAATAGGAGATGGAGACTCATGTAAGGGACAGGCGGCCCGTATACTTACAACCAATGACTATGAGGACCAAGCCTGCTAATAAGAGAGTTAGAGGCTGTTGGGGTTATATTGTGGTTTGTCAATTTTGTATTGTATTGTTATAGTCCATTAGTAATGGGTTCGACCTGTCCACCTGGTTCTTTATTGTGCTAGGGTTAGAGTATAAATAGTGCATACATGCACTGTGTTTTGTATTGATGATCTTGTAACCCTACACTTCCTTTACAATAGTAGCTCTTAGTTCATCTCTTCTAAGACAATGCTTTTCAATCATTCAACAAAACTACGATCTCCATTCTTTGTGTTTGACTCTTCTGCTTGTTTTGAATCTATCGATCTTATTGTTTTAATCTTATCAATTGCTATTAGAGCAGGAGACTATGTAAACTATATGCATCTCTTCTATTAAAAACCTATTAGGGTTTCCGCTTTTAGTGGATCTATCATCTGCCTTCTTCATCGTTTTAACAATTGTTGTCGTTGGATCATGATTTTGATTCTACCATAAACTCGATTTTAGTTTTACACATATGGTTCATTACAAGTTTTATTGAATCGATATGATTTTCATACTCTTTGCTTCAACATATCCAAGAGTATTTGTTCTATAATAAGAATCCCGATTCTTTTTCCACATGAATATGAGGTGTGGGCGCTAAACTTCGAGGATTATGTTCTAGGGATTGAAGATAATGGTTCCCTGATATGGGAAGCCATGTCTGTACATACGTTTGTTCATACTGCTAAAAGAAGAATTGTTAAAACTCAAGCCGATTATAACAAACATCTTCTCGAAGTTGCAGACATCCCTCCGAATGAAAAAGACAAGTTAATTAGTAATGTAAAGGCGATGAGGATAATCAGATTCGCTATAACTCCAGACACGTTTTGTCTGGTGAGTGCCTTTGAGACAACAAAAGAGATATGGGACAGGCTAGATGAGTTATATTCCAGCGATGTAGATTTTGTACACTCTGTTTAAACATTGCTTCTTTCTAAGTTTGGAGCCTTTGTCCAGAAGCCTGAGGAGAAACTCAATTAAATGTTCAATCGGTAGAACGATCTTTTAAGTAGGATGGTGAAAAATAAGATTGGATGTGAATTGATTGAACAAAAGGTTACATTCATGAACAGTTTGAAGCCATAATGGGAAGTTGTGGTGTCAATGGTTAAAGAACCTGAGCAGTTTAAAACCTACTCGTTAGCGAAGCTTGTGGGAGCTTGTCACAACTGTAAATTTTGAGCCATGTAATCTATGCATTCAACCTAATGTGAATCAAAAACTTCAATCAAATACAAGTACTATAAGTAGTCATCAAACAATTGGAGACTCTAGAAGCTCTTGTTAAGTCCATTTTGGACTAAGACTTCCTTATTGGATCCAAATGGACCAATGACCTTCCAATTGGACTATCATGGGTTTAGGACCCTAATTGGGCTCTAATTAGACCCACACTCGTTTATTTCAATAATTTGGGCTAGGTAGAACCTAGGATGAAATAAAACACAAGTTTTGATCCATAATTTAACCTAACCTAGCTTAATAAAGCATAAAAATCACAATTTTATTTTATAAGTCCAATAAATACCCTAAACTACCTCTAATGTTGGGCTTAGGGGCAAAAGCCCAAATTTTTCCTTTTTCCCTTCATATTCTCGGCCCAAGGCCCAAATCCAAGGGAAGTTGACTTTGGTTGCCACCTCACTATTGTCCATAGGATCTCCATGCAAGATATTTCCTTTTCCCATGCAAGTATCACCTCAAGATCACATCTCTTCTCTCCTTGTTCGGCCGAGAGCATCACCACACACACACAAAATATTCTCATTTCTCTCTAGACTCACTCAAGAAGCTCTCTCCTTCCCCTCTCCAAAGATCTCGAAATTTAGAGGCTTTCCAAAGGGATTTTGCAAGTAAATCATCTCCTAAGCATCCTAGAACCATCTCAAACTCGAGATCTTCATCAAAGGGAACCAAGGCCAAAAGCACTTCATTTTTCCTTCCATTCCCTTGCAAAAACCGAACCAACACCCCAAGGTGAGCTTCATACCCCCTCTTTTCTGTTTTCACTTGTTTTTGGGGGGAGAATACAAGTCATATGTGTAGATCTATATGTATTTGTGTGCCTTGTATGATTTTTATGCTTATATGTATGCTTTTATGTGTTTTTATGTTGGATCTAGCCTCAAAACTCATCAAAACCGAGATGTAACTTGTGCTACATGATTTTAACTTCAAATATATTTCTAAACACTAAGTGCTTCAAGAAAAATTGGCTAAGTAGTTAATGATAATTTCTTTGGGTTAAAAACACAAATTTTGGGCCTAAAATGTGAAAAATGCAAAAATAAGGGTCCAAAACGACATTCCACAGATTCTGATGGATGAAGTGTGCTAAAACAGTTTTCATAAGTAAATTTCTGGAAATATACTCATTTAGTGGACTAAAATCATAAATTTTAAGCTTAATGGGCTAAAATTGTAATTTTCGGCCCAATAAGGCCCATTATGCAAATTTTTCTGTTTTGGAGGGCCAAAACTGTAACCTTCTGTAAAACAGTGGACTATAAGTGTTCCAACTCCTTTTCAAAGGTTAAAAAATTTTTTTTAAAATTTAAAAAGGACCAAAATTGCAAAAATTTTCCAAATTGGGCCAAAATTGTAAAAGTTGCGAAAAGAAGGGGTTAAAACCGTAAAAACTGCATTTCCAGGAACTTAAACTGTTTTTATGAAAAATATGTTGAAAAATATTAATTTCAATAATTTTTGGTATTAAAATATCAAGAAAAAATAGTTTGAGGACTAAACCGGGAAGTATTTTATATAAAGGGTTAAAAATGTAATTTTTACAAATGATGAGGGGCTGAAAACAGAAATATTTCAAGGCTAGTTCAATATACACAATTTGATCAAATAATGGCATCGTGACTATCAACGAAATACAAAACATTACAATACCAAAAGTCGTTGTTAAACGAATTGGCTCGGTCTCGAGCCAATAAAAATCTACAACTACTAACACTACAACTCATACAAGTAACGTTTGGTTATACATACACATACGAGTGTGCGCAGACGTCTATGCACCATCTTTGGGCCCCACAAGTGTAAAATCTTGTTCGTTGAGCCTAGCTAGCTCAATGACCTGATCTTAAGGCCCGAAGACATTTTTTTTTACGGAGTGTTGGGTTTTACCGATCCGACACAACGTAAATGGACTTTCAATGGCTTGTTTACCACCGGTCCCCAAGGGTCCTTTGGTCTTGCTAGTAAGGTCTACATTTTATGCGAGACGGGTCTGGGACCCCTCGTACATTTTATCCCCAACCGGCTAACGGAGTTACCGGGGTCTTCGTGACCTCTTTCTCTTCGGATGTGGGACCACTCATAGTCAGGGCGATTGGATAACGTGATTAGTACTGACGACACCTTCGGAGTCGTTAGTATAACTACAAACTGGGTGTTTGTGTAACGCGGGTTTGTAGTAAATAATCAATGCTCGAGAACCTTCCAACGTCGCCCGGGACTGACACTCTACGCTATGCAATGGTTTCAATGTAACATCACGTAATTCAAGGAACTAGGAGAACATCGGGTTTTCCTAGGGTTTTCAATACACACAAATTTGAAAAGGCATACAACTTCAATGAACAATTTTTTTTAAGTATAGAAACAAACAAAGCATACCTATGGGTCTTCACAAACCTTTTTAAAAGTTTTTCTTTTCAGAAAATATCGGATTTTCTGGTGGTTTTTCAAACAATACAAACATTCGATTTTAAACACTACTTATGAACTCACCAACATTTCAAATGTTGACGTTTTTCAAAATACTTGTATTCTCAGGGAACCAGTGAATCAAAGGAAATCACATTCAGTGACGGTTGCAGTTTATTTATGTACGAATCAAACAATTTAATTTTTGGGAATGTACTGTTTAAACAATGTTTGATATGTAAACACTACTGGTTGTACTATGTTGATGAATGGTAACGAATGTTGTTATGTTTCATATATATTCAATGTTATGATATACAATTGAGTCACGGCAAGCCCTCGGACGTTTCCGCCGTCTGGTTCGGGGGTGTGACAGGTTGGTATCAGAGCTTTGTTTATAGTGAACTAGCATGTCGAGCCATACATTGATATGCAACTATAAACCAAAAAGAGGGACTAACATAACTCTGAACAGAACAAGTAAATAAAACACACTTGCTAGCATTAGGAATAAAGATCCAACGCTGAATCAAACACAATAATACTGGTATTTTGGTTAAATCGGGACTGTTCTTAGGGATACCGAGGAGTGAATGTAGCCTGATCAACTACATTCTCTCCAAGGTAAAACTAACACACGTCTTGATGAGATCGGGATAGCCAGGTAACCAAAAACTATACCCTTATCACCCAAAAAGAGAATGTTGCTTAGTATGTATGATAGACATAGCATCCTAGGATAATGTAGTATATTTACGTACTCGCGCAGACAACATGGCTGGCTTTCATCACCCGGGAGACCCCTACTTCCCTAATCAGGGAAACAACGGGTGGCTAGAGGAGGAGCAGCAGGGTATTCAGTTTTATCAGGCCTTAGTAGCTCACGGGATGCTTGTGGATGAGCCAGGAGGGAATCCAGGCGAAGCACACGATGTCGGACCCGACGAATACATAGACACTGACTACGAATTTAGCGAGCTCGACGATGACGACGAAGACGGTCGGGTCGGGGACCAGAACCCCATCCCGCCATGCGAGGACGAGGCCCAACCCGATCACCCTGCTCCACCAGCGGACACCCCAGGAGAGAACCGTTCCCTCGAAGCTGAGATCGCTGCACTGCGACAACAGCTGTATGCGATGGAGGCTCGGGCAGTGCAAGCAGAGCATGAGAGGGATGAGGTTATAGGAGACATGGCAGAGATGGCACAGCTACTGACACAACATTTCGGCATATGACTTCGGCACCACCTCCTGACGCAGCTCATCGCGGTTAGGGGTAGACTTATCATAGTAGATCATTAGGAACTATGTTACGTACTCCGGCTCTATGTTTAAGTGACTACACTACTCATGGAGCCGTTATGCTGTCGGATTAGCGTTATCTATGTATGCTCCTACGAGCAAATTTTCTTGTACTAAATGCGGATAATATTAATGAACTTTTGTGTGTTTTGCTAAATTATTCTTAGTTGCTATGTGTTGAGACATTATGATTGCATGCTTGATGATAGTAATGTTTAGGTTCGCACCATACACCTAGATAGTAGGGTCGCAATCTCTCAGAAACCACGAACACTCAACATCTTTCCGTTTCATGACAGAAAGATGCCTCGCCCAACTACTCGCGGAAACCCAGGACCAACCCCGCCCGAAGCTGATTCCACTGCTTTCCAGGCAGCTGTGTCTGCTGCAGTCACAGCAGCGATGGCACAACTCCACCGAGGGAACAACGGAGGAGGTAACGGGCAAGGATCTGGAAGTTCGAACAACGGGACGAACCAAGGACTCACTAGAGCATGCACCTACAAGGATTTTGCGAACGCTAAACCCCGAACTTTCAACGGTACCGGAGGAGTGATCGCCCTAAAGCGATGGATCGAGAAGGTAGAATCGGTATTCGAGATATGCGAGTGCCCCGAGCAGATGAAAGTGAAGTTCGCGGCCTGCACTTTGGTGGACCAAGCACTCACTTGGTGGAATGGTCATGTGGAAGCTATGACACTCCCTATAGCCAACTCTATTCCCTGGGCAGAGATGAAAGAGATGCTGACGGCTGAGTACTGCCCCCGAGGCGAAATACAGAAGATGGAGCAGGAACTATGGAATCTCACGGTGCAGAATGGGAACATCGATGCTTACATATCGAGATTCAGCGAACTATCTCTTTTGTGCCCGGGTATGATCACATCAGAGAGAAAGAAGATTGAACGATTCATTTGGGGACTGACATCCCCCATCCAAGGAAATGTGATAGCTGCGAATCCTGAAACTTTTGACAGTGCGAAGAGACTGGCAAAGAGGCTATATGATCATAACCACAAGAAGGGCGAGAAACCGGTAGAGACTGAGAAGAAAAAGGAGGGTGATGGTAAGAAAGGATGGAACAACAAGAGAAAGGGGCGTCAGGGCCCCGAGGCCTCTAAAAAGCAGCAAACAGTGGCAGTTAACGCTGTCACTGCACCGGTTCCAGCCACACCACATGCTCCAGCCTCAGCTGCTACAAATGCTTCAAGACCCTATTCCGGTACTCATCCCAAATGCAACAAGTGCGGTTTCCATCACCAAGGAGAATGTAGGGAGTTCCATTGCACCAGTTGCAACCGAAGGGGACACACTGCAAAGTACTGCAGGACTTATCCTTCTCAGAACCAGAGCCAAGGAAACAACCAGAACAACAATAACCCTCGCCACAACAACAACCCTCATGCCAGCGGCAACAGCGCAGGACCTAGTTACACCTGCTACGGATGCGGGAAAACTGGACACGTCCGCCGAGATTGCCCTAACAACAACAACTCAGGAAACAGAGGAGCAGGAAGAATGTTGACTATGGGTCAGAGTGATGCAGTTCAGGACCCCGCAGTTGTGACCGGTACGTTCCTCCTAAACCACACTTATGCATGCATCTTATTTGATACCGGAGCGGAGCGGAGTTTCGTAAGCGATAAGTTTAAACACTTATTAAAACAACAACCCCAAAAGTTAAATGAAACCTATACGGTGGAAATGGCCAATGGGAAGACCGAATCCACTAGGGAAATCTACACTGGATGTACCCTAACCCTTAACCAACACGTCTTACGAGTAGATCTGATGCCAGTGTCAATTAGGAGTTTCGATGTGATTATCGGCATGGATTGGTTAAGTCCCCACCATGCTGAGGTTTTGTGCCACGAGAAGGCCGTTCGCCTTCGTCTCCCGAATCACGAAACCCTAGTAATTTACGGAGACAAACCTAGCACGAATCTTCGTCTTATCTCGTGCATCAAAGCACAAAAACAACTGCGAAAGAACAACCTAGCGTTCTTGGCCCACATAGTGGACAAGGCCAAAGAAGAAATTAACATCCAAGACATTCCGGTAGCGTGCGAATTCCCGGACGTGTTTCCTGAAGATCTTCCAGGAGTACCCCCAGAGAGACAGGTTGAGTTCCGAATAGACCTCGCCCCAGGAGCAACTCCTCTCGCTAAGTCACCATATCGATTGGCACCTGCTGAAATGCAGGAATTGTCCAGCCAACTCAGTGAGCTTCTGGACAAGGGATTTATCCGACCTAGTTACTCGCCATGGGGAGCTCCGGTGCTCTTTGTCAAAAAGAAGGACGGATCTTTCAGAATGTGCATCGATTACAGAGAGTTGAATAAACTCACTGTTAAAAACCGCTACCCACTTCCACGAATCGATGATCTATTCGACCAGCTCCAAGGAGCTAGCTATTTTTCTAAAATTGATCTACGGTCCGGATACCATCAACTCAAGGTCCGAGAAGAAGATATCCCAAAAACCGCTTTCCGAACCCGCTATGGACATTATGAATTCGTCGTAATGCCCTTCGGTCTAACAAATGCACCCGCCGCATTTATGGACCTAATGAATCGAATCTGTAGACCGTTCTTGGACAACTTCGTCATTGTGTTTATCTATGACATCCTCGTCTACTCTCGAAGCAAAGAGGAGCATGGCCAACATCTCCGACAAATCCTAGAGACCCTGCGAATGGAAAAGCTGTACGCCAAACTCTCCAAGTGCGAGTTCTGGCTCCGGAGTGTGAATTTCCTAGGCCACGTAGTAAGCCAAGACGGAATTCATGTGGATCCTTCTAAGGTCAAAGCGGTGGAAGGATGGGCAACTCCGACTACGCCCACAGAGATTCGTCAGTTCTTAGGCCTAGCAGGCTACTATAGGAGATTCATCCAAAACTTCTCAAAAATCGCCAAGCCACTTACCTTACTTACGCAAAGGAGGGTGCCATTCAAGTGGACAGACCGGCAAGAATTTGCGTTTCAAGCCCTGAAGCAAGCTCTTTGTAGCGCTCCTGTATTATCTCTACCCGAAGGAACGGAAGATTTTGTAGTTTACTGCGACGCGTCGAACCAAGGCTTAGGTTGCGTTCTCATGCAACGTGGAAAAGTGATAGCATATGCGTCCCGCCAACTAAAGACGCACGAAGTAAACTACACCACCCACGACCTAGAACTGGGAGCTGTGATCTTCGCTCTAAAAATTTGGAGGCACTACCTGTACGGTACAAAGTGCACCATCTTCACGGACCACAAAAGTCTCCAGCACATCTTGAATCAGAAGGAGCTGAACATGAGACAACGAAGATGGGTGGAGTTGTTAAACGACTACGAATGCGAGATCAAGTACCATCCAGGCAAGGCCAACGTGGTAGCTGACGCATTAAGTCGGAAGGAGTACACAAATCGCCGTACGAAAACGCACTCGATAACCATCCAGTCTCATCTGACCGCTCAAATTGCATCAGTCCAGGCAGAGGCTATGGAAACGGAAAATAGAACTAGCGAGGCATTACGCGGAATGGAGAAGAACCTGGAAGTCAGAGAGAATGGGGTATACTACTTCATGAACCGTATTTGGGTTCCAAAAATCGGAGGATTCAGGGAGATCGTTATGAAGGAAGCCCACAAGACACGATACTCCATTCATCCTGGTTCGGACAAGATGTATTTGGACATTAAGCAGCACTATTGGTGGCCTAACATGAAGGCGGAAATCGCAACTTATGTTAGTAAGTGCCTTACGTGTGCCAAAGTAAAAGTGGAATACCAGAAACCTTCCGGATTGTTACAACAACCGGAAATCCCTGAGTGGAAATGGGAGGGGATTTCTATGGACTTCGTGACCAAGCTGCCTAAGACGTCGGACGGTTTGGACACCATATGGGTAATAATCGACCGACTGACGAAATCTGCCCATTTCCTGCCAATCAAAGAGTCTTACAAGATGGAAAGGCTGACGCGGTTGTACCTACGAGAGATTGTAAGACTTCATGGAGTACCAAAATCTATCATCTCGGATAGGGACAGTAGGTTCACGTCACGCTTTTGGCAGTCGCTCCACAAGGCAATGGGAACTCATCTCGATATGAGTACGGCGTATCACCCACAAACGGACGGGCAAAGCGAACGAACCATTCAGACGCTTGAAGACATGCTTCGTGCATGTGTGATAGACTTCGGAAAGTCTTGGGATACCCACCTACCGTTGATCGAGTTTTCATATAACAATAGTTATCATTCGAGCATTAAGGTGGCCCCTTTCGAAGCACTGTACGGGCGTAAATGTAGATCACCGTTATGTTGGGCCGAAGTAGGTGACACCCAGCTGGCAGGAACACATACGTCGAACGGAGCATTAACGGGACCGGAAATCATTCGCGAGACTACAGAAAAGATTGTCCAGATCAAAGCTCGACTACAGGCATCGCGTGACTGGCAAAAGAGCTACGCTGATAAACGGCGAAAGCCCTTAGAGTTCCAGGTCGGTGATCGAGTAATGTTGAAGGTCTCACCCTGGAAAGGGGTTATACGTTTCGGAAAACGGGGAAAGCTGAACCCGCGATACGTTGGACCTTTCGAAATCGTCGCCCGAGTAGGTCCAGTAGCATACAGACTACAACTACCCCCAGAACTAAATGGTGTGCACCCCGTGTTTCATGTTTCTAATCTGAAAAAGTGCCTGTCGGATGAAACCCTTGTCATCCCTCTCGACGAAATCGAAATCAATGAGAATCTCCTGTTCGTCGAAGAACCAATCGAGGTTATGGACAGGGAGGTGAAGCGTACTAAGCAGAGTCGCATCCCGATCGTGAAGGTACGGTGGAACGCAAAGCGTGGGCCAGAATTCACGTGGGAACGCGAAGATCAAATGAAGCAAAAGTACCCTCACCTATTCTAGTTTTCTCAAATCTAGCTTTCAAACAGAATTTCGGGACGAAATTCCCTCTAACGGGGGGATGATGTCACAACTGTAAATTTTGAGCCATGTAATCTATGCATTCAACCTAATGTGAATCAAAAACTTCAATCAAATACAAGTACTATAAGTAGTCATCAAACAATTGGAGACTCTAGAAGCTCTTGTTAAGTCCATTTTGGACTAAGACTTCCTTATTGGATCCAAATGGACCAATGACCTTCCAATTGGACTATCATGGGTTTAGGACCCTAATTGGGCTCTAATTAGACCCACACTCGTTTATTTCAATAATTTGGGCTAGGTAGAACCTAGGATGAAATAAAACACAAGTTTTGATCCATAATTTAACCTAACCTAGCTTAATAAAGCATAAAAATCACAATTTTATTTTATAAGTCCAATAAATACCCTAAACTACCTCTAATGTTGGGCTTAGGGGCAAAAGCCCAAATTTTTCCTTTTTCCCTTCATATTCTCGGCCCAAGGCCCAAATCCAAGGGAAGTTGACTTTGGTTGCCACCTCACTATTGTCCATAGGATCTCCATGCAAGATATTTCCTTTTCCCATGCAAGTATCACCTCAAGATCACATCTCTTCTCTCCTTGTTCGGCCGAGAGCATCACCACACACACACAAAATATTCTCATTTCTCTCTAGACTCACTCAAGAAGCTCTCTCCTTCCCCTCTCCAAAGATCTCGAAATTTAGAGGCTTTCCAAAGGGATTTTGCAAGTAAATCATCTCCTAAGCATCCTAGAACCATCTCAAACTCGAGATCTTCATCAAAGGGAACCAAGGCCAAAAGCACTTCATTTTTCCTTCCATTCCCTTGCAAAAACCGAACCAACACCCCAAGGTGAGCTTCATACCCCCTCTTTTCTGTTTTCACTTGTTTTTGGGGGGAGAATACAAGTCATATGTGTAGATCTATATGTATTTGTGTGCCTTGTATGATTTTTATGCTTATATGTATGCTTTTATGTGTTTTTATGTTGGATCTAGCCTCAAAACTCATCAAAACCGAGATGTAACTTGTGCTACATGATTTTAACTTCAAATATATTTCTAAACACTAAGTGCTTCAAGAAAAATTGGCTAAGTAGTTAATGATAATTTCTTTGGGTTAAAAACACAAATTTTGGGCCTAAAATGTGAAAAATGCAAAAATAAGGGTCCAAAACGACATTCCACAGATTCTGATGGATGAAGTGTGCTAAAACAGTTTTCATAAGTAAATTTCTGGAAATATACTCATTTAGTGGACTAAAATCATAAATTTTAAGCTTAATGGGCTAAAATTGTAATTTTCGGCCCAATAAGGCCCATTATGCAAATTTTTCTGTTTTGGAGGGCCAAAACTGTAACCTTCTGTAAAACAGTGGACTATAAGTGTTCCAACTCCTTTTCAAAGGTTAAAAAAATTTTTTTAAAATTTAAAAAGGACCAAAATTGCAAAAATTTTCCAAATTGGGCCAAAATTGTAAAAGTTGCGAAAAGAAGGGGTTAAAACCGTAAAAACTGCATTTCCAGGAACTTAAACTGTTTTTATGAAAAATATGTTGAAAAATATTAATTTCAATAATTTTTGGTATTAAAATATCAAGAAAAAATAGTTTGAGGACTAAACCGGGAAGTATTTTATATAAAGGGTTAAAAATGTAATTTTTACAAATGATGAGGGGCTGAAAACAGAAATATTTCAAGGCTAGTTCAATATACACAATTTGATCAAATAATGGCATCGTGACTATCAACGAAATACAAAACATTACAATACCAAAAGTCGTTGTTAAACGAATTGGCTCGGTCTCGAGCCAATAAAAATCTACAACTACTAACACTACAACTCATACAAGTAACGTTTGGTTATACATACACATACGAGTGTGCGCAGACGTCTATGCACCATCTTTGGGCCCCACAAGTGTAAAATCTTGTTCGTTGAGCCTAGCTAGCTCAATGACCTGATCTTAAGGCCCGAAGACATTTTTTTTTTACGGAGTGTTGGGTTTTACCGATCCGACACAACGTAAATGGACTTTCAATGGCTTGTTTACCACCGGTCCCCAAGGGTCCTTTGGTCTTGCTAGTAAGGTCTACATTTTATGCGAGACGGGTCTGGGACCCCTCGTACATTTTATCCCCAACCGGCTAACGGAGTTACCGGGGTCTTCGTGACCTCTTTCTCTTCGGATGTGGGACCACTCATAGTCAGGGCGATTGGATAACGTGATTAGTACTGACGACACCTTCGGAGTCGTTAGTATAACTACAAACTGGGTGTTTGTGTAACGCGGGTTTGTAGTAAATAATCAATGCTCGAGAACCTTCCAACGTCGCCCGGGACTGACACTCTACGCTATGCAATGGTTTCAATGTAACATCACGTAATTCAAGGAACTAGGAGAACATCGGGTTTTCCTAGGGTTTTCAATACACACAAATTTGAAAAGGCATACAACTTCAATGAACAATTTTTTTTAAGTATAGAAACAAACAAAGCATACCTATGGGTCTTCACAAACCTTTTTAAAAGTTTTTCTTTTCAGAAAATATCGGATTTTCTGGTGGTTTTTCAAACAATACAAACATTCGATTTTAAACACTACTTATGAACTCACCAACATTTCAAATGTTGACGTTTTTCAAAATACTTGTATTCTCAGGGAACCAGTGAATCAAAGGAAATCACATTCAGTGACGGTTGCAGTTTATTTATGTACGAATCAAACAATTTAATTTTTGGGAATGTACTGTTTAAACAATGTTTGATATGTAAACACTACTGGTTGTACTATGTTGATGAATGGTAACGAATGTTGTTATGTTTCATATATATTCAATGTTATGATATACAATTGAGTCACGGCAAGCCCTCGGACGTTTCCGCCGTCTGGTTCGGGGGTGTGACAGAGCTCTTAGGTCTCATGGGGATGAAGTGAAAAAAGAATCAAAGATTGTTTCTGGGATGTGATCTTTGGACTTATTTACGAAGGGCAAAAAGGTTGTAGAAGAAGAAGGTTCATAGCCTGATCTCTCCGATTGTCAACCATCAAAGGGGGGATATGCATTGATGGTGTCAAACTCTATGAAGTTTGCCAAAAAAGAACTTTGGATGCAACAAAAATAGAAACCGGCAAGGAAGTTACAACTCTGAAAAAACGACGAATAAGAGTTTCAACATTTTTCAAAAGGAATAAGTAAAAAAAGAGAGGAAGCTTATGGGAGACTCCAGCTATGACTGCAACTATTTTCATGGCAAAAATCATTTGGCTACGAAATGCATGTTCAGAAGAATAAGTGAGAAGAAAGACGAAGAAGATGATGAATCTTATTATCTGAGAAAGTTGGAAGAGATCAAAAAGAAGAAAATTGTAGATAATGCAAAACCTACTTTGATTATACAGGAAAACGATGACGAGTTTGGAAGGGTCAAAGTTTGGTCGGCTGACTCGGAGGATGACGAGGTTCACAGACCTACACATGGCGAGTGCTTCATTGCGAAGGTTGGAGTTTTGGAGTATGAAGGGAAATGCTTCATGGTCAACAATGACGTTTTGGAGCAAAGGGGATATACTTCAGACAATTTCTTCACTGCGAAACCCATCAAAAAAGCAGATCAGCGAATGTGAGAGGATGATAAGCAAGGTAAATTAGATTATTGAATCTTAAAATATTCATGTCTCTCTGTATGAAACTAAACTATATGACGTAAAATTTACAGTTTCTAGTTTAAGTGATAGTTTAAAAAGAACCCGTTAAAGTAATAATAACTTAACCGGTCAACTCGGCAGGGTAACATCAAAAAGTGAGGAGAGGCAAAAGTGGATTGAGAAGTTAGAGTTGGAGTTCTAGGGATGATTTAAATTATTCGCAAATAGACAATTTAGGGCTTTTGAAACAACGGAATATTTTTTGCTTAATTGCTAAACGTCTTTATTCTAATATAACTTATCTGCACATTGACTGTGAAATAAGGAAGAAAATCCATAAAATGATTTTGCCTTTCTAGAAATGAAAGAGGACGAAATCGATGCAGTTTGTTTCAAATGCGAATCCGTCGAGTCATCTGATGAAGTCTCTGATGCTTATAGAATTGGATTGGATAAAATTAAACAGATTAAATCTGAAACATGCTTAAACAAATTTTGAGTGAAAAAGAGTAAGAACATATTAAATCCGATACTTTACGAAAATTTGATTTATTACACTAAATTAAGTTCAAAAATACACTAGAACATTCAAAGTGTATCTGAATTTGATGATGATAGTGACATGAGTGAGATATTTGTGGATGATGAGGTTGATTGTTCAGAATTTGTAAAAAGTGAACCTTAACCTGCAAAAAAATTAATTTTTGAAAATTTAGTTGAGTACGTTCACATATTTCTGAAAATGGTTCAAAAGTTTTAAAAGAAAAGGCAACAACTTTCCCAAAGGTTCAAACTGTTCCGAAGTAGGTTTTTGCAACATCTGGACTTATGAAAAATCAAAGCAGAGAACTACTATCCCTTCTAGAAGAAGACAACGTTGATGGGTGTGACGAATACTTTTGGTATGCCCCTATTGACAATGAAGCTGAAACCAAAGGTCTCTTAGAAATGACCTCTTGGAAGACGAAGGGAATATATGTGGCAAAACCCTTGCGCAAGGTCAATTCTAGCTATGAAAAAGGAAGTTCAAGTGGCACCAAAAATGTTCCTACTGTTATGTCATCCGAAAAGTACAAAACCCCTGTTAGAAATTCAAATCCTAGCGCTAGTCTTCATAAGTTTGCAGAGCAATTCGCTGCTTAGAAATGTTAAAGAAATGCTAGATATAATAAAAATCTAAAAGAAAGAAAGCATTTCTAGAAATCCAAAAATCCTAACTTTGTTTATCAAGAAAGATCTATAAAACCTACTGCGAATATCTCTTCAAATCCAAATCCTAAAAGTTTTTCAGAATCTCACTCTAACATTCCACAAGTTTCACAAACAAAAGCTTTTCAGAAATTACCATTTTCAAGATGAACGAAACCTATGGAGAGGTCAAAACCAAAATTTCCTTCTAAATCCAATACATTGCAATCTTCCAACATGTCGAAATATGTTAAGGGAAAAGGAATGATAGTTTTGGAGTCTAAAATTCCTTTCAAGAAGTCTGAAACTCACTTTAAAAAGGAGGGAAATAAGGTTGAGAAAAATGCTGAAAAGCAAAAAATCAAAGATAAGCGAAGAAAATTTTCTTTTAAAAAAAAGAACTCAAAAGACAAAAGCATCGTCATTTTTAAAATCACAAAACAAGTCAATTCAACCTTGGTTAAACAATCTTACTTGGTTGATGAAGCAATTACTTATCCTGTTACGATGAAAAACTCACGTGGACCTAAACAACTTTGGGTTCCTAAATCTCTTTGATTTTTTAGGTGATTCGTGACAAGCAATTTGACTCAGAATGGTACATTGATAGTAGTTGTTCGCGTCACGTGACATGAAGGAAGGAAGAGTTGAGGGAATATAAATCACTAAAAGATAGAGGGAGAGTCAAATACGACAATAACTCTCTCGGGGAAACTAAGGGCTGTGGAATGATTACAAATGGGTAATTCTCTGTTCAAAAGGTATCCTATGTGGAAGGCTTGTAACACAACCTAATAAGTGTATCTCAATTGGTTGTAGGTACAGGCTTGAAAGTTTCATTTGACGATGAGGGATCTGAGATAATTGAGAAGAAATCCAAAACAGTGCTGCTGAAGTCCAAGCGAAAAGGTGATATGTATCCACTTAATCTGAATCCCATCAAAGGAAATCCATCCATTTGCCATCTTAAGAAAGCATCTTCGGATGATAGTTGGCTTTGGCACCGAAGGGTCTCACATCTTAGCTTCAAAGACATCAACAAACTCGTACTTGGTGACCATATGCGAGGGCTCCCATTGCTAGATTTGAGAAGGATCATCTTTTTGCGGCTTACGAACTAGGGAAGCAGAGTAGGAAGAGTCACTCAACAATCATAAACACCAAAATGATGAAAAGCTCATCAGTTGGCAATCAAAGAAATAGACCTGCATCTCCCTATCGACTGTCGAAGCTGAATATATAGTAGCTTCCTCTTTGCCTCGCATGTGATATGGATTTAAAGTCAGTTAAGGGACTATGAAATTAACATCAAAAGCATACCCTTTTATTGCGACTCCGAAATTGTAATTCGAGTTTGGCACAACCTAGTGCAACATTCAAAGACCAAACATATTGCACTGAGGTATCACTTAATTAATGATCATGTAGAAGATGGAAATGTTGAGATTCACTTTGTGAGATCTGCTGGTCAACTGCCTGATATCTTTACAAAGTCTTTACCAAAACAAACCTTTAATAGAATACTTCAAGGTTTAGGAATGATTGAAGCCGAATCAGTTTCGAAACAACCTTCGCACTCGTAATTTGTTGGATAAACTGCGAATTGATCCGAATGCTCGGAGTGACTCAAAGTATACTTTCATGCTGCAAATTGGTACGAACGTTTGGAGTGACTCGCAGTCCACTGTTCATTCGGAGGTTCTGAACTACTTGTATCCTTTGTATATTTTGTTTTCTTATGTTTTTTTACACTAGTGTTTTTTGTTTTTATTTATTTTTCCAAAAAATCCAAAACTGAAAAATATTTTTCTTTATTTATGTTTTTATTTCTTTTCCACAAATATTCAAAAATTGCAAAAATATGTTCTTAAGTTTCAGTTTTATTTCTTTTTGTGAATATATAGAAAATACTAAAAATAATAGAAAATTGAGCAGGATTGAAGGAACACATCATGAGACTCTCAATTACGAATGATGGGGAAGGTATAAAGTTCCAATCTTTACACAAGTTAAGTGTCCCTAGAAGCATGTTGTTGCATGTTGTCCAATGCCTCTAAGACTCTATGTTCGAAGCCTTAATGATTCGACAATACTAATCGCTTCATCCCAATAAGCCTAATGATTCACATAAGTCATTGAGCTACCTTACTCTTCTAATATTGAGTTAAGAGTTGATTTCTTGGTCATTCACATATAGCAGAGGTACATTTATTTCTTTGGAATGACCTCCCAAAATTTCTCCATCACTTTCGCATGAACGTAACACTTGAGACTCTCCAATTTTACCATTGCGGTCTATGGTTACAAAAATTCTGTGTTTATGATCTTAAATTCGTTATTACCACAAAGTGAGTGAAACCCGAAATCCAACACATATTTGCGAATTGACAGTGAACAATATATATGTTCTTGATTCATCACCATGGAATTAACGAAACTGCACTTTTGTGGTTCGTACCTTGAAATCCATTTTTTCTAGTTTTCAGAGATCTTAATGAAATGTTCTGGACCTAAGACATTTCTTCCCATAAGATCCAGTTTTTATTTTTCTTGAGATTTCTATAGTTATACAACCACTCAAATCAATCCGAAGCATACTTGTTCATATGAAGCCACCCTTAAGCTGTAACATCCAAAAATTTTACGCCAAATTTAAACTTTTTCAATTATAAATAAAAACCAAATAGCATTGTTTACAAAATGTTTTCAAATAATTTTTCCATTAGAGTGTCCCAAAAATCATAACATAAGGATGAGGAGAGGTACGGTCACGCATTCGTCTTTCCATGATCTTCTGAAGTACCTGAAACAATAAATTAAAAACTGTAAGCCTGAGGGCTTAGTGAGCTACCCCCAAAACACCAATACCACAGTGACAATACCATATCAGGAATAATCAATCAATCAACATAAATACTGGGCCACCGACCTGATTGGACCGCCCTACAATGCCTATAGTCTGCCTAAATCTATCCCGAGCCTTCATCATGACTAGTCCGCCATGTGGGCCTATAGTCTCCCCACACCGCTCATGGGGAATATTGGACTTTAGCACAAAGCAGGACCGCCTCAACCTAACCACAAGCAAATAGCCATGTGCACATACTATCATATACTGGCATATGCAAACATCCAACATATATGTCTCACTGATCATCAATCATAGAATTCCCCTGTAACTAGAGTACCGACCTAACAGGTCACTAACATACTAATCCTTACGGATCATAAAAGCATAACATACTATCTACCCTGATTTCGATCTAACATATCATAACCACATCTAGCATACCATAACAATAACAATTAAAGGGCCGGCCCTGGTGCTGTAGACCCTATCGATACGGTGATGATAACTCACCTCGCAGATGTCGACTCGATAGGTAAACTCCAACTCTCGAATCACTTGACACAGGCTCCACCACCTATTATCATAGTTTAACATACTTATTGGTCCTTAACCTTATAAGGTACTCCATAACCCACTAGTTAACCCCTGGTCAAAGTCAAAGTCCTCAGTCAAGATCAACAGTTCATGTTGACCTTAACTCGCCGAGTACCCTCGGCTACTCGCCGAATTCCTTGAAGCACTTTCCAACTTGCCAGGTCATCATAGTGACTCGTCGAGTTCCTTCGATTCTCAATCAAACTTTAAGGCCACCCGTCGAGTTTTCCTCCTTTCAACTTGATGGATACACGCACATACATATCCTGGAGAAAACGCATCCGACTCGCCGAGTTGTTCTTCAACTCATCGAGTTTATGGCAATCTTCATCGGACTCGCCGAGTTGTTCATCCAACTTGCCGAGTTCATGGCCATCTTCATGTGACTCGTCGAGTCAACCTTGCGACTCACCGAGTCCATTCAGTCCTTTTTCCATACAAACTTATTTTAAGCCAATCAGCGACTCCAAATTACAGATCCAAGCTTCTAGGGCATGCTTATTGTAACAGCCCGGATCTCCAGGTATCTTTACATTCATATTTTTGGTATTCTGTGAGGGGACTCGGCGAGTTGGAGGTCGAACTCGCCAAGTCGGGTCGCAGTTTTGGACGGAGGTTCGCGTCCGGACTCGGTGAGTCCAGGGGATGGACTCGGCGAGTCTGCGCTGTTTAATGAAACCCTAATTTCCCGGTCCTAAGCCCTATTTAAAGGACCTTATGGCACTTCATTGCGGCCACCTTGAGCCTTGAGTGCACCCAAGCGGCTGAGAGACCTTGTGAGTGAGATAAGAGGCTATTTGTTCATCAATTTGTGTGTTATTGCAAGAAAGGAAGGAGAAGATCAAGCTTGAAGAGTTGGGGAGCTTGGATCTGCTTCTATTTCATCAAGGGAACCTTCTTGAGGTAACTTTCTGAGCTAAACTTCATGTTTTGGTTGATGTGTCAAATCTAGGGTTTCTTCTTGCCTTATTTGGCTTGGATTTGAAGTATGAAAGGTCCCATGGAGATATGGAACCTAGATCTGGACCTAAGCAGGTCCAGAAGGCCCCAAATGATATGCTTTATGTCTATTCTTTTGAGTTGGAAGCTAGGGTTGCCATATTAGAGGTTATTTCCCCAAAAAGAGCCTTGTATGTGTTACATGGCGGCCAAGACTGAGACTTTACGTGATAAATGAGCTTGGGAAGGTCAGATCTATGTGTGTGTGGAACGGATCTGACCGTAAAAGCAAGTTTTAGCTGATGCATGGCATGGACTCGCCGAGTCTGAAGAACATACTCGACGAGTAGCTTAAAGATTGTCCTTAAAACCACCCAATGTGTTGTCCTACCGAGTTGTGGGTGACACAGTGAGTCACAAAGAGTTAGAAAGGTATTTGACAGGTGGACCGAGTCGAGTTGGGACTCGCCGAGTTGTCCTTGCGACTCGGCGAGTTGTCCTTGCGACTCGGCGAGTTGAGTCACGGTGGCCCCGTGATTCATGCCTAGGTGGAACTCATCGAGTCAGGGGAGTACTCGATGTGTCAAAGGGAAAATCCTTGCGAGTTGGTGAAAACACGTAGACTCGTCGAGTCACTCTAGTGCGCTCGCCGAGTCTGGTTAATTTGACCAAAGACTGTTGACCAAGTTGACCAGGGTTAACTTGATAAGGATGGTCAACCTTAGTGGTACAAGTAATAATTATAGATATATGAAGTCATAGGAGGATTACAGCTCGGGGGTTCAAGCACGAGTGATTTCCAGGGTTCACGAGTTATCGAGACATATGAGGTGAGTCTTCTCACTATACTGTACCCGGAAGGGTTTAACTGTGTGACCGGAAGGTCGAACATGATATGAGTTATATACATTGTGTATGATAAGTTAATCGTTATATGTGCTATGTATGATATGCTTGATATGGGCCGGAAGGCATTATATTATGGGCCGGAAGGCGAATATGTTATGGGCCGGAAGGCGTTGTAAAATGGACCGTAAGGTTGAGGTGGGTCGGACCGGAAGGTTTACCAAGTCGGGATGGAAGTCCCCTGAGACACATGGACCAGAAGGTCAGGGCCTGGAAAGGCGTATGTGCGTAGGTTGTATTTTGGGGAACTCACTAAGCATTTATGCTTACAGTTGTTGTGTTATGTGTTTCAGGTACTAGCGAGGACCGTGGGAAGGCGCCGGTGTGATCGTACACACACTCGGGGAAAACTATTTTGTGATCTTTGTTTATGTAATCGGCCGTGACAATATTATTTACATTGGAACTTAAATTATTACTCAATGTTTTGACGTTTGTAAAAATGAAAAAAAAATTGGGTTAAAATTTACATCGTTACAAGTTGGTATTAGAGCCTTGGTTTGAGGGATTCGGGTACACCTTCGATACTGAACTCAAACCGGGGATTTGGGAAAATTTTAATAAATCAATAAAATTTGATAAGTGATTTTGGAAACAACCAAAGAAGAAGGAGTGTGTACGGTCAGCCAGAGTCCGAACGGTAAAATCCCCAAAATACTCTTACAATATGTGTTATGAGATATGTGATGAGATGATACGCATGCTAGTAGACTAGGTATACATATTAGGACTAGAGTGGCCTGATTTTGTGATGCCTTAGTCTAGGGAAACCTACTTCTATGAGGTGCTTGAGAGAGAGTGGGTAACTAGTGTATGACAAGAATAGAGTACTCAGGATTCGGGGTTTGGGGAGGAGAACTTGGGGTGAATACTGACGCGGTGTAATTGGTAGTATTGGGCCCATACTACTAAGGACACCGGTTCAGTGGGCATCCCAAGTAAGAATCCCTGGGTATCGGAGACTGAGTAGGACTGCGTTATCGAGTGCGATTATGCCTGATAGAGTCTCTGATATTTTAATGTTGTATTTCAGAGACATCATGGTTGGACCACACCATAGACCTGGTACGAGTAGTGTGACTGACGAGGAGCTTCATCAGATGATTCATGAGGAGGTAGCTGCAGCGATCTGGGCTGAGATTCCGGAGATGTTTGGGTCTATTAAGACCACGCTGATGGAGACATTTGATGAGCGGTACGCCGCATTGACTGAGGTCGCCGCCGCTGCAGCTACCGCAGCTGTGGCCGCTGCCAGACCACAGGGAGGTGACTCATTGCTATTCCGGGAGTTCAGCAACACGAAGCCACCGGAGTTTGACGGGACGCAGGATCCGATCGCTGCGATAAGATGGATTGCTGATATCGACGGATGCTTCTACACTTGTTCATGTCCGGAGCATCTGAGGGTACGATTCGCCTTGAACCAGCTCTGCCTGGGAGCAAAGGATTGGTGGAAGTTCGTGATGGCGAACTTCACTCTGGCAGAGGTCTCAACTGTGACTTGGGAGAGGTTTACGGCTATGTTCAGAGACGAGTACGTTCCCCAGGTGGAGAGGGAACGGTTGGTTCAGGAGTTTTTGACCCTCAAGTAGGGTAATGATTCTGTTACGGTGATCACGCGGAAGTTTCATGAGAGGGCGATGTTCTGCCCCGAGCAGGTGTCCACGGAGCAGGCTTGGATGAGTTGGTATTTGGGAGTGCTGAGGAGGGATATCCGGGAGTTCGTATCGAACTCGTCATATCAGGCTTTTGCTGAGCTTCAGGTGAATGCCAGGAAGAGTGAGATCGAGTTGGAGACCCAGGCCAGGGAGGAGGCCGAGTCTCAACGGGCGGATCGGCGGCCGGCTCAGTCTCAGCTGGTAGCTAAGCGGACCAAGTCCGCCGATTCGAGGTTCGGAGGTCAGAAGGGCCGCACTTGCGGAAAGTGCGGCAAGGGTCACGAGGGGGCATGTCGATCGGGTGCTTGCTACAAGTGTGGCAAGGAGGGGCACATTGCTAGGGATTGCCCCAAGGGATTCATGGTTTGCTTTCATTGCAACCAGACCGGCCATCGGAAGGCTGAGTGCCCCCAGCTTCGCCAGGGTTCCCGAGGTTCGGCCAGTGAAGGTCGAGGCTCCGAAGGCTCGTGGGAGAGCTTTCCAGTTGACTGCAGAGGAGGTCCGCGCGGCGCCTGATGTCGTAGCCGGTATGTATTCTTTCATGTATTTACCTTTATACTGAGATATTGTGCTTATATTATGATATGCGTAGGTACTTTGCTTGTGAATTATGTGCCTGCTTTGGTATTATTTGACTCGGGTGCGAGTCGGTCTTTTGTTTCGTTGGCTTTTAGCCAGCACATCGGTATTGATCGGGAGGTGATGAGTCAACCCGTGCGAGTTGCTATAGCAAATGAGAAAGCGGTATACGCTACTGAGGTGATTCGAGGATGCGTGCTCGAGATTTTTGGGGTCGAGTTCCCTATAGACTTGGTTCCTATAGCTATGGGAGATGTCTGCGTTATCCTGGGCATGGACTGGTTGAGTAAGTTTGGAGCAATCATTGACTGCGCGAGACAGCTGGTGATGATTCGAGACCCTAGTGGGGGAGTGCTCACGGTTTATGGCGAGGGGACCCGGTGTGGGTCGGCGTTTTGTTCGGCTGCCAGGGCAAGGCAGAGTTTGCAGCAGGGCTGTAATGGATTCATAGCCTACATGATGGATACTCAAGTGGCTGCGGGGAGGCCCAATTCGATTTATGACGTTCCGGTTGTATGCGAATTTTTGGATGTGTTCCCCGAAGAGTTATCGGGTGTGCCTCCGGAGAGGCAAGTGGAGTTTCGTATCGATTTGGTTCCGGGAGCGGCGCCCATCGCCAAGGTGCATTATCGTCTCGCTCCACCGGAAATGCAGGAGTTATCCTCGCAGCTTCAGGAGCTGTTGGGAAAGGGATTCATTCGACCGAGTAGCTCACCTTGGGGAGCGCCGATTTTGTTCGTCATGAAAAAGGATGATTCACACCGGATGTGTATCGATTACCGGGAGCTGAACAAGTTGACGGTTAAGAACCGGTATCCGTTACCTAGGATCGACGATCTGTTCAATCAGTTGCAGGGGGCATCTTGGTTCTCCAAGATTGACTTGAGGCCGGGGTATCATCAGATGAGGGTTCGTGAGGAAGATATCCAGAAGACTGCTTTCAGAACTCGTTATGGACATTATGAGTTTGTGGTGATGCCTTTTGGGCTCACCAATACCCCGGCCGCGTTCATGGATCTTATGAACCGGGTGTGCTGGCCGATGTTGGATCAGTCGGTGATCGTATTCATCTATGATATTCTGGTGTATTCGAGGACTAGGGATCAGCATGAGGAACATTTGAGGGAGATTCTTGGGGTTTTGAGACCGGAGAGACTGTATGCCAAGTTCTCCAAGTGTGATTTCTGGTTACGAGAGATCCAGTTCCTCGAGCATCTTGTTAACCAGAAAGGGATATTGGTCGACCCGGCCATGATTGAGGCGGTGTTGAGGTGGGAGGTGTCGAGATCGCCCACCGAGATCAGGAGTTTTCTGGGTTTGGTTGGATATTATTGCAGGTTCATCAACGCCTTCTCCAAGATCGCTGTGCCACTTACTAGGATGACTCGGAAGGGTGTCACGTTTTCATGGGGACCAGAGCAGCAATCCTCATTCGAGACGCTTCGTCAGAAATTGTGCGAGGCTCCGGTGCTTGCACTCCCGGAAGGGATGGAGGATTTTGTGGTGTATTGTGATGCCTCTATATCGGGTTTGAGGGCAGTGCTTATGCAGAGGGGTCATGTGATAGCATATGCTTCGAGGCAGTTGAAGCCTCATGAGTCGAGTTATCCCACCCACGACCTGGAATTGGGGGCTGTGGTGTTTGCCCTCAAGATCTGGTGACACTATTTGTATGGGGTTCAGTGTACGATATACACGGACCATAAGAGCTTGAAGTACTTGATGGATCAGCCAAATCTGAATATGCGACAGAGGAGTTGGTTGGATGTGGTGAAGGATTACAATTGTCAGATCCTGTACCACCCGGGCAAGGCTAATGTGGTAGCCAACGCGTTGAGCCGTAGGGCGAAAAGCGCCCCGATCCGAGATATTTGTATGAGATTGACGGTATTGACCCCGATTTTGGATATTATTCGAGGAGCTCAGGCAAAGGCTACGAAGCCAGAACATCAGAAGAAGGAGCGGGTTGTAGGTTAGGTATCAGGATTCGTCATGGATGGTTGAGGGCTTATGACTTTTCAGGGTCGGATTTGGGTACCATTTGTGGGCGGTGCGCGTACTATTTTAATGGAGGAAGCACATCGATCGAAATTCTCGATTCATCCCGGTGCTACGAAAATGTATTTGGATCTAACGAAGGAGCACTGGTGCCCCTGTATGAAAAGGGATGTCGCTTGGTTTGTCGAGAGGTGCTTGACTTGTCGGCAGGTCAAGGCCGAGCACCAGCGACCGCACGGTAAGCTGCAACCGCTAGATATTCCCGAATGGAATTGGGAACAAATCACTATGGATTTCATCACCAAGTTACCGCGGACTGCGAGGGGAGTCGATGCGATTTGGGTGATCATGGATAGGATGACGAAGAGCGCTCATTTTCTAGCCATCAGCGAGAGCTCTTCTGCGGAGAATTTGGCAGAGTTATATGTGAGGGAGGTAGTATCGCGACATGGAGTGCCGATCTCGATTATTTCGGACCGCGATGTGCGTTTCACTTCCAGGTTCTGGAAGAAGTTTCATGAGGAGTTGGGTACTAGGTTACATTTTAGTACTGCATATCATCCCCAAACAGACGGTCAGAGTGAGAGGACGATTCAGACGCTCGAGGACATGCTTCAGGCATGTGTGTTGGATTTCGGAGGGAGCTGGGACACATATCTACCTTTAGCAGATTCAGCTGGTCAAACAGAGGTTGTTGACCGCTCAGAGCCAACAGAAGAGTTATGCAGACAGACGCCGGTCTGAGCTTGAGTTTCAGGTCGGTGATCTTGTACTCCTGAAGGTCTCTCCTTGGAAAGGAGTGATTCGATTCAGGAAGAGGGGCAAGTTGGGGCCCCGATATATTGGTCCTTTCCGTGTGATTGCGAGGGTGGGCCGGGTAGCCTACCATTTAGACTTGCCAGCAGAGTTGGGACAGATTCACGACACTTTCCATGTGTCGCAGTTGAGGAAGTGTATAGCCGACGAATCGGCAGTGGTTCCATTAGGGGATATTCAGGTGGATGCAAGCCTGAATTATGCTGAGAGACCAGTAGCCATCAGAGATCGGAAGATCAAGGTTCTGAGGAACAAGGAGGTACCCCTGGTATTGGTTCAGTGGCAGCATCGGAAGGGATCAGAGATGACCTGGGAGCCGGAGTGTGAGATGTGTGAGCAGCATCCAGAGCTATTTGCATAGCGGGACTTCGAGGGCGAAGTCTTGTTCTAGTGTGGGAGAATTGTAACAGCCCGGATCTCCAGGTATATTTACTTTCATATTTTTGGTATTCTGTGAGGAGACTCAGCGAGTTGGAGGTCGAACTCGCCGAGTCGGGTCGCGGTTTTGGACGGAGGTTCGCGTTCGGACTCGGCGAGTCCAAGGGATGGACTCGGCGAGTTTACGCTGTTTAATGAAACCCTAATTTCCCGGTCCTAAGCCCTATTTAAAGGACCTTATGGCCCTTCATTGCGGCCACCTTGAGCCTTGAGTGCACCCAAGCGGCTGAGAGACCTTGTGAGTGAGATAAGAGGCTATTTGTTCATCAATTTGTGTGTTATTGCAAGAAAGGAAGGAGAAGATCAAGCTTGAAGAGTTGGGGAGATTGGATCTACTTCTATTTCATCAAGGGAACCTTTTTGAGGTAACTTTCTGAGCTAAACTTCGTGTTTTGGGTGATGTGTCAAATCTAGGGTTTCTTCTTGCCTTATTTAGCTTGGATTTGAAGTATGAAAGGTCCGATGGAGATATGGAACCTAGATTTGGACCTTAGCAGGTCCAGAAGGCCCCAAATGATATGCTTTATGTCCATTCTTTTGAGTTGGAAGCTAGGGTTGCCATATTAGAGGTTATTTCCCCAAAAAGAGCCTTGTATGTGTTGCATGGCGGCCAAGACTGAGACTTTACGTGATAAATGAGCTTGGGAAGATCAGATCTATATGTGTGTGGAACGGATCTGACCGCAAAAGCAAGTTTTAGCTGATGCATGGCATGGACTCGCTGAGTCTGAAGAACAGACTCGACGAGTAGCTTGAAGATTATCCTTAAAGCCACCTAATGTGTTGTCCTGCCGAGTTGTGGGTGATTCAGTGAGTCACAAAGAGTTAGAAAGGTATTTGACAGGTGGACCGAGTCGAGTTGGGACTCGCCGAGTTGTCCTTGCGACTCGGTGAGTTGAGTCGCGGTGGCCCCGTGATTCATGCCCAGGTGAAACTCGTCGAGTCAGGGGAGTACTCGACGTGTCAAAGGGAAAATCCTTGCGAGCTGGTGAAAACACGTAGACTCGCCGAGTCACTCTAGTGCGCTTGCCGAGTCTGGTCAATTTGACAAAAGACTGTTGACCAAGTTGACCAGGGTTGACTTGATAAGGATGGTCAACCTTAGTGGTACAAGTAATAATTATAGATATATGATGTTATAGGAGGATTACAGCTCGGGTGTTCGAGCACGAGTGATTTCCAAGGTTCACAAGTTATCGAGACATACGAGGTGAGTCTTCTCACTATACTATACCCGGAAAGGTTTAACTGTGTGACCGGAAGGTCGAACATGATATGAGTTATATACATTGTGTGTGATAAGTTAATCGTTATATGTGCTATGTATGATATTCTTGATATGGGCCGGAAGGCATTATATTATGGGCCGGAAGGCGAATACGTTATGGGCCGGAAGGCATTGTAAAATAGACCGTAAGGTTGACGTGGGTCGGACCGGAAGGTTTACCCAGTCGGGACGGAAGTCCCCTGAGACACATGGACCGGAAGGCCAGGGCCTGGAAAGGCGTATGTGCGTAGGTTGTATTTTGGGGAACTCGCTAAGCATTTATGCTTACAGTTGTTGTGTTATGTGTTTCAGGTACTAGCAACGACCGTGGGAAGGCGCTGGCGTGATCGTACACATACTCTGGGAAAACTTTTTTGTGATCTTTGTTTATGTAATCGGCCGTGACAATATTATTTACATTGGAACTTAAATTATTACTCGATGTTTTGACGTTTGTAAAAATGAAAAAAAATTGGGTTAAAATTTACGTTTGTTACACTTATCACGTAAAGTTGCAAAATTTATGTGCATGCATGGATATAAAGGCTCTAAATGCCTATTTTAAGTTCTTAATGGAACTGCATGCTCAAGAGGGACCTTAATCATGACCAAAACTGAAACTTTATGCTTCTAGAATCCAAGGAGGGTCGAGATCTGAAGTTACAACCTCAAATCTAGCCCATAGCTCATCTTCCAACTTATTATCTCACCAAAAACCCTAAAACTCAACAAATAGAGGAGATTTAGAAGGAAAAGGCGATGTGGTTACCTACAAAATATGATAACTGAGATAAGAGTTGATTCCCACACTCTACTTGCTCCAATCCACTTCTCTTCCAAGCCTTCTCCCTCCAAAGATCCTCTTTTCAAGCTTCAAACACCCTATGGGCACACACACACGCGTATTAGGGTTTTAAGGGGATCTCAAAGACTACAAAGAGGCCAAAGGAGGCTGAGGCTCCTTTAAATAGAGATGCAAACCTCGGGATTTAGGGTTTCATCTGCCAGCTCCTACTCATCGAGTCCCAATATGGACTCATTGAGTAGGTCACTTAACATACGATCCTACCTCGCTGCTACTCGATGAGTAGGTCAACCAACTCGTCCAGTAGAGCTTAACCCAATAAATCTTATTTAAACAATACTTGAGAATCGGGACGTTACATAAGCCTTATTGAAAAGAAGTCTTCACTGTTTCTCTACAAACAGATGATCGTAATTCAACGACATACCACATAGACAATTCCGAGTCTCTCTTCACTCCGAAGGATAAGATCGTTTCCTCGGATCTAACTGCTTCATGTCTTTATTGATATCACTATAATCCTTTAGAAAATTTGCTTTATTTCTTTATCTTTGGAGTAAATTACTGAAATCGTCCCTATGGTTTGGTTAAAATTTCACGTTTAGTCCCTAACTTTTTCTTTTGCACTCGGATCGTCCCTGTGGTTTGATTGTGTTGCATTTTTCGTCCTTATGGTTTGATTGTGTTGCATTTTTCAACCCTCTATTGTGTTATTTTAACCAAAAACAGCCTTAAACTTGTTAATATATACCGAAAGTGCCCCTTTTGTTAATTAAGTAACAAAAATAGTCCTTACGATTGATTTTAAACTCAAGAAGGGGTAAATTGGGATTTCTTACGCAAAGCTTCACACAAATGAACCAACTCTAGTCAAATCGAACTCAAGCTTCAAGGGTTAGTTCCTACGGCTTATCTTTTACGGTTTTCATGTTTGGAGGAGAATACATGTGTTTATTAAAGTTTTGATGATTTTCAAGTTTTATACACAAAATAGCACCAAACTTTATTATTTGTCAAAAGTTTATGAAATAGAAATCTAAAATGTATAAATCTTCAATAAATCACATAAGTTATAGTAAAATGTTATAAATGACATAGTTACCCATTGTTGTGATATATTAACTAAAATTAATAAAAATCACAAGATTTTGAGTAGATTGGTATAAAAATATTAAGTATATTTGACAAATCATAAATTTTAAGCATTTTCGTATATATGTACGAGTATATTTGGTTATACATATAACCAAATATGTTATTCAACATAATTATATACAAAAGAAATATACATTACCTTAAACGGTTGATAAATGAAGACTGAACTAATATATAATAACTAATGGACAATATACAAAAAATCAACTATTATCATTATACTATCAATCATCACGTAGAAATGATTTTAAATAAACGATATATTTTATTTTATGATTATTATAAAAAATAAATCATTTTTACTGTAATATGAAATTCATCATATATGATAACATAATTGATACTCAGATTTTAAGAATCGTTACCAAATAAATTATATGTCGTATCAATT
Source organism: Lactuca saligna (assembly GCF_052625555.1). Classification (NCBI taxonomy): domain Eukaryota; kingdom Viridiplantae; phylum Streptophyta; class Magnoliopsida; order Asterales; family Asteraceae; genus Lactuca; species Lactuca saligna. Next base: position 88,027,260 of record NC_136425.1, read on the forward strand.
ATGCAACTTGTCGAATATTATGGGAATTTTTGGTTTCACGTTGGTTGAAACCTAAAAAAACATATTACAAAAATAGTCGTTAGGTTACCTGAATTTCTTCATGACATTAGATAAAATTTAGGAATATATTAAGTCTAACAAATCTCAAATACTAAAAGACTTAAATCAAAATCATTCCTAAACATCAAAGAATTATAAGTATTCTAAAGTCTTATATCGAAGAGTTTAGGATTAGGATGCCTAGACGCATTGTTAGGATCCATCACACTGAAAAAACGCTCTATATGAGCTATGTTTGTTTCTAAAAGCTTAATGAGTTAGGATAATTTCCTAACTGCATGGGATATGTTTATAACCACACTAAGACTATATGTTTTGGTCCCTGTCATCTTCTTTATACCGTTAATTCGTAAGGAACGATGAACTACTTGGTATAAGTTTATAGGGGTTGATTTCCTCGCATATGGTTTCTAGCATCGGTAATGTTCTCAACACTATCCAGTGCTACTTGATATTCTCAGCATGGTTTAGTGCTACCCAATGCTCTTAGGACATTTCAGTGTTATCATGTATTCTTAGTATGGTCCAGTTTTACCCATCGTTCTCAGCATGGTTTAATGCTACTCGATGTTCTCAGAATGGTCTAGTGCAACCCGATGTTCTCAGCATGGTTCAGTGCTACCCCAGAGGTCTTTTGCGTCCATAGTTCGGTTATAGGCTCATTATAGATTCCAAATTTGTTTTTTACCGTATAGAATTTGAAACATGATTTATACGGGTTTTTTTGTTCACTTATACTAGTTAAAAGAAAATGTATGTAATGGATAGATTTTGATTGAAAACAATAAGTGTCATTACCCAAAATTAAGTAATATAGCACTTAATTAACATTACGACATGATAGATTAAGTTTTAATAACTTACAGTTAATAAGTTATTTATATAAACCCTTTTGTTATTGTACGAAAACTCTACATTTACGTGGGAGGAGTTTGCCCCATTGTTTAAGCGTCGATTCATAAAGTAATATAATACTTAATAACTACTATGACACGGCCTTACAAGTTTTATAAACTCAAAATCTATGAGTTTTAGATATAAACTATATCATTCTTGTACGAAACTTCAAGAGTAAAGTTGGTTATCTTATGTTTTTGAAAAGGTAACATGCCTTATTTTTATATAATTTGGTACTCAAAATCTTTATATAAAATTGCAATTTGGCCATGAGAATTATAAAAATTAGATATAAGTTCGATTTACTTATATATTTACCAAATTTTGTACTTTTGGATTTAGGAAAATGATATTTCTAAATGAGTCCAAACACATTTTTGTTATTTTTTTTTATGGAAAAATATGTATTTATACAAGTTGGGTCATGATATAAATTTAATAAAAACACTTTTGGTTATAAAAGAACTTCGTGTTAAAACCTGCAGAAGTCACCAACAATATTTTGCTAACGTATCTTAATACATGTATTCTCAGGTAATTTAGCATGTCGGAAGTGTTTACTCAGATGCCTCTCCATTGTTAGGCATGTGTCTCGATTTAGCAATAGTCTTTGTCAATATAACTTATATTTCGGTAATAATAAAAAAAATATTTGTATTGTTCAAGGTATGTTAAATAAATTTGATAATTTATTTATGTCGTGCACCACAGCGTTTCCACCGGTGGCAGGGGGTGCGACACATACCATTGCCATGTGTTGCCATCATGGTCTTCCCTTGCAGTCTCTTGGCTACCCCAAGGACTTACAGACAAGTGTCATGGGCTACCCCATGGTCTTTCATACAAATGCCACAGGCTACTCCTAGGGTCTTCCATTCAATTATAACAAAGACAACTTGCATCCTAAATAACACAATCCAATGGGCCGACATTGGTGTCCTCACCTATAAGTATAGTAAGAAGACTCGCCTCTCATATGATAATCAACTGGTACTGCTCACACCACATATATAGTTGTTGGATAAGGTGTCTAAGTCCATAACTACTTTTGGAACGTACTTGACCCGGCCTGGCATGGTCCATTTGGGTTGCATGGCACCATGCAATTGGATAGACTAAATGAGAGAAATAACATTTGTGGTTTATAAATATATTATAAGTTCTAATATATTAATAATAATATTTAATTAGTTTGATCAAGAATTAATTTATAATTAATTAAGTCCTCAAAAGATAACTAATTAAATATATGGGTTGATTATGTAAATCATCCATATCTTGTATAGTGGGCTAAGAGGCTCCATGGATAATCAACTTGGGTTAAACCCATTGGATGCTCCATGGAGACTCCATGGGAGTTACAAACCCATGGGTCATAGAAATGAAGAGTCATGACACATTAGGGTTTACATGGTGTAACCTTAGATGTGTCAACACTATATAAAGTTTATGTTTCTCCCAAAATAGGCTAGACATGCATACTTGAGGGCTAGAGCCGATTTTTAAAGTTTTATACTTTCTCTCCAAGTTTACTCCATAGCATTTGGTGTTGTGTGAAGCATTTGAGGCATCACACTTGGGGTGCTATGCTCACAAGGTTTCAAGGATCAAAATCAACAATAAGGTATGTAGTTCTATCTTTTATTCAAGTTAAAATTGTTCCCCATGTATGCTAGATAGGATCATAGCCTTGGAAATCAACTTTGCATGATAATTAGACAAACATAGATCCAAGGTTATTAGGGTTGCATGTACACTTAGGAAGCGTTAGAATGCTCAAAACTCATCAGTGGTATCAAAGCCTAGCCTTGTTTGTTGATTATTTGAGCAAACTGTTGAAAAAAACGATTTTTCTGTTTTCTGCTCGTATGAACTCGCCGAGTCCATCGGGGGGAATCGACGAGTCCATGACCAAATGCAAGCTACTCGTCGAGTTAGTTCTTGCACTCGACAAGTAGAGGCTGCAGTTTTCAGAATTTCGACTTTAGTTGCTGGAAATGGACTAGAAACATTACCCTAAATTGTTTTGGTTCTTGTAAACATGTTTTAGATGGTGTGATGTTTATGCTAATCCATTTACAATGACAATTATCAAAATTACAAGTTTTTAAGTGTAATTTTTTTATTCATGAAAGTGTTCATATTCATGTTCTTGTTGTTATGATGTTTAGATGATCATAGGAATTGTTTGTAACCTATATGGTAGATTAATTCATGATCATTATGTGTTTTAATGGACTCCATAACTTGTCCTCAAGTTATGGAAAACTAAAAGTCACTTTGTTAAAAAAACCATTAAAATAACACATGAGTTATAAATATGAAGAGTCTTCATTTTTAATACTGTATTAACTCATAAGTTACAAGAAATGAAAAGTTTTGAAAGTTTACAAAGCTTGCCCTCGAGTTTTGGAACAAGTAAAGTTTTGATTAAGACTTTAGTTCCAACCCTTAGAATTTTAAAAGTTAAATTTCAACCTTTATACTTATAATATTATAAGTTAATATATATATATATATATATATATATATATATATATATATATATATATATATATATATGTATATATATATATATAGATCAAATTCGTCTTACCGCTAGTATGCCTCATTCACGAAGCCAGTCTATAAGGTGGGTATAAGGTTGTTGCCTATAAAATGGCAACTTAATGGGTGTCCACTCTCACCCACCGCTTGCTTGACTGGTGGAGGGTCGTTAGCCGAACGAGTAGGACAATGACTTAAAAATTCTTATTAAAAGTATAATGATTATTATAAAGTAACTAAATGTTTTATAAATTCCCAATCTTAGTTACTTTAGGAAAAATTTGAATAAGGTGCTAATCCATGAAATTACACTTTGCACCTTGTTTAAGTCGTTGGTGGAGCGTGTGTGGTTTACTGGCACACTAACTTGGACTTAACAAGGAAGGCAAAGGGTGACTTAAGGTTTTTCATGAGGTCAGAAGGAGCGCGTGTGGTTTACTGGCCTAACGATTAAGTGAAAAACTTTAAGGGTACCAAGTAATTTGCATGGTTACTTCACACCTAGTTTTGTGATCCTCGGTATCCCAGTCACAAAACATGAAAGGCACCCTCGAGATTGAAACATGCCATTGAAAAAGTTCAATGAATCTAAAAGAATCAAGGAATTTCTAAAAGCCAAATAAAACCTAATAATTTATGTTTTGTTTTCATGGTGGAAATTGGTGAATCGTCATTCTCCTACCTTTCGAATATGTTATAACTTGGATTACGGAGTCCCTCTTCTAGGTAACAATATATTGTGATTGGATCCTAGCCTTAATATTGCATTTAGGTGTTTTATTAAGGATTATCCCTATATCTAAACTAAACTTACTTTCTTCCTTTCAGATGTCTTCCAACAATGCTACTCTTGGCTCAAACCCTATTGGCTCCTTCTCTCTCATGAACCTTTGTGGGAGAGTCATCTTTGATGGATCCAACTTTACTGACTGGATCAGAAACATCAGGATGGTCACTCGTTACGAGAACAAGGAATATGTTCTTGACAAGGAGCTCAAGGTGCCTGAGCCAACTGCTACTCCTGAGGAGTTTACTGAATATGAGGCACATGAAAGAGATGCTACCAAAGTGGCATGCATCATGATAGTCGAACTCCAAAAGTCCTATGAGGACTACTATCCTTTTGAGACGCACCAGGATTTGATGGACCGCTACCATTAGAGTGCTCGTCAAGAGCGATATGAAATCATCCCCTCTATGATCACAACCCGAATGAAAGATGGTGAACCCATCACAAGCCACATGCAGAAAATGCAAAGGTATGTGGATCGATTGATGAAGTTGAATGTGAACTTCCCTGAGGAGTTACCAATAGATAATATTTTGCACTCCTTACCATCATGTTATGATCAATTCCGCATGACATACCACATGAATAAGGAGGAAGTTACACTTAGCAAACTTCTAGGACTCCTAAAGACCGCAGAATCAGGTCTTAAAGGTAAGTCGGTTGTGATCACTCCTACTACTACTCCAAACTCAGCACCCGTCCTAACAATCAGGAAAGGTAGAGGGAAGAAGAGAAATAACCCTTCGAAGGGTACCAAGGGTAAGACAATTGATGGATCCTCTTTTATCGGAACCAAGAAAGGTTTCATTACACCTTCTTCTGATCCCAAAGAGGCTGAATGCTTCTACTGCCATGAAAAGGCGCACTGGAAGCGTAAAAGTCCGAAGTACCAGCAAGATTTGAAGGATGGGAAAGTTAAACCCAACCATGCAGTTATTTACACTATCTCATCTAATAATTCACTCTATTCTAACTCTTGGGTCCTTGATACCGGTTGCAGTATTCGTATTTGTTCTGAATTGCAGGGACTAAGAAGAAGTGAGAATGTGGAGCATGGAAAGATAAACTTGATCACGGGGAATAGGAAAGTTTCACATGTCACCAAGATTAGAGTTTATACTTTGTTGCTTAGTAGTGGATTTACTTTAGATTTGACTAAATGTTGTTATTCGCTAGAAATTGCAAGAAATGTTATTTCCTTTCATGCTTTGTATAAACAAGGTTTTATCTTTTCCTTTGATAATGAAATTGGTGGAATAAATGCTTTCTTTAATAATGTGTTTTATTTTAAAGCATTACCTTGTGATGGTGTGTATGAAGCTGTATCTGTTGTAGATAATTTAGGAAATAATGTATCTGTTGTAGATAATTTAGGAAATAATGTATTGTGTATTGATTCTACTAATGATAATAACTTGGATAAAGCATCATTATTGCATTGTCGTCTTGGACATATAAGCAAGAAACGCATAGGCCAATTCCAAAAGGATGGAGTTTTGGACTCATTTGACCTAAATTCAGATGATAGTTGTGAATCATGCTTACTTGGAAAAATGACAAAGTCACCCTTCACTGGTTCTTGTGAGAGGGGTGAAGGTTTGTTGGATCTTGTACACACAAATGTATGTGGACCCTTCAAAACTTCCACAAGGGATGCTAATCATTGTTATATGACTTTTTATAGATGATTATAGTAGATATGGATATGTCTACTTAATCAAGCATAAGTCATAGAATCTTGAAAGGTTTAAAGAGCTTAAACAGGAAGTCCAGAATCAATTAGGTAGGAACATTAAGATGCTTCGATCCGATCGTGGTGGTGAGTATCTTAGTACTGAGTTCCTCGACTATCTAAGGGAATGTGGGGTTGTCTTACAATTGACACCTCCCAAGACACCACAGTTGAATGGTGTAATTGAGAGGCATAATCGAACCTTGTTGTACATGGTTCGTTCCATGCTGAGTCGAGCTACGCTACCAATCTCATTTTGGGGTTATGCCTTAGAGACTGCCACCCATATCCTTAATTTGGTCCCTACAAATATGGTTGCCAAAACACCTCACGAGATGTGGATTGGAAAAGTTCCTAGTCTAGCCCACATCAAGGTTTGGGGTTACGAGGCTTTCGTGAGACGCGACACTCATGATAAGCTCGAACCTCGAAGTGAGAGGTATATTTTCATCGGCTACCCACAAAAATCCTTTGGTTACCTCTTCTACAACCTAGTGAGAATGTGGTCTTTGTAGCAAGGATGGTTATCTTTCGAGAGAGAGAGAGAGAGAGAGAGAGAGAGAGAGAGAGAGAGAGTTCATAAGCAAGGAGATAGTGGGAGGCTAATTGACCTTGAAGTACTTCAAGAGTCAAGTGGTGAAGGAACCTCAAACCCTAGCAATCAACTTGAGGAGGAACCTCCTATTGATCCAGTTATACCTCCAATTGTACCTCTGTGTTGTTCCACAAGGGTTAGGAATGAACCTGAGCATTACTATGGTTTCCATATTACTGCGGAAGGTGAGACACTTATCAATGATGGGACACTGGTAAGTCTGGATGAACCTAACAGCTATGCGGAAGCCATGGCAGGCCCCGAGTCTGCTAAATGGAAAGATGCAATGGATAACGAGATACAATCCATGTATGACAATCAGGTCTGGGGCTTGGTTGACAATGTGCCAGGTCGTAAGACAGTTGGGTGCAAATGGATCTTCAAGAAGAAGACCGACATGGATGGTAATGTACACACTTAGAAGGCACGACTGGTTGCAAAGGGATTTTCTCAAAGTCCAGGAGTTGATTATGATGAGACCTTTTCACCAGTAGCCAAGATTAAGTCTATTAGGGTACTGTTATCCATAGCTGCATTTCATGACTATGAAATATGGAAAATGGATGTCAAAACCGCTTTCCTTAATGGAAAGTTGACTGAGGATGTTTACATGAATCAGCCAGAGGGTTTTGTCAGCACAGAGTACCCTAATAGAGTGTGTAAGCTTGAGAAATCCATCTATGGATTAAAGCAAGCACCTCGCAGATGGAATCTTTGCTTTGATGAGAAGGTCAAAGAGTTTGGCTTTTCTAGGAGTGACGATGAATCTTGCGTATATGTCAAGGCTAGTGGGAGTATAGTTAGCTTTTTGGTGGTGTATGTGGATGACATACTACTCATAGGAAATGACATCCTAACTCTGCACGAAGTTAAGTCCTGGCTTGGGAAGTGTTTCGCTATGAAGGACCTAGGAGAAGCTGCCTATATTCTAGAGATAAGGATCTTGAGAGACCGGAGTAAAAGACTAATTGGACTTAGTCAGAGTACATATTTGGATAAGGTGCTAAAGAGATTCAGCATGCAAGATTCCAAGAAAAGTGAGTTACCCATCCAGAGTAACACTAGCCTGAGTAAGACTCAGAGTCTGAGTACTGAGGATGAGATAGCAGAAATGAGTCGGGTACCTTATGCTTGGCAGTAGGCTCGATCATGTATGCTATGACCTGTACTCGTCCTGATGTAGCCTTTGCTTTAAGCATGGTTAGCAGGTATCAGGGGAATCCTGGTAAGGCTCACTGGACAATGGCAAAGAACATTCTTAAGTACCTGCGGAGGAATAAGGACTGGATCCTTACCCTTGGTGGGAGTGATGTAGGGTATAGTGATGCTAGCTTCCAGACTGATTGGGATAATTTCCGCTCTTAGTCGGGCTGGGTCTTTACCTTAAACGGAGGAGCAATCTCTTGGAAAAGTTCCCAGCAGGAGACAGCGGTTGATTCAACTTGCGAATCAGAGTATATAGCGGCAAGCGAGGCGACAAAAGAGGCTATGTGGCTAAAGAACTTTATTGGAGATCTTGGAGTTGTACCTACTATATCGAAGCCGATAGAGATTTTCTGTGATAGAAAAAGTGAAGTTGCCTTAGCAAAGGAACCAAGGGATCATGGGAGATCCAGACACATTGATAGAAAATATCATTTCATCAGACATCGTATAGAAGAAGGACTCCTTTTGGTAAAGAGGGTATCATCGGATGAGAACCCAACAGATCCCCTCACGAAGGGACTGGGTAGGGTTAGGCATCTCCAGCATGCTAGGAACATAGGGCTGAAGGATGATATTAGTCTTAGTAGTTAGATAATTTTGAAATTTGTAAAATGTAATTGACATTTGATGATGAATAAAAGTTGTGTTTATTTATGAGTAAAGTGCTGCTATCCCTTGTCAATCGTTTACTATTATTTCTTTTGCATGTTTTTGACTTCCAGAATATTTATGTTGTTTTACATATTATTCAAATTATCCACAGTTAGTCATATGTTGGAAGTAGATATGAAGTAAGACTCTCATGAGTTGGTTGTAGAGGTCTAAGATGTTGGACATGGCCTCAACACTCATGAGTGCTCATAACTTCTGAGTATTGAGTTCAACCCACGCTCGTAGGTATCACTTCATGGAATTTATCTCAAGTGATTGAGAGACGGTAATATCATATAAGTCTTCAAACCTAGAGCTATGACTTGTTAACTATGAGTTAGCTATGCATTGAACGTGCGAAACCGCATTGATAACTCGATGTTATAAAACGTGCGTTTCTGTGTAATTTAACAAGTAGTATAACAAGCATATGAGTCGAAGTTGATGTGTTCAATTAAGTTCTATGTCAAACAAATCGGAAATCAGGAAACAAACTGCTGGACAATAAGTAAGACCATGTTCCATGTGTTTGTCTGGCTGATATCTAAGAACAGAGGATTATATGATCCCTTATCTAAAATGGCGTACCATCATCTTCTCAGTTCCGAGAAACCTTGAAAAGAGCTACGATTGCTGATTGGTTCCTGAAGTATTACAGTTATAGTTATTAGACTTATCCAAGTGGGAGACTGTTGCATAAGGTGTCTAAGTCCATAACTATTTATGGTATATACTTGACCTGACCCGACATGGTCCATTTGGGTTGCATGGAACCATGCAATTGGATAGACTAAATGAGAGAAATAACACTTGTGGTTTATTAATATATTATAAGTTCTAATATATTAATAATATTATTTAATTAGTTTGATCAAGAATTAATTTAGAATTAATTAAGTGATCAAAAGATAACTAATTAAATATATGGGTTGATTATGTAAATCAACAATATCTTTTATAGTGGGCTAAGAGGCTCCATGGGTAATCAAGTTGGGTTAAACCCATTGGACGCTCCATGGAGGCTCCATGGGAGTTACAAACCCATGGGTCATGGAAATGAAGAGTCATGACACATTACGGTTTACATGGTGTAACCCTAGATGTGTCAACACTATATAAAGCTCATGTTTCTCCCAAAATCGGCTAGACATGCATACTTGAGGGCTAGAGCCGATTTTTAGAGTGTTATACTTTCTCTCCAAGTTTACTCCATAGCATTTGGTGTTGTGTGAAGCATTTGAGGCATCACACGTGGGGTGCTAGGCTCACAAGGTTTCAAGGATCAAAATCAACAACACGGTATGTAGTTCTATCTTTTATTCAAGTTAAAATTGCTCTCCATGAATGCTAGATAGGATCATAGCCTTGGAAATGAACTTTGCATGATAATTATACAAACATAGATCCAAGGTTATTAAGGTTGCATGTACACTTAGGAAGTGTTAGAATGCTCAAAACCCATCAATAGTCACACGACGGAAACCCGTAGCCCACATTCCAAAACTGGAAGTTTAACTAAAAGTTAAGTTAAGCCAAAAGATCAATAGTCAAAGTGACTTCAGTCGACTGCCACATCGTGGCCATCCATGACCACATCGTGTCCCACAAATGACAAGCAAACGATGATTCCCCAGTTGACACTTTGTGGGCACTGTTCTCTTAATAACTTAATAGGTTAAATCATTTCTTTCGATCCCAAGAGCTTGAAGGCTCAGATCTGGTACTTTTTATGGTCTAGATGGATAATGCTTCCACCTTTTTCCCATAAGACCCTCCAAGAGTTCAACATCTCAAACCTTAGGTCGAATAAAGGCAAAACATGACATGGACTTAACCATCAAGCACTTAATCTCTAAAGTTCTTAGCCCATCAACTCTAGAAGAGTTTCCGACTACAAAATGAGCTTTAACAATGGAGGAAACTGATTAGGATTTCTTCAGGGATTAGGAGAGTGATGGAGGTTGAAGATAGACAAACGCTAGCTTCCTTATTCCTTTAAATAGGGTGTAATCCAAAAATCATAGTGTTTAAACCACTAGGTGGCGACCACATTGTGTCCCATTTTTAAATGAATCTCGCGTCTAAAAGTTCCTCACCACGTCATGGTGCTGCCTCCGCCTCATCATGGAAACTCCAAACAACCAAATTAAATAAATAAAATATACCTCTAAATTATGATGTTACATACACAACAATCAATGCTTTATAGGATTGTACAATATAATATTTTAAAACACAAATTATTTTGTATGGAGAAAAAATTGTTGTGTATGAATCAACTAAATGATATATGTTATTTAGCTTCCAATATTTAAGCATATTAAATTTATTTAATAGCTTACACATCTGCTTTATGTTACACGAAATCATAGCTTACCACTACACACCACTTTCCAGTTTTGTATTTTTTGTGATTGTGCACAAAATACAACATTTTTTTCGTAGGCAATTCCTTTTAGTTATCATCATACAACGGATGAGAAAGCAAACGGGGAACAAGTTGCGTCGCTAAGCGCTTTTGTATGAAACGTCGATTCTTTTGAAGACTACATCCATAGATTTAGGGGATATAACATTGATATCCATGATCCGTTGTAATCTACTAAGAAGCTCCACCACATCCGCCGTAAGGAAACCAAACGTATAAAATGCAAATGGTATGAACATGTGTTAAATTTCCATGCATGGTTTCTCATGTTTGGTGACCTTGCATGTAGCAGCTTTTAATGCAGCTTGTCCCGCCGTGAAACCCCCGACCCTCAAGCTTACGAGAAGGGATAGCCCTATAAGGTCCATACATGTGTGTTTCCCTCCAACCCATCCAAAAATCAAAATGTCAGTCGACCTAAGGGTTGACCTTCCTTCTGTTGGGTCAGTCACGAAATTCACAGGAGCTTCTTTCTTGGAGGAAACCCTGGCACGCTTACATATGTCGAGCAAAACATCCATAACCATATTGTGCCTGTATTTGAACCCCAACAGTTCTTTGCAGTGAACTGCATGCTCGTCGAAAGAGTCCAAACATGCATTGCGGCACACCAGACATATCCCATTGGCTGGGAATATTGGAATAATGAGTTAATATTTGAGGATGGTACGATACTCCACCGGAGACATATGTTGGCCAAGTCCATCTTACGGGTTGAATCTTTGAGAAGTTGGAAATAGTTCGCTTTATCTTATTGATTGACTCACTTGAACATGTTGAGTCAAATAAAATTTATGTATTCATGTTATTTGTGTTAGTTGTGTTATTTCTATATCTAGATTTTTGGATATTTTTGTTAGATATTTTTTTGAGATACAGATTTATAGAAAAAAACTCAATGCATACAAAAAAAAAAAAAAAAAAAAAAAAAAAAAAAAAAACCTCGGGTCTTGCTAAGATTTCTTCATAAAATATAGGGAAAACTGCAAAAATATCATTCATATTGGCATCATTATCGATTTAGTCATTATATTTTTTTTTCAATTAAGTCCCAAAAATCGGTAATCGTATTTAATTTGACCGTTTTACCTATATATAAAAAACATGTATTTATTAAGTATATAAATATATAAAAACTCATTTTTATTATATATATATATATATATATATATATACACACACACACACACACACATATATATATATATATATATATATATATTACAAGAAAAAATGTATACAAACATCTATTTTATTATAAATACATTTTGTGAAAACATATTCATATGCAACAAAATAAGTGTTTGTATACATTTATTTTGTAAAAACATATTTATATATTTTTTTATAAACACCTATTTTATAATAAACACATTTGTATTCAAACATGTTTATATATAAAATGTATAAAAGCATGTATATTATAAAAATATATTTAAACACGATCTTCATAAACAAATGTATACAAACATGTTATATATATATATATATATATATATATATATATATATATATATATATATATATATATATACATATATATATATATATATATACAAACATGTTTTTGATAAAAAAAATATCATTTGAGAAGTAAATTATCGACAATTAAACTATCATTTTTAATGTATACTCTAAATGGGTTAATTTATGCTGATACATAAAAGTGAGCCTCTAGGAATTCAAAACTAAACCAGAACCGAAGTCGAATGCATTCTGTGATGTGAAGAGTTCCGAAGTCAAGCTTCTTCTGAGATGAAGACATATCCTAGACATTCCTAGCTTTTGATGTTATAGAGTCTGCATAAGCATTTAATACTCCTTGTTGTTTTTATTGATTCTACACTTTATGGGACAAAATTGAGTAAATCGTGTGTGTCGATTTTTCTAACTTATCATATTTACATTCTCCATGCAATTCTTGTATTTTGTCTTATTGTCTCTCTTTTCCTATTTAAGGAGAGGATTTATCCATGCATTGTAACCTTGAAGAAGCAATTTTCTCTTCACATCAAATATTCAATATCGTACAAGTCAAATCTCTTTCTCCATCATTTTCTTTGTTATTACATTTTTACTTTTTTCATACTCATTTTATTTTACTTCAATATTTTGTTGAATACTTTGTTGATCTTCATACCTTAAGGCAAGACTAGCTTACCAGACATGACTGGACCAAAATATTAGCAGTAGACATTGATCTTAAGTTAATTCACGGTTTGAGTTTTCAACCATTCTCTACGCACTAAGTCTTGCACTTTCAATTTCCAAGTTATAAGTTTCCACCTTCCAACCCAGATTAGATTTCACGTTTAGGATTTCAGCTTTTGATTATCTTCGTGTCAATATTGGATCCCTAATCATACATGTTACCGAATAGAAATAATACCGAAAGAAACTATTCGCACCCATCGTTTGGCGCGGGTAGAAGGTTATTGTGTGTGTGTGTGTGTGTGTATATACACACACACACACATTTACTATGAAACAGGTGTTCGTATAGATTTTTTTGTAAAATATGTGTTTATGTGTGTGTTTATATATATATATATATATATATATATATATATATATATATATATATATAAGAAAAACAAATTTGTATAAATTTATGTACTTAATAAATACCTATTTTTAAAAATAGGTATTTCATATTGTTTAGGTGCAAAGTTATCCTTGGATGCGGAATGTAGGCTTACCCTCTTGTATGTGTAAACGGGTTGATTATTTCCTATAATTAGGAAGTGGGTGACTCTCATTATGAAAGAGACCCATTTGGAGAGTCAGTTTAGTGACAGAAATAGTAAACCCACTTGTACTCTTACTTTTATAAAGAGCTAAAATGTGATTATTTACTCATTGTGTTTTTTATTCTTGTATGATTCACTAGACCTTTTTAATTCCGCACATGCCATCATAATTAGGATCACTACAATTGGTATCAAAGTGGGTGTTCTTGATTTTCTCAAGAATTGATCCATGATGTGTACATGATTTGAGTGAATCTTAATTGTTGTGGGTTCTTCTTTTTTTGATAAAGTTTGTGTTCTAGAAATCGAATTTTTCCTTGATTTGATCCATAATTTGATTTTCTCTCTCCAGAATACTTGTTTGTATCACTTTCTGTCTCTTAAGATTTCATTCATATTCACTTTCTCTCTCTAGAAAAATCGAATTACTTGTAATCATGGTGTATTTGGCTTATGATTCTTGGGTTGTGATGATTAGAGATGTCAAATACAAGGTTAATGAGAAAGATTTTTATGGGTTATTATTGAAAGGTGGGTTGATTTCATAGGATACTTTGGTTTCTTGTGGAGGATTGAAAGATGATCATGAAAGATTGATATTTTAACCACTTTCAAAGATTGGAAGTTTGCTTAAATTACCATGAATATGTTATCTTGGTGTGAAAATCAAAAGAAAAGAAAAAAAAGATAATTATTCAAAAAGAAATATGTTTCTCTTATTGAAGATTCAAATGATCTACATGTTCTTAAGTTTGTTGAATTTCAAGAAATGGGAATTCAATGTGATTTTGATGAAGATGTGAAACTTCTTCGTTCGATTGTTGTCCAAACCAATGATTGCTTGAGTTTTTATGATTCGTTTGAAGGAATGGTGCCTTATCAAAAGCCTTCAATCCATGAAGTTCAAATGTATCAAACTCCTAAAGATTTGATTTAAACTTGCAAAGTTGAAGTTATCAAGAATAAAGTTGTTCTTGAATTCAAATCTTTAAGATCCAAAAAGATCAAAAGGAAGAAAAAGAAGAAGAAGATCAAAAGAAAGAACAAATGGGTTTCTTCACAAAAATCGTCTAATGTTGTTGTGAATCTGAAATCTATGAAACAAATTTGGGTTCCAAAGCAATACTCATCAAATGGTGTAATGAATTTGAATTCAAAATCCAAAAGTGTAGATGGTTCTTATAAAGATGGTGTTAGATCATTGAAGAACATGAAGAACGAGTTGTACAACATGCATTGTGGGTTGTAAAATGTAAAGATTGGTGGTTTTCTTGTTCCTACAAAAGAACCAAGATCTTCAAAGATTTATGCGTGTGTTGCAAATGGAAAAACAAACATTAAGAAGGTGTCTCAAATCTTTAAATGGATTCCAAAACATTCTTGATTTTTGATGATCCGATGGAGATTGATCCAGGTTTTATCGAAATTCAATTTTAATTTCGATTCGTGCATTTCGTTTTTCATTTTTGATCGGTTTGTCTCGTTAGATCTACTTTGTTTCAACCACATTTTTGATCCAATAATTTTTTTTAGATCAAGCCTAAAACAAACATTAAATTTGTTTGAATTAAATTCTCATTTTGATCCAACTTTGAGCCTAAATTTTGAATCCATTTTTTTCAATATTTCAAAACTTTCACTGTTCATTCAATTGTATGATGAGCCCAAACTCAAAGTCAGATAATGTTCATCTTATTATGTTGAGCCCAAATCATATGTTACACTGTTCAAAATTCGAATGAATAAGATGCATAAAAGTCAAAGTTTGACTTGTTGATGATTATTTCATTCTCAATTTTGTGGCTTATCTAAATACAAATCAGGTTGGAAATTGATTTCATATTCTGAGTATCGATACAATGAGGATTTTGAAGTTGATTCTATGGTATGATTTTGAACTATTGAGAAGTTATGAATGAGGATCGTCGGAACGAAGGCTGACTCGTAAGTGGTCTCCAATTGAAATTGGAATCGAATGTTGATTGTGATTATTGGAAGTCAAAATTGATTTTAGAGGATGTTAAAATCGATTGGATTTTAGTGTTGGTTTGCTTTTGCAGGTCAATTTTGGATTTCAATTAATAGAGATGTTATATCAATGTTTGATTTTCAATGATTCGATTTGGAGTTTTGGGAACGAAAGTTACTGATTGGAAGTCAAATTTGATTTTAGATGTCGATTCGAAAGTTGGAATAAGAAAGTAGTTTGTTATCGAATCGAAGTTTGAAGAGGTGTTATTTGGCGTTGGATATTCTGTTGAACTCTTGGTACTCTTCAATGGTAATGGAACGATTTCATGATAGGAAATCGAGTCAAATTTGGTTTTGATGTGAAGGAATAGATTTTCGATTGATGTTTACATTCGTATCTAGGAGATTTGGGAAAGAGAAGACTGTGATTTTGAGTTTCCTTGAGAATGACTAAATCTCGATTATTGTTGTTAAGCTATCAGATGGTCAAATTCGACTCACAAGTGGTCAAATGATTGAAGAGTTTGAGAATAGCTTATACGAGTATTATTTTCGAATCAAATGGGTAAGGACTTGAAAACAAGCAGTTATTGGGGTCGAACACTTTGAGGTCGAGAGTCTCTGGTTTGAAGTCAAAATCAGTTTTGATGTATGGAATGCAATTTCGATTTGGGGACAATCGGTTGGAATGTCGAATAAGAACTCAAGATGATCTTCGTTATACGGCTTAATAGTTCGATGTGAGAAGGAGATGGTTCGATATTGGTTAATCGGATATTGGTTAATCGGAGTTGATGTCGAACATAACTTCACTTTGTATCTCAATATGGAAGGTACTGTCGATGTTGATTGATGGTTGATAGTGAAATCATTGAAAAGTATATGATAGTGAAGTGTAGTGGAGAAGAAGCAGAACTAGTCGATTTGAATCCCTCATATTTCACAGAATTGACAGTTTCAACCCATATTCGAATTGGACTAATGTTTTGTGGAAGATGAAGATTTTTCATTTCAAATCCCTATAATTTCAGAACTTTTACACTTTCTGCCATATTTTAACAATGGGGTATATTTATAAGAAATGGGGAGATTTTTCGTATCAGGTCCCTGAAGCTTTTGCGAATAGACACTTTAAGCCCAATTTTGCATATGGGGCAAAGTTTCACATTGGAAACTATTTTTGGTGCAACTGGCCCCTACAAAATTCTGATATTTACAGTTAATACCTGGATTTTGGAAATTCTTGCAAATCTCAGCCAAAAGTCGAAAATTTTCACAAAAATTGAAAATTTTTCATGACTTTTCGTGATTGTTTTTCCTGCAAGTTTTTCGCGGTTTCATTTTTGGCACACATCGAGGGGGAGTTTCGTCAAGTTTATTCATTGAGTGCTTCTCATCCTTTGTGCGTTTTATAATCACTTGTTGATTATAAAAAGGGGGAGAACGAAAAAATGGTATTCGAAGCTTGTTGGGTATTCATTTGCATATTTGAAAATCGGTGTTACTTCGAGGGGGAGTTGGTCTTGATCACGTGATATGACATCCCCATTTTCACGGCCAGAAAAGACCAACTTTGTTTATGCTTTATAAAAATTAGAGTACCTCTTTTAATAAAAATGTTATAGAATTTGTTCCCAGTAAAACATGATAAATACGTTATCAAAGAATTTTCGAAGAAAAGTATTTTTATTCATTTTAAAACATTTGGGATGTCATCGTCAATACAGAAACATAAGCATAAACAGAACTTACATTCATCATCACTAGTGATTTATATCTCCTTAATCTCTCAGTGTAATGTGACTTCATATCAACACCTGTGATATAAATAATCTGAGCGAGTCAGGTTGGGAAACCTGGTGAGTACATAGGGTTTTCAACCCACAATAATATAATTATTATGTTTAAACATCAAACAATCAACCCAATTACCCATCCTCGTTATCTTCTTTACTCTTAAGGATATACCCTAAGAATCAGCTATTGCTCGTTCATTTATTCCTAAGGAATCAGCACGAAGTCCATCGTTGCCACAGTTTACACAATAGGCACTAAGTCTGCATAGTTGCCAGGGATTAGGCACCAAGTCTACATAGTCACCAGGGTTTAGGCATCAAGTTTGTATGATCGCCAAGGTTTAGGCACTAAGTCTGCATAGTCACTAGGGTTTAGGCATCAAGTCTATAGGATCGCCAAGGTTTAGGAACTAAGTCTGCATAGTCACCAGGGTTTAGGCATCCAGTCTTCATGATCGCCAAGGTTTAGAGTACACCGGGTGAACACATCGTTCACGACACCTACAGGTTGCGAGTATACTAATGTTCCACTAAACTGTCTAGAATAGTTCGTGGTTGTCATCCATACTCTGCTAGATGACGGGATAATCATTTGGGAACAAGGCTTCTTACATCGTCAACCTCTCACCCTTACCTCGTGGTCTATATCACCTTTCAACTCATCAACCAACTCATATCTCATCTACCCATGTTTTACCCAACATATTATGCAGATATAGATACATATACAATTTAAATCTTATAAAACTTGTATAAAATCATTCATCCGGCACAGATAGCAAGTATATAGATAATATGCACACATAACACATAGTTTATATAAAATACTTCATATCTATGTGTAAGATGAAAGGGACCATGCACTCACTTGATAAGGTGGTGACTCGGTACTCGGACAACGCTTCGTTTACTTTAAAAAAAATTCCTTCGACGAAACCTAGTACTATTATCACTAGATTTTAGTCTAATATTTACCTTGACTAATTATTAGTCTTGTTATTATTATATAATCGATTAAACAATACTTTCCAACCACTATGTACAGACCCGGGCCAAACATAAAACACCGGAGGGCAGGACCATTTTGGCATATAGCACTTCTAAAATCCAACAACCCTATGCGTGTGACAACCGTCAAATTTAAGTCAAAGTCAACAAGTCAAACCGGTCAATCTTCTATAATACTTGCATGATTAAAAGTTATTCTATGAAAAAATACATTTGTATGTCAACAATTCAAGTGCCTCGGTAAATCTATGTGTTTATCAATGTGAAACCCTAAGAAAGGAGTTAAACGCATCAAAAACACAACTATGAACCCTTTTAGGGACGTAAAATAATCATAAACAAAGTATAACGGGGTCCACGGACCTTGCATTGCAAGATTATTCGATGAAAATGGCTAAAACTGAATCTCCCCCAAATCTCTCTCAAACTTTTTATAGTCAACCGGGTCATCCCGACCCTTAAATCGACCAAAAACCGCTCAAATCGGAGAGTTATATAGAAAAATAGCTAAATAGGACCGAAACTCCTCTTAGGAACCGAAACTCCTGTCAGAACCGAACCTGTCAAAAGCCTATCGGAACGAGCCTCGCATACATTAGACGAGACCGAGCTTCGGTCCCTCCTCCCCCTTGCACCTTCGGTCCTTATTCTTCCCTTCTCTCGGTTCTTAGCTTCTTAGTGCCGAACTTCGCAGGTTCGGTCCCTAAAGCTGATTTTTGACTACTTTCGCCTGTTAAACCCATTTTTTGATGTTTTTGACGAGATTTTTTCATCAAATTCATATTTTTACCATTTTTAACCCCCAAAACTCATATTTTATTTATTTCTCAACGATTTATTAATTAAAAATCATTATTTTATATTAAGAGGATATTTACCCCACAAGTAGGTCAAGTGTGCCCACTTGCCTTCCATGTGTCACCCTCTCACTTGCCACCTTATCCACATCACGCAAACCAATGCACACATCACTTCAAACTCACAAGTTTCTCCAGAAACCTTCCATATAAGGAAATCCATGGAGGATTTCTTGATTTACTTACTCATTTCACACATACACACTTCTCATATCACCCTAAGAAAGCTTCTTTCTCTCTACTTTCCACCATCTTGTGCAAGTGTTCTCGAGTTGTTACTAATATTTTTGGTATGTATTCCATCTAAAATCAACTGTCATTCCATTATTTCATAACACTCTTGGATCATTGACTCATATCTTAACACCAAAAATCGTTTTTAGGATCATCCAAACTCTCACGTGTTCACCAAGTGTTCTTGACATGATACTCCTCGTTTTCGACCTTCCACTCCTCCAAGAATCACTCAAGGTGAGTTCATACCCCTACATTTTCTATTTTTCTTTGGTTTTCATGGGGGGGATACAAGTTAAAACACCAAAACATATTTGAATCTTAATTTGACAGCTTACAATATAAAAGTTGTGACCTGTTCACGAACTGTTTTACCCAACTTAAACTTAATATTTTTTAAAACCGTTCAATATGAAAATAGTTCAGGTTTATACCTTTAAAATGAGTACTTGAAAACCTTCATATGATTTTTATACAATTTTTGGTGATTTTTACAAAATTGTCTATCACTGCAGCAATGAAGTCGGACCAGGTTATGAAAATGAACATTTTCACACTGGTTTGAGACCTCCAAAAATTATAAGAAAATTTGTGAACACCAGAGACTCTTTTTACAAAATATCTGAGTTTATGGATTCAGTTTTAGACTCACGATGATTTTTCTATAAATAATCTAAAACAGTGACAATTAAGAGTTAAATTCTTAAAACAAGTTTAAGAGCTATTCACACCTTGTAACATATTGAGCAAGGTGTGCAAGATTTTATACTTAGCAGTTTCAATGTCATTTTATTAAAATACAAGGTCATGCATAAAAAGGTTTCATTTACAACATAAAATATTTTGATAAAACTATAATAGGTATAGTTTGCACACCTCAAATGGTAATACTATCGATTTACAAAACAAGTATTTTATTACAAACTACGTGAACATGTTAATGAATAAATTTTTGAGACATTCATCTTCGGAGTACTCTTTAGTACTACATAAAAGTCTTGTAGTTATAGTCAGAATCTCTTGTAGGGAGAGCGTGATCTATATTGCGTTTGACAACCCACACCTGAGCTGCTTGCAACAACTAGACCGGAAGGTATGGGGTGACAAGTGTCATAACATTCCGATGCTTGAAGAACGTCGAGTATGAGGTCTTCGAGTCATAGTATGGTTATAACAACTCTCATGGGAAATTAAAAAACACGTCGTTCACGGGAATTTAAGGATTTCACACAAAGGAGTCTTATTTACATATAAATAAGATTCCTCCGCCCCCGAATGTTTCCGCCCTTCCGATTTGGGGGTGTGACAGATTGGTATCAGAGCTTTGTTTATAGTGAACTAAGTATATCGAACCACATAAGATATACAAACTATAAATACAACGGGACAAAATTCTCTGATGTAGCCTTTCAAAAATACTTTTAAGAATAAACATTGTATTTTTATAAAAAGTATTCGTATAATCGCAGTCACTAGTTCAGTATCACAATAAGATAAAACTATTGAGACAAGTTGGACACCATGATCTAGCTTCGGGGTATGTAGTTAGGTCTTGGATGAATATAGCTTGATCAGCTATTTTTAGCCAAGGTATGACCAACGTATGCCGAAGAGGGATCATGATGAGCAACAAGTCTTCAACTTACCAAAAACCTCGAGAATCAAACATAAAAACACTATAAGATTATTTTAACACAAAAACCATATTAAGCACTTTACAAATTGCGATAACTAACTTCTTATACCAAATTTTTCGCGACATCCTTCTTATCCATATTCTCGTACAGGCGTAATGGTAGGATTTCACTTGTCGGGTGACCCCTATTTCTCCAACAAAGGGAATGTCGGTTGGATCGAGGAAGACCCCGAGGAGAATTCCGATGAAGAACCCATGGAGTATGAAGAACCCAAGGAGGAAGAAGAGCCTATAGAAGAGGAAGAGTCGGTAGACGGTGAAGTGGAAGAAGACTCAAATGGAACCGACTCCGAACCCGAAGTTTACAATCCACACCCTACCCCTATCCCTCCACAACACTTCCAAGGCCTAATGCCTCAATGGGCCGAGACTATCCATAGATGGAGTCGAGAGCAAGGTCAACGACCTCCTTATGGCATGCAACAAGGTTTCTACGACCTCAGCAGAGGAGGATCAGCCGACAGAGCCCTCCTTATCATGGTTCACCGTGTCGCACGCCATGAAGAACAAACTAGGATAAACATCCTCCTCCTCATGGAAATTGGTGCAACCATCCAAGTCAACTCCGTTCACATCCGTCGGATTGATGAACACCACGATCAAACTCGAGACCGCACCAAAGTTCTTCGAAGGGAAATGGACGCGACCCGAACCAAAGTACAAGAGCTCCGGGAACATTGAGCCACCTTAGAAGAATGTCTGAAAGAAGTAGAGTGCCAAGCGGCAGAATCTAGAGTTGAAATGAGGGAAACTAGGAACTTCGGGTCTTCACTTCATGGTCCTCTGAGCTTCAACCGTCGCAATTAGTGCCTGCACTGCTCTCTTCAATTTAATCTAGTTTTACGGATAACTATTACTATTATTTTCTAGTACTCTATGTCCGATCGCGCGATTTAAGTGTTTACAATTTCGGGGTCTGTTAGGCAGTCAAAAATTTTCCATGCATTGATGTAGCCTAGACCCTTATAGGGTCAAATATTCCCATATATTATATACCAAGTTATATCAATGAAATTGACACGCCATTTGTTTTATTGGGAATGATACATCAAGTTCATAACAAGGGTTATTTTCAGATTAAAAATTTACTGGTGTCCAATTTATGATTGTTTGATGTATGAATCCAGGTTACGTATAATTTAGACCATGTCGACCTAGAAAATGTTGGTTCCTCCTTGGATCATGTTCCTTGTTTTGTTGTGGGCCCAAGGCAGAAGCATTGAATTCAAAAGTCTACTTAATATTAATTATATGTAAATATTATACATCAAATGATTGTTGGACGGGCCCAGTATGATTCTATCACAGACATCTCATGAGAATAAAAACTACCAAAATTCATAAAGTCTATATTACATTATCTATAGACCTCCAGTATGGATGGATTCATACAATTCCAGTCAATATCATGATGCATTTAAAGAACTAATAATGTTTAGTTTAACTCTCGACTTGTGAGTATTATCAAAGACTTATTGTCTTTTCATTCTTGATATGGTAGAATGATGTGCACGGAAGTACCCACTAATTTTAATATTAATAACCTAACAAACTTATACTAACTATGCACTTATAGACAGTGCACCTAGTCAGATTACAGTATAGCTTAAGTAAGTCGGGTGTCGATCACAGGGAACGGTGTTACTAATTAATCTACTTGCTATCAAATTAACCTAATTATTAACAAGTTTAGAAAGGGGTTTTATTTGATTTTACAAGATCAGACGAACTTAACTAAAATTCAATCAATAAGTAAAAATACACTCATGTCTATTTCGAATCCACTACATCCTTATGGCTAGTTGATAATTATGGATTATCAAGTTGGTTTTAATTATATTAGTAATTTAAGTCTAACTTTACCAACAATTAATTAATTCATGTAAAACTATGTATGGTCAAACACAATTAAACACAGAACCAATTATGAATATGAATATGCTATGTAAGATTTATTATGTAAACGTAATTATAGTCACAATCTACCTTCTCTAGCACAGCTAAGTTTATTTACTTTAATTACTAACTAAGATTGGTCAATCCTAGCTCTAACAATTTAATGTTCACCAAATCATTAGGTAAACAAGTTCATGCAGTTAATGTTCACTAAGCTACACAAAACATGAAATTAAGCAACTAAAGAAACAAACACAAGCATGCTAGGTAATTATAAATCAAACACAAGCAATTTACCAACTAAATATATCCATATAAAATTAAGCTATTCATAAGTTGGAAGCTTCATCTAGCTAAACAAGAGTAGCTAGATTCAGCTGCTCATAATAGCAACTAACACACTAACACAAATCAAAGTATAATGAAACATGTTCCTAGCTAACAAATAAGTAAACTAAATTATGGACCTTCACTCTTTTGGTGTTGAAAACCTTTTTCCAGGACCTTTCTTCTGCTAAAAATCGCCTTCTAGAACCTCTTTCTCTGGCCAAAAAGTCTCTCCATCGTAGAGTTTAAGAGTGTATATATATATATATATATATATATATATATATATATATTGAAAAATCTCGCGCCACGTCGTGGTTATCAACAGATTCCGTAGCGGGCAAGGACTCCTTCTTTGCGTAATCCTATCTTCTAGAACACTCATACCATGTTGTAGTTATCTACGCCACATCGTGGTTTTAGTAAATTACGTGGCTTGCTTTATCTCTTGTGTTTCAAGTCTCTAATGTTCTATATATTGCCACTTTTGGTCCCTCTCTTCGAAAATACTTCTAATTGACTGCAAATAACCGTTTAAAGTCATAAGTATCATTATTCTAAACATATTATCAACTTATTAATAAAAATGTACTTAAATATTCCCTAAAAATAGGTATATATATGGAAATATCAAAATAACCCACACCTGGGCTTTGCTTGCCCTCAAGCAAATTTAAACTTAACGTTTTCTTACTAACATCACATAGAACAATCTGATTCCGGTTCAGTTGTTATGCCAAGACCTCAACGCATGCATTTGTGTCTAAATTTTCCTAAAGTACTCCCCATACTTTAATACTCACAATCTTCATAAACACTCGCCCACTTCTTTCGAACAATGCTCATTTTATGCAACCATCCGAATCCATCCGCAAAAATCTTACTTAACCTCAAAGTATTTTTGTAAAGCTACCCAAGCATACATAGACTAGAGAGTTACAACTTTAAGATACCAATACTTGGAGCTCTTGAGTTCTTCACTTCTTTGACTAATCACAATTCTGTTGGAATTCTAAGTCATGTAGGACTTGGAGTCTAAGAATCTTGGGGCTTAAGCAAGTTGGTTTTAATCTCCTAATCTTATTCTACAAGTTGGTAGACTAGGAATGTTTTATATATATGTGTGTAGATACCGAGTCATGGTTTGTACAGAAAAACAATATTGGTTTTGAGTTATTTTCCACTTAATCAAAGAGTTAGTTTGATTACTTGTGTTTTCTAATACTTGAATTGTTATCAATCTCTGATACCAATTCTTACCTGTTGACGATTCAGGTCAACATGACTGACATAGGGGAGAAGGAGAAGCTATAGTGAGGGTAAAGGAGGTTGGTACAACATCATTCTCCTGTTCGTTTCTTACATCCACCAATTACACCGTGTGGGCAACGCGTACAAAAGTTGTCCTGCGTATCCACAATGTCTAGACTATGATTGATCCAGGAACCAAGGTTAATGAAGAGAAAGATTGTCTTGTCGTGGGTCTACTATACCAAGCCCTACCAGAAAACCTCATAATGCAAATCGGAGATCAGGATTCGGCCAAGAAGTTGTGGGAAGTGATTAGAACACGTAATATGGGCGCTGATAGAGTCAAAGAAGCAAGATTACAAACCTTAATGTAGGAATTCGACGAATTAAAGATGCCAGAATCAGAGACAATCGACAGCTTTGCCGGAAAGCTGTCTAGAATCGCATCAAAATCAACGGCTTTGCGAGAATCGATTGAGGAATCCAAGTTAGTCAAGAAATTTCTGAAATCGGTGCCAAGGAACTTCATCCATATTGTCGCTTCCTTGGAACAAGTACTTGACTTGAAGACAATCGGGTTCGAGGATGTTGTGGGAAGACTTAAGGCATATGAGGAGCGGATTAGGGAGGACGATACTGGAGGTGAAGGTCAGACGAGGGCCCTGTTCGTCGACCATGGTGGAAGCTCGAATCGGAAGAATACAGCGACGAAGGGCAAATGGAAAGGGGCTGGTGGATCGGGTGGGTATCATCAGCAAGAAGGATCTGGGTTTGGGCCTGTTGGATCAAAAAATTCAAATGGGCCCAAATCCAATAAAACCCCACATGGAAATAAACAAAATAATTCATCACAAGCCCAAGGAGGAAAGCCCAATTCTAATTCTGATACGAACCACAAACCTAAAAAGGACCAGTCCAAAATTATTTGTTACCGGTGCAATAAACCGGGCCACTTTACGTCTCAATGCCCGGACCGAATTAAAAGATTACAAGAGAGTAATTTTGCCGAATATGATGATACCGACAAAACCGTATTCTTACACGAGACTGTATTTTTAAACGAAGAAAAGGTGATACTGTCCCGATACGACTCACAAGACAATGCTATGTAGTATTTGGATAATGGGACGAGCAATCACATGACGGGGAACGAGTCATTTTTCTCCGAGCTTGACGAAGGCATAACCGGGAGGGTTAAATTTGGAGATAATTTGTGTGTATAAATCAAGGGAAAAGGTGCTATACTTTTCCAAGGCAAGAAAGGTCAACAAAGGTTGATGACGGATATTTACTACATACCGGATCTCAAGAACAACATTATATGTCTCGGACAAGCAACTGAACCCGGGTGTGATATTCGAATGAAAGACAACTATTTAACCATGCACGATGCTGATAATTGCTTATTAATGAAAGTAAAAAGATCACCAAACCTCCTTTATAAAATAAAATTACAAATTGGAGTCCCTATTTGCCTTCATTCGAGACTAAGTGAAGATGCGTGGCGATGGCATGCAAGACTTGGGCACATGAATTTCGAGTCAATGAAAACAATGTCCAAGAAGGGTTTAGTCAAAGGGTTACCTCAATTTGATCATGAGAATCAATTGTGTGAATCGTGCTTGGTGGGCAAGCAAACAAGAAAGTCATTCCCGACTATGACGACATACAAAGCGAAACAACCATTAGAACTTGTTCACGGTGATTTATGCGGTCCAATCACGCCGGCAACCAAGGGTCAAAATAGGTATATTTTTACACTAATTGATGATTTTTCACGATTTATGTGGATTTATCTCATAAAAGAAAAGAGTGAGGCATTTACACACTTCAAAAAATTCAAAGCTTTGGTGGAGAATGAAATTGGAAAGCCTTTGAAAGTGTTTAGAAGTGATCGAGGAGGTGAATTTACTTCTCTCGAGTTTAATTCTTTTTGTGAACAAAACGGAGTCAAACGCCATCTTACCGCCCCATACTCTCCACAACAAAACGGAATTATGGAACGAAGAAACCGTACACTTATGGACATGATGCAAAGTATAATGAAGGAAATGTATGTTCCAAACTACTTATGGGGAGAA
This sequence comes from Lactuca saligna, assembly GCF_052625555.1. Classification (NCBI taxonomy): domain Eukaryota; kingdom Viridiplantae; phylum Streptophyta; class Magnoliopsida; order Asterales; family Asteraceae; genus Lactuca; species Lactuca saligna. Next base: position 88,054,033 of record NC_136425.1, read on the forward strand.
GCGGTAAATCACTCTACAAATCTAATCAATCGCGTTTACACAAGAGTCCTTGGTGATACAACTCCATACGAAACGTTGTATAAAAGAAAACCAAATTTAGAAAATGTTCGTATATTTGGGTGTCTAGCACATGCAAAAATTGAACCGGTTAATCTAAAGAAGTTGGATGCAAGATCAAGACCACTAGTGCATGTTGGTTCCGAACCGGTTACGAAAGCTTATCGGTTGTTTAACCCGGTAACACAAAAAATAATCGTGAGTCAAGACATTATTTTTGATGAAACCAAAGGGTGGGATTGGATTAAAGAAGCAGGAACCAACAATGAAGAACCAGGCTCATTCATAATACCATGAGACTATCCGAGAGACGATGCGAACAACAACCAAGGAACGATGTAGATAATGATCCAATTGAACCAATTGAATCGGATCATGAGATTGGAGATGGAGCATAAGTATAAGATAATGAACAACCAAGTCCGGTAAATAATAATGTTCAACAAGGAGCTGCAAATCAAAGAACCTCAAGAACAAGAGTACCTCCAAGACGATTTCAAGATTATGAGCTTGATCTTGATAATTTAGAAGAACTCCTTCTAACAACCAATGACAAGCCAGTATCGGTTGAAGAAGCGAAGAAAGAACCAGAATTGGTCAAGGCCATGGATGCGGAACTCAAGTCGATAAACAAAAATAATACTTGGACTCTTGTGAACAAGCCTATGGGGTGAAGCCAATTGGACTTAAGTGGGTGTTCAAATTGAAGAAAAATGCAGATGGCACCATTAATAAATACAAGGCAAAATTAGTTGCTAAAGGTTATGTGCAACAACCCGGTATTGATTTTCAAGAAGTATTTGCCCCGGTAGCTCGAATCGAAACCATTCAGTTTCTTATAGCCTTAGCAGCTACTCATGGGTGGGAGCTTCACCACTTGGAGGTTAAAACAACGTTCTTACATGGAGAATTACAAGAAACTTTTTACGTGTCACAACCAGAAGCTTATATTAAGAAAGAAAACGAGCATAAAGTATATCGCCTTACAAAAGCACTACATGGTCTAAGACAAGCACCTTGAGCATGGAACACGAAGGTTGATGGGATTTTGAAGAGTATGAAATTTCAAAAGTGCATGAAAGAACCATCGGTGTACCGGAAATGTGAAGGATCTAACTTGCTAATATTAGCAATTTATGTTGCTAATTTTAGCAATTTATGTTAGACAATCCTGAGGTTGGAGCTATGAGACAGGGTGGAGGTATCCTTCAGAAGGAGGCTACATCAAGTAACACCAACATCATACAATGCCTCCGTAAGGTTGAATATGGTCATTTTACCGCAACAATGAAAGTGTTATGCTCATCGGGTGTTGCACCATATAATGGTGATACTATTAAAGCTTTGGAGGACAAGACACCCTTTCAGACCACCCCCATCCATGCCGAGCCCTATAATTTCTGAACCTCCCCTTGTAGCAGACTTTGATTGTGTATTTAGTTGCATCAAATCCTTCCCTAAAGGAACTTCTTGCGGGAGAGATGGCTTGAGGGCTCAACACTTACTGGACGCCCTTTGTGGAGAAGGGTCTGCTATTGCCACAGATCTCATACATGCTATCACTTCAGTTGTTAATTTATGGTTAGATGGAAGATGTCCAACCATTTTGGCAGAGTTTGTTGCATCTGCTCCTTTCACGCCTCTTCTTAAACCTCACAACGGGATCCGTCCGATTATAGTAGGCACTATATGTAGACGTCTGGTTTCCAAGGTTTCCATGAAAGGTGTGGGTAAAGAAATGGCCAAGTACCTTAATGATTTTCAGTTTGGGGTTAGTGTATCTGGCGGTGCTGAGGCTGTGTTACACAGTGCCAATAGAGTGTTGAGTGAACACCATGCTGATGGGTCTCTTGTAATGTTGATTGTGGATTTTTCGAATGCCTTTAACCTGGTAGATCTTTCAGCATTGCTCTATGAGGTTAAGAAGATGTGCCCTTCCAATTCTTTGTGGGTGAATTTCTTGTACGGGCAAGTAGCGAGACTTTATATCGGAGACCAACATATATGGCTCCCACTGGGGTGCAGCAAGGTGACCCCTTGGGCCCTCTTCTTTTTGCCCTTGTTTTGCACCCGCTTGTGCACAAGATTAGAGAAAATTGTAAGATCCTTCTCCATGCTTGGTACCTAGATGATGGGGATGTCATTGGGGATTCAGAGGTGGTGGCTAGAGTGTTGAACATAATTTGGTTGCATGGTCCAGGTTTGGGTCTTGAGTTGAACATCAAGAAAACGGAGATTTTTTGTCCCTCATGTGATGGTAGGAAGCTTCGGGCTAATTTATTCCCTACGGAGATAGGGAGACCTTCTTTGGGGGTGAAACTCCTTGGGGGGGTGTTAGTAGAGACGCGGGGTTTATTAGCGGGCTGGCCATGAAAAGATTCGTCAATGTTGTTGATTTGATTGGCCTTCTTCCACAACTATGTGACCTGTAGAGTGAGCTCCTTTTGCTTCGATCATGTATAGGCATTGAAAAACGTTTCTTTTGTTTAAGAACATGTCAACCGGTACACATAGAAGAGGCAGCGTTATTCTTTGATAAGGGATTGCGCAGGTCTATCGAGGATATGGTGGTATGTGGAGGCCCCTTCATTGGAGACATTCAGTGGCGCTTGGCTTCCTTACCTATTCGTTTCGGTGGTTTGGGTTTGTACTCGGCCTACAAGGTTTCCTCCTACGCATTTGTAGACTCGAGCGCCCAATCTTGGGCATTACAAGACCACATCTTACGTGACAGTGGCATATGTGGTATGGACTCGGATTATCTAGGTGCTATGACTCGTCACCGTGATACGATTCTGGGATTTCACTGTAGCGGTTTCACTAATAAGGACACCCCCCCCCTAAATCCCAAAAAGCTTTGGCATGTGCCCTTTTTAGAAAAATCGTCCAAGATATGGAAGTGAACTTCGATATGACTGTCAGACAAAAAGCAGTCTTTCAGTGTCTGCGGGCGCCTCATGCTCAGGATTTTCTGCTAACTATCCCTATTGATGGTCTTGGCCAGCATATGTCTCCTGTGGAGTACCGAACTATCCTTCGTTACCGCCTTATGATTCCCATATTCCCAATTGACGAGATATGCCCAGTTTGTCGCAAGGCATGTTTGGATACCTTTGGGGAACACGCGGTTCATTGTAGAGAGCTCCCTGGTTTCAAGTATAGACATGATGTGGTTTGGGATGTTTTCTTTGATGCTTGTTGGTGTGCTGGTATATCTGTGAAGAAAGAAGCGCCAGTGAACTTTTTGACAGACCCGCAAGATGGCAGGTCCACACTTAGACCGGCTGATTTTTGGTCTTTGGATGGATAGTAGGGAAGCATGCGTGCGTGGATCTTACTAGTGTCTCTCCTCTCGTTGGTTTGGGGAGCGGAGGTTTCACAGCTGGGCATGCCGCTTTGAAATCAGCTACGTGCAAAGTGGTAAAGCACGAGAATGCATGTAGAGAAAATCAACATGTGTTTGTTCATTTTTCATTCGATACATTTGGTTTTCTCGCACCAGAAGTGGTGGAGCTCCTTAATAGAGTCCAACGGGTCATGCATTCTAATGTCATATCTCCTAGATCCACAAGTGTTTTTTTCAAAAGAATTGGTTTTGTCATCCAGAAAGGGCTAGCGGTGCAGCTTGTTGTCCGTTTGCCTTCAATCGATATGTATTGAACTGACAATTAGTTAATTTAAAAAAATAAATTAGAGATGTCCAAGAACTTTGAGATGTCGGATCTTGGAAGATTGACTTATTACCTTGACATTGAAGTTAAGCAAGAAGAATCGGGGATTACTATAAACCAAGAAGCATATGCTCAACACATTTTAAAAGAAGCCGGTTTACATGATTGGAATCCGAACCACATACCAATGGAACCAGGAAATAAATTATCAAATGCTGAAGATAAACCCGAAATCGACCCGACACAATATCGAAAGGTGGTAGGATGTCTTAGATATCTATTGCAAACAAGACCCGATATGGCATATTCGGTTGGAGTGGTTAGCCGATATATGCAAAGTCCAAGAGAATCACATGGTGGTGCAATCAAACACATTCTAAGGTACTTATGAGGAACAACGGGATACAGAATTAAGTACAAGAGGATGGGACAAAGGAGACTTATTGGTTATAGTGATAGTAGTCACAATGTTGACCCGGATGACGGAAGAAGCACAACCGGTCACATTTTCTACTATGGGTCATCTCCAATTACACGGTGTTCGCAAAAGCAAGATACCGTTGCTCTATCATCTTGCGAGGCGGAATTCATGGCGGCCACGGCAACTGCATTTCAAACAATATGGCTTCAAGACTTGCTTGGAGAAATCATGAACAAAGCGCAAAAGAAAGTGATTCTTAGAGTTGACAACAAATCAGCTATTGAACTACCGAAGAATCCCGTTTTTCATGGAAGAAGTAAACACATTCACACGAGGTTTCACTTCATTCGTAATTGCGTCGAAAGGGAACAAGTGGAGGTGGAATACATTCCCGGTGAAGAATAAAGGGCAGATATTCTTACGAAACCACTAGCTCGAACCAAGTTCAAGAAAATGTGGAGCTTGATCGGGATTGAAGAATTCTCTAGAAAGACTTAGAGATTCGGGGGTGGTTGTTTGAATTCTAAGTCACCTAGGACTTGGAGTCCAAGAATCTTGGGGCTTAAGCAAGTCGGTTTTAGTCTCCTAATCTTATTCTACAAGTTGGTAGACTAGAAATGTTATATATATATATATATATATATATATATATATATATATATATATATATATATATATATATATATATATATATATATATATATACCGAGTCATGGTTGGTATAGAAAAACAATATTGGTTTTGAATTATTTTCCAATTAAACAAAGAGTTAGTTTGATTACTTGTGTTTTCTAATACTTGAGATTCCATAGTTGAATCAATTTCAACTAGTTCCAAATTAGTGGAAGGTTATGGTAAAACATCGTTTAAAACGATATGATAGAAAGCAACGTGCGGCTTAAACGACACGAATGATGTGGATTTTTTATTCTTACATCCATCATTTTCTTTTATATAGGAATGAATGTGCTCTTTGCTCGACGTCGTTTGTTCTATTCTACTGGAACCCTTCTTTTTTATTGGGTTTTAATGTAGATACTTCATAATGGAGCTCGAGTAGAAAATATGAATTTTGTGTTAAGAAGATATAAAATTGCCTTTATCTCTATAAGTACCCCGTGTTACGAAGTGTGAAGTGGGAGAGAGGGGATATCATTATTGGGGTTTTGAATAAAATGGCATTTTGATTTTATTTTGCATTTTTTTTCATAATTAAAAAAATATAAAGAACAGAAGGTTTTATCAACCTAACTTCAAGCGAAAAGGCCTTTCCAAATATATATTGTCTTTACCATGAGCCGTTTTCCAGCTAACAAGAATCAAAATTTTGATAAATATCCCGGCATATTTACATTGTATTATGGATTTATGGATATGATTAAGATTCATGTTTTAGTTTTAGTTTTCGGTTTAATGTTTTTTCAATAGTTTAATGATTTTTAGGGAGTAGAGATTTCTGAATTTATGGTAAAAATTTAATGTTTAATGTTTATATCATAGGCCCAAACAAGTTTTATTTCTGTCATAGGCCCAAACAATACTACCATATATTATGTTTTATGAAAGGAAAATTAAGAAATCTAACCATTTTTTATTAATAACCATTTTTTTAACAAAAATTATCACTTTGATCGGAATGTGCATCACGCATAAGAGAAAACACTTTTTTACAGAATCGGGAACAACATTTCGAATGCCGGAATAAAATTTCGGATTTCGAAAAAAAACACTCCTAAATTTTAAGAATTCAGAATTCCAAATAACAATTCCATAATTTGAAGAAAAACAATCATTTTTCGTTTAATTAAAAAAATATTAAACAAACATAGTAATATAAAGGTTATACTATAACAATGCATAAAAGTACACATTTTATTAAAAAAAACAATGACATTAATCATTAGAAAATGTCGCATTTAGAGTCCCATAAAAAACAAAAAAATTTCTATGAAGAAAAAAAAAACTCTAAAATATAAGTACTCTAAAATAAAATATTTTAAGAAAAAAATGGTATTTTTGAAAAACCAAAAAAATATGATTATTTTTTTGAAAACTCTTTTATAATGACTAGATCACTCCATTATATATATATATATATATATATATATATATATATATATATATATATATATATATATATATATATATATATATATATATACTTTTGACTATGTTGTTTAAAGTTATTATTTTTGGGTTTTACAACACTTTTGTAGCTTTTTCCAAAACTACTCCCTTTGTTTTTTTCTTTTAGACTTGGACCATCAATCTACCAACTTTGTTGACTTTGGTCACATTTCTGCTGTCTTATCTGTTTTGTCAATTCAAAACTCAATTAACATCAAAACCCTACTCATCCGTACGCGTGGGCTTCTCCTGGTTTATATGAAAATATGTATGATTTTAAATATACAAGTTGTACAAGCTGGTGGGTTTCTTTGTGGACTACAATAGCATAGTTGCCCATTGGATTAAATATCTATGCCATACTGTTCAAATGAATGGAATGATCCATAATATATTTTGAGTGTCATTTTAATTCGAGGAGATTAGGATGTCATGCAACACGACAATTGAGAAATCTGATTATGGAATAACTATTTATGAAATATAATCTTGAACACCCCTTCAGTTAAAAAAAAATATCAAACATCCCCCGATTTTAATTTTTTTTTTTTAAAACAAAACAACCCGGTTTTCCGGATCTAGAACCTAAACTTAAATCAACTCTTTTCGGTTCCAAAGTAAATTGCACATGTTATTCAGTTCTTCCCAGTTAATACTGGAATTGGAACCGGTTTCTTATTAGTATAACAATGTGACATATCCATAATTTTATTTTAGGGTATACCAAATAGTTTATAAAATATGAATGAATTACAAAATTCTTCAAACGACAACAAAATGTAATTATATATGTATTTTAAACTAAATTTTTTATTTAAGTTGCACACGGTGTTGTCTTATATCATTAAAATAATCTAATATGGAATATAATCAACATATGCAATAATGTATCCCCTACTACTAAATTTCAAGTTTTGAATGAGATATATCATATAACAACCCTAATTCATTATATATATATATATATATATATATATATATATATATATATATATATATATATATATATATATATATATATATATAATTTCTAATTTCTATGGGAGGGCCAATGCCCCACTCTTGCATCTATATGGCTACGCATCTGACTTTGTTGTACATACTAACATACTCCATAACTTTTTATGGATCGAATTAAAAGCTACATGCATGATATTTTTTTTAGGGAAAATCACATATAATGGTGTAATGCCCGTAAATCCGGGCTACTCAATTTAGAGACGATAGACATCAAAAATGAATTTTTGATGAAAGATTATTTAGAATGAATAATCTTAACTAAGTTATAGTATATGTTACAAGTTTCCGTGCATATAAAGAACGCCGAAATCCGAGTTATAACGAAGAAGTTATGACTTGTCGAAGTTTCGCGACAGAACAGGCACAACACAGCGCGACGTAAATAGTGAATTTACGTTAGAGTGATATTTAGCCTTAGCGATCTAAACGAAAGTCGTAGAGTTCGTTAACCCGTGAGCGTACATAAAAAGAACGTCCAAATTTGACTTCGTATGAGAAAGTTATGATTTTTCTAAGTTTCAGCTTCGCAGTATGCAACCCGAATAATCGATTTGAGATCGATCAGTTTTTAGCCAAAACAATCTAAACGAGAATCGAAGATCTCGTCAATTGTAGTGAAACGATAAAAAGATGGGCGAAAACGGACGTCGGATGAAGAAGTTATAAATTTATAACGGAGTTTTCCTATCCCGGCCTACTAAAATAATATAATAAAAATAAATTCAAAATTAGCCGACGGAGTCTAAACGAAAGTTATAGAGCGTAGTCTCACCTATGCGTAGATATAAAGAACGTCGATAACGGAGTTCGTATGAGGAATATATGAATTTTTGAAGTTTATTAAATAATTAAAATATTAAATTTAAATATAAATTCGATATTATCCGATACAGGGGGGAGTTACCGGCCTTATCCCCATTACGCCCAGCGTAAATATATCTATGCCCAGCATAAATCGGGAATCCAACCCCTATAAAAGGGCTGCGAGGCTGCCTTATTTCTTTGCTCATTTCTTCCATTTCTCTCGCGTTTTTGCATCGTTTTTCGTGCAAGAAATATCTCGAAGCCCCGATATCATTCCCGAGCCCCGAAGAAAGTCTCGAAGCCCCGAAAATCCAGAGAAGTGAGATTCCCGAGCCGAAGCTTTGCCAGCGAGAAGCCAATTTTTGTGAAGATCTTCCAGATCGATCGAAGAATACTACTTCTACAAGCCGTAGTGTTGTCCGATCATCTTCTAATCAAGTAAGTGTGTGGTCACTTTCTTCTAACACATAAATATTAAGTATTTGCTATGAAATACGTGCTACGTGTATAATATTTTGTTGTTTATTTGAGATGATTGTGTAATGGATGAATTATATAAGTTTTAATGGGTTAAACTATATACGTATTTTGTATCTAAAAATATGTTGGGTAGAACATGAGTAGATGAGGTTGTTGATAGGTGATAAAAGGTGGGTTGGACCATGAGATAAAAGGATAAAGAGATAAACTTGTTTTAGATCTGGATGTATGAAATAGGTTAGGAGGTTAGTTTTAGATCCGAGAGTATGGATCAAATCAAGAGGTCAGTTTTAGATCCGGGAATATGGATTATGTAAGGAGGTATATTTTAGATCCAAGAGTACGGATTATGTATTTTTTTAATTTCGTGTTCATACGATAAGGTATCATGCGTATAGTCCCTTTTAGGAACGTGATTTTTATACATGTATTGATTAAATTATGAAATGTACATATGTATGTAAAGTGTTTGTTATTGTATGAAATATGGGTTAGATATATTTGATGATATACAACGTACGAGTCATTTATGGTTCCATATGTGTTAAGATGTGAATATATGATATTATTACTTAAAACCTTGTGTTAAGTATACACTAGTTAGTGTTTCCTAAACGGAGATAGTATCAAAAATTGATTATAAACATTGTAGGTTTGCGTAGTGATGGGTTAAGGCTTAAATATGGATGTTTAGTTCAATTAAGTTTGGATATTGGGTAGCCTCTTATTAAGAGTACGTGTGTTGTAAGATTGATGATCGGTGGAGTACGTCCTACGTACAGAAGTACATTTTATGTACGACGTCTTTTTCAAAGCTCTGTGTCTTGGGTGTTGCTTGTACCAGTGTACTATTATGTTCTCGGGTACGATTCTTTCGCATACCAAAGTACTATAATGTGCCAGAAGTACTATCATGTACAAAGTCTTTTTGACAATTTTGTGTGTCGGTTACGGGAGCGTATGGGAGTACTCTAGTAGTATTTCCACATACTTTTATTTTGAGAGAGCTTTGGAGTCAGCGTTTCTTTTATGAGGTGATCGACCGAGCTTCATATGTTAGCGTTTTCTTTCACGATGTAATTAAGGGAACTTCATAGACTGTCTAGTAAAGTGTGTCGGTAATACACCACTGCTAGGTATGTTTGGTGTTATATTGCTGGATAGGGTGCGATTGGGGGTTAAATACCTCATGTATTCAGGCCACTGCTAGGCAAAGTTCGATGTTGGGATAGGTAGAGTCTGGGGGTATAATACCTCATGATAGTCGGACCACACCTAGGCATTGTTATCTAGATAACTACCCCTAACTTATTTGTCTTGTGGTTCTTTCTTTTACGTACGAAGGTTCGTGGTGAAACTTATTCCATTCCCTTCATTTGATGTCTTTATTGATCCTCGTTTGCTGGTAAGGAATTTTCGAAGCAGCTTCGTTACTTTGTGGTTCATATTGATTCCTTAGGCTAGATCTCGTAAGATCATTTTATAGGCTCAGTATGTGGGGATCGACGGGATGGGATATATTTTTTTAGAAATATAATTTATATGTGTTTATAACATTAGTGGTTTTGCAGGATCATGATATACTTTATTATCACATTGTTTGAACTAAGAGCTTTCATTCTCTGTGTTCCTTAGGTGATTAGGTTCACCAGGGATATTCGAACTAAGTGTTCATTTGATATTTGAACTTAGTGTTCATCAGGGATAATTGAACTAAGTGTTCATTAAGTGTTTGTGAACTAGGTGTTCATTGGGTAATATTGGAACTAAGTGTTCATTAGGTGTTCTTGAACTAGGTGTTCATTAATTATTGTGAATTGCGTGTTCACCAGAGGTAATCTAAGCACCTTCGCAGCACTAGACATTATGCCAGTTCCTTAGGGGAATCCTTAGGAATGAATTGGAGAAGGGTAATTGGTTCTTAGGATAAATCTTTAAGAAATAAATGGAGATAATAGGGGTGGATATTTGAATTGATTGTTTGATAATTAAATATAATAATTACATTATTGTGGGTTGAAAACCCTATATGCTCACCAGGCTCCCAAGCCTGACCCACTCAGTTTTCTTTACATTACAGGTAATGGCACAAGAGTATAAGTTGGTGGACTTGATGAGAGATGTTGGATTATAGGCCGGTAGTTATGAATAATTGTTGTAAGATCTATTTTGTTCTGTTTATGCTTTTGGTCTGTATTGAACATGGCATCCCGATATTTTGTTATATAATGAAAATACATTTCTTTAAAGAAATGCTTTGATAATTTTTATCATATTTTGTTTTGGGAACAAATTCCGCAATTGTTTCTTTAAAAGATTACTCTGATTTTAAAAACAAATCATACACAAATCGGTTTTTTCTGGCCATGAAATTGGGGATATCACAGTTGGTATCAGAGCATAACTTTTGTCCGATGGGAGAGCCTGTGGCTGATGGGACGAGGCTCCTATCCTCTGGTACGCAGGGAGTAAATTGATTTTTCCAACTTCTAAATTGCATAACTTTTGCGTACGAGCTCTGTTTTTTGCGTTATTTATATCCACGGGTAGGTGAAAATGTACTCTACAACTTTCATTTAGACTTTGTCGGCTAATTTTGACTTTATTTTAATTATATTATTTTTAACAGGCCGGGACACGAAAAGTCCGTTAAAAATCCGTAACTTCTTTATTCGATGTCCGTTTTCGACAGACTTTTTACCGTTGTACTACTATTGTTGAGGTCTTTGATTCTCATTTAGGTTGTTTCAGCTAAAATCGCTCGATCTCTATTTCGAGTTTTTAGCTGTCTACTGCTATACCGAAACTTTGAAAAATCATAACTTCCTCATACGAAGTCAGATTTGGGCGTTCTTTTTATGTATGTTCCCAATTTAATAATATCTACGACTTTTATTTAGATACCTAAAGCTAATAAGTATTTTATTGAAATTTCTCGTTTTACGTTTAACCTTATTGACGGTTTTTGTTGTGAATCTTAGGTTGGTCATAACTTTTTCGTTATAACTCGGTTTTCAGTGTTCTTTATATTTCTGAAACCCTTGACACGATATCTATCATTTATGAAATCCAGTAGATAAATTTTGAACATTTTATTTTTGACAATAATTTCATTATATCAATACAGGTTACAATTCTTGATTTTTTAGGTCATTACATTGATTCGAAATATAGGGTATTCACGTCATCCCCCCGTTAGAGGAAATTTTGTCCCGAAATTAAATGTGAAGTAATTATTTGTGGATTAGGGAAAGAGATACGGGTATTTTTGTTTCATCTGATCTTCGCGTTCCCAAGTATATATTCAGGTCCCCGCTTTGCATTCCAACGGACCTTCACAATGGGTATGCGACTTTGCTTTGTTCTTTTTATTTCCCTATCCATGACCTCAATTGGTTGCTCTATAAAGTGGAGACTCTCGTTTATTTCAATTTCGTCTAGAGGGACGACGAGGGTCTCATCGGACAAACATTTCTTCAAGTTTGACACATGAAAGGTAGGATGTACATTATTGAGTTCCTGTGGTAATCGAAGTTTGTATGCTACCAGACCGATCCTTGCAAGGATCTCGAATGGTCCGATATACCTTGGGTTTAGTTTCCCACGTTTTCTGAAACGTATTAGCCCCTTCCAGGGTGAGGCCTTCAATAGCACTCGGTCCCCAACCTTCAATTCTAAGGGCTTCCGTCTTTTGTCCGCATATCTCTTTTTTCTATCTCTTGAAGCCTTTAGTTGTTCTTGAATTTGTACAATCTTCTCAGTTTTTTCTCTTATAATTTACGGGCCTGTGAGAGCACTGTCGGGTACTTGTCCCTTGGCTAGTTGTGTATCACCCACTTCACCCTAACACAGTGGGGATCTGCACTTGCGGCCATATAGGGCTTCGAATGGAGCAACTTTAATGTTAGAGTAATAGCTATTGTTGTATGAGAATTCGACTAGTGGTAAATGGGTATCCCATGCTTTACCAAAATCGATTACACAAGCTCTTAGCATATCTTCCAAGGTTTGTATGGCCCTCTCACTTTGACCGTCCATTTGTGGATGGTAAGCGGTACTCATGTCTAGTCTCGTTCCCAGAGATTTTTGCAGCGACTGCCAGAATCGTGTGGTGAATCTACTATCTCTGTCGGAGATGATGGATATTGGTACACCGTGTACTTGTACAATCTCTCGGATGTATGTTCGAGCTAGCTTCTCCATCTTATCGGTTTCCTTTATGGGTAGGAAGTGTGTGGATTTTGTTAATCTATTGATGATTACCCAGATGGTGTCTAGTCTACCTACTGTCTTGGGTAATTTGGTTATGAAATCCATGGTTATCCGCTCCCACTTCCACTCGGGTATTTCGGGTTGTTGTAGTAATCATGATGGCTTTTGGTACTCTACCTTGACTTTGGCGCAAGTCAGACACTTGCCCACATAGGTAGCGATCTGTGCTTTCATGTTCGGCCACCAATACAGTTCCTTAAGGTCCAAATACATCTTGGTCAAACCTGGATGCACTGATTATCGAGTTTTATGAGCTTCGTTCATGATAACATCTCTGAATCCACAAAACTTCGGTGTCCAGATCGGATCATTGAAGTAACGAACTCCGTCGCCCTTGACTTCAAGAATCATATCCATTCCCCTTAAGGCTTCTTCCGTCACATTCTCTGATTTCAAAGCTTCGCTTTGAGCTTCCTTGATTTGCGTGGACTGGTGTGAATGGATAGTCATGGTTAATGATTTCACTCGGCGGCCCGAGTATTCCTTTCGACTAAGAGCATCAGCCACCACATTCGCTTTTCGTGGATGATAACGAATTTCACATTCGTAGTCATTCAACAGTTCAACCCATCGTCTTTGCCTCATGTTGAGTTCCTTTTGATTTAAGATGTGTTGAAGGATCTTATGATCGGTAAAGATCATGCATTTCATGCCATAGAGATAGTATCTCCAGATCTTTAGCATAAATACAACTGCTCCCAATTCGAGGTTGTGTGTAGTGTAGTTGACCTCATGTGTCTTGAGTTGTCTCGATGCATAGGCGATGACCGTTCCTCGTTGCATTAGAACACATTCAAGACCTTGATTAGATGCATCACAGTAGACCACAAAGTCTTTTGTTCCTCTGGCAAGGACAATATAAGCGTGCTGCATAGTGCCTGCTTCAGTGTTTGGAATGCAGCGTCTTGTCTTTCTTCCCAATTGAAAGTTACACCCTTCTGCGTCAAGGTGGTAAGTGGTTTAGCAATCATCGAGAAGTTTTGTATAAATCTTCGGTAATAGCCAGCAAGGCCCAAGAATTGTCGGATTTCCGTTAGGACTCTTGGAGCTGACCAGTTCTCGATTGCCTTGATTTTGGAAGGGTCCATGTGTATCCCGTCTTTGCTAACCACGTGACCTAGAAAATCTAATTTCCGAATCCAAAATTCTCATTTTGAGAACTTTGCGTATAACTTCTCTTTTCTTAGTGTTTCCAAGATTTGTCGGAGGTGTTGACTATGTTCCTCTTTACTCTTTGAATAGATGAGCATATCGTCTATGAACATGATTACAAATTTGCCCAAGAATGAACAACATGTTGGATTAGTGTCTAAGTCCATAACTATTTTGGTATGTACTTCACCCGATGGTGCATGGTCCTTTTTGGTTGCCTTCATCAAAGCAACTTGATAGGATGAATTATGGAGAGAAAGGATTAAATATGATTTATTAATATATTATGAGAATAATATATTAAAGAAGAAATCATATTGTTTTAACTAATATTAGTCAATAATTAATTGGTAATTAGTTTTGTGACTAAAAGAGATTAATTAAACTTAAGGGACTGAAATTGTAGTTATAAGATAATTGCAATTTGGGCTATGGATTGTCTTAAATTAAGGAGTGGACGAATTCTATGGGGAAGCCCATAAGGAAATCGTCCAAGGCCTTAGTTAAAGGAGTCTATGGGTTGCTTAGGGCTTAAGCATCCAAATTAGGGTTTCCTTGTTAGATAACCCTAATAGCCTCACTATATATAGAACCCTTAAGGCTCAAAAACACGGGGAACTTCTCTTCTAGGGTTAGAACACGTTTTGGGAAGCTTCTATCCTCTCTCCTCTTCATCCTCTTGCTTATGGTGTTTGTGAACCATTATAAGAGTGACATTTGTGACTCTAAGCTTTCTAAAGTCAATACAAGGAGGAATTGGGATTGTTATTGCTACATAACAATCAAGGTAATATCTTAAACCTAATTATATGTTAATATCGATTTCCATATGTTAGAATTAGGGTTTATAGTATTGGATAACTTGCATGTACAATACAGAAACCTAGATCCAAGCATTAGGGTTTGTATTAGCACATAGGATGTTCTTATAACCAAAACCCATCAGTGGTATTAGAGACTAGATTGGTTTCTATTGTATTGATGCCTTGTATGTTGAAAAAATTCAATTTTTGTGGTCCTACATGATGGACTCGGCGAGTCCCACTGTGGACTCGGCGAGTCCATGGGGGTACTCGGCGAGTTCGAGCGTCAGATGGAGCTATTTTCGAGATTTCTTGCTGTTTATCTTTGAGATACTTGCTTTTATCATCTTAGATCAATATAAATCCGATTTTATGATATATATGAGTATATTCTTGATCTAATTGAAGATATTTATCAATTAATAAAATATTTGTTTCCTTATATGATAATTGATTAATTATTTTGATTAAATTGGTTAATTGTTTTGCATGAAATCATTAAATAAATCAAATATGGATAATTATGTGATTAAATGTTAATTTAGATTATTTGTTATTTGATCCTTGTTGTTATGAAAAGTTTCGTATTTTCCCTTTTAGGTTTTATAGTTTAAATTTGAAATCAAAGGTTTTGTTGTTTTGAAATTTAAATAGTTGAAACCCTAATGTTTTGAAATGTTTCAAAACTTGCCCTCAAGTTTTGGAATTTAAATTTTGATTAAAAGTTTCCCTAATGTTTTTGAAATGTTCAAAACTTGCCCTCAAGTTTTGGAATTTAAAAGTTGATTAAAAGTTTAATTAGGAATGTTAAATTCTAAAACCCTAGTAATGTTTTGAAAAGTTCAATTCACACCCTTATGGTTTTGTTAATTAATTAAGGTGTATAATTAAAAGAGGTTTAATAAATCCGTAAAAGTTTTGGTTTGAAATTTAATTGAGTTAAAAGTATAATTATTAAATTTGACCACCTACTATTTTAAAAGTGTAAAAACACCCTATACTATATATAACATTAAAAATCTAACATTATATATATGTATGAGTAAAAGTCAGTCTTACTGTTAGTAGGCCTCATTCACAAAGCTGGTCTATAAGGGGTGTTTAAGGAAATTGCCTATAATATGGCAATTGAATGGGTATCCGCTCTTACCCACCGCACTCTTGACTAGTGGAGGGTCGTTAGCCGAACGGGTAGGATAGGATGAAACCTTCCATTATAAGTATAATGAAATACAAAGTAACTAAATGTTTTTCAAATTCCCAATCTCAGTTACTTAGGCAAAAGTGAATTGATGCAATTCCATGAAATTACACTTTGTGCCCTTGCGAAGACGTTAGTGAAGCGTGTGTGGATTACCGGCACACTAAATGGTTCTAAGCAAAGGTAGCAAAGGGTGACTCAATGTTTGTCATAGTTCGGTGGAGCGTGTGTGGTTTACCGGCACATCGAATAGGTGATTGTAACATGTGAGGGCACCATGTAAGTTCGCATGGTTATTCACACCCGCTTTGTGATCCTCGGCATCCCAGTCACAAACTAGAGGAGGATATCAAGATTTAAACATGTCATTGAAATGTTCAATGAATCTCAAAGGATCTAGGAGTTTTCATTGATTTAAAACTTAAATTTCTTTTTCGTTTTTTCATGGTGGAAATTAGTGAATCGTGATTCACTTACCTTTAAATATTCTGCAACTAGAGTACGGCATCCCTTTTCTAGGTTATAGCGTATTGTGTTGGGTCCTAGCCTTGGAATTTCATTTGGGTGATTTACCAAGGATTCAATCAATCAACTAACTTGAATTTGTTTCTCCCGTTTTGTAGATGTCAAAGTTTGACAACTATGGTCTTCCCAAATCCCGTGGAACAAGCATTCCACATGAAGATGATATTCCACGATTCGATCAAGGAACAAGAAATCATGCTTCACTTCCTCCTCCTCCTAACCCACAAGATCGAAGAATTGAAAGGTTCAATATCACTAAAGCCCTATTGGAAATGAAACATGAAGATGGTAAACCCGTGTGTGCCCACGTTCTAGGAATGAAATCACACATTGATAGGTTGATAATGTTGGGTGTGTCATTACCGGGATGAGTTGGCTGTGAATTGGGTTTTGCAGTCACTTCGTGAATCATATAATGAGTTCAAAAGAAAGTATTATATGATGGATCATGACGACAACCTCATTGACCTAAGTTACATGCTCATTGCTACTGAATCAGAAATGATTTGGCGAAGCAATGGAGCGTATTTGTTGGGAAAGTCAACCAACCATGCTTCCGAGGATGTTCTAGGAGAACCGACCTGCATTTGCTGCCAAAAGAAACGGCGTTGGATACAAGTCTACCCAAAGAGCCTGAAGAGTCCAGAAGATGGGAGAGTCAAAGTGTATGGCTGCGCTTCAAGCAAAATCCACTATCTAACTCCGTTAAGTTCCTATTCATTGATTCTTAATACATGATGTGATAAGATTGCATTTGAATGTCTTGCAGGATCGGTGAAAAGAAAGGAAGCTTGGTGAAAGAGCAAGATGAATCTAATCACGAGGAATGGATCTTGATCGCATGGACTTGAAGATTAGATAGAGTTGTTAGAAATTTTCTTTTTGAAATACATAGTTTTCAATGGATTTTGCATTGTAAGGACAAATGTTTTCTGTTGCTTTTATAAATAAAATAAATTTTCATTTGACTTATTTATTTATTTGTTTATTTCCTTGCAATGAAATCGTTATGAAAATTGGTGTTTGCATATTTCTACAACAAATGGATATGATTCTTATTTATGGTGTTTATGGAAAAGTCGAGAATTTACCAAATAGGGAGAGTTTCTCATCGCCCAAATTTCAATTGGACAAAAATTTGGAATCACACAACTTGGTTGCATGATGAATGAGAAATTTCTTATTTGGAAATTAGACTAATTCGTTGACAAAGTGTCAAGTGAAGGACTAGGAGATCGAGCACACAAAGTTGTGTATTGATCAAGTTTACCATAAGAGTAACAAAGATATTCGTCATGATTTACTAAAGGTTTAGTAAATATGATTATACTTATAAGATTAAGTGTAATTCGGAATTGATTAAAAAGGTTTAAATCAATAGCAAAACGAATAAGAAGAATCAAGTAGGCAGAAAGATAAAAGGTTCTCCATTCTATGAAGAAGGGAGAGTACCTTTTATATTTTATGATAGGTCTTAATGATTAAGAACCATATCTCAAATGATCCTCTAAGTGAGTCTTAGTACAATTGAATGTCTAAGAAGAGGAATCAAGAATTAAAGAAATGGTTAAATCAAAAAGTCAATCATATTCGTTCCATTAACAAATCTTGAAGTTAAGATTGTGGCAATAAGTGACAAGTATTAAGAAGGTTTTTTAACATTCATCAAATGTGGAAAGTTGTGATGTCTTGGATAAGACAAAGACCAACTAGGACCATTTTATGAGGTGTTATGATAAAAACTGCACTAACTCTTGAATATTTGGTTATCAAGTAATGTCAAGGAGTCAGTGGGAGTCTTAATGGTCTTGAAAGGTTTCAAGAACAAATCAAATAAACCTTATCATTCATCACTAGCACACGAGTTAAGGTTTACAACCTATCGTGTTGACGTTATTTTGTTTCTATGCCATTCCAATTGAGTTAATTGTGCATATGAGTCCTATGAGTTCTCGTTTGAATGCATAAAAGGCAAGAACCTTAATCAATGAAAGGTACATTGATAGGAAAGGGTGAGCTGCTTAACTACTTGGAACACATGGTGGGCAGATGTGCTACCATAAGGCAAGAAATCAAGATTAAGAAAGTTCGGTCCATATGAGTTTGAATTTATCATAAACTTTGGTTTTAACAAATTCACATGGATAGGAACACATACACCGTTTAAATCTAAGTGTCATAAGATTTCCTCCTTCATGAAAATGATTGTGAGGAAATGCTTTTACTAAGAAAGATTTTAAGAAGATAGTGATTGTAAAATTGCATTCTCGAATTCAATTATGGTTACGGTATCCCTTTCCATGATTTGAATTGTGAAGTTTGGCAACTAGTTTTAATTGTTTAGACACACATATGAGCTATCTAAGGAAAAGGTGTATAAGTTTAAGAGGCCTTGATAAAAGGTTATCAAAGCACTAAGTATTAGAAACATGGACTTAAGAAATTCAATAGGTATTGTTTTTCTAAAAGTTAAGATGTTTATGAATACATGTCGAAGCTAGTGGGAGCATAAGTGTTATGTTTTATAATAATCATCATGATAGTGGGAGCATAAATGTTATGATTATTAAGGCACGTATTGCAAGTTGGCAATATTAATTATAGAAAACAAGAGTTATACCTTGCAAAGTGGTAAGGGTTGTAAAGTTGTTTTGCTATAATTAAGGGAGAGAATATTATGCTTCATTTCAAATCTAAAGGCTTAGGTTGAGAAATGTTAATAAATTTAGTCAAAGGTACATAGTGTGTTCTTAAAATTTCGATTATGATTACGGCATTCCTCTTCACAATTCGAATTTTGAGAACATAGCAAATAAAACATTATGCATCGTGTCCCATACGCTTCGGGTATAGGATCGATTGCAAATGCTTTAATATTTGACCATTCTAAAATTTTCCAAATGTCTAGCGCATTTAGAGGGAAAAAAGGACTAGAATCGGTTTTGACTAAAATAATTAAACAACTATCAAAGGACAATCCAAAGTTCGACGAGGATTGGTTGCTTATGAGTAGTTAGAAGCATGGTATTGAATGGACCATATCGACATTATTACGAATAGATAAGATTCTATTAAGAATTAGTTGTCTTATGGAAAATATGGAAATGTGTACATATTAGGAAATTGAATATTGAAAAATCTATGACTAGATTAGAAACTTTTATGCAAAAGGATGTTCAAAGGAATGTACTTTGAGTGAGAGACATCATATCTAAGGAATTGTCTTGTAACAATCTCTGATAGAGGACTTTGTATTTTCATTGGCAATAGTCTTTATGACTTTGGTGCAGTGACATTACGAAAGAATCATTGCATAGAATGTTAGAATCTAGCATATTCTATAAGTAGCAAGAATTTGATATTCTTTCACTTATGAGAGAGGATTTGAAGTTGTGAAATGAGAATGATTGGAAATGTGCTCCATTTGATCTATTTCACAAAGTAATAACCATAGGTAAACATTCTGTAATAATTCAAGTAAGAAGTTGATTACCCGAAACGACAAATAATGAGTAATCGATATGGTGATAAATAAAAGGAGTTTTATTTATACTCAAAGGTTTAAGGCCATATGGGATTAGTATTATTCTTGTGTTTCACTTTGCATGTTTTGACTTCCTGAATAATTTAATTGGTTAAGAATAGTCAAATTATTCAAACGGGCCACAGTCGTTCATATGTTGGAAGTAGATATGAATGAAGACTGTCGTGAATTGGTGTGTGGATTGTCTAAAAGAGTATTAGAAATAAGTAAATGTTTGCTGCAACGTTCATGAGTGCTTATGAATATGAATTTGAGCATTGGATTAAACCCACGCTCACTTGGATCACTCCATGAATTGTATCACGAGTGATTGGTGAGACGATAACATCTTATATTCTTGAAACCGAGATGTGTGAGTTGTATCTTGCTAATCGGTTGCACATTGATAATATGTAAACTCACTAGTAACTTGGTGTTATAAAACATATTGTTGTGTGTGATTCGGTGAGTGAGTGCAAGCAAGCATTGTATCAAAGTTTATCCATTCCTTTTATCCAAAGAAGGATAAAAGCGATATCTTTGGGTCCCTCGATGATTTAGTGATGACAAACGTAAATGCTCAGCCGAGCTAGGGCTAATTTGATTTGTTCAATTAGTCAGTCGTCATAAATCTGGAATCAAGAATTAGTACAAAGAGATTGATTTGAAATCATATCTCCTACGATATCTAGAATGGAGGAATATATGATCCCTTATCTAAAGGACACGCTTATCTGATAGGATCATATTTGACAGCGGCTTTGGAAAGCTACGATTGCAGATCAGGATCTGAAGTCATACGCATAATAGTTATTAGACTTATCTAAGTGGGAGACTTTTGGATTAGTGTCTAAGTCCATAACTATGTTGGTATGTACTTAACCCGATGGTGCATGGTCCTTTTGGGTTGCCTTCATCAAAGCAACTTGATAGGATGAATTATGGAGAGAAAGGATTAAATATGATTTATTAATATATTATGAGAATAATATATTAAAGAAGAAATCATATTGTTTTAATTAATATTAGTCAATAATTAATTGGTAATTAGTTTTGTGACTAAAAGAGATTAATTAAACTTAAGGGACTGAAATTGTAATTATAAGATAATTGCAATTTGGGCTATGGATTGTCTTAAATTAAGGACTGGATGAATTCTATGGTGAAACCCATAAGGAAATCGTCCAAGGCCTTAATTAAAGGAGTCTATGGGTTTTTTAGGGCTTAAGCATCCAAATTAGGGTTTCCTTGTTAGATAACCCTAATAGTCTCACTATATATAGAACCCTTAAGGCTAAAAAACGTGGGGAACTTCTCTTCTAGGGTTAGAACACGTTTTGGGAAGCTTCTATCCTCTCTCCTCTTCATCCTCTTGCTTATGGTGTTTGTGAACCATTATAAGAGTGACATTTGTGACTCTAAGCTTTCTAAAGTCAATACAAGGAGGAATTGGGATTGTTATTGCTACATAACAATCAAGGTAATATCTTAAACCTAATTATATGTTAATATCGATTTCCATATGTTAGAATTAGGGTTTATAGTATTGGATTACTTGCATGTACAATACAGAAACCTAGATCCAAGCATTAGGGTTTGTATGAGCACATAGGATGTTCTTATAACCAAAAGCCATCACAACACACTCGGTTCATTAAGTCAAGGAACACCTCTAGTGCATTTGTTAATCCAAAAGGCATCACTACAAACTCGTAGTAACCATAACGAGTTCGAAAGGCTGTTTTGGGAACACCTCCTTTCAAGACTCGTAGCTGATGATACCTGTATCTCAAATCGATCTTTGAGAAATAACTCGCTCCTTGGAGTTAGTTAAACAAGTCGTCAATGTGTTGTAGGAGATATCGGTTCTTGATAGTGAGCTTGTTGAGTTCTTGGTAATCGATGCACATGCGGAAAGATCCATCCTTCTTCTTTACGAACAGAACTGGTGCTCCCCAGGGTGAGAAGCTCGGTCTGATGAATCCTTCGTTGAGTAGTTCGTTTAATTGGCTGGATAATTCTTGCATCTCAGCTGGCGCTAGATGATATGGATACTTTGCTACTGGGGTAGATCCGCGAATTAAATCGATTATGAACTCGACTTGTCGTTCTGGTGGGACTCTTAGAAGATCTTCAGGGAAGACATCAGGGAAATAGCAGACCTCTGGAATGTCTTTGAGGTCTTTCTCTTCTTTTTCCTTATCTACTATGTTGGCTAAGAAGGCATGGTACTCCTTACGCAGGTATTTTTGGGCTTTGACACACGAGATGATTTGTAAATTGGTATTGGGTTTGTCACCATAAATGACAAGAGTTTCACCGTTTGGGAAATTTAGGCGAACGACCCTTACGTGACAGAGTATATCGGCATGGTGTAGGCTTAACTAATCCATACCGATGATGACATCAAATATCTTTATAGTGATCGACATTCGATCGATTTGAAAAGAATGTTCGTTTAGAGTTAGTGTGCAGCCTATGTACATATCGTTTGTGCTTTCTGTTCTACCGTTCGCCATTTCTACTATAGATATCTTATTGAGTGATTGTGGATTCTATTTTAGTATGTGTTTAAATTTATGACTCATGAAACTCCTCTCTGCACCACAATCAAATAGTATGCATGCATAAGCGTTATTGAGGAGAAACGTACCCGTAACCACCGTGGGATCAACTATTGCTTCATTCTGCCCTATTCCCAGTACTCTTCCTATGACGCCAACATTCCTTGCCTTAGGGAAGTCCCTATTGTAGTGTCTAGCCTCACTACATCTATAACACGCCTGGCCCACCCCGACTCCAGGGACTAGGGTGATTGGTCGTGCCGGTGCCTTACAGAAACGGGTAGTGTGCCCTTTTCTGTTGCAGTTGTTGCAGTGCATCTCCCGAAAATTTCCATTGTGATGGAAATTGCATTTTTTGCACTTCGGTAGGTTCCCAACGTATTGCTTTGCTAGTGAAGAGGTAACAGGGGAAGCAGTAGGGGTAGTAGCAGCATGGACTGCCACTATTTGTTGCTTCTTGGAAGGTTCATGTGAAAACTGACTCTTCCTCTTGTTCCAAAACTTCTTCTTGCTATTGTTGTTGGTACTTATATTGTTGTTCTTGTTTCCTATGGCTTGCTCCGGGATAGCAGTTGCGAAGCCTTGATAGATTCCATGGTCAAAGAGAGCTTGTGCCAACTGTTTGGCGCTATCGAAAGTGACTGGTTTGGAAGCTAGTACACTTCCTCGAATCTAGGGTGACAGTCCCCAGATGTATCTTTCGATCTTCTTGCTCTCTAGAGCAACCATCCCTGGGCAAAGGATTACTAAATCACTAAACTAGTGGTATAGGTTGTGATGTCCGAGCCTACCATAGTAAGGCCCTAAAGTTCCTGCTCTAGCTTTTGTACTTCTCCCCTTGGACAGTACTCTTGCATTAACATTTGCTTTAGATTCTCCCAGCCCATAGAGTTTGCCACTACCAGAGTTAGTGACTTGATGTGGCCATTCCACCACGTCCGAGCTCTCTCGGAGAATGTACAAGCAGCAAATTTTACCTTGCTAACTCCCAGACATGCACAAATCTAGAAAACCGATTCTTTTTTTTTCTATCCATTGTGATGGAGCCATTATCCCTCCAGATCCATTAAAAGTTAGGGGCTTGCTATTTGTGAAGTCCTTGAAGGTGCAATCCCCTGAACGACCTTGACGTTGGTTATTTGGAGAGCTATTTACGCCCCCTCCGGATCCATTATTACTCATCTGTGTCATTGCTGCTGTCACTGCAGCTGTTACGGCAGCTATCAAGGCGACATTATCCGTTGATGGAGGTGGTGGAGGTGGAGGTGTTGTGTTGTTGACACGGCGTGTAGATCTACAGGGTGGCATCGTGCTGCTAAAGAAATAGAATGAAGAACATAAGTCTTTAAGGATTGGAAGCTGTGTGTTAATAAATTTTCTATTTTTATCAATTTATGAATTTGACTGACCTACCCAAGGTTTAGAGTTTGACTCATAATAAAGGTTCGCATAGTGATAGATAAACTTATGAATCTGAGTGGTATTTAAAGAATTAACACACAAAGAAATTTCTTCATATATATTAAACATATGTTGAGTTACATTTCAAGTTAGGAAAATTTCGACCCTTCTAAGGGTCTCCGATACAGAAGTTAAAGAAAAGTAAGACTTTTAGCTGAGTTCGTATTCTATAACAAAATTTTGGGATTTGGGCAAGTTCTACTTGCGACGTAGGTTGCGCTTGGAGCTCGACTCCGTGTCTGATTGCTTTGCTTCCATAAGGCGCCTATCGAAGGCGGCTTGCTGTTCCCTTATCTCAGAGAGCGCTGCAATCAGTTGTGCTTGGAATGTGTCGGCACGGAGTTAGGCGTCATCCTGCACCCTGTTCAGTCGACGAATTTCAGAAGTGTGAACTTGTACTCCCATGCTGACTTCACGAATCTAGTTAGCTTGAACCCCAGATTGATAGACTGGTTGGCTAGTTTGCCGAGTGCTCGGTCGGCTGAAACTCCATTCCTAACGTCGTAGAAGTCCCGACACATACCGTAGGGAGTACGTAATCCTTGCTGTTGGCTCCAATGGTGAAGGTGACTTCCCCAAATGAGATTTGGTCCCTGAAAGTTTCTCCTAACTGCGGGAGGTTGAGCGACTGGTGGGTTGAATACTTCTGGTTCTGAGTTTGTCCCAGAGTCATCCCCTTCCTCCAACTCTATAGGTTCTTCATCCTCTTCGGGGTCCTCCTCTACCCATCCTCCATCGCCCTGATTTGGGTAATAGGGATCCCCTGGTGGGTGGAATCCGACCATTGTGTCTGTGCGAGAATAGAGATATGAGGATTGTCTAGAAATTAAAACATGTACATCTAAATATGTAAGTTAAACTATTGTATTTACCAAATACTCCTATAGTATTTAAGTTTGTATGTTTGATACCAGTGTCATTTTGGTAAGTTTTGACTTGTTGCTCACTATGACCATTCCCCGATATACATTAGTCTTATCTCGGATAAATATAGTTGATCAAGCTATATTCGTCCCAAATCCGATTACATATTCTGAGGCCTAGTCGTAGTGTCCATCTTGTCTTAATACTTCTTGTATAGTTCTAACTATGAAAAAGACTCGTTGTATACATGTATTTGTGCTTTTACGACCAAATTAATTTAAGCTAAATGAAACGCGGTTTAGGTGTAAAAATGTCATTGTCAGAGAGTTTTAGTCCCTACGCATTTATAGTTTGTATATCATATGTGGTTCAATATACTTAGTTCACTATAAACAATGCTCTGATACCAATCTGTCACACCCCCAAACCAAAACGGCGGAATCGTTCGGGGTGGATGACTTCATGTAGTATCGTAACAGTTGAATACATAGTAAAGAAAGTAAAACAACCATCATATATATATATATATATATATATATATATATATATATATATATAATTTAAAAGTTACATTGTTGAATGATACTTGTTCAAAACAAATTACATTATGATGACAAAATGAGTGTTAAACTAACGCCTTAGCATCACTTCTCCAAAAGTTGGGGTTTACCTGTATTACCGAATCCCTAAGAAATACAAGTAGTTTTGAAAGAGTGTCAACAATTAAGTTGGTGATTTCATAAGCGTTTATGTATAAAATTTGTAAGTTTGGTATAAAATCAATGAGTTTGTTTCGGAAAAATCCGATATTTTTCCATGAGTGTGTGATAGTTTAAAAGTTCCAAACTGTAATGCATTAGTAGTTTTCATGCCTAGAATAACATATTTATGTACGTATAAAATCACTAAGACATTTGATAACCCCGTAAACCATTGTGTTTTTAATACTCCATGTGAGTTTTATAACCATGCTGTCACACCCCCGAACCAGATGATGGAAACGTCCGAGGGCTCGCGTAACTTAAATTGAATATCAATACAATGA
Source organism: Lactuca saligna (assembly GCF_052625555.1). Taxonomy (NCBI): domain Eukaryota; kingdom Viridiplantae; phylum Streptophyta; class Magnoliopsida; order Asterales; family Asteraceae; genus Lactuca; species Lactuca saligna. Next base: position 88,080,023 of record NC_136425.1, read on the forward strand.
ATATACATGAATCATAACATAAACATCACCATGCATCAATATATTATAACTGACATTGTTCACATCAAGTACATTGTTTTAACATTACAATTCCATACATAAATTGTTTGATAGTTTTTATAAGCAAAAACACACTGATATACTTGGCACTTATTCCTCAGCTTACCTGTTGCCTGAGAATACAAGTTATTTTGAAAAAATGGTCAACATATGGAATGTTGGTGAGTTCATAAGCATGTTTGGTATGAGAATGTTTTGTGTAGTTTGAACGAAAGCAACCCAGAAAATCCGATATTTTCTGAAAAGACCATTGTTTAAAAAAAAGTGTCAAGATCCGTAAATATATGCATAATGATTACAAAACATGTATAACTGAAAAAAAAAACTTTGTATTAACGTACAAGTGAAAATGTTGAACTTTCCCGGAAAACCAATGTTTTCCAAAATAAAACATATCATATAACGGTTTGAATGATTATTCATCATGTGAATGACTTTGAATAACCTTGTTTACTTGGTTTACATTGGATTTATTTATGTGAGTCGTTATAACCATGCATGATAATGACTAGTTCGTCTGTCTTGGCACTCTGGTGAACGCCGAAATTGATCTTAAGATTTTGTCACCCTAGACTGGCCGAGTCTAACTGTAGCGAACAACTGAGGTGTGGGGGAGTCACCCCCGTATAGATCTATACACAAACTCTCGCTCTCCTTCCAGGAGGCTTTGATTATAACTACAGACTACGATCGACACACGTTGGTGCCACCCATTATTACTCACTAAATCCCAAATTGACTTTGACTACTATTGTTTATCGACCTGTATTTGTTTACTTTGATTACGCATAAGCCTAACAACGAGAAGAAGAGGAAATACAAAGCCCTACTACCTTCGTGAGTTATTTTAGGTTGTTGGATATACGAAGGACATGTTGGCCCATTTCGTATTTGACTACTTGGACCTTACTAGCAATGCTAATGGGCCACTAAGGCCCAATAGCACTTAGAAGCCATTGAGGGTTCCTTCAATATGAAATCGGGTCATAGAAGGCCCAATAACATTTATAATTACCCCTTGGGCCCAAAAAACCATGTTAATGAGCCACAAAGGCCCAATAAGCATGTTTGGAACTTTCAAGCCCAAAGAATTTATTGTTTACTTGGTTTGGGTATAGTATAGTTGTCGGAATGTTTAATTGAACAATTGTTAAATTTGTATCGATACGAGACCGATATTCGGAATTTATGTATATTCATCTGGCCATTTTTCATAAGTTGTGGTTTGGTATTTTTGACCCAAGTATCTTAATAATAAAATAATTGACTCAAATATTGGTTTGACCATTTCAGCCCTTGTTGGATAAAATGATAATTTTAGCCCCTCATATATATAAAAAGACATTTTAGGCCCTAAAACCATTTTCTTGTCATTTTTGACCCATAGACTTTGTTTAAGTGGTGGTTTTAGCTCAAAATTTTTGTTTATCAATTTCAGACCTTCCAGAAAATTATTTTACGGCTAACATCCAAACTTTTTGCAACTTTTACAATTTTGACCCAAAATCCAAAAACTTTACATTTTTTATCCTTTTTGTTAAAGAAAAGCATTTAAACCCCTGAAATGATTTCTTTTACCCTTTTTATCACCTGTTTTGAGAAAATTTTCATTTTAGCCTTTTGAAAATCGGATTTTTCGCAACCTAGGGCTTAATGGGCCGAAAAGCCCAAAAATTGGCCCACTGAGCTATTATTTACATTTCAAGTCCTTTGAAGAGCATTATTGTCACAAAAAACATTTATTTTAACTTTTTTGACTCTTTTGAACCTCAAAAAAACCGTGAATAGCAACTTTTCACCCAACTTTTGTTTATTTGACAATTTAAGCCCAAAAATGAGTTTTATGTTACAATGTTTTTTATAATAATCTTAGAGATTAATATTTTGACTTGTTTAGTGTAATATAACTTGGATCATGTTTGATTTTCTTCTTATAGCATAGATCTCGATATTTGTACTCTTTTTGTTGCATATTTACCACATAAACACATACAATCACACATACATGCATAAAATCATACATAGCACACACATACACATAGATCTACACATTTTTCTTGTATTCTCCCCCATAAAACTAGTAAAAACCGAAAAAGAGGGGTATTAACTCACATTTGCTTGTTGTTTTTGATTTAGAAAGAAGAAATGAAGAAAACTTGGTCCTAGCAAGCCTTCTTGGAAGATCTTGAACTTAGATGTGTTCTAAGATGTAAGATCACGAGTTTGGAATAGATTAGGAGTAGGTTTTTGATGAAATGAAGTAGTTAGATCATAGATTTAAACATCAACTTACCTTAGATGATGATTTTTGTGAAGTAATCTCCTTGAAAATGTCACACCCCCAAACCAGAACGGCGGAAACGTTCGGGGGTGGAGGACGTCATATTCAGTATCATAACAGTTCATAGAAAGGAAAGTACACACCACCATATATATTAAAGTTTCCAAAATGTTTACATAATTGTATTCGTTACATGTTCAAAAGTTAAATACATAAACATCTTTCAAAAGAAGTATTTAACGTCAGTACGTTAATCCCCAAAAGTTGATTTCCAAATCTGCTTAGCGGTTCCCTGAGAATACAAGTTATTTCAAAGAGAAAGTGTCAACAATTAAGTTGGTGAGTTCATGAGTAGTGTTTTGAGAAAATGCACGCCATTCGAAAGTTCGTGTATGTTTTCCAGAAAACGCAGTATTTCAAATGTAAAGAGTTGTGATTTGTTGTGTTGAAAGTCAATGTATTAGATCCAAAAAATCCAATATTTTCCTAATGGTTGAGATATGAATTGTTGTGTTTTCCAAGAAAAACCCTTATTTTCTTATAAAAGTATGAAATGCATATGAATGTTTGTGCTATAAGTTGTAAATAAGTGCACCAGGAAAATCCCTTATTTTCCTATTAGTTGTTTGGTTTGTATACAGGAAAAACCCTTATTTTCCTAACAAAACTGGTAGTCTCTAAGACCGAAAATCGCAAGCAACCGACGTTCTTAAAAGTTGTGTCATAGTTTTATATAATAAAGCTATATGAAGATCGCATTTGTTAGATGAAGAATAGTTTTAATAGCTACTCGTTCATAAAAGCATAATACCATAATAATTGTATATTCGATGAGTTTTATAACCATACTAAACATAATATGCCTGTAGCGACGTTCTTCAGGCGTCGTAGCGTTATGACAACTGTCACCCCAAAGGACGGACTGTAGCTAACAGTCAGGGTGCAGGATCCTGACTTCCCGTATAGATCTGTACACATTTGACACGTTCTCCTAACGGGAGACTCTGGTTATAGACAGGACTTAAACATTACTTTCTAATAAGAAAGTAGTGTTTGAAGATATACACGTCTCATGGATTCTCAACTAAGTCTGTATTAAAGTGATAGTTTTGTATGCAAAGTTTATCCTTTATCACAATGTTTGACAAAGCATAAATCATAAGTTTTTAGAATGTATAAAACGACTTAGAAACGAAAGGTACTTTGAAATCACTATATACTTTGCATAAGTATAATGCACGCAAAGTATGACAAGAGTTTTCCATAGTAGTAATGAATTCCAAGTGATTTATTCGATAAAACAAGTGAAGTGAAACTTTATAAAATACACGATAATAACCGTATGTTTACTTGTATTCCCCCCTAAAAGAGTATAAAAGCATTTAAAATGTATTTAAAGTGTGTTTGAAAGGGGTATGAACTCACTTGATCGATTGAAGAAAGCGTGATGAAAACCGAGCAGAACTTCTACTCGAGAAAGCGGATCTCTCGAGATTCTCGGGAAATCTCAGGAGTGTAAAACTTTCTTCCCACCTTGGATATGAAAACCGGGCCTTTGGGATGATTCCGAGGGTTGAAACGCAGAGCTTCGACGTGAGAAAGGAAGGAAATTAGCAATTTTGGCCGGCACCCTCGCATCTCTATTTATAGGGGTCTGAGAGGTTGCGTTACGCGGGGCGTACTAAAGTACGCTCTGCGTACTCATGCGTCATGCATGAGCGCATCCTCGGTCGAAACATTGGAGCGACGTGGACGAACCGGAGCCTAGCATCTGAGTACGCTGGGCGTACGAGGGATCGGACCGCTGATTCGTTCTTCGGATAATACCGGGTTTTAATTAAATTTATATTTTAATTAATTAGCAAACTTCAAAAATTCATATCTTTCTCATTCGAACTCCGTTTTCGATGTTCTTTATATCCACGCGAAGGTGAGACTATGATCTACAACTTTCGTTTAGACTCCGTTGGCTAGTTTTGACTTTATTTTTAATATTATATTTTTAATAGGTCGGGACAGGAAAAGTCCGTTAAAGTTCCATAACTTCTTCATCCGACGTCCGTTTTCGTCAGACTTTTTACCGTTGCGCTAGTATTGTTGAGCCCTTTGATTATCATTTAGATTGTGTCGGCTAAAAGTCTCTCGATCTCTATTTCGAGTTTTTAGTTGTCTACTGTTATATCTGTAACTTAGAAAAATCACAACTTCCTCATACGAAGTCAGATTTGGATGTTCTATTTATGTACGTTTACGGTTTGATGATATCTAAAATTTTCATTACCTAAGGCCAAAAACTATTGTATTGAAACTTCGCGTTTTACGTTTATCAGTATTGCCGGTTTTGCCGAGAATCTTCGATTGGCCATAACTTCTTCGTTATAACTCGGATTTTAGGGTTCTTCATATGTATGAAAACCTTGACACGATTCCTACTACTTTATTTAACCCATATAAGGTTTTAGGAAAGTTTAATTTTTACCTATATTTGACTGATGTTATATTTCATTGTCTCGAAATATCGGGTTGTCACAGAAAAGCTCCTAAATCTCGAGAATTTGATGAAGACGAGTGAGGATATTCTTGAGAGAGTTTGTTTTAAAGATTGGATGAAATGTGTGTGTAGGTGTGTGTCTTCAACCGAGAGAAAAAGAGAGAGTGTTGATGAGATGGTTACTTGGAAACATGGGATATTGCATGGAGAACCAAGATATCACAAGGAGGTGGTAATCCTAAAGTCAACTCTTCCTCCCATGTGTGGCTTGGGCCGAGAGGAGGAGAAAGGAGAAAGGAAAATTGGGCTTTTTGTTCTTAAGTCCATCTTATGACCCAATTAGGTGATTTTTGGCCCAAAATAAATCAAGGGATGATTTTTATGATCCATTAGGGCTAATTAGCTTTGTTATGGCCCAATAAGGTCCATTAGGGCATTTTATTTAATCCTAGGCCCATTATGGCCCAAAATGTTAAAATAAATGGAAGTGAGTCCAATTAGAGTCCATTTAAGAGTTCTAAGCCCAAAATAGTCAAATTGGAAGTTTATTGGCCCATTAGGCCCAATAAGGAAATCCTACTCCATAATGGACTTAAACTAGGATTTCTAGGGTTTCTAATTCTTTGTTAACTATTTGAAGTGCTTGCATAGAGCGTTTGATGAAAATTCATTGTTATTGAATAAGCATCATACATGCTTTCACATTTTTTGTTCACAAAGGTTGTCATTGTTGTTGTTATAGGCATCCAAATTCCTAGTTGTGACACATGCTATTGACTTAGACTACCTGTGACAACGTTCTTCAGGCGTTGGAATGATATGACGTTTGTAACCCTAGACCTGCCGGTCTAACTGTAGCTAACAATTTAGGTGTGGGATTGTCAATCCTGTATAGATCTATACACAAGTATCACGCTCTCCCTACAAGAGATTTTGGTATATAATATAGGGCTTTAATGGAATACTTGAAAGTACGTGAAGTTGAATGTCTCACAAAACTTAGTATCAAATAGATTTATGTATGAAAAGTCCATTTGTTCTTGTATATGAAAGTATTTCCTTGATATAGTACTTATAGTATGTAAAATCTCCTGAATATCTAGTAAACTATAATTATTATAGTTTTTCAAAAGTGTGTTTCATTTGTATGGTAAACCCTAGAGTAGTGTCGAATTTGTATGTAAAGTATAACATTATTGAAAATTTATACTCAAAATATAAATTAAGTGTTTGATATTTATACAACAACATGTTTCATTTCAAAATGGACAAATTTTTATCGTGATATGTTGCATGAGAACGTTTTCGTATGATAGTTATAAATCACATATGATTGATTATAACAAAAAGTATAGCAAAAGATTTATGTGGTTCATACGAGGATAATCGTGTGTTTACTTGTATTTCCTTCCCTTAAAAGTGTATAAAAGCATTTACAAAGCATTTGAAAATGTAGTTATAGGGGTATGAACTCACTTGATAGATTGAAGAAAGTGAGACGAAAACCAAGCAGAACTTTGACAGGAGAAAGCGGATTTCTCGGGATTCTCGGGAGCGTAAAACTTCCTTCGAGACTTGGGTATGAAAACCGGGGATTCGGGATATTTCTTGCACGTAACATGGAGTAAAAACGCAAGAGAAGGAGAGAAAATGAGCAATTATGCCCGGAACCCTCGCATCCCTTTTATAGGGGGGCTGAACCGCCTCGGTACGCTGGGCGTACGAGGTTACCCCAGGCGAAATAGACGTCATTGCTTACGCACTTCGGATGGAAGGGCTTCTGTCCGATGGGAGAGCCTGTGGCCGATGGGACGAGGCTCCTATCCTCTGGTACGCGGGGCATAGTCCTTTACGCGAGGCGTAAATGGATTTTTCCAACTTCTAAATTGCATAACTTTTGCGTACGAGCTCTGTTTTTTGCGTTATTTATATCCACGGGTAGGTGAAAATGTACTCTACAACTTTCATTTAGACTTTGTCGGCTAGTTTTGACTTTATTTTAATTATATTATTTTTAACAGGCTGGGACACGAAAAGTCCGTTAAAAATCCGTAACTTCTTCATTCGATGTCCGTTTTCGACAGACTTTTTACCGTTGTACTACTATTGTTGAGGTCTTTGATTCTCATTTAGGTTGTTTCGGCTAAAATCGCTCGATCTCTATTTCGAGTTTTTAGCTGTCTACCGCTATACCGAAACTTTGAAAAATCATAACTTCCTCATACGAAGTCAGATTTGGGCGTTCTTTTTATGTATGTTCCTAGTTTAATAATATCTACGACTTTTATTTAGATACCTAAAGCTAATAAGTATTTTATTGAAATTTCTCGTTTTACGTTTAACCTTATTGACGGTTTTTGTTGTGAATCTTAGGTTGGTCATAATTTTTTCGTTATAACTCGGTTTTTAGTGTTCTTTATATTTTTGAAACTCTTGACACGATATCTATCATTTATGAAATCCAATAGATGACTTTTGAACATTTTATTTTTGATAATAATTTCATTATATCAAAAAAGGTTACAATTCTTGACTTTTTAGGTCATTAGAGATTGATTCGAAATATTGAGTTGTCACAATAAATGCTATAATGCAATATGGAAATTTGTTTAAAGAACTAGTGAATTTTCAGATGTGGGTAGTATGAGTCGAACAATTATATTTATTCAAGAGGATGTAAAAATCACCGAGTTTCAAGAAGAAATTTTCGTGGGAATCTTGAGTGTCATTTCCCTATTAGGAAGTCTAGGGGGGCTCGTGGTTCCGATGCACTTGACCGAAAATAGACAATGGGGATAGTTACAATTATATTTCAGGTCAAGTAATGGGTCAAAATGGGTTTGGAAGGAAATGAAAGAAGACAAATGCCATGTCATCCACTCTTATCTGATGTGTTTAATTGTTATGCCAACTAAGCAATTTTTAATCCAAATCATCTTTTCACCCACAAGAGCCGGTTACTATAGGTTGGATTTGAACAAAAGTTATACTTGGTTAGTGTTTTTTTACGATATCTTTAGGTGGATGGTATTTTTTAAACATACAAAATTTTAATTGTGTTTTTGAACATTTTTGAAACATCCTTACCATTATAAGTTATTTTCTCTATTTTTTATAGAAAAGAATAAAACGGGTTAGTTTAACTCTTTAATATATTGCACATCAATCCTATCCGGTAAAGCACTTCAAAATGGAATCAAACTCAGTTTCATCTCAAAAGATTTATTCTTGTGATGCATGTTGTTCAAAAAATAAAAATATTAGCGTCATTAAGATGACCTAGTGGTGATTACTTTATATGAAACACGGTAAAATAAAGTTGAATCAAGTTTTAATATCAAAAACTTCAATCTTGTGTTGACCTATACTTCAAAAAAAAAATTCTGGCCTAATCACATATATGTGTTGAACAGGTTGGTCTTGTATATGGGTATCTCTTTGTTGAGAAAAAAAATGGTGCATTTGAGGTTTGCTCCAATCTTAAACAACATATTGTTAAAGCTCACAGTTGATCCATCTTCGCAAAGTTTTTTTTTCTTCCACAAATAGGTCGAGTGAGTATATTTGTCAGTTGTCCCTACACTGACGTTTAATTGATTACCCATCAAACACTTTTGGTCCATCCTTAGTGGGTTATAACGTACTCTTAGAAAATAATCTTATATAAATTTATCAATTAAATTGTGTTTATAACTCGGTTTATCCAAAACTAGATTAACTAAAACATGATACATTTAAATTGAAAATATAACCCTAGGTGTACGGTTGATTGCAATATTTAACAATATTATTGCATTCACCAATGGTTTTCACTTAAATTTGATATATATTTGAAAAGTATAAACGTTAATATATGTGAAAATGGTATTTCATGTCCAAATCTTTATATTCTATTCTCATAAATGAAAAAGTTTAGTCTCTTATTGATAAGTGTCATTATATTAGAAATTTTCACTAATATTATATGTTTTATATCATGACAATTGTTAATATATTAATTTTTCATTTTAAATTTTAAATTTTAAAATTTCCATCTTAATTAAATTAAATTTTAAATTTCAAATTTAAAAATTTTTCACTTTAATTATACTAAATTAATAAAATCTAGATTAAAAAATAAAATAAAATTAATACAAATTATAAGATGATATATCTTTACATATTTATTTAAATCAACGATTATAATTTTATATAAATAAAAAATATATTTGAAGTAATAATTTATTTAAAATAATTGATTCATAATTTTGATTTTTTAATATAAACATTTAATTAATTTTATAACCGTAATGTCACGAGTTATAAACTAATTGATTATAAAAATGAATCCGTAATTTTGCTTCCTAATTAGGAGAAAGGTTGATTCCACATTTAATTTTGTCTGTTGTTGGTTTAGTAGTACAAATGGAACAATTGTCTTTAACTGGATTTTTTTGATTATGTAACCTTATTTTGGCTATACTTTTAAAAAAAAAAAATTCTAGCCTCTATGGTTTTTAATTTTATATGGCTGTTCAAAATAATATATTGCTAATTAGTACTCTAAAATTTTAATCTAACTATACTAATAAAAAATTCGTGTTTTTGTATTGTGTTCTGATTAGTGCTCCTAATTAATGTCATACCACTTGTTAAACTATTGATTCATTTTTTTAAATTTTAAATCTTCCACTTTAATTATATTAAATTAATAACATTAAAATAAAAATAAATTAAATTAATATAAATTTTAAAATGATATAATTTAAAGTATTTATTGGAATCAACAATTATAATTTTAAATGAAGAAAAATACATCTCTTAATTACTAGTTTATTTAAAACAATTAATTAATAAATTTAAATATTTTATTATTATTTAATTAATTTTGTAACCGTAATTATTATTGATTATAAATGAAATTTAGAAGTAAATACATAATTTTTATAGTAAATGCTATTTTAATTAAGTAAACTACGAAGATAAGTACTCACACCAATTTGATCAACTTTATACTCAATATAAAAATAAAACACAAATAATGTAAAAGAGTAAAACATTTGGTGAGATGTAGAAAATTATCAGTGAGAATCAAAAGATCATATCGTGATTATCAACGTCAATGTTTGAAAGCCACCATTGTGACCCCACTTGCGTATAAAGTCACATCCAGAAATTATATAGTATTGCTGAATCATTAAAGCTATTATTTGTGTTACATTATTGTATTTTACATATCTTGAATAAGCAAATAAATAATGGGGGTGATTTTTCAATTTATATATTAAAAAAAACGTAACAGTATTAATGGAAAATAAAAATTAACATAAAATTGATTAAAATAGCAAATAAGATGACACTGACAAATATAACGACCAACTAAAATAATAGGGTGATTTTTCAATTTATATATTAAAAAAAACGTGACATTATTAATGGAAAATAAAAATTAACATAAAATTGATTAAAATAGCAAATAAGATGACACTGACCAATATAACGACCAATTAAAACATCATGTTCATGTTGCTATTAGGGATTACTTTGTATTATTATAATAAATAAATCTAATCTAATAAATCAAAATACTTTGTGCCATGTTAATTTTTCATTAGTTTTTATTTGTTATTTTGTTGTATTTTTAAAATAAATAATTGTTGTATATCAATTTATGGTTTTTTTATTTTTTAAAATTAGAAAACCATATATATATATATATATATATATATATATATATATATATATATATATATATATATATATATATATATATATATATATATATATATATATATATATATATATATATATATATAGTAAGGGGGTATTTGGATAGGAAAAAAAAAGCTGCTTATTGCTTATTTCCACAATAAACTAATTTAAGTGTTTGGATAAAATTCAGCTTATTAGGCTAAATAAGCTAATTTTAATAAGCATCTATTCTCATGCTTATTGCTTATTGCTTATTCCCACCACAAATAAGATATAAGCAATAAGCTAAAAATCTAATCCAAACACCCCTAAATGTAATTAATAAGATATTAAATTAATTATGTTTCTTATTTTCTTATTTTAAATCATAACCAAAAAGGGAAAAAAATCATTAATAGTTTCAATCATACATATCATAACAAACATCCATTATATTAAGGAATTTGAAATTGACATCTATGCTTTTATCTTTAAAAAAAAAAAAAAAAAAGCCCTCAACGTTTTGTATATCGATTTAAACATGACAATAGATTTTTATCAAGTATAAGTTGAATCATCTTGTCTATTATATTAAATGTAAACCACCATATCTTTATTTTTTATAATAATATATATGATTCCATATAATAATAGATGCATATAATTCATAACAACAACTAAAAAGTTTTTCTAACTTATGATAACTAATGATATAATTGATTTAACTGAAAAGTTTTGTCTATATAATAACAATGAAATATTTTACTCATACTTCATTCTAATTTCTTTTTATTTACTAACACATATTTTCTTCTTTTCATTTTTGTTATCTCCAATATATATATATATATATTAGTGCTTTAAAAGGCACGCCATGACGTGTGCCAAGACGCGCCAATGCGTGAGGCGTGGCTTCGCCGTTACGAAAAGCCTCATAACATTGCTGTTAAGCGTGGCGCCTGACAACACGTGATATGACATATCATGGCGCCTTATGGCATGTTATGACGCATGTTTTTTGCGTTTGAGACACATTCTTTTTGCTATTTGTTATGTGTTTTCTAATTGGGGATACAACTATTGTATTATTTGTTAGCTTTTTGTTATTAGTTATTGATATAACAATTCTAAAAAGTAGTTATATTTAATAAAAAATTATATTTATGTGGTAATATAATTCTAAATTAATACAAAATTGTCGGCTTACATCACGCCTTAAAAAATGCCTTGGCTCGTTAAGCTTGAGGCTTGGTCTTGCTGCCATGCCACACCCCACGCCATTTAGAACCTTATATATATATATATATATATATATATATATATATATATATATATATATATATATATATATATATATGCGTGTGTGTGTCTGATTTTTAAGCTTTTGGAGTGTTTTGTGTTTACTTTTGAAGGAAATAAGAGTATTGTAGAACCACTTTGGAGTTCAAATTAGTGTAGATCCAGAATTTGCATCCTTCCATCCATCTCCAGAAGGTATAAAGTTTCTATCTTGATGCTAATTCATGTTAAATCTAGTATGGTCTTGAGATTGTAAGCTTTTGTACCTACAATATTGGTTTTTGTAAGTGTGGATTATTCCAAAACATGTGAGTTTTCTGATGTCTTTGAGTTGGAAGAATCAAAAAAATGAGAGCTTCGAGACTCTCATCCTTTCATGCATGATTTCTTGAGCAAAAGATGATTATGTGAGCTTAGGGTTTGGTTTGTTGCACTCTATAGCCATGAAAATTAATAAAGTTAGAGACCACATTAAGATGTTCATTTAGATTAGATCAGAAGGATTAAGGAGTTAACGTTTTGTATTAAGAGCATAAAAGAGTTTTTTGGGTATCATGGGTACTATGCTGAGCGTAGCTCTACACTAAGCGCATAGCAATGTACCACGTTGAGCATTATGTTAGACCGTTGACTTTTTTGACTAGTTTGACTTTTGGCCAAATTATGATTGAATTAATTGTTTAGCTAAGAACTAGTTTTAGTTTGGTATTATGTAGCTTATGTTAGCTTTTATATTTCTGACGTTTGTTGTGAGCTTTTGCTTGTTAGCTTAAGTGTGTTTTCTGTTCCTAGTCATGCTCTTGTCAGAGTGTTAGCATGTTATCAAGAACATGGATCTCTCACTCGACTCTAGTTCTAACAAGGAAGATGTGGTGTGTATAGTTAGCTAGAGCTTGAACAGGAGAATGGTTCCTAAAATACCATTGTTTATTGTGTGTATGTGTATGTGTATATATATACACACACAAATATGATGATATGGGAATTATTAGAAATGCATGCTAGTAGATAAGCTAAGGATCTTTCAGGAATGGCATGTTAAAGTTGTCGAATATTTCAGATGCCTTATGGCTTATGTATTGCCTGATAGATTAATTGTTTGACTGTTGATTGCTTTGTGCTATTTGAAACTAACATTATTACTATAGTTTTTTAGTGTATGCATCATGGTTGTACATACTAAGATCTTATAGCCCGATGAAGTTTGATTTAGCCTGATTTCATGTTCCTTGTCTGGTTGTAGGCTTGGGGTAGAATCAATTATTCAACCATCTATTGAATCCAGTGTTATGTATGATTAGCATGCACGAGGAAACTGTAGAGTTAGTGAAGGTTTCATGAGTTGGTGTGGTTGTTAGAGTGCCAACAAAGGTAAGGAATTGATAGTTTCTCTTGAGAGAATGATTATAGGATGTATACATGTACTAGTTTCTTTGGGCCTAGTGGCATAGGAATTCATGGCAACCCTCTGAAACAAATACGGGTAGGTATGAAAGGTAGTTTGAAGTCGTACTACTAGAAGCACAAGACTCGTATACGTATCGAGTAAGTCATGAGTTCCGATGGATCAGTGATTGATTAATGATGTGCTATAGTATAATGTGAATTTTCTAACATGTTTTGATTTAATTTCAGTATGGTACAACACTACCGAAAGTGTATCCTGTTATCGTGTTGCCGATATTTTGTTTATGGTTGCTTTGGATAAGGGTGAATTTGGTGTTTGTTTAGGCTTATATGGCAATATAATTTTAGAATTGAAGGGTACAAATCTGTATGACTTAGTTTATCTTAAGTTGTTAAGGACCTTGTTAGAAGTAGTCTCAGTATGAGTTATGGGACTCTAGTAGGGAGCGAATGTAATGATCGACCCATGGATTGTAGCCCGAGGATGGGTGGTTGGCTGGTGGTTGGGATGTCATTCTCTATGATGGGATTGTGTTCTTTCATCCTCCCATGTTTGAGGTGGAAGGGATTGAAGGTTTGTCTTTCATTAGATGTAAGAAAGGGAGGATGTTCTCCACATCATTGTCTGCCTCAAGGAGGTATTAATCGGTACATGGTGAATCGTTTCCATCTTACAACAATGGAATATTCTCAACTGTTTTTTTTTGGTTCAGTGAACTAGGTGAAAACCATGTCGCAAGTCATATGTGTCACGTAGTTTTGAGAAGATCGGGTGTATCCGAGGAGGCATTGAGATGTTCCTGATCCAGAAAGGAAAGTTCTATTAATATGCAGACTTTATTAGTGCTAGTGTTAGAGAACCTACAAGGGGTTCTTTAAGTTTTAGAGGAGGATAACTTTGTGGGTAAATTCTTCAAATATAAGTTTCGGTTGCATAAATTTCAATTCATAAAGTTCCTCGTCAATCTAATGGTATTTTGATCGATTTTGCTACGATTAAGGTGGCGAAGCTAGGGGGAGTTTCCAAGATATCCATCTAGAAATCATAACTTCCTTCAAGTTAGCTGATTGTTATTACAAGGTTAGCATGTTTCGATTTGAGTCGGTCCGAGGCTTTGATGTCATATTCGATAATTGATGATGGTTCGAACCCTAAGTAGGGCACAAATTGCTGTTATGCTTGGAGGATCATTGGTTGGTTCGATTTTGATGGTTTTCGGGACAAAGAGTTAGAGGAATCTATGGCTCATATATGCTAGATTTTGGTACAGGTTTATTGTTGAATAAGAGAAGGAAAGTGGGCTAATAGTGCTCGTGGTAAAGAAGTTTATCATTTCATTTCTCAAGGATTCGTCAAAGTCCTCCATGTTCATGGGGAATTTAAGAATTTGTCAAATTGTAAGTACCAATTAAGTTTCCATTAGGCTTATGTCTTCATGAAAGCATATGTTGTTCTCGTAGTAGAGTGGTGTGAGGTAAGGAACTCTTTGTGGTCAGTAGATTCTTCTTGAAACGCCAACGATCTTGAGGAAGGATAGTTTGAGTCATGTAGGTTGTGTATTAGATAAAGAGAACATGGTTATTTTGTTGTATGGTCAGTTATCCTTGGTAGAGGTGGGTAATTTTTGCTCTATAGATAGGCTTTAGCATTCGATAAGAGTATTTTCACATGGGCTTTGTTCAGAATGTGTGGGATCATTGGGTTTAGTTGTCGATCCTTTTTCAATTGATTTGGTTATTCTATCCCTTATCAGCATCTGGGAGTCGTTCGAGGGCCTCCAAGCAGTAATAGTTGAAGGTGTGGTTGGTGCGTCGACCTTTAATCATAGTCTTTTCAGTTGTATAACTAGAGTTCAGGCTGTGTTTTACTCTTGTTGGTTTGGTTGGGGAACTGTGAGTTCTATCAGGCACAATTTGCGATTATCTTAGTAGTGGAAGTTCGAATGTTGCAATGTCCAGATATGATCTCGAGTCTACAAATGGTCCAATTCCGGCATGTCATGTCGACAAGGATGGTATTTGGATTGATTTGATCAGGGCTCTAGCAATAATATGGATAATTTTGGAATTCTTCTCAAAATTCGAAAGTTATATAGGTTTATTTTCACATTGGTGGATCTATACATCTTCATTTAAGGTTGGGAGCTTGTTTTAGTTATCAGAAGAATATTTTAGTTAGCATTTGAGGTTCGTCGTTTCGCTCGATCCGCTAGTACTTCATGCTTTATGTAACAGCCGGAATCTTAAGTATTGGTAAAATTATATTTTGGGGTGTTTTAAAGGGGGGACTCGGCGAGTTGGTGCCAGACTCGCCGAGTAGGATCGCAGACCTGGTCGCGGGTTCGCGACTGGACTCGACGAGTCAGATAGGGACTCGGCGAGTCTGCGCTGTTTAGCGAAAACCCTATCCGTTTAGGTTTGGGACGTATAAAGGGGGATTATAGGCCGTCATTGTTCGTTTTGGCCTTCTGAGAAGAACTCTAAATCGATTGTGTGCATCTAGATCAAGATTAAAGGCCATTGGTGATTTTGAAGGAGTTGTTGTGCAAAGAAGAGAAGGGCTTGGCTAAAGGAACAACAAGGGGGTCACATTCTGAGGATTGGGGACACAGAGAACACATTATCCCGGTAAGAATTCGTGTATACTCTGCTATGGTGATGTATTTAGAGGATTAGGGTTTATGGAACCCTTTTATGGATAGATTGAATGTTACCCTTGTTCCCCAAACGATTGTAACCCTGTATTAGGACCCCTGGAGGTCCAGAATATCCCATGTCTGTGCATTTCGGGAATTGGTGAAGGTTTTGGATTGAAATCCTTATGCCTTAGGTCAACATGTAAATTATAAGTCTTGGGGTGTATCATGAGCAACTAAATGAAGACCTTATGTAATGGACCAGTCGAGGAAGGCCAGACCTATGAATGGTCGGAGCAGTTATGACCTTAGGAAGCAGTTTGCGCGACTGCATGGCATGGACTCGCCGAGTCAGATGAGCAGACTCGGCGAGTAGCTTGAAGAATAACTGGGACTCATCGAGTTGTTCCTCAGACTCGGCGAGTGGAGTCGGGGTGGCCCCGCGATTCTTCCAAGAGTAACTCGTCGGGTCAAGGAGGATACTCGACGAGTAGAAGGGAAACCTTAGAGGATTGGAGGACGACTAGACTCGCCGAGTCGCCAGAGTACTCGCCGAGTCCGGTCGAGTTGACCATGGACCGTTGGCCAGAGTTGACCCATGTGTGATTTCTTAGGGTCAGTTAACGTGGAAGATAAAAATATTAATAAGAGATATATGATGTTATAGGGAGCTTGTAGCTCGGCGGATCAAGTACGAGGGATTTCAGGAGTTGCTAACTTTCAGTATCCGCGAGGTGAGTCTTCTCACTATACTGTACCCGGAAGGGTTTGACTGTGTGACCGGAAGGTCGGATATGATTTGTGTTATACGTGCTATAAATGGTAAGGCATTTGCTATGCGTGCTATGTATGCTTATACGGGCCGGAAGGCAATATGTTATGTGACTGAAAGGTCGGATATGATATATGATATATGTGCTATATGTGTTAAGATTAATGTATTAATTGTTGTGTATGTTTATGGGCCGGAAGGCAATATGTTATGGGCCGGAAGGCAATATGTTATGGGCCGGAAGGCAATATGTTATGGGCCGGAAGGCATTATGTTATGGGCCGGAAGGCAATATGTTATGGGCCGGAAGGCGATTATCTCAAGGCCTGGAAAGGCGTATATGCGTAAGTAGTATACTGGGGAACTCACTAAGCTTCGTGGTTACAGTGTTTTGTGTTATGTTGTTTTCAAGTTCTTTCAGTAACACGGGATGGCACCGGCTCGATTGTACACACCAGAGAAAGAGTTATGTTTTGGAGGATCCTGGTTTTCTATTCAAGTGAAAATGAACTATGTTTTGTAATTCAATTATGAATGAGATTTTAAACAAGTGTTCTAATAAAATGATTATTTTAAATGAAAAATTTTTCCTTGAAATTTACGGTGTTACACTTTAGGTAAGGCTGTGTTAATGAAGGAGCACAACGAACTTAAGGAGCATTGTGTTTCCCTTTAGAAAGTGTGAATTATTGGCAATCTAACAAATAATTGTTGTGTGGAGTGTAGGGCGGATTGAGTGTGATAGTCTAAGCACGCTCAGTCTAGCCTTATTGAATAGTTCTTATTTTAGTTATTTTTTTAGTTAGGGTAAGCGTTCAACAGTTTATCATATTCTTAGTTGCATGCAAGCATGTTTTATCCGATAATGCGTCGGTAGTAGTTTAGACTGTGGTATGATTGTGTGTTATAGAGTGGTATGGCTCCTGACATTGTTGGTAAGTGTAAATAAGATGTGGAATGGGTTCCTGTAGGTCGGTGGGATGATGGTCGTGTGCCTATTGACCCACTGGTTGCTGGTTAGGAGTCTTCATATCTGTGGTTGGGTGATAGCCAAAATGACGTGGAACCATGATCTTCTCTTTCCAATGGTTATATGCTGTCACGGCGTAATGTGAACCATTGTGTATTTCACTTATGTGAGTGGGACCTGATAGTTGTGTAATGGAGACCCGTGTATTGGTTTGTTAGCCATTCGCTATAGTCGGGTGTGTGAGTGGTGTGTACAATCAGCCAGAGCCAAACGGTGATTTCCCAAAATACCCTTACTTTTGTGTTATGAAATATCTATGATGCACTTTATGAGATATTATTGCATGCTAGAGACAGGCTAGGTATTTCATATCTTAGGACTAGAGTGGCCTGATTTGTGATGCCTTAGCCTAGAGTTTGTTGTTATATGTGCGTTATGCTTTTGAGTATGTGATGAGTGAGAGTATCCAGTTAGAACCCATGAGGGGTAGAGTTACAGAGTTCAGGAGTATTTCCGAGGATGAGCCGAGAAGGTGGAGTTATCACAGATAGGGAGTCCTATGTATTCTTCGATGCTCGAATGCTGCTTGCTTTGTGCTTTGTGGAACTCTCGATGATGGGAGTCAGCTACTAAGTGAGTATGACGATATTCAGGAGGTAGATGGCTGACATCATTAGGAGCTCTTCAGCAGCTGATAGCAAAGAAGTGGGAGGACGACAGAAGAAACTAGGGAGTAAACCTAGCCAGATGAGTGCGCTGGTTAAGTAGAGGGTTTCACTGGAGAGCGGGCACGTGCGATAGGATTGGTGAAAGAGCAGGTCGAGCAGCTACTTAGGAGCTCTGGGATGGTCCGTGTGGAAAGTATGGGTAGATGTGGCAGGTAGTATGGGCCCGTACTACTGAAAGCAGAGGACCCATACTTGATACAGGGAGCATTCTGAAGGTCCTAAGGAACGGATTGAGGAGTGATGCTATGGTTCGAGTACCATACATCGGAACAGGTTGAGGAGTGATGCTATGGTTCAGGTATCATACATCGGAGAAGATTGAGGAGTGATGCTATGGTTCGAGTACCATACATTGGAGCAGGTTGAGGAGTGATGCTATGGTTCAGGTACCATGCATCGGAACAGATTGAGGAGTGATGTTATGGTTCGAGTACCATACATCGGAGCAGATTGAGGAGTGATGCTATGGTTTGGGTACCATACACCGGAGCATATTGAGAAGGGATGTCATGGGATGAGTACCATGGTTCGTAGTGAATGATGCTTGTGATTATCTTATTATCCGGTCATGATCGATGAGGTAGAGGTCGGACGCTATGGGTTTTAGGCCTGTACACCATGATTGAGTATGAAGAGGCGTCCCTCGAGAGGAAAGGTGAGTGCATATCAGAGTATTTTGGTAAGGATTTAAAGGAAGAGGAAAATTTCGGTCTGAGTTGAGCAATCAGTCGATAGAGGAGAGGTTATCTTCTAGGTGGGTGGTGCTATTTTGTTCGTATGCAAGACACGGGAGGCCTGATGTTTCAGTTTTGGATTTGGGAGTACACCCTGCAGGTCGTTATCAATAATGATTTCCTCAGAGTATCAGGTAGCAGGAGTGCCGCGAGGCAGTGACTTATCGGGAGCAGACAGTCAGTTGGGACTGAGGTGGTCGAGGACCACACCACACCTAATTGAGAATAGTAGGTTGTATTATAGTGGTAGTAGTGGGGAGTTCAGTTGAGTTTTGCAGTGCAGGGAGTTTTCGTCTATGTTGGGAGTGGGTCCCTGTCCTTGGGACAATTCCGGCGTTGGAACATTGGTTGAAGAGTTGAGGTGAGAGGAACGATTATTTTGCGGTGCAGTCTATGAGCCAGGGATGTTATTGAGCAGTTGAGATGCTTAGTGTTAGATTGGTACGGGATTTGGAACGATTAGAGGCAGTCGGGATGAGAAGTTCTTGAAGAGTTAATCAGAGGTTCAGAGTATAGAGGGTTGATTGATTTCCTTAAGGGGGGAATTATCGGGCGTTGCGTAGCATTCTCCTGGAGCAGGTGCGATTTTGCTGGTGGAAAAATAGTCGTGGGTTGGTTGTGTGCTAATTGGTAATGGTTCGAACCCTAAGTGGGGGAGAACCGGGTGCAGTATGTAAAGCAAAGATTTGTCAAGAGTAGTTATAAGTGGAGTATAGAGATATGCTGTAAGAAATCATAAGACCAGAGATGTCGGTGATTGAGGAAAGGGGTCAGAGTGAGTTAATGCAGGAAGTACTTGAGGAGGAGGTCGAATGTATCCATGACAGGTGATTGGTGTTGTTGCAAGTAGATAGAGAATGATTGGGCGGCCAACTCCCGGGGTCGGTATGCGTATCCTTGTTGGGATTTTGAGTGTCGGGAAAAAGGGTTTCGGAGAATTATCAGCATATCTCATAACGTCAGCATTTTCTTGTATTCCAATGGAGAAATTAGATGCACCGAAGTTGTAAGGTGGGAAAAATGTAGATCTCATTATGGGGTTCAGAGGAAAAGTATTTTTGTGTTGATATGATGCTTGGGGCAGGAGATCAGTGGTAGTGGCAGGATCTTGTGGTGTTCTGTTGGGGTACTCTGTGGTATCCGGGTATGATATCCTTATTTCGGAGTTACTAGTGAATCCTGAATTGAATCGACGTGTGGCATATCAAGTATCTGTGGATCTAGTGGGAGTCCTTCGAGTATGGGCATCCATGGAGATTATTTGAGAGAGTGGATTTTCGCAAAGATGGGCATTTGTTACGTTGATTGCCTCCAGAGTCTGTGATGGATATTCGAGCCGTAGTACTCCCTACTCAGAGGGTGTTGTGATGCTGCGTGGAGTTGCAGTACTCACTAGATGGCAAGAGAATTTCAATGTTGGAATGTTTTCGAGCAGTGCATGATGTGGAAGAGTTGGGTTTGAGTAGCCCTGGTATTGAGCCCTTGGAGCTTGAATGTTGAGTCGGGGGCGAGACGGGGGTCTCCATCTCTGTCAGGAGATGCGGGGAGATACGCAGGGAATATGCGGAGCAGAAACCAGAGATTTGAGTTGAGACGATCCTCGGTTGT
The DNA here is from genome assembly GCF_052625555.1 of Lactuca saligna. NCBI lineage: Eukaryota > Viridiplantae > Streptophyta > Magnoliopsida > Asterales > Asteraceae > Lactuca > Lactuca saligna. Next base: position 88,100,679 of record NC_136425.1, read on the forward strand.
GTAACAACGCAAATTTTCAAATAAAATTTTCATTTAAAATAAAGTGGTTTCATTCAACCAATCATATTTATTTCATGTTCATATCAAATACAAATATAAAATCCCCAAGATCTTAATAGTAGCAGTGTGTATGCATCATGCCGGCGCCTTCCCACGGTCCTCGCTAGTACCTGAAACACATACATAACAACTTGTAAGCATAAATGCTTAGTGAGTTCCCCAGTATACCACTTACACATATACGCCTTTCCAGGCCCGGACCTTACGGTCCACAGTACAATGCCTTCCGGCCCATACGATAAACGCCTTCCGGCCCAGAGATAATTGCCTTCCGGCCCATAATATAATCGCCTTCCGGCCCATAAACATATATAACACATAATACATTTACTCTAGCACATATATCACATATATCATAGATCATACCAGACCTTCCTATCACATAATACATTGCCTTCCGGCCCATAGGAACATACATAGCATGCATAGCAACTATTCCTTTCAAACATAGCATTTATATAACACATAACATATCCGACCTTCCGGTCACACAGTCAAACCCTTCCGGGTACAGTATAGTGAGAAGACTCACCTCGTGGTAATGTAAGCTATCAACTCTTGAAACTACTCGCGCTCGATCCGTCGATCTGCAGACTCCCTATAATACCATATACCCTTATTAATACTCTTATCATTCAAGACAACTGACACTAAGAATTTACATGCAGGTCAACTTTGGTCAACGGTCAACTTGACCGGACTCGTCGAGTACAAAGGCAACTCGACGAGTCTAGACGTCCTCCCCAACTTCCCCTGTTGTTTCCCTTTCTACTCGTCAAGTATCCCTCTTGACTCGACGAGGTCCTCGTGGAAGAATCGCGGGGCCACCCCGACTCCACTCGCCGAGTCTGAAGGCGACGCGACGAGTTCCAATGAATCCTCAACTACTCGCCGAGTCTGAAGAACAACTCGGCGAGTCCCTGTAAATCTTCAAGCTACTCGCCGAGTCTGATCATTGGACTCGGCGAGTCCGTGCCATGCAGTCGATTACCTGCTCCCTGAAATATGCATGGTCCCGAGACATGCACCCATGGGACTTTCTGGACATCTAAGTATCCTATCACTGGGGTATAAACGACTGGGTAACACACAATAATCTATCAAATCCCCAAATGGGTCTCATAAACCCTAGATTCGTGTACAACACCAAAACGACAGAAATGGTCCGAGTATTACCTGGAATCGTGTTCTCTGTGTCCCCAACCTTCAGAGCTCAATCCCCTGGATCCTCCTTTGACCACAACCTTGCCTCTTCTTGCCTAACAAAGCCTTCAAGTTTCTACTAGCCTTCACTCCTGCTCCAGATGCCCACAGACGTTTAGGTTCTCCTCAATCGGCCAAAAGACGAGCAATGACGGCCCTAAATACGTTATATACGATCCAGAATCAAACGGCTAGGGTTTCTGCTGAACAGCGTCGACTCGCCGAGTCCCTAATGGACTCGTTGAGTCCAGTCGCGAATCTGCGACCAAGTCCGTGGTCCTACTCGGCGAGTCAGGCACCAACTCGCCGAGTCCCCTCCTAAAAATGCCCCAAAAATAGCTTTAAAGCAATACCTGAAATTCCGGGCTGTTACAACTCTCCCCCACTAGAACTAGACTTCGCCCTCGAAGTCTCACTCTGCGAATAACTCCGGATGTTGCTCCCGCATTTCACGCTCCGGCTCCCAAGTCATCTTCGATCCTTTCCGATGTTGCCACTGAACTAACACCAGAGGTACCTCCTTGTTCCGCAGAACCTTGATCTTCCGATACCTGATAGCTACTGGTCTCTCGGCGTAATTCAGACTCGCATCCACCTGAATATCCTCTAACGGAACCACTGCCGATTCATCGGCTATACACTTCCTCAACTGTGATACATGAAAGGTATTATGAATCTGTCCCAACTCTGCTGGCAACTCCAACCGATAAGCTACCCGACCTACCCTTGCAATTACCCGAAATGGACCTATGAACCGGGGCCCCAACTTGCCCCTCTTTCTGAACCGGATCACTCCCTTCCAAGGAGAAACCTTCAGGAGAACGAAGTCGCCAACCTGGAATTCCAGCTCGGACCGGCGTCTGTCCGCATAACTCTTCTATCGGCTTTGGGCGGTCAATAATCTCTGCCTAACCTGCTGAATCTGCTCTGTCGTCTGGAGTACGATCTCCGTACTGCCCATCACTCTGTGTCCCACCTCTCCCCAGAAAATGGGAGTCCGACACCTCCTACCACACAACAACTCAAAAGGTGGCATACCAATGCTCGAATGATGGCTGTTGTTGTAGGAAAACTCAGCCAAAGGCAAATGCGCATCCCAGCTACCCCCGAAGTCTAACACACACGCTCTAAGCATGTCTTCCAATGTCTGAATCGTCCGCTCGCTCTGACCGTCTGTCTGGGGATGGTATGCGGTACTAAAATGCAGTTTAGTACCCAGCTCCTCATGGAATTTCTTCCAGAACCTGGAAGTGAAGCGTACATCACGGTCTGAAACAATCGAGATCGGCACTCCATGCCGAGATACTATCTCTCTCACGTATAACTCCGCCAACTTCTCCGCTGATGAACTCTCGCTAATGGCAAGGAAGTGTGCACTCTTCGTCAACCTATCCACAATCACCCAAATTGCATCGACTCCTCTGGCAGTTCTCGGCAATTTGGTGATGAAATCCATCGTAATCTGTTCCCACTTCCATTCAGGAATCTCCAAGGGCTGCAACTTACCATGCGGTCTCTGGTGCTCGGCCTTAACCCTACGGCAGGTCAAACACCTCTCAACGAACCAAGCGACGTCTCTCTTCATGCAAGGCCACCAATATTCCTTTCTCAAGTCTAAATACATCTTCGTAGCACCGGGGTGGATCGGGAATTTCGATCTATGAGCCTCCTCCATCAAAGTAGCACGCGTACCGCCCACGAATGGTACCCAAATCCGACCCCGAAATGTCAGAAGTCCACGTCCATTCTTAACGAACTCTGAAATTAACCCCACGACCCGCTCTTTCTTCTGCATCTCGGATCTCACAACCTCGGCCTGTGCCCCACGAATAGCATTCAGTATCGGAGTCATCACTGTCAGTCTCAGACATACATCTCGCGATGGAGTGTTCTCCGCCCTGCGGCTCAATGCATCGGCTACCACATTAGCCTTGCCCGGGTGGTACAGGATTTCACAATCATAATCCTTGACCACATCCAACCACCTTCTCTGACGCATATTTAGGTTGGGCTGATCCATCAAATACTTTAAACTCTTATGGTCGGTGTATATCGTACATCGAACCCCATACAGGTAGTGACGCCAAATCTTGAGAGCGAACACCACTGCCCCCAACTCTAAATCATGCGTGGGATATCTCGCCTCATGAGGCTTTAGATGCCTCGATGCATAAGCTATCACATGACCTCTCTGCATCAACACTGCACCCAGTCCCGAAATCGATGCGTCGCAATATACGACAAAATCCTCCATCCCCTCCGGGAGGGCTAATACCAGGGCTTCGCACAGTCTCTGACGTAGTGTCTCGAAGGAAGTCTGCTGCTCGGGTCCCCATGAGAATGCAACACCCTTCCGGGTCAATCTGGTGAGCAGTACCGCGATCTTGGAGAAGTCTCTAATAAACCTCCGATAGTACCCCGCCAACCCAAGGAAACTCCTGATCTCGGAAGGTGACTTCGGTGCCTCCCAACTCATCACTGCTTCCACCTTGGCCGGATCGACCAATATCCCTGCCTGATTAACAACATGTCCAAGAAATTGGACCTCCCACAACCAGAAGTCACATTTGGAGAATTTTGCATATAGCTTCTCCGACCTCAGTACCTCCAGGACCTCCCTCAAGTGTCCCTCGTGCTGCTCTCTAGTTCGCGAATACACTAGGATGTTGTCGATAAATACAATCACAGACCGATCCATCATTGGCCTGCATACCCTGTTCATGAGGTCCATGAACACTACCGGGGCATTGGTGAGCCCGAAAGGCATCACCACGAACTCGTAATGCCCATACCGCGTTCTGAATGCTGTCTTCTGGACGTCCTCCTCCCGCACTCTTACCTGATGGTACCCTGATCTCAAATCGATCTTGGAAAACCAAGATGCCCCTTGCAACTGATCGAATAGATCATCGATCCTCGGTAACGGATAGCGGTTCTTGACCGTCACCTTGTTCAACTCCTGGTAATCAATACACATCCGGTGTGAACCATCCTTCTTCTTGACGAACAGAATCGATGCTCCCCACGGCGAGCTACTCGGCCGAATAAATCCCTTCCCCAGCAACTCCTGGAGTTGCGAGGACAACTCTTGCATCTCTGGAGGTGCAAGACAATAAGGCACCTTCGCAATGGGCGCAGCCCCCGGAATCAGATCGATACCAAACTCCACTTGCCTCGCAGGAGGTACTCCCGGCAAATCCTTGGGAAAGACATCTGGAAACTCGCGCACCACTGGTACCTCCTCCACTGTCCTCGGTCTCTCGAAAGCCTCCCGCGTATCCATCACATACGCCACAAAACCTTTACATCCCTGCTGTAGACACTGCCTCGCCCTAGCGGCCGAACAAAAAGCTGATCCCGAACGGGTACCCTCGCCGTACACCGTAAGAACTCCCCCACTAGGGTCTTGTATAGTCACCAGCTGGCGCTCACAGTCGATGACAGCGCTGAATCGGCTCAACCAGTCCATGCCCACGATGACACAGACATCACCCATCGCAATAGGAATTAGGTCAATCGGGAACGCAACCCCAAAAATCTCTAGCACGCATCCCCGAAAAACCTCAGTAGCACAAACCACCCTCTCGGCCGCTATAGAAACGCTCAGAGGCCGACTTAACGGCTCACGACCAATGCTGATATGTTGACTAAAAACTAAAGATACAAAGGATCTACTTGCACCCGAATCAAATAACACAAGAGCAGGCATAGAGTTCACAAGAAAAGTACCTACACATATATTAACATAAGCATAACATTTCAACTTTGAATAATTACGCGAATTACAGTATACCTGCCACTACATCGGGTGCAGCGTGGACCTCCTCCGCAGTCAGCTGAAAGGCTCTCCCGCGAGCCCTCGGGGCCTCGACCTTCACCGGTCGCGTCTCGGTAGTCCTGGTAGTAGGTGTAGATCCCTGACGAAGCTACGGGCACTCGGCCTTCCGATGGCCGGTCTGGTTGCAATGAAAGCAAACCAAGAACCCCTTAGGACAATCCCTGGCAATGTGTCCTTCCTTGCCATACTTGTAGCAACCACCCGCTCGACACGCCCCCTCATGACCCTTGCCGCACTTCCCGCAAGTACGGCTCTTCGAACCTCCCATCCTCGAATCAGCGGACTTGATCCGCTTAGCTGCCGGCTGAGACTGAGCCGGTCGCCGGTCCACCTGCCGAGTCTCGGCCTCCTCCCTGGCCTGGGTCTCCAACTCGATCTCGCGCTTCCTGGCATTCGCCTGAAGCTCAGTGAAAGTACGATAGGTGGAGTTTGACACAAACTCCCGGATATCCCTCCTCAACACGCCCAAGTACCGGCTCATCCGTGACTGCTCTGTAGACACCAACTCGGGGCAGAACATCGCTCTCTCATGAAATTTCCGTGTAACCACCGCAACAGAATCAGTACCCTGCTTAAGGGTCAAGAACTCCTGGATCAATCATTCCCTCTTCACTGGGGGAACGTACTCGTCCCTGAACATCTCAGTAAACCTCTCCCATGTCACCGCTGAAATCTCCGCCTGAGTGAAGTTCGCCGTCACGAACTTCCACCAATCTTTCGCTCCCAGACGGAGCTGGTTCAAGGCGAACCGTACCCTCAGGTGCTCCGGGCATGAACAAGTGTAGAAGCACCCCTCAATATCGGTGATCCACCTCATCGCAGCAATCGGATCCTGCGTTCCATCGAACTCAGGGGGCTTCGTGTTGCTGAATTCTCGGAATAGCAACGAATCACCCCCTTGCGGCCTAGCAGCGGCCACAGCTGCGGTAGCGGCAGCGACTGCAGCTTCAGTCAGTGCGGCGTACCGCTCCTCAAACTCCTCCATCAGGGTGGTCTTAATGGACCCAAACATCTCCGGGATCTCAGCCGGAACCGCCGCAGCTACCTCCTCCTGAATCATCTGACGAATCTCCTCGTCACTCATACTGCTCGAACTCGCTCCGTGGCGTGTCGTAACCATGATGTCTCTGAAATACAACATAAGATTATCAGAGACTCCATCAAGTACAATTGTACTCGATAACGCAACCCTACTTAGTCTCCGATATCCAGAGATTCTTACTTGGGTCTTCCACCGACCCGGTGTCTTCGGTAGTACGGGCCCAATACTACCGACCACACCGTATCAGTATTCGTCCCAAATCTTCCTCCCCAAACCCCGAATAATGAGTACTCTACTTCTAGTATGCACTATCTACTAGCACGCTACCGAATATCTCATATAAGCAACCTCCCTAGACTAAGGCATCACAAAACAGGCCATTCTAGTCCTATCATGCATACCTAGTCTTCTAGCATGCATAACAATTCATAATTCAGTGCATAACATAACATTGTAAGGTATTCTGGGGATCTTTACCGTTCGGGCGCTGGCTGATCGTACACACTGCTCCGTTCTTGTTCACCCCTTTACCATTTATAAAAATTTATGTCTTTATTAATTTTAAAGATTTTTCCTCAAATCCTCGGTTTGAGTTCAGTTACACCCGAAGGTACACCCGAATCCCTCAAACCAAGGCTCTGATACCAATTGTAACAACGCAAATTTTCAAATAAAATTTTCATTTAAAATAAAGTGGTTTCATTCAACCAATCATATTTATTTCATGTTCATATCAAATACAAATATAAAATCCCCAAGATCTTAATAGTAGCAGTGTGTATGCATCATGCCGGCGCCTTCCCACGGTCCTCGCTAGTACCTGAAACACATACATAACAACTTGTAAGCATAAATGCTTAGTGAGTTCCCCAGTATACCACTTACACATATACGCCTTTCCAGGCCCGGACCTTACGGTCCACAGTACAATGCCTTCCGGCCCATACGATAAACGCCTTCCGGCCCAGAGATAATTGCCTTCCGGCCCATAATATAATCGCCTTCCGGCCCATAAACATATATAACACATAATACATTTACTCTAGCACATATATCACATATATCATAGATCATACCTGACCTTCCTGTCACATAATACATTGCCTTCCGGCTTATAGGAACATACATAGCATGCACAGCAACTATTCCTTTCAAACATAGCATTTATATAACACATAACATATCCGACCTTCCGGTCACACAGTCAAACCCTTCCGGGTACAGTATAGTGAGAAGACTCACCTCGTGGTAATGTAAGCTATCAACTCTTGAAACTACTCGTGCTCGATCCATCGATCTGCAGACTCCCTATAATACCATATACCCTTATTAATACTCTTATCATTCAAGACAACTGACCCTAAGAATTTACATGCAGGTCAACTTTGGTCAACGGTCAACTTGACCGGACTCGTCGAGTACAAAGGCGACTCGATGAGTCTAGACGTCCTCCCCAACTTCCCCTGTTGTTTCCCTTTGTACTCGTTGAGTATCCCTCTTGACTCGACGAGGTCCTCGTGGAAGAATCGCGGGGCCACTCCGACTCCACTCGCTGAGTCCGAAGGCGACTCGACGAGTTCCAATGAATCCTCAACTACTCGCCGAGTCTGAAGAACAACTCGGCGAGTCCCTGTAAATCTTCAAGCTACTCGCCGAGTCTGATCATTGGACTCGGCGAGTCCGTGCCATGCAGTCGATCACCTGCTCCCTGAAATATGCATGGTCCCGAGACATGCACCCATGGGACTTTCTGGACATCTAAGTATCCTATCACTGGGGTATAAACGACTGGGTAACACACAATAATCTATCAAATCCCCAAATGGGTCTCATAAACCCTAGATTCATGTACAACACCAAAACGACAGAAATGGTCCGAGTATTACCTGGAATCGTGTTCTCTGTGTCCCCAACCTTCAGAGCTCAATCCCCTGGATCCTCCTTTGACCACAACCTTGCCTCTTCTTGCCTAACAAAGCCTTCAAGTTTCTACTAGCCTTCACTCCTGCTCCAGATGCCCACAGACGTTTAGGTTCTCCTCAATCGGCCAAAAGACGAGCAATGACGGCCCTAAAGACGTTATATACGATCCAGAATCAAACGACTAGGGTTTCTGCTGAACAGCGTCGACTCGCCGAGTCCGTAATGGACTCGTCGAGTCCAGTCGCGAATCTGCGACAAAGTCCGTGGTCCTACTCGGCGAGTCAGGCACCAACTCGCCGAGTCCCCTCCTAAAAATGCCCCAAAAATAGCTTTAAAGCAATACCTGAAATTCCGGGCTGTTACAGGTTGGATTGTATTTTTCTCGCATGAGGAAAAGAGGATTTTGTGACTTGCGTGTCACTGGGCCGGGATAGTGGTCACGGGGAGGAAGTTAGTGGGACACTTGGATCATGATACGGGTGACGTTGGGGGCTCAGCTGTGGAGCCAAAAGCTGACCTGGTATTCAGTCTCGAAGAGGGATAGGAGAAGTGAGCTAGAGTTTATCATGATGTTGTCTGAGGACACTTTAGAGAGAGGAAAACGATCCAGACGCTCGAAGACTTGCTTCGGGCATGTGCATTAGATTTCGGAGGAATCCGCGGTACGTATTTATCCTTGGTTGAGTTGTTCCATAACAACAACCATCATTAGTGCATTGGTATGCCGCCCTTTGAGCTGTTGCATAGGAGGTGATATCGGATCCTCATTTACTGAGGAGAGGTAACACATGGACCCGAGAGTCCTTGCGAGCAGATCCAGAGCATGTGCGATACATGGAGTAGTGGGAAGGTCGTCAAGCGGATTGCCCTAGGCAAGGGAAGAGAAAGGTAAGTTGGGGCTAGTGCAGTATGTGTATGCGATTGCAAGAGGAGAACTCGTGAGAGTTGCTCTGAGAGTGAGAATGGGGCTCTCAGTCGTTCTGAAATGGATACAGTGGGCTTTGGATCGGGAATCCGGTGATTCGTGGTTTCCTAACCCTTATGGGTCGAGTGATCGTTGAGATTTGGAGCAGAATTGCATCGTGGGTAATTCTCAGTTACAGGGAGTAGTGGGCAGTACAGAGATCGTGCTTCAGTCGATAGAGCAGATTCAGCAGGTTAAACAGAGGTTATTGATCGCCTAGAGCTGACAGAAAAGTTATGCAGACAGACGCCGGTACGAGCTTGAGTTTCAGGTCGGCGACTTCGTACTCCAGAAGGTCCCTCCTGGAAAAGGGGTGATTCGATCCAGGAAGAGGGGCAAGTTGGGACCCCGGTATGCTGGGCCTTTTCGTGAAATTGTGAGGGTAGGACGGGTGGCCTACCGTTTGGAGTTGCCAGCGGAATTGAGATGGATCCACGACACTTTTCATGTGTCGCAGTTGAAGAAGTGTATAGTCGATGAGTCAGCAGTGGTTCCACTAGAGAACATTTAGGTGGATGCGAGCCTGAGTTATGCTGGGAGACCAGTGGCCATCAGGAATCGGAAGATCAAGGTTCTGAGGAAAAAGGAGGTACCTCTGGTGTTGGTTCAGTGGCAACCCCGGAAAGGATCGAAAATGACTTGGGAGTTGGAACGGGAGATGCGGGAGCAGCATCCGGAACTATTTTCAGAGTAAGACTTCGAGGGCGAAGTCTGACTCTAGTGGGGGAGAATTGTAACAGCCGGAATCTCAAGTATTGGTAAAATTATATTTTGGGGTGTTTTAAAGGGGGGACTCGGCGAGTTGGTGCCAGACTCGCCGAGTAGGATCGCAGACCTGGTCGCGGGTTCGCGACTGGACTCGACGAGTCAGATAGGGACTCAGCGAGTCTGCGCTGTTTAGCGAAAACCCTAGCCGTTTAGGTTTGGGACGTATAAAGGGGGATTATAGTCCGTCATTGTTCGTTTTGGCCTTCTGAGAAGAACTCTAAATCGATTGTGTGCATCTAGATCAAGATTAAAGGCCATTGGTGATTTTGAAGGAGTTGTTGTGCAAAGAAGAGAAGGGCTTGGCTAAAGGAACAACAAGGGGGTCACATTCTGAGGATTGGGGACACAGAGAACACATTATCCCGGTAAGAATTCGTCTATACTCTGCTATGGTGATGTATTTAGAGGATTAGGGTTTATGGAACCCTTTTATGGATAGATTGAATGTTACCCTTGTTCCCCAAACGATTGTAACCCTGTATTAGGACCCTTGGAGGTCCAGAATATCCCATGTCTGTGCATTTCGGGAATTGGTGAAGGTTTTGGATTGAAATCCTTATGCCTTAGGTCAACATGTAAATTATAAGTCTTGGGGTGTATCATGAGCAACTAAATGAAGACCTTATGTAATGGACCAGTCAAGGAAGGCCAGACCTATGAATGGTCGGAGCAGTTATGACCTTAGGAAGAAGTTTGCGCGACTGCATGGCATGGACTCGCCGAGTCAGATGAGCAGACTCGGCGAGTAGCTTGAAGAATAACTGGGACTCGTCGAGTTGTTCCTCAGACTCGGCGAGTGGAGTCGGGGTGGCCCCGCGATTCTTCCAAGAGTAACTCGTCGGGTCAAGGAGGATACTCGACGAGTAGAAGGGAAACCTTAGAGGATTGGAGGACGACTAGACTCGCCGAGTCGCCAGAGTACTCGTCGAGTCCGGTCGAGTTGACCATGGACCGTTGGCCAGAGTTGACCCATGTGTGATTTCTTAGGGTCAGTTAACGTGGAAGATAAAAATATTAATAAGAGATATATGATGTTATAGGGAGCTTGTAGCTTGGCGGATCAAGTACGAGGGATTTCAGGAGTTGCTAACTTTCAGTATCCGCGAGGTGAGTCTTCTCACTATACTATACCCGGAAGGGTTTGACTGTGTGACCGGAAGGTCGGATATAATTTGTGTTATACGTGCTATAAATGGTAAGGCATTTGCTATGCGTGCTATGTATGCTTATACGGGCCGGAAGGCAATATGTTATGTGACTGAAAGGTCGGATATGATATATGATATATGTGCTATATGTCTTAAGATTAATGTATTAATTGCTGTGTATGTTTATGGGCCGGAAGGCAATATGTTATGGGCCGGAAGGCAATATGTTATGGGCCGGAAGGCATTATGTTATGGGCCGGAAGGCAATATGTTATGGGCCGGAAGGCGATTATCTCAAGGCCTGGAAAGGCGTATATGCGTAAGTAGTATACTGGGGAACTCACTAAGCTTCGTGCTTACAGTGTTTTGTGCTATGTTGTTTTCAGGTTCTTTCAGTAACACGGGATGGCACCGGCTCGATTGTACACACCAGAGAAAGAGTTATGTTTTGGAGGATCCTGGTTTTCTATTCAAGTGAAAATGAACTATGTTTTGTAATTCAATTATGAATGAGATTTTAAACAAGTGTTCTAATAAAATGATTATTTTAAATGAAAAATTTTGCCTTGAAATTTACGGTGTTACACTTTAGGTAAGGCTGTGTTAATGAAGGAGCACAACGAACTTAAGGAGCATTGTGTTTCCCTTTAGAAAGTGTGAATTATTGGCAATCTAACAAATAATTGTTGTGTGGAGTGTAGGGCGGATTGAGTGTGATAGTCTAAGCACGCTCAGTCTAGCCTTATTGAATAGTTCTTATTTTAGTTATTTTTTTAGTTAGGGTAAGCGTTCAACAGTTTATCATATTCTTAGTTGCATGCAAGCATGTTTTATCCGATAATGCGTCGGTAGTAGTTTAGACTGTGGTATGATTGTGTGTTATAGAGTGGTATGGCTCCTGACATTGTTGGTAAGTGTAAATAAGATGTGGAATGGGTTCCTGTAGGTCGGTGGGATGATGGTCGTGTGCCTATTGACCCACTGGTTGCTGGTTAGGAGTCTTCATATCTGTGGTTGGGTGATAGCCAAAATGACGTGGAACCATGATCTTCTCTTTCCAATGGTTATATGCTGTCACGGTGTAATGTGAACCATTGTGTATTTCACTTATGTGAGTGGGACCTGATAGTTGTGTAATGGAGACCCGTGTATTGGTTTGTTAGCCATTCGCTATAGTCGGGTGTGTGAGTGGTATGGTGTTTTCATTAGAGGCTCAGTGAGCAAAAAATTTGGTCGGACATCTATAGGATTTCAACTAGTTGGAAAAAGCCATGGTTGTGTCTTGGCAGTTCCTCATAGAGATTTCCTATTGGATCCTTATTCATTGTTGTGAGAATGGTTGAAGTGATCTGAGTTGCCAGTTATCGAACTCATTGTAAGAATCTTGAAAATGATTTTTAGGTGATTATACCCTTGAGCATATGGGAGTGTGGATGTCGCCAAATATTTTCTTCCAGATTGATCATGGTTGAGCTTGAGAGAGGTGGATAAGTAAGGGCTTGTCAAAATTCAAGTGTGCATTTGAGGTCTTTTATATGAAATTCCTTGATTTGGAATTGGTGGGAATGTACGATCGGATTGGCCTAAGTGTTTGTTCTACATGGTATAATGGTGTTCCTAGTCAGGGATATAGGGGTAAGTATGATGAGTAGATGATCATTAGCCATTATGTATGTGTAATGCCCTGATCTTCAGGTAATTGATTTGCATAAGAACTTTCTTGATTTCAAGGTGTACTTGACGAGTTGGTAGACCTACTCGTCGAGTAGCAGCGGGTTGATCAGCGTGTTTAGTGATCTACTCGACGAGTCCAAGTAGGGAATCGACGAGTAGGAGCTGGCAGATGAAACCCTAAATCCCGGGGTTTTGGAACCCTATTTAAGGATCACATATTCTACTTAGCTTCTCTTACTGCCTCTCTTGAATCCATAAACCCTAATTTATGTTTACCTCTTTTGTGTGTGCTTGTACCTTGAAAGAAGATCCTTTGGAGTTAAGAGCTGGGAGTTCAAGAAGTTGGACCTAGAAACTTGCATGAATGATCTTAGAACCCCAAAACATGAAAAGAAAGGAGTAAAAAAGAGCTTACGGTTGGGGAATATCCCAAAACCGTAAACACTTTCTAAGGGTGTTAAAATGCCCTTAACACCTTCTATGACTTGGATGAGTGGCTAGAATCTTGTATGCTTACCCTAGAAGCACCATATCATGCACGAAAGTGGCAAAAATGAGTTTACGGACGTAAAATCATGTGTTTACGAATATAAACTCACCAAGGAAACATTCGAAAACCGTAAACTCCAAATAAGGTCCATTTCAAGCCCCAATCACTTCCATAGCCCTTGATTCGAGTCTAACATAAGTCCTTGAATAGTTTAAGACCTTGTAGCACCCAAACCCATCATTCCCATCAGTTTACGGCCATAAAATCATGGGGGATATGGTCCCTCAACCGTAAACACCCCTAAGGCCACCACTTGAAGATTAAACTCCATAATGAGGCCATACACTCTTTAGATTCAACCCGTATTACCCCTAACACTTGAAATAAAGTGTTTTCATGCATTAGAGTGTATTTACTTACTTAATTAGTGATTAAATAACTAATTAAATACAATTATGTATCACTTCATGTTACATAGGATCCTCGCGTGTGTTCAAGTCCTCACTTAACACCTAACATTCCTACCCAGCACTTCCATTCATTCACTGCAGGTGAGTTCATACCCCTAAACCTTTTTACCGAGTTTTCACGTTTTTAAGGGGGGGGGGGGGGGAATACAAGTAAAAGTACAAGGGAAACTGTACTCAAAACCTATTATTTCGTATGAAATACTTACATGTTCAACATGCTTTTCTCACAGAAAACCATGTTACCAACCGATTAAGAAATTAACTTGTAGAGTTAGTTCTCAAAACTAAAACAAGGAAACTTGTGAATCTCATCATAAAATGCTATATTTTATATACAAAGGATTCATGCCAATCATAAAACAAGATTTTCCATATTATTACTTGCAAATTCGTTATTCTTAAGATTGGAGACACGTCCTTGGTAACACTGCACAGAGATACGCGAGTGTAGGACTAACCCTGTAACCAGAATCTCTTGGAGGGAGAACGTGACTATTGTGTATAGATCTATACGGGACTGACTACCCCGCACCTTTCTGGAAGTTAAAGTGGGACCGGCAGGTCTACGGGTGACAAAGTCATAAAATTATATTAGCCCCGTTACGCACCATATCCAGTTTATTGTATGGTTATGGAACTTGGAAACTTAGATAATGGAGATTTACTTTTAGTAATAACTGTGACATCCCCAAAATCTCGGCCAGAAAAGACCGATTTTCATTTATGCTTTTAAAATAAATTCAGAGTAAATCCTTTTGATTTGAAAGAGTTGCGGAATTTGTTCCCAAAAACAAAACATGATAAAACAATGTTTACCAAAGCATTTCATAAAAGAAATGTATTTTTCATTATATAATCAAAACTCGGGGTGTCATGTTCCGATATAGACCAACAAGCATAAACGATAACATTACAAGTCATTCAACAAATATTTACATATACAGACTTGTAAACAAAAAAACTTGATGGTTCATCCATCTTACGCCCTTGCGCCACTTCCTGTAATACAAATAAAACTGAGTGGGTCAGGCATGGGAGCCTGGTGAGCATATAGGGTTTTCAACCCACAATAAATAATTAAATTAATTATTATCAACCAACAATAACCCAGTTACCCATTCCCGTTATTCTCACTTTACGTCCCTAAAATAACTAACACAAGGGACCTAATCTAAGAATATTTTCATCGGGATGACAACACATGCTGCGGGGTTTCCTCAGCAATATAAGTCAAATAAGGCAACCATGAGGGGGATGGAATACAGCGAATGAACAGCCAAGTTCATTAACACCTACATGTTATGAGTCTGCTAGCGTTCCACTCGACTGTCTAGAAAAGTCCGTGGTCGTCATCTAAATTCCGCTAGATGACTGGATCAAAACAACAACGAGGCCTCTCATCTGTTTATTACACACCAACTATCTACCCATGTTCTACCCAACATATTAGTAGATAAAAACATACATTTTTATACATATTTTCAAAACTTGTATAGCATGCTTGATCAATAAATTTTCCATATAACAGATGAGGTACACACACAACACGTATTTCATATAGAAATAATCAGATCTGTAAGATAGAAGAAAGTGAATATACATTCACACACATAACAACAAAATATACACATAACACGTATCTCGTATAAAATACTTCATAGTTATACGTTATGAGAAAGTAACAACGCATTCACACGTATAAACGACAATAAACTTAATACCCTCGAACCATACTTGTATTATTATTGCGTTTATGAAAGGTAGTATACACTCACTTGATCAGAAGATGATCGGACAACACTACGACTTGCAGAAGTAGTAATCCTCAGCAGATCTGGAAGATCTCTACGAAAATCGAACTTCTCGCGGGCAGAGCTTCGGCTCGGAAACCGCACTTCTCGGGATCTTCGGGATCTCGGGACTCGCTTCGGGACTTGGGAATATTACCGGGGCTTCGGGATATTTCTGGCACGAAAAACGATGCAAAAACGCGAGAAAACGGGAAGAAATGAGCAACTAAATCGGCTGCACTCGACTTCCTTTTATAGGGGCTGGATCTGCGATTTACGCGGGGCGTAATTTATGTGCGCGGGACGTAACGGGGATAAGGCCGGTGACTCCCCCCCTATGGATAATATCAACGAATTTTTATTTAAATTAAATACCGAATTTATTAAATAAACTTCAAAAATTCATATCTTCCTCATACGAACTCCGTTTTCGACGCTCTTTATATCCACGCGTAGGTGAGACTACGATATACAACTTTCGTTTAGACTCCGTCGGCTAATTTTGATTTTATTTTTTATTATTTATTTTTAGTAGGCCGGGACAGGAAAACTCCGTTATAAAATCATAACTTCTTCATCCGACGTCCGTTTTCGCCTATCTTTTTATCGTTTTACTAGAATTAATGAGATCTTCAATTCTCATTTAGATTGTTTCGGCTAAAAACCGCTCGGTCTCAAATCGAGCATTCGGGCTGCATACTGCTAAGTCGAAACTTCGAAAAATCATAACTTCCTCATACGAAGTCAGATTTGGGCGTTCTTTTTATGCACGCTCATGGTTTGACGTACTCTACGACTTTCATTTAGATTGCTAAGGCTAAATATTGCTCTAACGTAAATTCACTTTTTACGTCGCGCTGTGTCGTGCCGGTTCTGTCGCGAAACTTCGACAGGTCATAACTTCCTCGTTATAACTCGGATTTCGACATTCTTTATATCTTCGGAAACCTTGTTTCAACTACTACAACATTATCTAAAGATATCAAGTTTATTTTACACTTAAATTTTGACGCTTATTTTTATTCTTAATTAATAAAACCACATAATTAAGCAATTAAGCACAAATCACATAATACTCAAATAATACAATCTTATTATTTCAAAACGGGTTACAAAGGTTAACCTAGACCATTACATTGATAAAAATGGCAAGCCCGGAAACACAGGCGTTACAATAACAAACCTAGTGAACTAACCTCAAAGTAATAACTGTTTTGATTACTAGAGGGTATCAGCAATACCCTTAGGAATTAGTTCACTACCTACTTATTATTTTTATGTGTGTATTAAAACTAACACATTTCATCGAGGGTAACCGAGTTTTCAAGGAAACTTCACCTAACGATACAAGTATGGTAGATACTTGTACACATCATTTCCGGATTGATAACCAAACTTCTTTTATAAGAAAATATTGGATTTTGTTGGGAAACAACATTTCATAAAATCAAAGGAACATTTTCTTTCACTAGAAATCAACCGCTTATGAACTCACCAGCTTTATGCTGATATTTCTAAAATTGCTTGTATTCTCAGGTTCACGTTGGAGAGGTATCTCGCTTACTTTTGGAGAAGGCGGAGCATATAGAAGTCTCGTCTGTACTTTTGTTTATACCAATGTATATAATCTATGTTTTCAATACTTTCAAAAAAAATGTAAATATTCTTATTGTAATGTAATGGTTGTGTTTACTATTATTACTATGTACAATGGTTGTGATACTTAGCATGACGTCCTCCGCCCCGGAACGTTTCCGCCATCGGTTTCGGGGTGTGACAAATTGGTATCAGAGCAATTGTTTATAGTAAACTAAGTATACCGAACCTTACATGGTATACAACTATAAACACTAAGGGGACGAAGCGCTCTGAAGTAAAGGTATACTTTAAGATACAAGTATTTTACAAAATGTATAGAAGAATACCTAAATACTAGAAATAGTAACCACAAGTAGAACAAAACGAAAGTAATTGGGTGTTGGGCACTACTGTTAAACCTGGGCAGTTATGTAGTCGTGTCTAGGGTCAATATAGCCTGATCAACTATATTCATTCGAGACACGACCAACATATGCTTGGGAGTGACTGTGGTGTACAGAAGGCCTAAAACTTATCAAATATCCAAACAATAAGTCATCGTCGCAACAAAACATTAAATACTATAGGAGTATTTTAGTCAGAGCCGAATACGTTGTAGAAATTCATTCCAAGTGTTGCTATTCATTCTTTCCTTAGCAATAGTTTACTTGCTTTAGTAACTCTTTCCTGTCCTATTGCTTAGTAGAACACTCTATCTGCCATGATGAGATATCTCTTGTTTCATATCTCTTGATTCTATCCAAAGGACTTACCATCCTCTCTTTCCTGATCATTTAAGATCGAGATGCCTCCAAAGAAGAGACCCAGCTCAAAGAACAATAATCCTCCGCTACCACCTCCTCCTCAATTCGATCCAGTCATGTTTCAGGCAGCTGTTACTACCGCAGTGGCAACTACAATGTAACAGATGAACCCCGACAGCTCTAGCGGGCCAGGAGGTGGTACTCATCCCCAAAACCAGGAAGGTGGTTAGGGACACCAGAAGGAGTGTTCCTATAAAGACTTCATGAATGCGAAACCCACATCTTTCAATGGAACTGGAGGTGTTATTACCCTGACTCGATGGTTCGAGAAGATCGAGTCTATCTTCGAAATCTGTTCTTGTTCGGAAGCCAACAAGGTGAAATTCGCCACCTGCACTTTCACTGATAAAGCATTGACTTGGTGGAATGGCCGAGTCAAATCCTTAACCTTGCCAGTAGCAAATGCTATGGGTTGGGAGAGTTTGAAGGAGCTCATGGTTGTCAAATACTGTCTGCGGGGTGAAATGCAGGAACTGGAGCACGAACTCTGGAACCTAAAGATGAAGGGTTCCGATATCGCTGCCTACACTTCAAGGTTTGAAGACCTAGCACTCCTTTGTTCGGGAATGGTCACCCCAGAAAGCTAAAAGATTGAAAGATTCATTTGGGGGATGACCCAACCAACCAAAGGAAATGTCTTGGCTGATAGGCCAAACACCTTCGACAGTGCTAAGTGCCTGGCGCAGACTCTGATCGATCATGGAGTCGATCTCGATGAAGTGACCACCACTCCTGAATCGGCTATAGGGAGTGGCGAGAAAAGAAAAATCTGGAAACAGAAGAAGGGTCAGTCTTCGCAGGATCCCTCAAAGAAACAACAAACAGTGGCAGTCCACGCTGCTACTACCCCTGTCGCTACTCTTGCCACTCAAGCACCTACCAGTAGATATGCTGGTACCCTTCCTCGATGCGTCAAGTGTAATTTTCATCATCATGGGCAGTGCCACGAGATGTTGTGCAAGAGTTGTGGCAAGAAGGAACATATAACTTGATTTTTTAGAACACCAGCCCAACCAACCAATCAGGCATCTGGAGCAGGCATCGGTTAAGCCTGTTATAATTGTGGAGAAGTCAGGCACTACAAAAGGAACTACCCTAAGGCAACAACAGCTGGTGGCACAGGGAGAATACTGACGATGGGACACGAGGAGGCAATCGTTGATCCCACCATTGTCACGCGTACATTCCCTCTCGACACCTCTTATGCATGCATCCTTTTAGATTCTGGTGCTGAAAGAAGTTTTGTTAGTCACACATTCAAGCATCTTCTTAAACATAGTCCTCAACCATTAACCGAAATGTTTACCGTTGAGATGGCTAACGGCGAGAAAGAGAACGCTAAAGATATATTCATAGGCTGCACCCTTACCTAAACGATCATTCCTTTCCCATCGACCTTATGCAAGTTTCCATGAAGAGCTTTGATGTTATCATTGGCATGGATTGGTTGAGCCCCAATCATGCTGCTATTCTTTGTTACGAAAAAGCTATCCGTCTCAATCTTCTCTCTGGCCAGACCCTCATGATCTACGACGATAAACTTAGTTCCAATCTTCGCATCATTTCATCCATCAAAGCCCAAAAGCTTCTGCGAAAGGAGTTCCATGCATTCCTATCTTATGTAATTAACAAGAAACAAGAAGTTAGAGACCTCAAGAGCATCCCCGAAGTCTGCAACTTTCCTGATGTCTTTCCCGAAGAGCTCCCGAGAATTCCTCCCGAACGCCAAGTTGAGTTTCGCATCGACCTAATTCCCGGAGCTACCCCCGTAGCCAAGTCTCCATATCGCTTAGCGCCAGCAGAAATGTAGGAGTTATCCAGTCAGCTTAATGAGCTACTCAACAAAGGGTTCATCAGACCGAGTTCCTCACCTTGGGGAGCCCCGATATTATTTGTGAATAAGAAAGATGGATCCTTTCGAATGTGTATAGATTACCGGGAATTGAACAAGTTGACCGTTAAAAACCGTTATCCTCTTCCTCGAATAGATGACCTCTTCGATCAACTTGAGGGAGCCAGTTACTTCTCAAAAAATAGACCTTAGATCAGGGTACCATCAGCTACGAGTTCATCAGAGTGATGTTTCCAAGAAAACATTCAGGACTCGATATGGACACTACGAGTTTGTGGTGATGCCCTTTGGTCTAACCAACGCACCGGCAGTGTTCATGGACCTTATGAAACGGGTGTGTCGTTCTTTTCTGGACAAGTTTGTTATTGTGTTCATTGACGATATACTTGTCTATTCCATAAGCGAGGAAGATCATAAACAACACTTGAGATTAGTACTGGAAACACTTAGATCGGAGAAGTTGTACGCAAATTTCTCCAAGTGTGAATTCTGGATTCAGAAAGTAACTTTCTTAGGGCACGTGGTAAGCGAGGAAGGCATACACGTGGACCCTTCCAAAATCAAGGAGATAGAGAATTGGTCAGCACTGAAGACATCCACATAAATCAATCAATTCTTGGGTTTTGCTGGCTATTATCGTAGATTCATCCAGAATTTTTCTAGAATTGGCAAACCCCTAAGTACTCTAACACAGAAAGGTGTACCCTTTTGTTGGAGTGAAAAGCAAGACAGTGCATTCCAAACGTTGAAGCGAGCCTTGTGTAACGTACCTATCTTGTCCCTGCCTAAAGGGACGGAGGACTTCGTTGTCTACTTCGATGCATCCAACCAGGGCTTAGGTTGTGTGCTTACGCAGCGGAAAAAGGTTATAGCTTATGCCTCGAGATAGCTGAAGGCACACGAAATCAATTATACAACTCACAACCTGGAATTGGGAGCAGTTGTCTTCGCATTAAAGATTTGGAGACATTACCTCTACGGAACTAAGTGCATGATCTTCACAGACCATAAAATCCTACAACACATCTTCGATCAGAAGGACTTAAATATGAAACAACGACAATGGGTAGAGCTGGTCAGTGACTATGATTGCGAAATCCGCTACCATCTCGGCAAGGCTAATGTGGTGGCAGATGCCCTTAGCCGAAAGGAAAGCTCAGGTAACAAGGCGAAGACACTGACAATGACCATCCATTCCCACTTATATGCACAAATCAGAGAGGCTCAGTTAGAAGCCCTAAAACCAGAGAACATGTTGAATGAAGCCTTGAGGGGAATGGATAAGAATCTTGATATCAGAGGAGATGGAGTCTATTATTTCATGGATCGAATCTGGATCCCAAAGTTTGGAGGTTTCAGGGAGATTGTGATGAACGAAGCTCACAAGACTCGATACTCCGTGCACCCAGATTCGGATAAGATGTACCTGGATCTGAAGAAACTATACTGGTGGCCAAACATGAAAGCTGAAATAGCTACCTTCGTGGGCAAGTTTCTGACTTGCACCAAGGTGAAGGTCGAATATCAGAAACCCTCAGGTCTGCTACAGCAGCCCGCAATACCTGAGTGGAAATGGGAGATGATTACTATGGATTTCATTACCAAATTACCCAAATCTTCAGGTGGGTATGATACCATTTAGGTAATTGTCGATCGATTAACAAAATCCACTCACTTCCTACCAATCAAAGAAATGTTCAAAATGGAAAGACTCGTGCAAATCTACATTCAAGACGTGGTCTTACTGCATGGTGTGCCTGTGTCCATTATCTCCGATCGAGATAGCAGGTTTACCTCGAGATTTTGGCAGTCCCTACAAAAGGCTCTTGGAACTAAGTTAGACATGAGCACAGTTTATCATCCTCAGACAAATGGAAAGAGTGAGAGAACTATCCAGACCTTGGAAGACATGTTGAGGGCATGCGTCATCGACTTCGGTAAGTCATGGAACACTCATTTTCCATTTGTTGAATTCTATTATAACAACAGCTATCATATCAGTATCAAAGCTGCACCTTTCGAAGCCCTCTGTGGCCGCAAGTGCAGATCCCCTCTGTGCTGGGCAGAGGTGGGTGACACGCAGCTAGCCAAGGGATGAGTCCCTGATAGTATTCTCACTGGTCTTGAAATCATCTATGAAACCACCAAAAAAATCCTTCAAATCCGAGAACGACTGAAAGCTTCACGAGATAGACAAAAGAGCTACGCCAATAAAAGACGAAAACCCTTAGAGTTCCAGGTTGGTGACCGCGTCCTTTTGAAGGTCTCACCCTGGAAAGGCATGATACGCTTTGGAAAGCACAGGAAATTGAACCCAAGGTATATAGGACCTTTCGAGATCCTTGCTAGGATCGGTCCCGTATCCTACAAATTCCGATTACCTCAAGAGCTTAGCAACATCCACCGTGTCTTCCACGTCTCTAATCTTAAGAAGTGTCTATCCGATGAAACCCTTGTGATATCTCTTGATGTGATTGAAATCAACGAAAATCTGAACTTCGTGGAAGAACCAATCGAAATCATGGATCGGGAGATCAAACGAACCAAACAAACCCGCATCCCGATAGTGAAGGTTTGCTGGAATGCGAAGCGGGGACCCAAATTCACTTGGGCGCGCGATGATTTAATGAAACAGAAATATCCGCATCTCTTTCCAAATCTATGATTTGTATCTTAATTATAAATTTTGGGACGAAACTTCCTCTAATGGGGAGATGATGTGACAACCCAAAATTTATTCCGTCACTGTAACCCACTTCCGTTAATAAAATTTATTTTTACTATTAAAGTTTTCCGTTAACTTTTAAGTTAAGTAAATCCATTTGGGTTATTGTAGTAATTTCATATGTGTCGGAAAACGATAAATCACACGAAAAAAATCTAGTTTGCAGTTAATGTTTGGTGGACCCCCACCCTGACTGTAAACTCAACCCTATATAAGGGTTGAGTGGTCTTTATTTCAACCTTTTTCACACCTTAGGAACCTCCTCTCTCTACTCTCTCTCTCTCTCTCTCTCTCTCTCTCTCTCTCTCTCTCTCTTTCTATAAATCGGGTTTTGATCAAGAATTGCCCCTTTCAAGCTTCACAACAGTAAGTAAACCCTCCTAGCTTGTTGTTTAGCTTAGCATACATGCAAATCCATTGTTTAAACACTCAAAAACCCCAAGAACAAGAGTTTACGGTTTGGGATCATCCCAAAACCATAAACACCCTAATAAGGGGCTTTGATGCCCCAAAACCCTTCCAATGCTTGGCCACTAAAAGGGGGTTTTGATGCAAATCCCTTGCATGAATGATCTTAGAACCCCAAAACATGAAAAGAAAGGAGTAAACAAGAGCTTACGGTTGGGGAATATCCCAAAACCGTAAACACCTTCTAAGGGTGTTAAAATGCCCTTAACACCGTCTATGACTTGAATGAGTGGCTAGAACCTTATACGCTTACCCTAGAAGCACCATATCATGCAAGAAAGTGGAAAACATGAGTTTACAGCCGTAAACTCATGTGTTTACGAATGTAAACTCACCAAGGAAGCATTTAAAAACCGTAAACTCCAAATAAGGACCATTTCAAGCCCCAATCACTTCCATAGCCCTTGGTTCGAGTCTAGCATAAGTCCTTGAGTAGTTTAAGACCTTTGAGCACCCAAACCCATCATTCCCATGAGTTTACGACCGTAAACTCATAGGGGATATGGTCCCTCAACCGTAAACACCCCTAAGGCCACCACTTGAAGAGTAAACTCCATAATGAGGCCATATACTCTTTAGATGCAACCCGTATCACCCCTAACACTTGAAATAAAGTGTTTTCACGCATTAGTGTGTATTTAATTACATAATTAGTTATTAAATAACTAATTAAATACAATTATGTATCACTTCATGTTACATAGGATCCTCGTGTGTGTTCAAGTCCTCACTTAACACCTAACATTCCTACCCGACACTTCCATCCATTCACTGCAGGTGAGTTCATACCCCTACACCTTTTTACCTAGTTTTCGAATTTTTAAGGGGTGGGGGGAATACAAGAAAAAGTACAAGGGAACTTGTACTCAAAACCTATTATTTCGTATGAAATACTTACATGTTCAACATGCTTTTCTCACAGAAAACCGTTTTACCAACCGATTAAGAAATTAACTTGTAGAGTTAGTTCTCAAAACTAAAACAAGGAAACTTGTGAATCTCATTATAAAATGTTATATTTTATATACAAAGGATTCATGCCAATCATAAAATAGGATTTTCCGTATTATTACTTGTAAATTCGTTATTCTTAAGATTGGAGACACGTCCTTGGTAACACTGCACACAGATACGCGAGTGTAGGACTAACCATGTAACCAGAATCTCCTGGAGGGAGAACGTGACTATTGTGTATAGATCTATATGGGGCTGACTACCCCGCACCTTGCTGCTAGTTAAAGTGGGACCGACAGGTCTACGGGTGACAAAGTCATAAAATGATATTTGCCCCGTTACGCACCATATCCAGTTTATTGTATGGTTATGGAACTCGCAAACTTAGATAATGGAGATTTACTTTTAGTAATAACGAGCATACTGAACTAACCTCAAAGTAATAACTGTTTTGATTACTAGAGGGTATCAGCAATACCCTTAGGAATTAGTTCACTACCTACTTATTAGTTTTATGTGTGTATTAAAACTAACACATTTCATCGAGGGTAACCGAGTTTTCATGGAAACTTCACCTAACAATACAAGTATGGTAGATACTTGTACACATCATTTCCGGATCGATAACAAACCATTGATTTTTGAGGAAAATATGGGGGTTTCCTGGGATATCTTAACTTTTCATAAACAACCTGTTTAACAAATGGATAACCAAACTTCTTTTATAAGAAAATATGGGATTTTATTGTGAAATAACTTTTCATCAAAGGAACGTTTTCTTTCACTAGAAATCAACCTCTTATGAACTCACCAGCTTTATGCTGATATATCTAAAACTGCTTGTATTTTCAGGTTCACGTTAGACAGGTATCTCACTAACTTTTGGAGAAGGGGGAGCATATAGAAGTCACGTCTATACTTTTGGTTATACCGATGTATATAATTTATGTTTTCAATACTTTCAAAACAAATTTGAATGTTGTTATTGTAATGTAATGGTTGTGTTTACTATGCTTACTATATATAATGGTTGTGATACTACGCATGACGTCCTCCGCCCCGGAAGAAGGATGGATCGCACCGGATGTTCATTGCCTATAGAGAGTTGAACAAGTTGACGGTGAAGAACGATTATCCACTTCCAAGGATAGACAATCTCTTTGATCAGTTGTAGGGTGCATCTTTGTTCTCCAAGATTAACTTAAGATCGGGGTATCATCTGGTCTGGGTTAGAGATGAGGACGTCGAGAAGACCGCATTTCAAAATCGTTATGGTCATTAGGAGTTCCGTTTGATGCCATTTGGGATAACCAACGCGCCTAAAGTGTTCATGGATCTGATGAATCGGGTATGCAGACTGATGCTTGATCGCTCGGTCATAGTGTTAATAGATGATTTCTTGGTATATTCCAAGACCAGAGAGCAGGAAGATGAGCACCTCAGGGAGTTGTTGGGAGTTCTGAGGTGAGAAGGACTGTGTGAGTTTTGGTTACGAGAGGTCCAGTTCATCAGACATCTTGTCAACCAGGAGGGGATTTTGGTCGATCCATCCAAAATCGAGGCAGTTATGCAGTGGGAGGTTCCGAGGTCCCTTCGGATATTAGGAGTTGTTTCGGGTTAGCAGGGTATTACTGGAGATTCATTTGAGACTTCTCCAAGATTGCAGTACCCTTCACTCATCTGACGAGGAAGGGGTGGATTCCGGTGGGGCCCTAAGCATCAAAGGGCGTTTGAGATGCTTGGACAATGTTTGTGTGAGGCTCCAGTTTTGACACTCCCCGAGGGAGTTGAGGATTTTGTGGTATTCTGCGATGCATCCATCATAGGTTTGGGGGCGGTCCTCATGCAGAGAGAATGAGTGATAGCTTATGCATCGCGACAACTGAAGCTGCCTGAGACAGGATACCCTACACATGATCTGGAGTTGGGAGCGGTGGTTTTCGCTCTCAAAATTTGGAGGCATTACCTGTGTGGGCTCCGCTGTATCATATATACGTACAACAAGAGCTTGGGACACATCATGGACCAGCCGAATCTGAATATAAGGCAGCGCAGGTGGGTGGATGTAGTTACAGATTACTATTGCAAGATCCTTTACCATCCTGGTAAAGCGAATGTGGTTGCGGATGCTTTGAGCTGCAAGTCAGCTAGGTCTTCAACCCCAACAACATGTATGAGGATAGTGGTGGATTCTCTGCTTGTTGGATTGATCAGAGATGTCCAGGTTGAGGGCATACGATCAAAGAACTGGAAGATGGAAAGGATCAAGGGAGAGAACGCTCGGTTTGTGAAGGATAGTCGGGGATTATTATCCCGATGCGGTCGGGTTTGGGTTCCAATGTCTGGTGGGGTTATACAGATAGTTATGTAGGAGGCTCATAAGTCTCATTTCTCTATGCACCCGGGGGCCATCAAGATGTAGTGAGACCTGACTTTGAGTTATTGGTGGCCATGTATGAAGCGAGAGATTGCTTGGTATGTCGAGAGGTGCTTGACCTGTAGGATGGTCAAGATCGAGCATCAGAGGCCGCATGGTTTGTTGCAACCTCTCGAGATTCCCATGTGGAAATAGGAGCAGATCATGATGGATTTCATTACCAAACTACCGAGAATGGCGAAGGGGTTTGATTCCATATGGGTCATTGTAGATCGATTGACCAAGAGTGCCCATTTCTTGGCAATACGGAAGAGTTCTTCAGCCGAAAAGCTGGCCGACTTGTATGTTTGTGAGGTATTCGCTCGCCATTGGGTTCCAATCTCCATTGTTTCAAACAGAGATGTTATATTTACCTCCCGTTTCTGGCAGAAGATCCATGAGGAACTGGGTACACAGCTACACTTTAGAACATCGTTTCATCCGCAGGCCGATGGTCAGAGCAAGCACACCATCCAGACCATTAAGGTTATGTTGAGGGTGTGCATCATTGATTTGGGTGGGAGATGGTATTCCAACCTACCTCTCGTGGAGGTTGCCTACAACAATAGCTATCATTCCAACATCGACGACCAGCCTTTCGAGCTTTTGTATGGGCGGAGATGTCGCACTCCAGTTTGTTGGGGCAAGGTCGGACACAGGGTGATAGGGCGGATAGAGGTAGTGTTGCAAACTACCGAAAGGATCCAGTAGATCAGGCATTGATTGCAGACCACCCAAAGCCAACTGAAGAGTTACGCCGACAGATGCCGTTCTGAGTTAGAATTTCAAGTGGATGATATGGTGCTCATTAAGGTCTCACCCTGGAAGGGTGTTATTCGCTTCAGGAAGAGATGTAAATTAGGTCCTCGTTACATTAGGCCATTCAGGATCATTGCCAGGGTCGGCGATGTACGCCCCGCGTACATCAGGCTATACGCCCCGCGTACTGAAATGTTGAATTTTGTTGACTTTTAGGGTTTTGGTCAACATGTGGACTTTGAGTCAAGGAAGACCCTCTGAGGAATGATGATAAGGGGTAAAGTCTAGTTGTGAAAGTCTATATTAATTAAAATAATATTCGTTATGATTAGGCGAGGTTGAGTCTTCGTTTGGGATTCAGAGATAGCGAGCACGTGAGATTCTATACTTTCCACGAGGTGAGTTTTCTCACTATACTGTACCCGGAAGGGTTTTATTGTGTGACCGGAAGGTCGGATATGTTATGAGTTGTATGCATTATATATGATAAGTTAATCGTTTGTATGTGCTATGTATGCTATGCTTGATATGGGCCGGAAGGCATTATGTTATGGGCCAGAAGGCATATATGTTATGGGTCGGAAGGCGTTGTGATGTGGACCGTAAGGATGATGCAAGTAGGACCGGAAGGTTTACCGAGTCGGGACGGAAGTCCCCTGAGACACATGGATCAGAAGGTCCGGGCCTGGAAAGGTGTATGTGTGTAAGTAGTATTTTGGGGAACTCACTAAGCATTTATGCTTACAGTTGTTGTGTTATGTGTTTCAGGTGCTAGCGAGAACCGTGGGAAGGCGCCGACGTGATTTGTACACACTGATGAAGGAACTGTTTTATGATCATGGGATGTTTTTTGTTTCAATGAAATTTGTTACACATGTGATTTCAGAATATTAAATGATGGTTTTTGATGTTTGCAAAAAAATGAAAATTTGTTTTGACAATTCACGTTGTTACAAGTTGGTATTAGAGCCTTGGTTTGAGGGATTCGGATGCAGCTTCGGGCGTAACTGAACTCAAACCAGGGATTTGACAAAAAATTTCAATTAATAAAAGCATAAAAATTTTATAAGAGATTTTTTAATAACCAAAGGAGAAGCAATGTGTACGGTCAGCCAGCGCCCGAACGGTAAAATCCCAAGAATACCCTTACAATATGTGTTATGAGATATGTTATGATATGCTATGCATGTTAGTAGACTAGGTATTCATATTAGAACTAGAGTGGCCTGATTTGTGATGCCTTAGTCTAGGGGAAACTGCTGCTATGAGATACTTTGAAAGCGAGTAGGTAGCCAATGCATAGCAAGAATAGAGTACTCGTGATCCGGTGTCCAGGGAGGAGGACTTGGGGTGAATGCTGATGCGTTGTAGTCGGTAGTATTGGGCCCGTACTACTGAAGGCACCGGGTCAGTGGGCAACTCAAGTAAGAATCCTTTGGGTATCGGAGGCCGAGTAGAGTTGCGTTATCGAGTGCGATTATGCTTGATTGAGTCTCTGATATTTTTATGTTGTATTTCAGAGGCATTATGGTTGGGCCACGCCACAGACCTGGGACGAGCGGTGTGAGTGACGAGGAGCTTCGTCAGATGATTCACGAAGAGGTGGTTGCGGCGATCCGGGCCGAGATTCCGGAAATGTTTGGGTCTATCAAGACCACACTGATAGAGACTTTCAATGAGCGGTACGCCGCAATGACCGAGGCTGCAGCCGCTGCAGCTACCACAGCTGTGGCTGCTGCCAGACCACAGGGAGGTGACTCGTTGCTTTTCCGGGAGTTCAGAAACATGAAGCCACCCGAGTTTGACGGGACGCAGGATCTGATCGCTGTGATGAGATGGATTGCTGACATTGAGGGATGCTTCTACACATGTTCATGTCCGAAGCATCTGAGGGTACGGTTCGCTTTGAACCAGCTCCGCCTGGGAGCAAAGGGTTGGTGGAAGTTCATGACGACGAACTTCACTCTTTCGGAGATTTCGGCCATGACTTGGGAGAAATTTAGTACTATGTTCAGAGATGAGGATGTTCCCACGGTGGAGAGGGAACGGTTGATTAAGGAGTTCTTGACCCTCAAGCAGGGTAATGATTTAGTGACTGTGATCACCCGCCAGTTTCATAAGAGGGCGATGTTCTACCCTGAGCAGGTGTCCACTGAGCAGGCTCGGATGAGTCGATATTTGGGTGTACTGAGGAGGGATATTCGGGAGTTCATATCTAACTCGTCATACCAGACCTTTGCTGAGCTCCAGGAAAATGCCCGGAAGAGGGAGATCGAGTTGGAGACTCAGGCCAGGGAGGAGGTCAAGTCTCAGCAGGTGGACCGGCGGCCGACTCAGTCCCAGCCGGCAGCCAAGCCGACCAAGTCCGCCGATTCGAGGATGGGAGGTCAGAAGTCATGAGGGGGCCTATCGATCAGGTGCTTGCTACAAGTATGGCAAGGACAGGCACATCGCTAGGTATTGCCCCAAGGGATTTATGGTTTGCTTTCATTGCAACCAGACCGGCCATTGGAAGGACGGGTGTCCTCAGCTTCACCAGGAATCTGCGCCTACTGCTAGGGTTACCGAGACTCGGCCGGTGAAAGCCGAGGCTCCGAAGGCTCGTGGGAGAGTTTTTCAGTTGACTGCGGAGGAGGTCCGCGCGGCGCCCGATGTCGTGGCTGATATGTATTCTTTCTTGTATTTACTTTTATACTAAGATATTGTGCTTATATTATGATATGTGTAGGTACATTTCTTGTGAATTATGTACCTGCCTTGGTATTATTTGATGCGGGTGCGAGTCGGTCTTTTGTATCTTTGGCTTTTAGTCAACACATCGGTATTGATCGGGAGGTGATGAGTCGACCCCTGAGGGTTTCCATAGCTGATGAGAAAGCGGTATACGCCACTGATGTGATTCAAGGATTTGTGCTCGAGATTTTTGGTGTCAAGTTCCCTATAGATTTGGTTCCTATAGCGATGGGAGATGTCTGCGTCATCGTGGGTATGGACTGGTTGAGTAAGTTTGGAGCAGTCATTGACTGTGAGAGATAGCTGGTGACTATACGAGACCCTAGTGGGGGAGTGCTTACTGTGTATGGCAAGAGGACCCGGTGTGGGTCAGCATTTTGTTCGGCTGCCAGGGCGAGACAGAGTTTGCAGCAGGGCTGCAGTGGATTCATAGCCTATGTGATGGACACACGAGTGGCCGCGGGGAGGCCAAATTTGGTTGACGAGGTTCCAATAGTGTGCGAATTTTTGGATGTATTTCCCGAAGAACTACCAGGCGTGCCTCCGGAAACGCAAGTGGAGTTTCGGATCGATCTGGTTCCGGGAGCGGCGCCCATCGCCATGGCGCCTTATCGCCTCGCTCCACCAGAAATGCAGGAGTTATCCTCGCAGCTTCAGGAGCTGTTGGAAAAGGTGTTTATTCGACCGAGTAGCTCACCTTAGGGAGCACCTATTCTTTTTGTCAAGAAAAAGGATGGTTCACACCGGATGTGTATCGATTACCGGGAGTTGAACAAGTTGACGGTTAAAAACCAGTATCCGTTACCTAGGATCGATGATCTGTTCGATCAGTTGTAGGGGACATCTTGGTTCTCTAAGATAGAATTGAGGTCGGGTTATCATCAGATGAGTGTTCGGGATGAAGATATCTAGAAGACTGCATTCCGAACTCATTACGGGCATTACGAGTTTGTGGTGATGCCTTTTGGGCTCAACAATGCCCCGGCCGCATTCATGGATCTTATGAACAGGGTGTGCAGGCCGATGCTGGATCGGTTGGTGATCGTATTCATTGATGATATTTTGGTATATTCGAGGTCTAGGGAGCATCATGAGGAACATTTGAGGGAGATTCTTGGAGTATTGAGATCGGAGAGGTTGTATGCCAAATTCTCCAAGTGTGATTTCTAGTTACGAGAGGTCCAGTTCCTAGGGCACCTTGTTAACCAGAAGGGGATATTGGTCAATCCGGCCAAGATCGAGGCGGTGATGAGATGGGAAGTGCCGAGATCGCCCACTGAGATCAGGAGCTTTCTGGGATTGGCCGGCTATTACGAAGATCTCCGTGCCACTTACGAAGATGACCCGGAAGGCTGTTGCATTTTTTATGGGGTCCGGAGTAGCAGTCCTCATTTAAGACCCTTCGTTAGAAATTGTGCGAGGCCCCAGTGCTTGCACTCCCGGAAGGGATGGAGGATTTTATGGTATACTGTGATGCATCTATATCTGGATTAGGGGTAGTGCTTATGCAGAGGGGATACATTATAGCATATTCTTCGAGGTAGCTGAAGCCTCATGAGTCGAGATATCCCACCTACGACCTGGAATTGGGGGGCTGTGGTGTTTGCCCTCAAGATCTAGCGACACTATCTTTATGGGGTTCGGTGTACCATATACACGGACCACAAGAGTCTGAAGTACTTGATGGATTAGCCAAATCTGAACATGTGTCAGAGGAGATGGTTGGATGTGGTGAAGGATTATGATTGCAAGATCGTGTACCACCCGGGCAAGGCTAATGTTGTAGCCGATGCATTGATCCGTAGGGCGGAGAGCACCCCGATCCGAGACATCTGTATGAGGTTGATGGTGATGACATCGGTTTTGGACACCATCCGAGGGGCCCAGGCTGAGGCTGCAAGACTAGAAAATCGGAAGAGGGAGCGGGTTCTCGGGCAGGTATCGGAATTCGTTACTGATGGTCGGGGACTTATGACATTTTAGGATCAGATTTGGGTACCGTTTGTGGGTGGTATGCGTACTATTTTGATTGAAGAAGTGCATCGATCGAAATTCTCGATCCATCCCGGGGCTACTAAGATGTATTTGGACCTAAAGAACTAGTATTGGTGGCCCTGTATGAAGAGGGATGTTGCATGGTTCGTCGAGAGGTGTCTGACATGTTGTCAGGTTAAGGCCAAGCACCCGCGTCTGCATGGTAAGTTGCAGCCGTTGGAGAATCCTAAATGGAAGTGGAAATAAATTACTATGGATTTTATCACCAAATTGCCAAGGACAACGAGACGGGTCAATACAATTTGGGTGATTATGGATAGATTGACGAAGAGCGCTCATTTTCTAGCTATCAGTGAGAGCTCTTCTGCGGAGAAGTTGGCAGAGTTATATGTGAGGGAGGTGGTATCGCGGCACGGGGTTCCGATGTCGATTGTTTCAAATCGGGACGTAAGATTTACTTCCAGGGTATGAGGCTGCATTTCAGTACCGCATACCACCCACAGACGGATGGACAGAGCGAGCGAACGATATAGACGCTCGAGGATATGCTCCGAGCATGTGTTGGGACACCTATTTACCCTTAGCAGAGTTTTCGTACAACAACAACCATCATTCGAGCATTGGTATGCCACCCTTTGAGCTGTTGTATGCGACGAGGTGTCGCACCCCCATCTGCTGGGGAGAGGTGGGGCAACGGGTAATGGGTAGCACGGAGATTGTACTTCAGACGACTGAGCAGATAAAGCAGGTCAGGTAGAGATTGTTGACCGCTCAGAGTCGCCAGAAGAGTTATGCGGGCATGCGTTGGTTCGAGCTCGAGTTTCGGGTTGGTGACCTTGTGCTCCTAAAGGTCTCTCCTTGGAAAGGAGTGATACGATTCAGGAAGAGGGGCAAGTTGGGACCTCGATATATTGTACCTTTCAGGGTAATCGCTAGGGTAGGCAGTGTAGCCTACCAGTTGGATCTACCTGCTGAGTTGGGTCAGATCCACGACACCTTTATGTGTTGCAGTTGAGGAAATGTATTGCCGACGAGTCGGAAGTGGTGCCATTAGATGATATTCAGGTGGATGCAGGCCTGAACTATGTTGAGAGACCAGTGGCAATTAGGGATCGAAAGGTTAAGGTTCTGAGGAACAAGGAAGTACCCTTTGTGCAAGTGCAATGGCAACATCGAAAGGGGTCTGAGCTGACATGGGAGTCCGAGTCTGAGATACGAGAGCAGTATCCGCAATTGTTTTCAGTGTAAGACTTCGGGGATGAAGTCTGGTTCTAGTGGGGGAGAATTGTAACAGCCCGAAATCCAGGTACCATTTTATTTAGCCCTTCATCTTTAATTTTTGTCATTTTCGGGTTTTGTATGTTGGGCGAGTACGCTGGGCGTACAAGGAGTACGCTGCGCGTACTCGCACGCTTCATTTAAACGCGTCCTCCCTCGGGTACGCTAGGCGTACCCAAGGTTATGCTGGGCGTAACTGGTCCAGACCCAAAAACCCTAATTGTTGTGGTTGGCTATAAAAGGAATGAGATGGCTTGACTCCTCAGTCACCATCCCTCAGAAAGAAACCCTAAGAGAGTGTTCCTTCGTTCCTAGCCCATTTGTGAGTGTTCTAAGCTTGGTGGTGTCATTTCAAGGTAGCAAAGGAGAAGAAGACTCCATTGGGAATGCTAGAAGTTGGTGTTCAAGTGTAGATCCAGGCTTAGCAGAGGTTGGAGCTTCATTCTAAGGTAAAAAGTTCGGATCTTGACTTGTAGTTCTTGTGGTATGCTTTATGGACCATTTTCTAGGATTTTGGTCCAAAAGGTGGAGACTTTATGAGCAAGTGGTCTCCATTAGCTTAGATCCATCATATTTCTGGTCCATTTGAGTTGTAGATTCATAAAAATGTAATCTTGGACTTGAATGATTAGCCATGCATGAGATCTAGATCCTTGAGTTGAAATGGAAAGGTGTTAAGGAGTGTAAGAGCCTTTACAGCCATGCCAAGTCTTAAAGGTTTCGACTTTATGAGTAAGGATGCTTAAATAAAGACGGATCTAGAAGTTGAAGTAGTGGCTTAAGCGATTAAGACCAGAAATGAAGAATGTTTAGATTTGACTATTACGCTGGGCGTAACTCCCAGTACGCGCAACGTACTGGGTGGAGACCCTGACTTTTGGGTTGGCGATATACGCCCCGCGTACATCAGGCTGTACGCCCCGCGTACTGAAATGTTGACTTTTGTTGAGTTTTAGGGTTTTGGTCAACATGTGGACTTTGAGTCAAGGAAGGGTAAAATGGTCTTTTACCCTCTCAGGAATGATGATAAGGGGTAAAGTCTAGTTGTGGAAGTCTCTATTAATTAAAATAATATTCGTTATGATTTGGCGAGGTTGAGTCTTCATTTGGGATTCAGTGGTAGCGAGCACGTGAGATTCTAGACTTTCCACGAGGTGAGTTTTCTCACTATACCGTACTCGGAAGGGTTTTATTGTGTGACCGGAAGGTCGGATATGTTATGAGTTGTATGCATTATATATGATAAGTTAATCATTTGTATGTGCTATGTATGCTATGCTTGATATGGGCCGGAAGGCATTATGTTATGGGCCGAAATGCATATATGTTATGGACCGGAAGGCGTTGTGATGTGGACCGTAAGGTTGACGCAAGTAGGACCCGAAGGTTTACCCAGTCGGGACGGAAGTCCCCTGAGACACATGGATCGGAAGGTCCGGGCCTGGAAAGGCGTATGTGCGTAAGTAGTATTTTGGGGAACTCAGTAAGCATTTATGCTTATAGTTGTTGTGTTATGTGTTTCAGGTACTAGCAAGGACCGTGGGAAGGCGCCGGCGTGATTTGTACACACTGACGAAGGAACTGTTTTATGATCATGGGATGTATTTTGTTTCAATGACATTTGTTACACATGTGATTTCAGAATATTAAATGATGGTTTTTGATGTTTGTAAAAAAATGAAAAATTGTTTTGACAATTCACATTGTTACACATATGAAAATAGTCATTAACTCCACGAGTTGGATGAACAACTCGGCGAGTCTGATGAAGATTGTCGTCGACTCGGAGAGTTAGTAGAGTGGCTCGCCGAGTCGGTCAGGGTTTACCCAAATCATTAGGTGTGTATAAACTTGTCGAGTTGCACGCGGGAAACCTCGATGAGTGGTCTTAGAGCTTCGATCGCGAGCCTTAGGAACTCGACGAGTCACTTTGGTGAATCGGCGAGTGAGTGAGTATTAAAGAAACTCGGCAAGCAGCTGAGGGTACTCAACGAGTTAAGGTCAACATGGACTGTTGACCTTGACTGATGAGTTTGACTTTGATTATGAGTTGAACCGTTGACTTTCAAGGACATTTTTGGAAAGATTGGAGATTTAAAAGTACGGTTTGTAATATACATAGGTGGTGGTGTTCGTGTCAGTGATCCAAGAGTTTGAGCTTATTCCTGCAAGTTGGCATTGCAAGGTGAGTTATCCTCACTATACTCAAGAGTCTAAGGCACCAAGGTCGGCCCTTTGGAATCTATCTGGTTATGTTATGCTAGTATAATCCGTTAGATCGGTATCTTAGAGGGTAGGATAATATTATATGATATGTAGTATGAATTGTTAGATCGGTATCCTGGTGGATATGATGATATGATGAGCTATGTGGTATGATCTGTTAGATAAGTTTTGTCTTTAGACTATTAATTGATTATTTGTTATATATGCACATGTCTATTTGGTGGTTGAGGTTTATCTGCTTCGTGCGGAGGCTAAAAGACCGGGGCATTCCAACCTATTGGTTGAGGGCCTGGGGTATTCCATCCCACGGATGATTGGACCTATAGTGTGTTGGCATTCCAACCTGCTGGTTTAGGGCCTAGGGTATTCCAACCCGATGGTTGACTGGACCATTGTAGTTTGGGGGAACTCACTAATCTTTCAGGCTTACAATTTTAGTTTATTGTTTCAAGTACACCAGGGGATTGTGGCAAGGAAAAGGTGTGATCGTACCGCTCCACACATTTTGATATGTATTCAGGGCAAAGTCTGATAAAGACTATTTTGGAAACAAATTTGTAGTAACTATTGGTTTTTAAATGTTTTTGGAAAGTTTAAATTTGCCTTAAATTGTATGGGTGTTAGAAGTTGGTATCATAGCCTTGGTTTGAGCGAACTGGAGGAACACTCATGTGAATGCAGTCTCAAATCAAGAAAGATTTTCAAAATACAATTCTAAATGGTTTTCAAAATAATTAAGGAGGATGCGGAGTGTACGATCAGTTGGAGCCAGTAAGTAAACCCCAAAATACCATACCAGTTATTTGATTATGTGCCAAGTTAGCACAACATGCTATTACGAGGCTAGGGATCTTCAGGAATTGCATGACAGGCTTGCCTGATATTATGATGCCTGGTAGCCTAGTTTTTTCTTTATATGAGAATGACATCAGTACTATAGTTACTTGTGTATACATCATAGTCGTATATATTTAAGATCTTATAGCCTGAGAATGTTTGATCTAGCCTTACGTTCTTATTTATTAGGGCCTAGGGTAGGAATAGATATTCAAAAGTCTATAAGGACAATCGTTATGTATGGCTAGCATACATCAGTGTTATAGGGTTGGTGGAAGTTTCATAGTCGGGTGATTGCATGAGACCGATAGGTAAATTATAAGACAGTTAGCCTTCGTCTAGGGGTGAGGTTACCCGACCGCCATGTGTATGTTTAGTTTTAGGGCGTTTTGGTGATACTTGAGAGAAATATAGGTAGATGTGGAAGGTAGTATGGGCTCGTACTACTACAAGCACAAGACCCATACATGTAGCAAGGAAGTCACAACCCTTAGGATATGTAGGGAGTTGGTTCCCAGTCATTTCGCGGATTTTTTGATATTTTCCTGTTGTATTTTTAGTATGGTGGTTACTAGGCGTTTCGTGACTAGATCCAGATCGGGATCGGGTGAGAGTGATCAAGATGCCCTAGTGCACCCGAGAATATCGTCTAGGGAGAGATAGTGATGACAGAGGATCGGGTTAGAGAGATCATCCAAGATGAGGTGGTCAAGATTGTATGGAGCTAGATTCCGGAACTGTTTGGGACTATTAAGTCCGCTATGATGGAGTACTTTGACGACAGATATGCAACCCCTACTGAGACAGCTTCCACGACAGCAGCATCAGCTGTATCAATGGTAGGAGGAGGAGTAGGATCCGATCGGGGCTTCCAGTATAGGGACTTCAATAACATGAGGCCTGATACTTTTGATGGGACAGAGGACCCCATCAAGGCCATGAGGTGGATCCCTGATGTAGAGGGGTGCTTATTTACTTGTTCATGCCCTATTGAATAGAAGGTCAAGTGTGCCCTGAACCTACTAAGGTCTAGGGCCAAGGATTGGTGGAGATTGACGACTGGGTTGTACACTGATGATCAGAGATCTACTGTTACCTGGGAGTAGTTAAGAGATATGTTCCGAGCTCATTAAGTTCCTAAGGTCGAGAGGGAACGATTGACTCAGGAGTTGTTGAGTTTGAGACAGGATGGAGATCACTCGTATATTTACTGAGAGGGCGATGTGCTGCCCATAGTTTTCTTATGAGCAGGCTCAAATGACTCCTTATCTGAGCATGCACAAGACCGATATCCGAAATTTTGTGTCTACCCAACGATGTGGTACTCTTCTGGAGTTAAAGGAGTCCGCGAGGCAGCTTGAGTTGGAGATTGAGCTGCAGTTGAAGGAGCGGTGGCATGCCCCGACACAATCACAGCCAGCGCTGAAGCAGTCGAAGTCTGCCGATACCAGGACTGGAGGACAACCAAACCGTACTTGTGGAAAGTACGGAAAGGTTCATTTAGGGGTGTGTCGATCAGGGAGTGGGTGCCACCGATGTGGAAAACAGGGCCATATATCCAGGGATTGTAGACAGCAGACACTAGCTTCGGGAGTCAGGATTTGTTACCATTGAGAGAAGTTGGGCCATATGAAGGCCCATTGTCCGTTATTAGCCACCAAGCCGGCGCAGACTCCATTGCCGGTCACTTTGAGGATCGCAGATGGGAGGCCAGTAAAGGTGGAGCCTCCGAAGGCTCAGGGGCATGCATTTCAACTTACGGTCGCGGAGGCCAAGGCCTCTCCGGATTTGGTTGCTGGTATGTTTCTATCCTTTGCCATATTTATCATGCTTGTATTATGCTTATTTATTGTACCTATGTTTGGTACGTTCTTAGTGAATTCATTGCCCGCTTTGGTTCTTTTTGACTCGGCAGTGAGTCGGTCTTTCGTATCCCAGACTTTTAGTAGGGAGTTTAGTGCACCAGTAGGCAAGTTGGAGTGTCCATTGCGAGTCTCTATCGCCAACGAACACAAGGTTTCTGCTTCTTTAGTCTTTCGAGGATGTAAGATGGAGATCTTTGGAATGTCCTTTCCGATATATTTGATTCCGATTCCCATGAGGGAAGTATCTGTGATCGTGGGGATGGATTAGATTAGTCTTTTTGGTGCCATGATAGATAGCAAGGGCCAGAGGGTGGTAGTTTGAACCCCATGTAGGGGAGAACTGATTGTATATGGGGAAGGCAACAAAGTGGGTTCGGGATTCTGTTCAGTTGCCAGGGATTGGCAGTATATTCAGCATGGGTGTGCGGGTTTTCTGGCGTATGTGGTGGATACACGAGCCATGGATCAGATTTCAGTTTCTGAGGTTCTAGTAGTCAGGGAGTTTGCAGATGTGTTTCTGGAGGAGTTACCAGGGATACCTCCGGAGAGGCAGGTTGAGTTTAGGATCGACCTGGTTCCTGGTGCGGCCCCTATCGCGAAGGCGTCGTACTGGTTGGCACTGCCTGAGATGAAAGAGCTGTCGTCACCGCTGCAGGAACTGCTAGGCAAGTAGTTCATTCGACCTAGCAGTT
Organism: Lactuca saligna; assembly: GCF_052625555.1. Classification (NCBI taxonomy): domain Eukaryota; kingdom Viridiplantae; phylum Streptophyta; class Magnoliopsida; order Asterales; family Asteraceae; genus Lactuca; species Lactuca saligna. The sequence goes on from NC_136425.1 coordinate 88,139,251, forward strand.
CTCCATGGGGAGCACCAATTTCTCTTCGTTAGGAAGAAGGACTGATCGCACCGGATGTCCATTGACTACAGGTAGTTGAACAAGTTGATGGTGAAGAACCATTATCCACTTCCAAGGATAGACGATCTCTTTGATCAGTTACAGGGTGCATCTTGGTTCTCCAAGATTGACTTGAGGTCGGGGTATCATCAGGTCCAGGTTAGAGATGAGGACATGGAGAAGACCGGTCTTCGAATTTGTTATAGTCATTATGAGTTCATGGTGATGCCGTTTGGGCTCACCAACACGCCGACAGAGTTCATGGGTCTAATGAATCAGGTCTACAGACTGATGCTTGATCGCTCGGTCATAGAAGTTATAGATGATTTCTTGGTATATTCGAAGACCAGAGAGCAGCACGAGGAGCAACTCAGGGAGTTTTTGGGAGTTCTGAGGCGAGAATGGCTGTATGCCAAGTTCTCGAAGTGTGAGTTTGGTTACAAGAGGTCCAGTTCCTTGGACATCTTGTCAACCAGGAGGGGAGTTTGGTCAATTTGTCCAAAATCAAGGCAGTTATGCAGTGGGAGGTTCCGAGGTCCCCTTTCGATATCAGGAGTTTTCTACGATTAGCAGGGTACTATCGGAGATTCATTCGAGACTTCTCCAAGATTGTGGTACCCCTCAATCGTCTAATGAGGAAGGGGGTGGATTTCCGGTGGGGCCCTGAGCAGCAAAGGGCATTTGAGGCCCTTCAACAATGCTTATGTGAGGCTCCAATTTTGACACTCCCTGAGGGAGTTGAGGATTTTGTGGTATTCTGTGATGCGTCCATCATAGGGTTGGGGGCGGTCCTCATGTAGAGAGGACGAGTGATAGCTTATGCATCGCGGCAGCTGAAGCTGCATGAGACGAGATACCCTACACATGATCTGCAATTAGGAGCGGTGGTTTTTGCTCTCAAAATTTGGAGGCATTACCTGTATGGGGTCCGCTGTACCATGTATATGGACCAAAAGGGCTTGAGACACATCATGAACCAACCGAATCTGAATATGATGCAGCGCTAGTGGCTGGATGTAGTTACGGACTATGATTGTGAGATCCTTTACCACCTTGGTAAAGCGAATGTGGTTGCAGATGCTTTAAGCCGCAAGTCAGTTGGGTCTTCCACCCCAGCAACATGTATGAGTATCGGGGTGGATTCTCCACTTGTGGGATTGATCAGAGATGCCTGCTTGTGGGTTCAATAATTCCCGACTATCCTTCACAAGCTGGGTGTTCTAGAATTTTAGGTTTATGGATTCACAATTTTGTGAAGTATGAATTAGTTTAGTTGGGAGAGGGAGGTAGTTGTTGAAGTTGATTGCTTCTGAGCATTTTGATTATTTTTGGCCTCAATTGGGTTACACATGATCTCTTGTGTTTATAGTTTGGATGCATTGATGTTATGATGTGATGCGGGGGGGATACAAATTTTTTAGTATAGTTTCCAAGAATTATAACCGAGTCAAATTTCAAAGACGAAATCTAGTTTAAGCGGGGAAGAATTGTAACACCTAGTTTCCATGATATTTCTAATTTCGGTATAGCGGGTCATAATTTGATCGAGTAAAGGTCTTAGGCTTTAAAAGAATAGAGTTTAGACCCTATTCGATATTGATATTGTTGGCTAAGTGATTAAATTCGTCGAATCGTGCTTTGAAGCAAATGGATAAATTGGGAAAAGTCATATTCCAAGCTTCTTTCATGGAGTACGGTTATAGTTCAACATGTATTAAGTCAAAAGTAATTAGATAGGGTTGCATGGATCTTCAATACCTTTTCATACATATAAAGATTGTCGAAAACAGATTTGAAAACGAAGAATTTATGGTTGTTTAAAGATTAGATTTGGGAAGTTATGTCGTATGATGAGTGTAGGACAATATCCTACACCGACCGTGAGTGGTAATGTAGGATGAGATTTTAGTGACCTACGTTAAGCATAGGTTAGGCTACGTTGAGCATAGCCGCGCTGGATCAAAACCCTAAATCTATGGTTGTAACCCCTATTATAGGCTCTAACACCTTGAGATGATCTCTATGCTTAACCTCCACCCCAAACAACCTCCATGAAAACACTTGGGAGAACAAATCAATGTAGATATCGATTTTCATCCTCTCATCCATCTCTGAAAGGTATAAGGTTTCTATCTTGATGCGTATTCATGTTAGATCCTGTTTGGTCATGAGTTTATAATCTTTTGTCCCAATAATCTTGGGTTTTGTGAGTATGGATTACTCCAAACCATGTGAGTGTCAATTTATGATGTCCTTGAGTTGGAAGAATCATAAAAATGAGAACTTGGACACTCCCATCATTTCATGCATGAGTTCTTGAGAAAAAGATGACATTATGGAATTAGGGTTTGGTTTGGTGCTCTGTATTTCCATGCAAATAGATAAAGTCAGAGACTTTATCCATTAAGATGTTCATTTAGATCAGTTCTGAAAGATTGAGGAATTAACCTTTTGTATTAAGAGCTTAAAGGAGTTTTTGGGATTAGTGGTGCTATGTTGAGCGTAGCCTTTTGTATGCTGAATGTAGCTCTATGCTGAGAGGAGAGCAATTTGCTACATTTAGCATAGCTTCAGACTGTTGTCTTTTTTACTAGTTTGACTTTTGGCCAATTTTTGATAGAATTAAGTGTTTACCTAAGAACTGGTCTCGGTTGGCAGTAGGTAGCTTCGGTTACCTATTTTGTTACCGAGGTTTGCTGTTGAGCTTCTGTTGGTTTGCTTAGGTGAGGTTTCTTACTATAGTTTGTACTGCAGTATGTGTCCTTGTGTGTAGAATGTTGTTATGCTTTAGTGATCTATTAGATTTGTCGATCTGCTATGATTACCTATGCTTTCTTGTTATTGTTTTAGTACATATGTCAACGTAGTGCGGTTTGGTTGAGGCAACACAACTTTGTGTTGTAGGCCACCAAACCTGGGAGCAATCCAGTCATATGATTGTGTGACCAGGGGTAATCCAGTATTATAATTGTGGGTTTAAGGATAATCTAGTCTTATAACTGTGGGCCTAGGGTAATCCAATCTTATAACCATTGGCCTGAGAGAAATCTACTTTTTGTTGGATAAGGTGTCTAAGTCCATAACTATTTCTGGTATGTACTTGACCCGACCCGGCATGGTCCATTTGGGTTGCATGGCACCATGGAATTGGATAGACTAATGAGAGAAATAACGGTTGGAGATTATTAATATATTATAAGTTCTAATATATTAATAATATTATTTGATTAGTTTGTTCAAGAATTAATTAAGTTATCAAATGATAACTAATTAAATATATAGGTTGATTATGTAAATCATCCATATATTGTATAGTGGGCTAAGAGGCTCCATGGATTATCAAGTTGGGTTCCACCCATAGGATGCTCCATGGGAGTTACAAACCCACAGGTCATGGAAATGAAGAGTCATGAAACATTAGGGTTTACATGGTGTAACCCTAGATGTGTCAACACTATATAAGAATCCTATTCTCCACCAAAATCGGCTACACATGTGAAACAAGAGGGCTAGGCCGATTTCTAGAAGTGTGTATTCTCTCAAAAGTCTTTCCAAGAGCATTTGGTGTTGTGTGAAGCATTTGAGGCATCACACTTGGGGTGCTAGGATCACAAGGTTTCAAGGAACATAAGCAACAACAAGGTAAGTTATTCTATCTATCATTCAAGTTAAAAATTGTTCCCCATGTATGCTAGATAGGAATATAGCCTTGGAATTCAACTTTGCATGATAATTTGACAAACATAGATCCAAGGTTATTAGGGTTCATGTACACTTAGGAAGTGTTAGAATGCTCAAAACCCACCAATGGTATCAGAGCCTAGGCTTGTTTGTTTGTTATTTGTACTAAAAAGTTGAAGAAAGTCGAAAAACTTGCTGTCTGACTGCTGGACTCGTCGAGTCCATGGGGGGACTCGTCGAGTTCACTTGTATCTTCAACCTACTCGTCGAGTAGGTTAATGAACTCGGCGAGTAGGGTCGACAGAGTGCAGATTTTCGACTTTAGTTGCTTGAAATGGATTAGAACCATTACCCTAAACTGTTTTGGTACTTGAAAACTTGTTTTATATGGTGTAATGTGTTTGCTAATTCCTTTACAACAACTAGTTATCAAAATTACAAAGTTTGAAGTGTAATTTTGATTTATGAAAGTGTTCATATTCATGTTCTTGTTCTTATGATGTTTTAGATTGATCATAGGAATTATTTGTAACCTATGTGGTAGATTAATTCTTGATCATAATGTGTTTTAATGGAGTCCGTAACTTGTCCTCAAGTTATGGAAAACCAAGAGTCACTTGAATTAAAACCATTAAAAGAACACAAGAGTTAGAAAAATGAAAGTCTTCATTTTATTACTCTATTAAACTCATAAGTTACAAGAAATGAAAAGTTTTGAAAGTTACAAAACTTGCCCTCAAGTTTTGGAACAAGTAAAGTCTTATTAAAACTTTAGTTCCAACCCTTAGAATTTTAAAAGTTAAAATTCAACCCTTATACTTATATTATTATAATTTAATATATATATATATATATATATATATATATATATATATATATATATGTATGTATGTATGTATGTATGTATGTATGTATAAGAACAAAGTCGTCTTACCGCTAGTACACCTCATTCACGAAGCTGGTCTATAAGGTGGGTATAAGGTTGTTGCCTATAAAATGGCAACTTAATGGGTGTCCACTCTCACCCACCGCTTGCTTGACTGGTGGAGGGTCGTTAGCCGAACAGGTAAGATAAGGACTTATAAATTCTCATTAAAAGTATGATGAATATCATAAATTAACTAAATGTTTTATTAAATTCCCAATCTTAGTTACTTTAGGAAATATGTGAATAAGGTGCTAATCCATGAAATTACACTTTACACTTTGTTGAAGTCGTTGGTGGAGCGTGTGTGGTTAACCGGCACACTAACATGGACTTAACAAGGTAGGTAAAGGGTGACTTAAGGTTTATTATAGTATCGGTGGAGCGTGTGTGGTTTACCGGCACATCGATTGAGTGATAAACTTTAAGGGTACCAAGTGATTTGCATGGTTACTTCACACCTCGTTTTGTGATCCTCGGTATCCTAGTCACAAAACTTGGAGGGCACACTCGAGATTGAAACATGCCTTTGAAAAGTTCATTGAATCTCAAAGAATCTAGGAATTTCTAAGAACCAATAAAAAACCTAATATCTAATATTTCGGTTTTCGTGGTGGAAATTGGTGAATCGTCATTCACCTACCTTTCAAATATGTTATAGCTTGGATTACGACATACTTCTTCTAAGTTATAATATATTGTGATTGGATCCTAGCCTTAATATTACATTTGGGTGTTTTATTAAGGACTCTTCATATCTAAACTAATCTTGTCCTCTTCCTTCAGATGTCTTCAAACAATGCTGCTTCTGGCTCTAATCCTAATGGCTCCTTTACCCTTATGAACTTGTGCGGGAAAGTCACTTTTGATGGATCCAACTTCAATGAGTGGATCAGAAACATCAAGAGGATTACCTGCTACGATGACAAAGAATATGTCCTTGGCAAGGAGCTTAAGGAGATTGATGAGACCACTGCAACTCCTCAGGAGATCGCTGACTTTCAGGCACATGAAAGGGATACTACGAAAGTGGCATGCATCATGATGGCCACGATGACAGCGGAACTCCAAAAGTCCTATGAGGATTTCTACCCTTATGAAATGCACCAAGATTTGATGGAAAGATACCATCAAAGTGCACGACAAGAGAGGTAAATCATCTGCTCCATGATAACAACCTTGATGAAGGATGGGGATTCCGTCACGAGCCACATGCAGAAAATGCAAAGGTATGTGGATCGATTGCTAAAGCTTAATGTGAACTTCCATGAGGAGATTGCAATAGATATAATTTTGCGCTCCTTACCATCGTGCTATGATCAATTCCGCATGACATATCACATGAATAAGGAAGAGGTCACACTCAGCAAACTTCAGGGACTTCTCAAGACCGCAAAATCAGGTCTTAAGGGGAAGTCGGTTGTTAACACTCCTACTCCAAACTCCACTCCGGTTTTGGCAATCGGGAAAAGTCGAGGGAAGAAGAGAAAGAGTTCTTCGAAGGGTACCAAGGTTAGGACCCTTGATGGATCTTCTTCAAGTGGAACCAAGAAAGGTTTCGTCACTCCTTCTTCTGACCCAAAAGAGGCTGAAATGCTTCTATTGCCACGAAAAATCACATTGGAAGCGGAACTGCCCAAAATACCAGCAAGATGTGAAGGATGGGAAAGTTAAACCCAACCATGCAGGTATTTACACTATCATTTCTAATAACTCACCCCATTCTAAATCTTGGGTCCTTGATACCGGTTGTGGTATTCACATTTTTTGTGACTTGCAGGGACTAAGAAGAAGTGAGAATGTGGAGCAAGGAAGAATAAACTTAATCATGGGGAATAGGAAGGTTACACTTGTCACAAAGATTGGAGTTTATACTTTATCGCTAAGTAGTGGGTTAAATTTAGATTTGAATAAATGTTGTTATTCGCCAGAAATGGCAAGAAATATTATTTCCTTTGATGCATTGTATAAACAAGGTTTCACCTTTTCATTTGATAATGAAGTTGGTTCGATTAATGCTTTCTTTAATAATGTTCTTTATTTTAAAGCATTACCTTGTGATGGTGTGGATGAAGCTGTATCTGTTATAGATAACTTAGGAAATAATGTTTTGTGTATTGATTCTCTTAATAATAATAACTTGGATAAAGCATCATTATGGCATTGTCGTCTTGGACATATAAGCAAGAAACGCATAGGCCAACTCCAAAAGGATGGAGTCTTGGAGACGTTTGACCTAAAGTCAAATGATAGTTGCGAATCATGCTTACTTGGAAAAATGACAAAGTCACCCTTCACAGGCTTATGTGAGAGGGGTGAAGGTTTGTTGGACCTTGTACACACAGATGTGTGTGGACCATTCAAACATGCCACAAGGGATGCTAATCGTTATTATTTGACTTTTACTCATGATTACAGTAGATGTGGATATGTCTACTTAATCAAGCATAAGTCAGAGACTTTCAAAAGGTTTAAGGAATTTAAACAGGAAGTCGAGAATCAATTGGGTAGGAACATTAAGATGCTTCGATCCGATCAAGGTGGTGAGTATCTTAGTTTAGAGTTCCTCGACTATCTAAGGGAATGTGGGATTGTCTCACAATTGACACCTCCCAGGACATCGCAGTTGAATGGTGTGGCTGAGAGGTGTAATCGAACCTTATTAGAAATGGTTCGTTCCATGATGAGTCGAGCTTCGCTACCAATCTCATTATGGGGGTATGCCTTAGAGACTGCTGCCCATATCCTTAATCTAGTCCCTACAAAGAAAGTTGCCAAAACTCCTCACGAGATGTGGACTGGTAAAGTACCCAAACTAGACCACATCAAGATTTGGGGTTGCGAGGCCTTCGTCAGATGCGAGACTCATGATAAGCTCGAACTTCGAGGCAAGAGGTGTATTTTCATCGGCTACCCACAACAATCCTTTGGTTACCTCTTCTACAAACCTAGTGATAATGTGGTCTTTGTAGCAAGAAGAGGAGTCTTTCGAGAAAGAGAGTTTATAAGCCAAGGAGACAGTGGGAGGCAAATTGATCTTGAAGAAACTCAAGAATCAAGTGGTGAAGGAACTTCAAACTCTAGCCCTCAACATGAGGAGGAAACTCCTATTCAGCCAATTGACGAATCTATACCTCTGAGGCATTCCACGAGAGTTAGGAGTGCACCTGAGCATTACTATGGATTCCATATTACTGCAGAAGGTGAGACACTTATTAGTGATGGACACTAGTAGGTCAAGATGACCCTAACAACTACGAGGAAGCCATGGTAGGCCCTGAGTTTGCCAAATGGAAAGAGGCTATGGATAGAGAGATACAGTCGACGTATGATAATCAAGTTTGGAACTTGGTTGAGAATATACCAGGTCGTAAGACAGTAGGGTGCAAATGGATCTTCAAGAAGAAGACCGACATGGATGGTAACGTACACACTTATAAGGCTTGACTGGTCGCGAAGGGCTTCTCCCAAATTCGTGGAGTGGATTATGATGAGACCTTTTCTCCAGTAGCCAAGATTAAGTCTATTAGGGTTATGTTAGCCATAGCTGCATTTCATGACTATGAAATTTGGCAAATGGATGTCAAAACCGCTTTTCTTAATGGAAAGTTGGCTGAAGATGTTTACATGAGTCAGCCAGAAGGTTTTGTCAGCAACGAGTACCCTAATAGAGTGTGTAAGCTTGAGAAATCCATTTATGGATTAAAGCAAGCACCTCGCAGATGGAATCTTTGCTTTGATGAAAAGGTCAAGGAATTTGGCTTTTCTAGGAGTAAAGATGAATCTTGTGTGTATGTCAAGGCTAGTGGGAGTATAGTTATCTTTTTGGTATTGTATGTGGTTGATATACTACTCATAGGAAACGACATCCCAACCCTGCAGGAAGTAAAGTCCTGGCTTGGGAAGTGTTTCGCTATGAAGAACCTTGGTGAAGCTGCCTATATTCTAGGGATAAGGATTTTGAGAAATCGGAATAAAAGACTAATTGGACTTAGTCAGAGTACATACTTGGATAAGGTGCTGAAGAGATTCAGCATGAAGGACTCCAAGCAAGGAGAGTTACCCATCCAGAGTAACGCCAGATTGAGTAAGACAAAAATCCCTAGCACTGAGGCTGAGATAGCAGAAATGAGTCGAATACCTTATGCTTCGGCTGTAGGATCGATCATGTATGCTATGACGTGTACTCGACGTGATGTAGCCTTTGCCATGAGCATGGTTAGCAAGTTTCAGGGGAACCCTGGCAAGGCACACTGGACTGCGGTAAAGAATATCCTCAAGTACCTACGAAGGACTAAGGACTGGGTCCTTACCCTCGGTGGGAGTGATGATTTGAGAGTTGTAGGGTATAGTGATGCTAGCTTCCAGACTGATAGGTATAATTTCCGCTCTTAGTCGGGCTGGGTCTTTACCCTAAACGAAGGAGCAATTTGTTGGAAGAGTTCCAAGCAAGAGACAGTGGCTGATTCAACTTGCGAATCAGAGTATATTGCAGCAAGCAAGGCGGAAAAGGAGGCTATATGGCTTAAGAACTTCATCGGAGACCTTGGAGTTGTACCAGCTATTAAAGAGCCAATGGAAATTTTCTGTGATAGTGAAAGTGCTGTTGCCTTAGCAAAGGAACCAAGGGATCACGGGAGATCCAGGTATATCCACAGAAAATACCATTTTATTAAACATCGAATAGAAGAAGGACTCCTTGTGGCAAAGAGAGTATCATCAGATGAGAACCCAGCAGATCCCCTCACGAAGGGACTGACTCGGGTTAAGCATCACCAGCATGCTGGGAGCATAGGGCTGAAGGATGATATTAGATTTAGTAGTTAGATAACCTTGAAATTTGTAAAGTGTAATTGACATTAGATGATGAATAAAAGGTGTTTTATTTATGAGTAAAGTGTTGCTATCTCTTGTCAATCGTTTACTATATTTCTTTTGCATGTTTTGACTTCCAGAATAATTTTGTTTGGTATAACATATTATTCAAACCTCCACAGTCAGTCATATGTCGGAAGTATGTATGAATCAAGACTGTTATGATTGGTTGCAGAGGTCTAAGGTGTTAGACAAGGCTACAACAATCATGAGTGTTCATAAGTTATGAGTATTAGACACAACCCACGCTCACTGGAATCACTTCATGGAATTCTATCTCGAGTGATCGTGAGACGGTAATATCATATAAATCTTCAAACCTAGAGATATGATTTGTTACTTACATGTTGGTTATGCATTGATTGTACGAAGACACATAGGTAACTCGATGTTATAAATCGTGCTTTTGTGTGTAATTCAATGAGTGGTAGAACAAACATATGAGTCGAAGTTTATCTGTTCCTTCTTGGATTAGAAGCTTATATCTGGGCCCCTCAATGATTTTGTTTTGACCTATGTACCGGGCCCGGTCAGAACTAATTTGATGTGTTCAATTAAGTTCTTTGTCAAACAAATCGGAAATCGGGAAACAAATTGCTGGATAATAAGAAAGACATTGTTCCATGTATTTGTCCGGCTGATATCTAGAACAGAGGATTATATGATCACTTATCTTAAATGGCATAACATCATCTTCTCAGTTCCGAGAAACCTTGAAAAGAGCTATGATTGTTGATCGGTTCCTGAAGTCATACTTGTAGTAACAGTTATTAGACTTATCCAAGTGGGAGACTGTTGGATAAGGTGTCTAAGTCCATAACTATTTCTGGTATGTACTTGACCCGACCCGGCATGGTCCATTTGGGTTGCATGGCACCATGCAATTGGATATACTAAATGAGAGAAATAACGGTTGGGGATTATTAATATATTATATGTTCTAATATATTAATAATATTATTTGATTAGTTTGATCAAGAATTAATTTAGAATTAATTAAGTGATCAAAAGATAACTAATTAAATATCTGGGTTGATTATGTAAATCATCCATATCTTGTATAGTAGGCTAAGAGGCTCCATGGATAATCAAGTTGGGTTCCACCCAGAGGATGCTCCATGGGAGTTACAAACCCATGGGCCATGGAAATGAAGATTCATGACACATTAGGGTTTACATGGTGTAACCCTAGATGTGTCAACACTATATAAGAATCCTATTCTCCACCAAAATCGGCTACACATGTGAAACAAGAGGGCTAGGCCGATTTCTAGAAGTGTGTATTCTCTCAAAAGTCTTTCCAAGAGCATTTGGTGTTATGTGAAGCATTTGAGGCATCACACTTGGGGTGCTAGGATCACAAGGTTTCAAGGAACATAAGCAACAACAAGGTAAGTTATTCTATCTATCATTCAAGTTAAAAATTGTTCCCTATGTATGCTAGATAGGAATATAGCCTTGGAATTCAACTTTGCATGATAATTAGACAAACATAGATCCAAGGTTATTAGGGTTGCATGTACACTTAGGAAGTGTTATAATGCTCAAAACCCAACAATTTTATCATTGTCAGTCCGATGTGCATGGATTATGTGACAACCCGATATTTCCATTCTGAATAAACCATATCAAGCCAATAGATGTAGATCAGTTGCAGTGAAAATTCAGACTTAGAATATAAGTTTGGCAGTTTCAGGGTTTTACACGAAAAAGGGTTATTCGGAGAGTGGATGCACTAGGATTTTGTGCAACACTGTAAATTCCATTACCCTAGATCATTCGAATCCATTCCGAGAATAGAAATATTTTCTGCCAAAATATTTCGGGACTATAAATAGTTTTCTGACCTAAATTCATTCATTTTTCACATTTCCAACTAGAGAAAAGCCATTTTCTCTCTGACGGATCTTCGGGTTTTTATCCCAAATTGTGAGTAACTCTTTCTAGTAGTGTTAGAAAGCTTTAAATGTGTTCATAACATAGATTACATAGCTAAATCATCCGATTTAGGAGTTTACTTCCCAAGGTGTTCTGGAGCGGTAAACTCCCGAAACCGAGCCTAGATTGTCCCCAGTGCTTAGTAACTACCTTGGACATGTATAGGAGTGTCTTAGGTACAAGAAATCAGCCAAGAAATACCCAAAAGTTACGAGTTTACGGCCCAAAATGTTCTATGGCCGTAAACTCCCTTGAAACATGCTCAAATGGTGTTTTTAAGGCACCTAAAGCTTGGACTTTATGTTAGAAAAATACCCTAAACTATTTAGGACCTAGAAAACATAAGGAAAACACAAGTGTTGAAGAGTTTATGGCCAAGAGTAATTCTTGGGCTGTAAACTCACATAAAGGGGTCAAAGGACACCCTAAACACTTCCTAAGGCCAAGGGACAATTTTGACAAGTACCTAGATGAGTTATGGACTAGCTAAAACATTTAGAACCCCATGTTTGAGGGAGTTTACGGCCCAAGATGTTCTATGGCCGTAAACTCCAAGAAATGGTACCAAATGGTGCCATAAATCCTCCTAAAGCCAAGTACTAAAGCCTAGACTTGTTCCTAGAAATGTTGGAGACTTGAAAGCACCATAATCACCCTCCCAAGGGAGTTTACGGCCGTAAACTCCAAGGGAAAAGGGTCTTTGGGCCGTAAACTCCCCAAAGGAGTCAATATGGTGCCCAAACACTTGTATATGCCTTGAAACAATTCCCACTAAGGTTCTAGTAATTGAAAGTACCATCCCAAGCCTTGGTTGGGAGTTTACGGCCAGGAGCTTACTCTCTTGGGCCGTAAACTACAAAGAATATGGTCTTTTGACCTTAAACTCACATTAGGGGCATTGCACTCCTTTGTTGCAACCCATTAGCCTCCTAGCACTTGACCAAAAGTGTTTTCCTCGCGCTTAAATGTTATTACTTGTATAATTAGTGTTAAAATCACTAATTATTTATATACATATGTTTTCATATGTAATTAGGATCATTGTGTGTGTCTAAGTCTCCACTTGACACCAAGCACTTGTCCGATCCTTCCGTACGATAACAGTCCGTTCAATTCCAGTCACTTACTGCAGGTGAGTTCATACCCCTTAACTAATGTTTTAAACTCTTTTTAAATGTTTTATGGGGGGGGGGGGGGGATACAAGTAGAATCATGCTACTTATTATGTCAATCACATGTGATTATTAAGTAGAATTATATTACGTATTACATCAATCACATGTGATTAATATACAACATTCAAATGATTTGGCTACTCATTAGCCATTTTACTAAACAGTTTCCTTCAAATGACTTTTTATAAACATTTTATATGTTTCAAACTCCTTTTTACACTGTACAGCTTACTCCGTACATTACCTTTCAAACTTATTTACAACTGTGTTTCAGACAAACGTTTCCTTATACTTAAACTGTTTTATTAAACTTATGCCTTCAAATTGTTTTACAGATTGACATCAAGTCGATCTTTTCTTAACATAATATTTATGTTCCAAATGTCTTACAAAACTTATTTATGCTTTTATATTATAAATTGCATGCCTCTATATGTATAGTTATATAAGAAATGTTTAAAAGACTTAGGAAGGCTATCCACCCTATTTCCTTTTCGCGCCTTGAGATGTGGTCTGGTGGGATATTGGGTATTCGTCCGAAAGTCGTTTAAATATTAGTTATATATCATGTGTACATATATAGTCATAAAAGGTCCTTCCAGTTCATCCTATGCCCTTGGGTAGCAAGGGTATACATCCATGTCCATACATACCATTTAGATTACTAGAAAGCTACCATCTGGCTGTTCAGGAAGATGCTAGAACAATTACTAGAACGAGAGATCATACAAATGAGTCAGTTCATTCATGAGTCAATACATTCTAGAACATTACAGTACATTACTATACTTGCTAGATAGAGAGAACACACATTACAGCTAGCACTTTTACATAGGTACATATACATGATTACTTTTACATGATTACACTTACATGAGCACATTTACATAACTACATATACATGTTTACTTTTACATGATTACACTTACATGAGTACATTTACATAAGTACATATACATGTTTACTTTTACATGATCATACTTATAAGAGCACTGTTACATAGATATATCAGGAGGAGTCCTATTACATTTTATATGTATCGACTCTATTATCAAAACCCTCATTCTTATCTTTACTTTGTGATTTCAATCACATAATCGACGAGATAGATTGGATTTATTATCCTAGTACCCAAGGATATAGTTGTGGGATTGACCATTCCTAAAATCTCTGTTAGCTACAGAGGTGAAAGTACATCCACGGATGTCAACGGTTGGTACCATTACAGGTATACGATTAAGGGATTAACTATTCCTATACCCAGCTGTTAGCAACAGAGGTAAGAGTACGTCTACGGATGTCTTAAAGTTAACAATGATAGTTACCCTAGTACCAAAGGGTAATATTCAGGTTAGTTGTATTATTGCCTTTATTTTGTGACTCATTCACATAACCAATGAGGTGAATTATATGTAAGTATCTTAGTACCAAAGGATACAAATTCTTATAATGATAATAATAGTAACACAGTTAGGTCTTGGTAGAAGACTACAATCAAAACAGTTAGGTCTTGGTAGAAGACTACATTCAGAACAGTTAGGTCTTTGTAGAAGATTACATTGAGAACAGTCAAGTCTTGGTAGAAGACTTCTTTTGTTACTAATAGGAATCATAGGGATTTCTAGGGTTTTTCAAATATTTACAGTTGTTCTACAACCATTTTTATACTTATACGAGCTTTCTTTCAAAACAATGTCAAGTCTTAAAAATTATAAGTTTTACAAATTAAGACACATTAATACTTATAATCTCACCAGTTTCAAAGCTGATACTCGCTTTCAAATTACTTGTATCCTCAGGTCATCATAGACAGGTACCGATGCAAGGAGAAAGGAAGATGGAACTTGTTCAAGACTTATCTTTCATTTTGATTTATGCTTTAGTGTTTATCAAAATTCGATAGAACACATTTGTATATTAATTATATTATTAATGCAATGGATGATGTTGTTGCTTGTTTACTACTTTACATTATTGTTGATATTATACATGACGTCCTCCACCCCAGAACGTTTCCGCCGTTCCTGTTTTTGGGGTGTGACAGATTGGTATCAGAGCATTGTTTATAGTGAATTAAGTATATCAACCCATAAAAGATATACTAACTATAAATACATAAGGGATTAAAATATAATCTGACCAAGAGTTTATACTTTAAATAGTAAAATATTTAAGTAAGTATACGTGCTGCATTCATACTAAAATCAGTGTCACTAGGACATTACAAAAGAATTACGATTGTTGGGAAACACAAGTGGGCTTAGAGACATATGGTCAAAACTGGGAAGATATACCCTGATCACGTATATTATCCGAGGGTTGACTAGCATGTGCCTAAGTTTAAGTGTGTGGTTGCAACAATGCTAAAATCTTACCAACCCTACCACAATGAGAACAATAGAACATAACATTAAAATTTAAAATACTATAGGAGTATTTGGTGTTACTAGAAGTACTTTATACTTGAGAATTTAAAACGGGATCTTCATTAGTAAGTTGATAATTGCTAAGTGGATACACTAAGCCTATATGTAATTAGGATGTTATAGACTTAGAATCTGTGATAATTGTGCCTTACCCCTATTCTATGTGAATTTGGAATTAAGGTCACTTATTCGAAGGTCTATCCTGTTTAGATTACACATAGATGGTATGCACTTCACAAATAGAGATGTAACTAATGAAGATTTTCTAAATAATTATCTAGATAGTCCGTCTAATAATTATTCTATTACCCTAAATTCTCTCATAGAAAACATAACGGGACTCCATCCCCTCGGCAACCAGTACCTTCCGAATGAAGCCATAGCTGGTTGGTTTGGAGAATAACCAGAGAATGATCATCCTTTTCCCCTTGAATGATCACCATGATGAAGACTTTTCGTATGATGTAACTCCGAAGCAGAGGTTGAAAACCTACCCCGAGCAGCTCCCTTTCCAAATTCCTAACCCTTGTCCGGCTTTTCATGGCCCGACCCCTGAGTGAGTGGAATGCTTGGAAGCATGGAGCCAAGGACAAGATCAGTCTATGCCGTGTGATGGCGACCAAAGCTTTTATGACTTGAGCAATGGGGGCTCAATAGATATAGTCTTGCCAATCTTGGTTCGTAGAGAGACCCGAAATGAGATTCAAGGCAGGACAGCCCTACATCAGATTTCAGAAATAGTCGCCTATGCTAGAATGCATACCCTCCACACCATTCATCTAGGAGATGCACACAAGAGATCAGAGAGAAGCCATGAAACCCTGCTGTAAGCACTGGCTGAATCACTAGCCAAAGTCTTAGAACTCCGAGTACGCCATATGGTGTTCGAAAGACACCCGTTTGACATGGAACGTCAATTGGCTGAACTGAGAGTTCACCAGAGGGATGACCGTCGCCAGTAGTAGACGCTTTACTTTATTTCCTTATAATGAGGAATCATATTAGTCTGTCTATGTCCGATGTGGCATTTTCTATAAAATTATCTTGTACCGTAAGTACTTTAGTTAGGTCTTTATGCTGTCAGGAACTGTCGTTAGTGGATATGATGTAAGACCTTTACAAGGTCATTTTCCAGAATCTTTACATCGTGAATATCATAGATATTGACAGCCGGCTAACTTCTATGTCATTCTTCATTCAAGTACTCTTGTCATTCATTCATAAGAGTCTATCTGAATCATGCTATAGTCAAATCATTTGGGATATAGTGATTTATCTCCGGAGACATATCCAAGTCTCTTTTAGTGGTTGGATCTTGTTATTCACCAACCCCGATACCTCAGCTCGAACGTCGAACATATTGAGACCATTCTACGAACTTACTTCCACCCGTGACTAGGACTGCATCATAGGGATAATCATGTCGCCAAAGAAGGATGAGCAACCCATCAACCAAGCACCAACCCTCTAGATTGATGCAGCTACCTTTCAATCTGCAGTCTCGGCTGCCGTGTCAGCTGTTCTGACCCACCTTCACGCTAACGATGCGAATGTTAGTGGAGCTGTTAACAACAATGCCAATCCAGGTGACAATCCAGTACCTCGACGAGCAACAAAACACCACAATACCCCAAGTGTCAGGACCAAGAGTATCAAACGGAAGTTTTGGGCCAAAAAGAAGGACAAATCGCTTCGAGGGGCGAATAAGAAACAACCACCGGTAACGACCTTCACAGCTACTACATCTGCACCTCCTACCACCATTCCTTCTGGTGTCCCGATTGTCCTTACACCAGCCAAGCAATATGCCGGAAACCTACCAAAATGCTATGAGTGTAGCTTTCATCATCTCGGTAGTTGTCGTCCGTTACACTGTTTTAGGTGCAACAGGAATGGACATACTACCAGCTGCTGTAGCATTCAGATTCAGCACATCACATCAACCACCAATGTCCAAACCTCTCAGATATGCCATCTATGTGGCGTCATGGGACACTTCAAGAGGGACTATCCAGCAGAGAAGGACAACAACAAACCTGACGGAGTTTGATCGTAGAGTAGAAAAAGACGGCTAAGAACCCTAATATAGTATAGGTTCTCTCCAAATCGTCAATTTTCGTATGATAAAAAAAAACATGTTTAAAACTAGTGCAACTAGAGTCTTACCTTTTGCGAGATCCTATCTGTATAAGGACTCTCGTGCTGCGTATACTTGTCTTTTGTAGTATACCTTATTCGCAGCAATAGTCTTGTGGTAAATCTAAAGTACTGTAACTCTGTTCATGGTTGCACGGTTTTGTTTTGTCTGTAAACGTCTTATGTTCAAATCTAATGTCTTTAAGTTTCGATATGATTTCGACATTATCATACGACTCGATTCAATTTGATTCCCACGAAAACAGCTTCATACGTACACCTCTTTCTTCTCGATCACTTTTCCAGCAAAACTGTCACATCAGAACACCGAAGTACTCATGCCAGGAGTACCTATTAGTTATTTTCTTTCCGAAGAAATCCCCGAAGTACAACTTGTGTAGTACATCAAGTTTAATCCAGGGATTCATGCGGTTGATCTATCACAGAAGAATGTATGCATAAGAGTGATATATAATCAAGGTTCTACAGGTTTAGAATTGATGATTCCACTTTAAATTCTTTTTCCCCGATGGGATGCGAACTTAAAGAAGAACCAGTTATTCGACTACCTTTTCAACCTTAATTATATATGACTCGTATACACGAAAGTGTGATTGTGAAACTAGGTATGAATTCTAATATGAACTTCAGGACGGAGAACTGCCTAAGTGCGAGTAATCACATCGTCATGAGAACAAACTTAGAACCCAGTACGACTCCCGAAAATAGATTGCCCTATAGTTTAAACACCCACGGAGATACAAGAACAGTTTGGACAACTTAACGAACTACACATAAATAGAATTAGAAGACTAGGTTTCTCACCCTAGAGAACCAAGGTTATATTCTTCCAGAGATCGACTGATCGCATTGCATGTACCTCGGTTATCGAGGACTCCGTCGAGAATTTTCATTAGAAATCGTTATCTCTGCCGCGCGTAGACAAAATGGTTGAGCAAACGCAAAGAAAGAAACTACTTCCAAGAATGGATCCGGGATCCGAATATCACCAGTTCGAGTGGTAGGGAAAGATGTCCGGAAGACTATCTCCTGAACTCAATACGGACACTGCGAGTCCGTAGTGATACCCTTCGGATAGGACCAACACACCCATAGCTGTTATGAGCTAAAATAGGTAGGGTACGTCTTTCTTACCTGGATCAGTTCGTCATTTCTCCATAGAATGAATTGCTTATCTACCCTTGTAGTAAGAAGGAACCCATGGGAAAACATTCCCTTCAGAGGAACTTTTAGCGATGTTCTCAAAGCACGAGTTTTGAAATTGAAGAGTCAAATTTCTAAGACCCACTATTAGTAGTGTGGGGAAATTTGAGTACTCTTTCAATTTTTCAAAACCGTTGAGCATTTATCGACATCAGTGACGTCGACAGTCTTTCGCCAAATTCTAGGTCTTACCGACCTACCGCCTTAGTTCATTTAGAACTCCTCACAAGCTACAGAAACTCGTACGACTTTGACCCAGCAAGGGGTGGCCTTTGACTTAAGCGGACGAAGCAACGTCATCACCAGTTAGTGGAGGTTCGTTGGAATGCCAACCGAGAGCCCGATTTCACTTAAGTGCGCTAGAACCAATCGATTAGGAAGTTTTCTCCTCACGACTCGATCATTCGTGCATACTTCCTTGCCTAAATTCTAATTTCGGGACGAAATTCCCTTTAACAGGGGGATGATGTGACAACCCGAAATTTCCATTCTGAATAAACCATATAAAGCAATAGATGTAGATCAGTTACAGTGAAAATTCAGACTTAGAATATAAGTTTGACAGTTTCAGGGTTTTACACCAAAAAGGGTTATTCAGAGAGTGGTTGCACTAGGATTTTGTGCAACACTGTAAATTCCATTACCCTAGATCATTCGAATCCATTCCGAGAATAGAAATATTTTTTGCCAAAATATTTCGGGACTATAAATAGTTTTCTGACCTAAATTCATTCATTTTTCACATTTCCAACTAGAGAAAAGCCATTTTCTCTCTGACGGATCTTCGGGTTTTTATCCCAAATTATGAGTAACTCTTTCTAGTAGTGTTACAAAGCTTTAAATGTGTTCATAACATAGATTACATAGCTATATCATCCGATTTAGGAGTTTACTTCCCAAGGTGTTCTGGAGCGGTAAACTCCCGAAACCGAGCCTAGATTGTTCCCCGTGCTTAGTAACTACCTTGGACATGTATAGGAGTGTCTTAGGTACAAGAAATCAGCCAAGAAATACCCAAAAGTTATGAGTTTACGGCCCAAAATGTTCTATGGCCGTAAACTCCCTTGAAACATGCTCAAATGGTGTTTTTAAGGCACCTAAAGCTTGGACTTTATGTTAGAAAAATACCCTAAACTATTTAGGACCTATAAAACATAAGGAAAACACAAGTGTTGAAGAGTTTACTGCCAAGAGTAATTCTTGGGCCGTAAACTCCCATAAAGGGGTCAAAGGACACCCTAAACACTTCCTAAGGCCAAGGGACAATTTGGACAAGTACCTAGATGAGTTATGGACTAGCTAAAACATTTAGAACCCCATGTTTGAGGGAGTTTACGGCCCAAGATGTTCTATGGTCGTAAACTCCAAGAAATGGTACCAAATGGTGCCATAAATCCTCCCAAAGCCAAGTACTAAAGCCTAGACTTGTTCCTAGAAATGTTGGAGACTTGAAAGCATCATAATCACCCTCCCAAGGGAGTTTACGGCCGTAAACTCCAATGGAAAAGGGTCTTTGGGCCGTAAACTCCCCAAAGGAGTCAATATGGTGCCCAAACACTTGTATATTCCTTGATACAATTCCCACTAAGGTTGTAGTAATTGAAAGTACCATCCCAAGCCTTGGTTGGGAGTTTACGGCCAGGAACTTACTCTCTTGGGCCATAAACTCCAAAGAATATGGCCTTTTGACCTTAAACTCACATTAGGGGCATTTCACTCCTTTGTTGCAACCCATTAGCCTCCTAGCACATGACCAAAAGCGTTTTCCTCGCGCTTAAATGTTAAAATCACTAATTATTTATATACATATGTTTTCATATGTAATTAGGATCATTGTGTGTGTCTAAGTCTCCACTTGACACTAAGCACTTGTCTGATCCTTCCGTACGATAACAGTCCGTTCAATTCCAGTCACTTACTGCAGGTGAGTTCATACCCCTTAACTAATGTTTTAAACTCTTTTTAAATGTTTTATGGGGGGGGGGGGATACAAGTAGAATCATGCTACTTATTATGTCAATCACATGTGATTAGTAAGTAGGATTATATTACGTATTACATCAATCACATGTGATTAATATACAACATTCATATGATTTGGCTACTCATTAGCCGTTTTACTAAACAGTTACCTTCAAATGACTTTTTATAAACATTTTATACGTTTCAAATTCCTTTTTACACTGTACAACTTACTCCATACATTACCTTTCAAACTTATTTACAACTGTGTTTCAGACAAATGTTTCCTTATACTTAAACTGTTTTATTAAACTTATGCCTTCAAATTGTTTTACAGATTGACATCAAGTCGATCTTTTCTTAAAATAAATTTATGTTTCAAATGTCTTACAAAACTTATTTATGCTTTTATATTATAAATTGAATGCCTCTATATGTATAGTTATATAAGAAATGTTTAAAAGACTTAGGAAGGCTATCCACCCTATTTCCTTTTCGCGCCTTGAGATGTGGTCTGGTGGGATATTGGGTATTCGTCCGAAAGTACATATACATGATTACTATACTTGCTAGATAGAGAGAACACACATTACAGCTAGCACTTTTACATAAGTACATATACATGATTACTTTTACATGAGCACATTTACATAACTACATATACATGTTTACTTTTACATGATTACACTTACATGAGTACATTTACATAAGTACATATACATGTTTACTTTTACATGATCATACTTATAAGAGCACTGTTACATAGATATATCATGAGGAGTCCTATTACATTTTATATTTATCGACTCTGTTATCAAAACCCTCATTCTTATCTATACTTTGTGATTTCAATCACATAATCGACGAGATAGATTGCATTTATTATCCTAGTACCCAAGGATACAGTTGTGGGATTGACCATTTCTAAAATCTCTGTTAGCTACAGAGGTGAAAGTACATCCACGGATGTCAACGGTTGGTACCATTACAGGTATACGATTAAGGGATTAACTATTCCTATACCCAGCTGTTAGCAACAGAGGTAAGAGTACGTCTACGGATGTCTTAAAGTTAACAATGATAGTTACCCTAGTACCAAAGGGTAATATTCAGGTTAGTTGTATTATTACCTTTATTTTGTGACTCATTCACATAACCAATGAGGTGAATTATATGTAAGTATCTTAGTACCAAAAGATACAAATTCTTATAATGATAATAATAGTAACACAGTTAGGTCTTGGTAGAAGACTACAATCAAAACAGTTAGGTCTTGGTAGAAGACTACATTCAGAACAGTTAGGTCTTGGTAGAAGATTACATTGAGAACAATCAAGTCTTGGTAGAAGACTCCTTTTGTTACTAATAGGAATCATAGGGATTTCTAGGGTTTTTCAAACATTTACAGTTGTTCTACAACCATTTTTATACGTATACGAGCTTTCTTTCAAAACAATGTCAAGTCTTAAAAATTATAAGTTTTACAAATTAAGACACATTAATACTTATCATCTCACCAGCTTCAAAGCTGATACTCGCTTTCAAATTACTTGTATCCTCAGGTTATCATAGACAGGTACCGATGCAAGGAGAAAGGAAGATGGAGCTTGTTCAAGACTTATCTTTCATTTTGATTTATACTTTAGTGTTTATCAAAATTCGACAGAACACATTTGTATATTAATTATATTATTAATGCAATGGATGATGTTGTTGCTTGTTTACTACTTTACATTGTTGTTGATATTATACATGACGTCCTCTGACCAAGAACGTTTTTGCCGTTCCTGGTTTTGGGGTGTGACAGATTATATATGTATTGTTGTGTGGGGTATTTGGGGGAACTCACTAAGCTTTGTCTTATAGTTGTGGATTCAAATGCTTTTCTAATATTTATTGGAGTGCGAAGGTGGGACTATTGACACATACTTTAACGGTTTTATGATCGAGATTTCGTATTATTTTCCTTATAACTTTTATTTTGAATTATCATTTATGAATAAATGGTTTGAATTTTTGATAACTTTATAAAAATGGGAGTTTATTGTAGTTTAGAAATGAAAATTTTTATTTTAGTTTTTAGGGCGTTACACTTTAATATATTATGTGTTCAAATGTAGTGTTTGACAAATTCCATTTTATACATCTTTTAGGGTAGTTTTTATCAGAATTTAGCATCATATTTTACACATTTGCACATTACTATTTTAAATAATGTTCAACTCATGTTTATCATCAGAATTTCCGTATTGCTCATGTTTTTATGTCGTTTTATATAAATCAAATGGAGCAGTACTTTGAGAGCAGCTTGGATGCATATTTGGAGCTTTATTGGAGTTGTAACTGAAGATAGATGTTGAGGAATGACTTAGATTACTTAAATGAAAGAATTACGACCAAATTGCGACAAAAAGGCAAAAATGCGATCACATTTTTGCACTTCTGCGGTCGGATAATGGTGTCAAGGTCTTGTAGGGTTGAAAAAATATCATCCGAGGAAGAAAAAAGAAAAATGCGATGATGGAGCAAAAAATGCGATCACATTTTTTTGTCGAAGCTCAAAATAGACTAGAAATAGCATCGTAATTCATTAAATGACAAATATGGAAAATTTTGAAAAAAATGTGATAGAATTTTTTGATATATGCAGTCATGGATTTGTTTTTCTTGATCCAGAAGCTCCTAAATTGTATATAAATACGACCCTTATGATCAGATTGATGAGGAGACGATTCCAGATGACGAAAAACCATTAAGGCGATTTTCGCTACTTTTCATTACTTTCTAATGATTTGAATGTTGTGGATCATCTCCTACATTTATTTTAGCAAGATTAATTGGTTAGAATAACTTTTTATTAGTTTTAGTCAGATTTTATCCATGTCTGGCTAAAACCCTAATTGCAGTTCTGCAATAGACTAATACTTTTCATGTGATCGGTTATCAAATTTGGCTTTCATTGTGTGCTTTTATCTAGTTATTTTAGTTTTGAGCTTAATGAATGTTTGATTTTTAATTCTTGTTAGTCTGATCACTTTGGTAGGGTTTAATCATTCCAGTTAATTATTTGTTGAAATCCATAATTATTTTGGCAATCTAGTAATAAGTAAAAAGTAATAAATCCATGATATGTTTGTATTTAACTTTATTGTAAACTTAAATTTCAGATCTTTATGCTTCTAATCTTGTGAGAAATGTTGGATTTTATTGGGAATTTACATAGATCATAGTGAAATCTATTTGTATTTAATTACGAGCTTGTTTAATTAGACCAATAAAAAGTTAGGGTTAACCGAAGAGCTTAATTTGGTTGATTTAACTCGGTAAAAGAGATTATACTAGAGCTTGTTAGTTTTTCTTAGTATCATCACAGATATAACACATTTTGAGTAACCAGATCTGGGTTGATTATACGACTAGGAAAATTGTAGCATAACTGAATTTGTTTTTATTCGTGATTTCATTTAGTTAATTTCACTGCAATTTATAGTTTTA
This sequence comes from Lactuca saligna, assembly GCF_052625555.1. Classification (NCBI taxonomy): domain Eukaryota; kingdom Viridiplantae; phylum Streptophyta; class Magnoliopsida; order Asterales; family Asteraceae; genus Lactuca; species Lactuca saligna. The sequence continues at coordinate 88,163,127 of NC_136425.1, forward strand.
AATCAGAAACCCCCTTTTTATTTTTTTTATTAAATGATTTATATGTGCCTTATGCAAATAGGAATTGACCATTAGGTTGTGTCCCTAAGGATTGACCAAACTTTCCTGTGCTACACATTAGTGCATTCGAGTATTTAAAATATTATTTGATTAAATCGTGCACGACAATGGTTTAAGAAATTGGCATCGTTTCCAGGGACAAAATATTTCTAATAGTTTGTATGCCAAGATCTTCATGTATAGGTACACCACTCCATTTTGATCCAGAATATAAGAAAACTACAAGAAAACTGAAGAAAAACGCAACAAGCAAAAACAATTAGCCAGTTTCTTTTACTCACCATCTCCGTTAACTCCAGTAATCACCACTCCACAAGACAGCCCCTTGTGGAACAAACCATACACCATTTTTAATCATTCCCACAACTACCACCATCCTTATCTTCCCTAAGACAATTTAGAAAATATTCGTCAACACCCTCTGAAATTTCAAAAACACCAGAATCTTTAGAACCTAACTCCCCAAAATCAGCCACGAGTAGAGACGAAGTAGAGAAAACTCTCATAGAATGGGCAACATAGGAGGTTAATCAGCAAACTCTCGACATCGCTTTTTTAGAAATTGAGAACTATCACATTTCCAGAAATCGAGAACTTCGAGTTGAATTCTGGGCTGATACACATTCTTCCTATGTTCAGAGGCTTAGAAAACAATGACCCACATAAATTCCTCAAGAAATTTCATGTGGTTTGTTATGGAATGAAGCCATGCCATTATTGAAGATCATATAAACCTAAGGAAATTCCCGTTTTTAGTTCAAGACTAGGTGAAAGAGTGGCCATGCAATCTACAATTAGGCTACATAACTATCTAGAACGAGCTCGTAGAATTATTTTTAGAAAAATAGTTTCCGGAAGCGCGACTATCAAAACGTCACATAGAAATCATTGGAATTAAACAAGGAAAAAGAGAAGCTATCCATGCCTACTGGGAATGTTTTAAGAAGTTACTAGTTCGATGCCCATAACATGGGATCAACGATTATTAGCTCTATTTGTAACATCGTAAAAATATGGTCCGAAAATTACATTTTAAAACATTAATAAAAAAACCATAATTCTCAACCATAAACATAACTCGTTATATCAAATCAAAGTATCATCTCAAAACATGCTCTTTTTATTAGATTAAACATCCCATGCTAAAACTTCTTGGTGTGTCCTATGCAGTCATCCCGAGCTCTTCCCTTCGGTATTGGAAGTACCTGAAATCAAAACTGAAAACTTTAAGCAAGAAGCTTAGTGAGTTACCCAATATACCACATACAATACATAATCACATACAACAAACATTAGGCCTAGCCCGCTACATCAGGCCTCGACTGGCATCGGACAAATCTGACATCAGGCCCCGATCGGTATACATATCTGTTTCTACCAGGCCCTGCCTGTCTTTGGACCCCTCCCTCTACACACATACAACAATAACATATAAACATGCTAACACAATAACTATACTATAACTGCTAGTGTCAAGGCCCCGTCTATCTTGGGCCCCACCCCTATTTTGCTACTAATGAGATATGGAACCCTGTCCACACTCAACTAGTGATGAGATACGAACCCCCGCCCACCTTCATCCCCCTACTAGGTACATACAAGTATCACAAAGACAACAAGTATAACTACACATACACTACTGCCTCGGGTACCACCCGAAATCAAATCGTAGCCCGGAAAGAATATATATAACCCTTCCTCGGGCCTCGCCTGCTATCAAACTAAAATCTAGAAAATATAAACTGCATCGGGCTAACCACTACATTGGATCTAAATCCAGTATACACTAACATACATAAACGGGACGGTATTGGAGCCTTAGACCCGTTCCTATTGGAGAAAACTCACCACATAACCTGGCTGTAGAATCTTACGAATAGCCCCTCACTGCTAGCTGGCAGATCCTCGAACTGCTGATCACTCGACTGCCCGAGCTACCAATGCCAACAAAAAATGTAGTCCCAAAATGCACTCCAGAAGTCAAAATAACTCAACTCAGGACAAAGTCAAAGTCAACGGTCCATGGTCAAAGTCAACACTTCCAGGTTGACTTGACTCGCCGAGTTACTCTATCAAATCGCCAAGTTCAAAAGCACAGAATCCTACAAACGCAAATCAACTCATCGAGTCATCCCCTGACTTGCCGTGTTCCCCATAACTTGAAAACGGGACAACTCACTTAAACTCTTTGACTCTCTCCCTGGACCTGCCGAGTTCCTCGGTCTGCTGGACTATCTTAAAGGATTAAGCCCCTATACCTCATATCTGAACTTCAAACTTCATAAATACTCTGGAAATGACCTATTAAGGGTAAAGTTTCCAGCTTAACCAATCCTAAGTCCTTCTTAATGGGTTTAGACAAAGCCCTAGCTCATTAAGATATAACTCCATGGTCCAAAACCCTTATTACACCAAATTAAAACTAGGAAATCAAGATCTAGACTCTAGACATCTAATAACCATGTAAAGTCCTGGACTTTACTTCCTTGCATGGCCTTTATGGCTCCAAGAGGCCATAATAATATCTTTAAGCCTTCATGGGACTTCCTAATGGCATAAAGCTTGCACCTTTTTGCCTTAACCACCCCAAATACTTCCAGATCTGAAAGGATCCTGCTTGGGGGACGTCCAAAACCCAAAGACGACCATTCTTGGACCAAAAACCTTCCAAAAAGGGACCATAAGGAGATCTAATAAACAAAAAGCCACGATGAAGACTTGATTACCAAGAAATGCAGCAAATTGGGTGTATCTTCTAGATTTCCGCCTTCCTGAACCTCCAACTTCCTTCTATTTCTTCATCGTTTTCAAGAGCACACAAAAAACACCAAGGTGGCTCAAACACTCACAAGATGCACTAGGGTTTCATGGGTGAGGGTTTGGGGTCTGGGGGGGGGGGGGCTGAAGATGAGGCTGAGGGAATGAGAATTTGATGCTTAAATAAGGCACCAGTCCTGAAATTAGGGATTCCCAACCCAGACCATACTTGCCGAGTCAGTCCCTAGACTCGCTGATTTGGCCACTTAATCTGCGACATGGAACTTGATCCGACTCGTCGAGTTCTTCCTTAGACTCGATGAGTTGACTCATTAACTTAGGGTTTTTCCTTCTTCAACCTGGCCTCCTGGATTCTGGGTGTTACAAGTCTCCCCCACTTTAAATGGACTTTTCCCTAGAAGTCTGCAATGGCGAACTTCCTTGTAATCCGCTTATAACTTCCCCACATGATACACACTTCGCCCTTCCGGTCTAATCCTCAATGGTCCACCCTTCAGAGAACTGCCTGGTCATTCCGCAAAACAAATCCTTGGAGATAAAAATATTGAGAGCACTCCCATCACCAACAATCCTGAGAACCTGCTTCTTATCCAAACGACAGTCCTACTAGTACTCCTCGAGAACCTGCTTCTTATCCAACCGACAATCCTAAGAACCTGTGCGATACACAGCATTCCCAAGGTAATTTTCCATACACAACAACAACCTTCTCTTTTTCTATGCAGAATATACATTATGTTACATCTACCTCTCCATTCACTACTAGTGCTGGTCACTACCACAGATACTCACTGATTGCTTTCTCTTAATATATCCTGGTGCTGAACATCCAACCCAGCAAATGGATCAGATAATCCTTCGAGTGAAAGAATCACCCCTGCAACAGTTAGACTCAGACTAGAGCTACGCAACAAAGGCAAACCCTTCACATTGAAATTATTTACCCCTGCTGTGAGTGGCGTAGCACCTCTCGATCAACTAACTGTTCCTTGCACAAATTTTCATATCACTGCTTCTATCCGAAGATCCTGCTGCCTCTTTTCCACCTTTCGAATGAACCAAGACCGCCCTGGTCTCAACTAATCTATCCACCTCTGGGTTAGTGGACTCCCACCATTTACTACACCCGAGCTCAGATTCTCAGTCGCTCCCAACAACTTCCAAAGAAACCTCGACTATCTAAAAATTCTATATCTACCTTCCGTAGGACACGGGACCTCCCCGTTCCTAACATACCTATCCACTTATCTGAACTAACAAAATCCACCCAGTGATTACTCTCTTAGTCGCTCCTAGCGACTTCCGCATAAAACTTCAGCTACCGAAACTATTTTATCCACATTTCCACTCATTGCTCGATAGATCCTAGAATCCCCGATCCTATATCTTGACCCTAAGGTCTCTACCAAGTCCCAATTGTGCTGCTGTAATCACATGGGCCTTGCCCACGGGTCTCACCCAACTATATCTTGGAGTGGCCTCCACCTCAGGTCTCACCTCTCTAGGGTTGTGCAAGACCAACTCCATTTTGAAAATCAACAAACTATCCTTCCTCGCTCTCTATCCGAATGACTAGGAGATATGATCCTCACCCATGCTCCGCTAACTATGAGATATGGGCGCCACCCACACTCCTCTAACTAAACTGCTAATGAATGCTACGGCTACCCCACAATCTTACAACAATTTCCCATATTGTCTAACTGCTGGCTGCCAGCCTGAATGGATCCACGTCAAGCGATCCACAGTCAAACATCCTGATTAACGCGCGTGTTACCGAAAAAAAAATCAACCTGTTTTCCCAAACCAGTCCTCTACTAATGTGATTACATGAACTCCATGTCGCGATGTGTCTCAAACTCCCGACTGCCCTGCTGCTCTACCCAAATGACTACCTCAACTGTTTCCCTTCTCAGCAAGTATGCGGACACAATCCAAGTCGCGCTCCAACCTTAGATCCTGAGTACTGTGATAACACTCCCCCACTTTGATTCAACTAGATACCTACAACTCCCATCTTTGAAAGGATTCCCAATCCTTCTCTCCATCAAATGGCCGATCCGCGGACAATAAATGGTTAACACTGCTAGAGCTCCAAAACTAATCAATACTGAATCTGAACCAACCTTGATGACGAACAGAACTCCTCTCGAGCCCCACTCTCACTTGCTACAGTGACTGCATCCTGAGAACCTGCGACATCAGTGGCTGCTCGCGACTCCTCTGTAACCAAGTGGAATGCCCCGCTCCTCATCGTGGGCACCTCCACCCGACTTTGACGGTCGTCGATGATCCTCAAAGTTGTTGGGCCAGGTGGTATCACCTATCCTGCAGTAACCAAAATCGGACTTTGGGCCTTCTTGTGGCCTCGCTGACTATAATGGAAACAAATTAGGTGTTATCCCTGGGTGGTGGTAGCAGTACAATCCTTGGTATAATGACCGATCTGACCACACCTGATACAGCCAGAATCGACAGCACCGCCACTCCTACATGAACCCTCGTGTGTCCTGCCGCACTTCCCACAGAAGCTACGGTCCTGATGACCTATCGATCTAGAATCTGATGTCTTGGGCCTCTTGCCCGATCCCGCGGATGTCTGCACCTCGATTGGGTTTCTCTTCTTGTCTACCCTTAAGTCAATCTCCCTCTCCCGGGGTTGAGCAATCATATCCTCCAGCGTCTTGAAGCTAGAACAACTGACAAACTACCTGATGTCACTCCTCAGCATCTCGTGGTACGAAGCCTTCTTCATTTCCTCATCTGCCACATACTGTGAAATCAGGAGGGCTCTCTCTCTCTAAACTTGGTTGTGATCTCCACCACTATCTCAGTAGTTTGTTGGAGGTCCTGAAACTCCCATGCTAACTGCTTCACCTCAATAACTGGTGTAAACTTTGCCCTGAACCTGGTCGAGAAGTCGGTGCATGTCATCGCATCCAACGTGGCATCATCCCTAATGGCATGTCCAACCCCCTTCCACCAATCCCGTGCTCTGTCCTTCAGAAGACATGAGGCAAGTCGGAACTTGTCCCCCTGGGACACCGGCTCGTACGGAAAGCATTGGCAACATTGGCCAACCACCTACTGCTAGCGATGGGGTCCTTGACCCCATGGTAATCTAGAGCCCCTCAATCTCTAAAATCTTTGATTGTCAGAGAACGCTCCCCTATCATGGCCACCATCTCACCGCGGAAGGCTCCCATCCTTTCATCCAAAATCTCCAATATACCCTCCTTGATTGTACAAAATATCACAGGAGTATGGTCTAGAATACTATGCGTAATCTCATATGATATAAACTCCCTCATCTACTCCCCGAGCTGCTCGACTCCTTACCCCGAGCCTGATCCCTCATCTGTGCCTGAACCGCCCGCTGGTCTCTCATGCAATGCCACCATTCACACAACATAACATAACTGTCATCAGGATACTCACCACTACTGAGGGATCACCCACTCACTACAAGTTCCTCGGTTTTATCTTAGATCCTCTCGAATCGAGTACGAATTCTATGCTTTCAGTAGTATGGGCCCATACGACCTTCCACATCTATCCGTACTTTCCTCAATAATTGCCTTGACTCCACCAAGTTCCTTTCACTACTACTATTGCTCCCAACACTACTCTCATCCTAGGATTTCCCTAGGGTAACCGCCAATCTGCACCCAGTCCTTAGCTACTAAAGGTATCTTCATAATGCCAATTAGCCACTACCGGAATACCATCACATGTGTCCAGGCTCAAATAATCCTTCGAGTAAAGGACTCATCCCTACAACGGTTAGACTCAAACGAGAGCTATGCAATAGGGCCAAATCCAACACTCTGAGAATATTCACCCCTGATCACATGTGACTTGACATATTCACCTAATGGCTAAATCCCATCACTCAAAGTCCCACAAAGCACAAAGCAAGTAGAGTTCAGACAAAAAGGAAAATCTAACGTAAACATAATAAAGCATGTCTATCCACATATCAGGAATCTATACTAGCATGCAACTCATAAAGCTCATACACATAATAGGCACATAAGGGATCCTCCTAGATCCTTAGTCCTAATCTAGCATGCAGTTCTCATAAGCATATTATATCTAAGCGAACATGTATGGGTAATTTGGGAGAACTTATTTGAGCACGGCATATTGCATGCACCACACCCATTCCTTCTTTCTCTCTTTTCAAAGCTCTTTTCTTTTTCTAAAAGTCCCTTTTTATAAAAACGCTTTTCTTTTGAAAAAATTTCATACCAATCCCCTAGTTTGACTCCAGACATACCCGAGAGTGTGCCCAAATCACTCAAACCAAGGCTCTGATACCAACTTATAGCATCCAAAAAATACAGTCCCAAAATTTCATTTTAAAACATTAATAAAAAAACCATAATTCTCAATCATAAACATAACTTGTTATATCAAATCAGAGTATCATCTCAAAACATGTTCTTTTTATCAGAGTAAACATCCCATACTAGAACTTCTTGGTGTGTGCCAACGCAGTCATCCCAAACTCTTCCCTCCGCTACTGGAAGTACCTGAATACAAAATGAAAATTGTATGCATGAAGCTTAGTGAGTTCCCCAATCTACTGCATACCATACATAATCGGATACTGCAAACATTGGGCCTAGCCTGCTACATTAGGCCCTGCCTGACACCAGACGAATCTAGTATCAGGCCAAGCTTGGCATCAGGCCCTACTTGGCATCAAGCCCCGCTCAGTATATAGATCTGTTTCTATTAGGCCCCACCTGTCTTCGGGCCCCGCCCGCTACACACATATAAGAATAACATATAAAGATGCTAACACATCACTATACTATTAGTACTAGTCTTAAGGCCTCGTCTATCTTGGGCCCCACCCCTATTTTGCTACTAATGAGATATGGAACCCTGTCCACACTCAACTAGTATTGAGATACGACCCCCCGACCACCTTCATCCCCCTACCAGGTACATACAAGTATTAGAAAGACAACAAGTATAACTACACATACACTACTGCCTTCGGTACCAACCGACATCGAATCGTAGCCCGAAAAAAATATATATAACCCTTCCTCGGGCCTCGCTCGCTATCGAACTGAAATCCAGAACATATAAACTGCATCGGGCTATCCCCGACATTGGATCTAAATCCGGTATACACTAACATACATAAACGAGTCGGTATTGGTGCCTTCGACCCGTTCCTACTGGAGAAAACTCACCACACAACCTGATTGTAGAATCTTACGAATAACCCCTCACTCCTAGCTGGCAGATCCTCGGTCTGCTGATCACTCAACTCCTCGAGCTACCAATACCAACATAAAAGTTAGACCCAAAACGCCCTCCAGAAGTTAAACTAACTGAACTCAGGACAAAGTCAAAGTCAATGGTCCATTGTCAAAGTCAACACTTCCAGGTTGACTTGACTCGCCGAGATGCTCTATCAACTCGCCAAGTTCAAAAGCTCAGAATCCTACAAACGTGAACCAACTCATCAAGTCAACCCCTGACTTGTCGAGTTCCCCATAACTACAAAAATGGGACAATTCACTTAAACTCGTCGAGTCCCTCCCTGGACTTGCCGAGTTCCTCGGTCTGCTGGACTATCTTAGAGGATTAAGCCCCTATACCTTAGATTTGAACTCCATGGTTCATAATTACTCTGGAAATGACCTATTAAGCATAATGTTTCCAGCTTAACCCATCCTTAGTCCTTCTTAATGGGTTTAGAAAATACCCAATCTCATTAAGATAATTCCATGGTTCGAAACCCTTAATACACCAAACTAAAAAAGGGAAATCAAGATCTAGACTCTAGGCATCCAATAACCATGTAAAGTCCTGGACTTTACTTCCTTGCATGGCCTTTAGGGCTCCAATAGGCCATAATGATCTCTTTAAGCGTGCATGGCACTTCCTAATGGCATAAACCTTGCACCTTTATGCCTTAACCACCCCAAATATTTCCAGATCTAAAAGGATCATGTTTGGGGGTCGTCCAAAACCCAAAGATAACCATTCTTGGATGAAAAATGTAACATCCGGATTCCAAGGTATATTATTTTATTCATTTATTTTGGAGTTTTTGGAGGGGCTCGGCGAGTTGGTGCTTAGACTCGCCGAGTAGGGTCGCGGATTCTCATCTGGGTTCATGACTATACTCAGCGAGTCCATGAGTGGACTCGGCGAGTCCATGCTGTTTAATGAAACCATAATTTCCTGGGTTTGGGACCTATTTAAAATCCCTTAGGGCCGTCATTTGTGGCTTCCAAACCCTAGAGAGAAACCCTAAAAGAGATAGAGTGATTGTGAGAGGAAAGGAGCTATTTATTGATCATTATGGTTGATTCATGCAAGAAGGAGCTGTTTCCAACTTGGAGGAGACCACGGAGGTGGTGCATATGTGGTTTTCAAGCAAAAGACTTCATCTTTGAGGTACCATATCGCCCCTTTATCTGTTTTGTTGAAGGAATCCATAAATGTAGAGTTTTCATGTCCTTTAACGGAAGAAATTGTGAGAATATGGCCTTATTCGCTTTGAGACTTCGGATCTGGACCCATAGTGGTCTAAAGAGCTCATCTCAGCTTGCGTTATGTTGAGCTATGGAGGTGTTGAGCTTAGGATGTTATTTTTGGGGCTAAATCACCAAGTGAAACCTCTTAGACGTCCCATGAGAGTCAAGATTCAAGCTTTACGTGTTTATCAGGCTTGGGAAGGTCAGATCTATGGATCAAAGGAACATATCGGACCTCAGGAGGTGAATTGAGTTTGTGCATGGCATGAACTCGCCGAGTCCAAGGGCAGACTCGGCGAGTAGGGTTAGGGTTTCCCGTAAATCGCTCAGCGAGTAGACTTGCCGAGTTGGGGGAATAACTCAGTGAGTCAAAGAGGGATTAGAGGACTGGAGTTCAATGCAGAACTCACCGAGTTGATCTCGAGACTTGGCGAGTTGAGTCAGGGTGGCCCCGTGATTCATACCAGGTGTGACTCGTCGAGCAAGGGGAGGGATTCGACTTGCCAAGCAAGACTAGAGAGTTAGTGGACACATGTAGACTCGCCGAGTCTCCCAGGTGCACTCTACGAGTCAGGTTAATGTTTGACCATTGAATTTTGTTGACTTTTAGGGTTTGGTCAATAATGGGGCCTTTATGCCAAAAGAGGGGTAAAATGGTCTTTTGCCCTTCTGAGGGTGCCAAGAGAGGGTTGAGTCTAGTCCTGAGAGTTATATTTATGAGAGTATTTAGTTTATGTGATTAGGCGGAGGCTAGATTGTGTTTCTACCGAGTCAGAGATTTACCGAAACATCTGAGGTGAGTCTTTTCACTATACTTTACCTTGAGTGGTAATTATAGTTATGTGATAGTGTTATTGTATGCTATTTATGTGATGTGTTGCACTGCATTATTTTTATGTGATTTATGCCATGTGTATATTAGAGTATATCAGAGTTAGAACCGGAAGGTTCACAAAGCTAGGATCAGAGGGTCCACAAAGTTAGGGCCCAAGGGCCCTTAGAGTTATAGCCTCGAGTGGCTAGTATGTGTTATGTATGGTATTATAGGGAACTCACTAAAATTTATGCTTACATTGTTATGTGTTATGTGTTTCAAGTACCAGTGATGATCACGGGAAGGCGCCGTCATGATTCGTACACACGCATGGGATTTTATGTATTTTGATCTTGGGAAATGTTTTTGTCAAACAAAGATATGATTCAATGAGATTTTTTTAATAATTGTGTTTGGAAAATATGTTTTAACATGAGAAAATTTGTCTTAAAGTTTACATTGTTACAAGTTGGTATCAGAGCCTTGGTTTGAGGGATTCGGATGCATCTTCGGGCGTATCTGAACTCAAACTGAGGAATTGAGGAAAGTTTTAATAATAAAGTAAATTTTTAATAGTAAAAAGAGTTTTGAGATAAACAGAGCAGAGTCGTGTGTGCGATCAGCCAGCGCCCGAACGGTGATTTCCCAAAATACCCTTACAATAAGTGTTAAACAATATGTTATGCTATTTTATCTGATGACATATGTTACACATGCTAGAGTAGACTATATATTCTTATTAGGACTAGAGTGGCCTGATATATGATGCATTAGTCTAGGGGTTTTGTAGCTAGAGATGCTTGAGAGTGTTTAGATAACAGCGAGGAGATTATGAGAGATCTGCTAGTGAGTAGCACATGATTAGAGAGAGTAGTGTATTTAGGATTCGAGACTCTAGGAGGAGGACTTGGGTGAATGTTGATGCGGTATGGATGGTAGTATTAGGCCCGTACAACCGAAGGCACCGGTTCAGTGCACAACCCAAGTAAGAATCCTCAGTGTACTAGAGATCAAGTAGGATTGGGATATCGAGTGTGTGTACACCCAAGCGAATTACTGATATCTTATGTTGTATTTCAGAGAGGCATCATGGTAGGGACACACCACAGACAAGGGACCAGTGGAGGGGGTGTGAGCGACGAGGAGCTCTGCCAGATGATTCATGATGAGGTGGCTGTTGCCATCCACAATGAGATTCCAAAGATGTTCGGTTCTATCAAGACCACCCTGATAGAGACATTCGACGAGAGATACACTGCTCTTTCTGAGGCTGTTGTTGTTGCGGCCACTGCAGCTATTGTTGCGACGAGGATACAGGGTGGTGATGCGTTGCTGTTCCGAGAATTCAGCAACACAAAACCACCGGAGTTCGATGGGACACATGACCCAATTGCAGCGATGAGGTGGATATCAGACATAGAGGGGTGTTTCTTTACTTGTTCATCTCCTGAGCATTTGAGAGTCCGGTTCACGCTGAACCAGCTTCGCTTGGGGGCGAAGGACTAGCGGAAGTTTGTGACGACGCACTTCACACCTGCTAAGCTTACTGCAGTGACCTGGGAGAGGTTCACTACTATGTTTCGAGATGAGTACGTTCCCTAGGTGGAGAGGGAGCGATTGGCACAGGAGTTTCTGACCCTCAAGCAGGGTACCGAGTTTGTTACCGCGATTACTCAAATGTTTCATGAGCGGGCAATGTTTTGCCCAAACCACATGTCCTCCGAGCAGGCATATATGAGACGATATTTGAGTGTGTTGAGGATGGATATACGGGAGTTTGTGGCGAACGCGACATACCGGACATTCGTTGAGCTTCAGCAAAATGCCTGAAAGAGGGAGATAGAGCTGGAGACCCTGGCTAAGGAGGAGGTTGAGTCTCATGGGAGGGATCGGCGACTGGCGCAGTCTCAGCCAGCAGCCAAGCGCACTGATTCGAGATCTGGGAGTTAGAAGGGTCGCACTTGTGGCAAGTGCGGAAAGACCCACGATGGGGTGTGCAGAGCGGGGTCTTGCTACAAATGTGGCAAGGAGGGGCATATGGCCAAGGATTTCCCCCTATGGATTTGCATTATGTTTTCACTGCAACCAGACCGGCCACCGGAAGACAGAGTGTCCACAGTTGCGAGGGACAACTCAGGGAGCATCTTAGGGATCTGCCCCCTGCTGCAGTGAGAGCTACAGACAGTCGGCCCGTGAAGGCCGAGGCACCGAAGGCACGAGGGAGAGCCTTCCAATTGACTGCGGAGGAGGTCCGCACAACTCCTGATGTCGTGGCTGGTATGTATTCTTTTATACATTTTCTTTTATGTTGAGATATCGTGTTTATATTACGATATGCGTAGGTACTTTTCTTGTGAGTTTTGTACCTGCCTTGGTGTTATTTGACTCGGGGGCGAGTCGGTCTTTTGTATCTTTGAACTTTAGTCAGCACATCAGTATTAGTCGAGAAGCGTTGAGTCGACCCCTGAGAGTTTCCATAGCTGAAGAGAGAGCGGTGTATGCCACCGAGGTGATCCGAGGGTGTGTACTCAAGATTTTCGGCATTGAGTTTCCGATTGATCTAGTTTCTATTGCGATGGGAGATGTCTGCATCATAGTGGGCATGGACTGATTGAGAAAATTTGGAGCAGTTATTGACAATGAGAGATAGTTGATGAATATAAAAGACCCTAGTTGGGGAGTTCTTACGGTGTACCGCGAGGGTACGCGTTCTGGGTTGACATTTTGTTCAGCCGCTAGAGCAAGGCAGAGTCTACAGCAGGGCTGTAAGGGATTTGTAGCGTATGTGATGGATGTGAGGCTTGATTCAGAGAGACCGAGGTCAGTAGATGAGGTTCCGATACTGCGTGAGTTACCGGATGTATTTCCGGAGGACTTACCGGGTGTGCCTCCCAAGAGGCAGGTTGAGTTCGGTATCGATTTGGTTCCGGGGGATGCGCCTATCGCCAAGGTGCCCTATCGCCTTGCGCCTATAGAAATGCAGGAGTTATCCTCACAACTGAAAGGAGCTGCTGGGGAAGGGGTTTATTCGAAAGAGCAGTTTGCCGTGGGGAGCACGTATCCTTTTTGTTAAGAAAAAGGATGGCTCACACCGGATGTGCATTGATTACTGGGAATTAAATGATCTGACGGTCAAGAACCGTTACCCGTTGCCAATGATCGATGATTTATTCGATCAGTTATAAGGAGCATCTTGGTTCTGCAAGATCGATTTGAGGTCAGGATATCATCAGGTGAGGGTGCGAGATGAGGACATCCAAAAGACAACATTCAGGACTCATTACGGGCACTATGAGTTCGTGGTGATGCCTTACGAGCACACCAATGCACCGGTGGTGTTCGTGGACCTCATGAACAGGGTGTGCAGGCCGATGTTGGATCGCTCGATAATCGTATTCATCAGTGACATATTGGTGTATTCGAGATCTAGAGAGCAGCATGAGGAGCATTTGAGAGAAATCCTCTGGGTTTTGAGATCGGAGAGGCTTTATGCCACATTCTCCAAGTGTGATTTCTGGTTACGAGAGGTCCAGTTCCTAGGGCATCTCGTTAACCAGATGAGATGGGAGGTGCTGAGGTCACCTATAGAGATTACGAGTTTCCTAGGATTGGCAGGCTATTACCAGAGATTTACCAGGGATTTCTCCAAGATCGCTGTGCCACTCACCAGGTTGACCCGGAAGGGGGTTGCTTTTTCTTGGGGCCCAGCGCAGCAGGCCTCCTTCAAGACACTTCCCCAGAGACTATACGAAGCCCCCAGTGTTAGCCCGTTCGGAAGGAATGGAGGATTTCGTGGTGTATTGTGATGCGTCGATATCAGGGTTAGGAGCAGTGCTTATGAAGAGGAGGCATGTGATAGCATTCACATCGAGGCAGCTGAAGCCTCATGAGATTAGGTATCCCATCCATGATCTAGAGTTGGGAGTAGTAGTGTTCGCCTTCAAGATCTGGCATCACTATCTGTATAGGCTCCGGTGTACCATATACACGGATCACAAGAGCATGAAGTACCTGATGGGTCAGCTCAACCTAAATATGCGGCAAAGGAGATGATTGGATGTGGTATAGGATAATGATTACGAGATCCTGTACCACCTAGGTAAAGCTAACGTGGTAGCCGATGCCCTGAGCCGTAGGGAGGAGAGCGTCCCGATGTGGGACGTTTTCATGAGATTGAAAGTGATGACTCCGGTGTTGGACACCACTCGAGGGGCCCAGGCTGAGGCCATGAGACTAGAAACCAGAAGAGGGAGCAAGTTATCGGGCAGGTATCAGAGTTCGTTACCGATAGCCGGGGGCGTATAAAATTTCAGGGTCGGATTTGGGTACCGTTTGTGGGCGGGACGTGTACCATTTTTGTTAAAAGAGGCACATCGATCGAAGTTCTCGATCCATCCCGGGGACACTAAGATGTGTTTGGACCTGAAGAGGGAGTATTGGTGGCCATGTATGAAGAGGGACGTCGTGTGGTTCTGCCTAACCTGTCGTAGGGTTAAGGACGAGCTACAGAGACCGCATGGCAAGTTGCGGCCATTAGAGGTTCCCGAGTGGAAGTGGGAACAGATTACTATGGATTTTATCAACAAATTGCCAAGGACTGCGAGGGGCGTCGATGCAATTTGGGTGATTGTAGACAGGTTGACGAAGAGCGCTCATTTCCTTGCTATCAGTGAGAGCTCTTCCACAGAGAGGTTGGAGGAGATGTACGTGAGGGAGGTGGTATCGAGACATGGAGTGCCGATCACGATTGTCTCAGATCGAGATGTGTGTTTGACTTCCAGATTCTGGAAGAAATTTCATGAGGAATTGGGTATGACGCTGCATTTTTGTACCGCATATCACCCACAGACTGACGGGTAGAGCGAGCGGACGATTCAGATGCTCGAGGACATGCTCCGAGCATGTGTGTTGGATTTCAGTGGGAGTTGGGACACGTATTTTCCCTTGGCAGAGTTTTCCTACAACAACAGCCAGGATTCGAGCATTGGTATGCCACCCGTTGATCTGTTGTATGGGAGGAGGTGTCGGACCCCCATTTGTTGGGGAGAGGTAGGGCAACGTATGATGGGTAGTACAAAGATCGTGCTTCAGACGATGGAGTAGATACAACAGGTCAGACAGAGGTTGTTAACCGCTCAGAGTCGTCAGAAGAGTTATGCGGACACGCGCTGGTTTAAGCTAGAGTTTCAGGTCGGCGACTTCGTGCTCCTAAAGGTCTCTCCTTGGAATGGAGGGAACCGATTCAGGAAGAGGGACAAGTTGGGGCCCTGATATATTGGACATTTCAGGGTGATCGCGAGAGTAGGCAGGGTAGCCTACCGTTTGGAGCTACCTGCAGAGTTGGGTCAGATTCATGATACCTTCCACATTTCGCAGGCGAGAAAGTGTATAGCCGACGAGTCGATAGTGGTACCATTAGAGGATATTCAGGTGTATGTGAGCCTGAACTGTGTTGAGAGACCGGTGGTGATTAGGGATTGGAAGATCAAGGTTTTGAGGAACAACGAACTGCCTCTGGTGCAGGTCCAGTGCAAACATCGGAAAGGGTCAGAGCTTACATGGGAACCGGAGCGGGAGATGCGTGAGTAGCATCCAAAGTTCTTTGCAGAATGAGACTTCGAGGGCAAAGTCTAGTTCTAGTGGGGGAGAATTGTAACATCTGGATTCCCGGGTATATTATTTTATTCATTTATTTTCGATTTTGTGGAGGGGCTCGATGAGTTGGTGCATAGACTCACCGAGTAGGGTCGCGGATTCTCATCCGGGTTCATGACTGGACTCGGCTACCAAACCCTAATTTCCCAGGTTTGGGACCTATTTAAAATCCCTTAGGGCCGTCATTTGCGGCTACCAAACCACAGAGAGAAACCCCAAAAGAACTAGAGCGATTGTGAGAGGAAAGGAGCCATTTCTTGATCTTTGTGGTTGATTCTTGCAAGAAGGAGGTATTTCCAACTTAGAGCAAGGAGGTGGTGCATCTGTGGTTTTCAAGCAAAAGACTTCATCTTTGAGGAATTATATCGCCCCTTTATCTGTTTTGTTGAAGGAATCCATAGATGTAGAGTTTTGATGTCCTTTAGTGGAAGAAATTGTGAGAATATGGCCGTTATTCGCTTTGAGACTTCGGATCTGGACCCATAGTGGTCTATAGAGCTCATCTCAGCTTGCTTTATGTTGAGCTATGGAGGTGTTGAGCTTAGGATGTTATTTTTGGGGCTAAATTACCAAGTGAAACCTCTTAGACGTCCCATGAGTGTCAAGATTCGAGCTTTACATGTTTATCAGGCTTGGGAAGGTCAGATCTATGGATCAAAGGAACATATCTGACCTCAGGAGGTTAATTGAGTTTGTGCATGGCATGACCTCGCCGAGTCCAAGGGCAGACTCAACGAGTAGGGTTAGGGTTTCCTGTAAATCGCTCATCGAGTAGACTTGCCGAGTTGGGGGAATAACTTAGTGAGTCACAGGGGGATTAGCGGACCGGAGTTCAAGGCGGAACTCGCCGAGTGATCTTGAGACTCGGCAAGTTGAGTCAGGGTGGCCCCGCGATTCATTCCAGGTGTGACTCGTCGAGCAAGGGGAGGGATTCGACTTGCCAAGCGAGACTAGAGAGTTAGTGGACACGTCTAGACTCGCTGAGTCGCCCAAGTGCACTCGATGAGTCAGGTCAAAGTTTGACCATTGACTTTTGTTGTCAACAATGGGGCCTTTGAGCCAAAAGAGGAGTAAAATGGTCTTTTGCCCTTCTGAGGGTGCGAATAGAGGGTTGAGTCTAGTCCCTAGAGTTATATTTATGAGAGTATTTACTTTATGTGATTAGGCGGAGGCTAGATCGTATTTCTACCAAGTCAGAGTTAGGGCCCAAGGGCCCGCAGAGTTATAGCCTCGAGTGGCTAGTATGTGTTATGTATGGTATTCTCCAGAACTCACTAAGCTTTATGCTTACAGTGTTATGTGTTATATGTTTCAGGTACCAGTGATGATCGCGGGAAGGTGCCGACATGATTCGTACACACGCATGGGATTTTATGTATTTTGATCTTGGGAAATATTTTTGTGAAATGAATACATGATATAATGAGATTTTGTTAATAATTGTGTTTGGAAAATATGTTTTAAAATGCGAAAATTTGTCTTAAATTTTACGATGTTACAAAAAAACATTACAAAAAGGGACCATAAGGAGATCTAATAAACCAAAAGCCAAGATGAAGACTTGATTACCAAGAAATGCAGCAGATTGAGTGTATCTTCTAGATTTCTTCCTTCTTGAACCTCCAACTTCCTTCTTCTTCTTCTTCTTCTTCTTCTTCTTATTCTTCTTTTTCTTCTTCTTCTTCTTCTTTAAGAGTAGACAAAACACACCAAGGTGGCTCAGACACTCACAATTTGCACTTGGGTTTCGTGGGAGAGGTTTTGGGGTCTGGGGGCTGAAGATGAGGCTGAGGGAATAAGAATATGATTCTTAAATAGGGCACCAGTCCTAAAATTAGGGTTTCCCAACCCAAACCAGACTCGCTGAGTCAGTCCCCCGACTCGCCGAGTTCGCCACTTAATCCGTGACACGGAACTTGATCCGACTTGTCGAGTTCTTCCTTGGACTCGACGAGTTGACACATTGACTTAGGGTTTTTCCTTCCCCGACTTGGCCTCCTGGATTCCGAGTTATACACTATTAGTTCTTCTGTGGAGGATGACACGAATGTTGAGAAGACTGATAAATGCTTTGAGTGGCAGATTGTTTGGTGGCATGAAACTAACTAAAATTCATCAACTGATAGCAAAACTAGGCATTGAGTCGGATCATTCTGTGAACGAAGATGAGTGGTATAATGATTAGCCCAGAAGAGTCAAAAAAGTCAAATCACATCAGTTAGAAGCCCAAAATTATGAGTTGACAAAAGTTTTTTTATTACTGATGGAGGAAAAGGAGATACAAAGAAACAATGTGGAATTTGTTATCGCAGGATACCAAAAGCAAAGAAATTTTAATCAGCCTCCAAACTTTTATCAAAATCAAAATTATCAGAAAAGACAGTAATTCCAGCACCTTATGGGTTCAAGAGTCGAATTTTCAATAGAACTTTCTGAATTAACCCAATTATCATAATTAGCAGCAATAATGGTTTCAGAATCAAAACTTCAATTGGCAATCTGGTAGTTCAATCATGTCATTAGATTACATAGTAAAAAGCCTAGCCACTAGTACCTACGTATTCCAAAACGATACAAGAGCAAGCATAAAAAATTTGGAGTACAAAATGTCTCAACTTGCAACTTCTGTGGGTCAACTGGAATCTTAAGAAAAGTTACTGGGGCACACTGAAAACAACCTGAAGCACAAAGTGAGTACGATACTGTAACATCCAGATTTCCACGTATCATAATTTGAGTGTTTACTTTTAAGTTAAGAAGGGGGCTCGACGAGTTGACGCCTAAATAAGTTGAGTAGGTTCGCGACTGAAGACTCGGATTAATGAATGGACTCGACGAGTCCGTGCTGTTGGCAGAAACCCTAAACCTTTGGGCCTGAGCCATATTTAAAGGCACTTATGGCCTTCATTTACGGCTACCCTTCCAGAAGAGAGAACCATAACGAGCTTGAGTGTGTAGAGAGAGAGAAAGATCCATCTTAATCTTTTTGATGTGATTTTGCAAGAGAGGAGAAGAGCTCCAACAAGAAGCACTGTAGGAGATTGTTGTTCTGAGTTATTCAAGCAGTGAGCTTCGTTTTGAGGTACCAAATCGGACCCCTTTTCTTCCTTATTGTGTAGATTCCATTTTTTGGGGTTAGGGCTTGAATCACTTCAGTTTTGGGGTTTTTGAAGGACTCAAAACCCTCTTGCAAGTTTGTGTTATAGATATGGACCCTTCTAGGTCCAAAGAGTCCCAATCATCCATCTTTATGCAGTCCCATTGGAGTTTTGAATCTAGGTTCTCATTTTAAGAGATATTTCATCAAATAGAGCTAGATATGTGGTGCATGAACACAAAGATTGAACCTTTACGTGATTTTTGGGTGTTACAAGGTCAGATCTATAGGTTAGAGAATCATATCTGACCTCAGAAGGTCAAATGAGTGTTGGCATGGAGGAAACTTGCCCAGTCCATAAGAGGACTCGACGAGTTGGATCGGGTTCCCCAACGATTCGCAATCAGTGATAACCCATCGAGTGAAAGGTTAGCTCGACGAGTCGATTAAGGACGTAGGAGGATTCGGAGGACACACATGGACTCACCGAGTCACTCGAGTGCACTTTACGAGTCTGGTCAAAGTTGGACCGTTGACTGCCTTGACTTCAGTTGACCTTAGGGTTGGTCAAACTGATTTAAAGAGAGGTCATGGAGGGTACAATACTCTTCTACCCATTCTTAGAGAGGATGATGTAAGGAGTGTATTGATTAGAGATGTTATCACTTTGATAGGTAGAGGCTAGATCGGGAATTTGAGCACGAGATTTTTCTAGACATCTTACGAGGTGAGTCTTCTCAGTATACATTACCTAGAGTGGTATCTATGTGCAGAACATAGGGTCTTACATGTTATGTGATTGCTTGAGATTATGTGCTTTGTGATTTATGTATGCTATGTGATATTAGACCGGACCGGAGGGTCCAACAACTTATGACGCCAGAGGGTCCTCAACTAGACCGGACAGGAGGGTCCAACGATTTAGACCAGACCAGATTGCCAACGAGCTACGAGTTGGAGTGTCCTGATGAGATACACTGACCGGAGGGTCTTACCGAGTTATAGCCTCGAGTGGCTTATGTGTTGTATGTGGTATTTTGGGGAACTCACTAATCATTTATGCTTACCGTGTTATGTGATATGTGTTTCGGGTACCAGCGAGGATCGCGGGAAGGCGCCAACATGATTTGTACACACTAATAGTTTATTATGCAATTTGTATTTGAGATTCGGGCATATATTTCTACTAAGATAACTTTTGATACATTTGATGCTTTGAGATTACTTTATGAGATATGTTATGTTTTAAAAATGAAAAAATGTTTTGAAAATTCACGTTGTTAGATGTTGGTATTAGAGCCTTGGTTTGAGGGATTCGGATGCACCTTCGGGCGTATCTGAACCCAAACTGAGGATTTGAGAATTTTTTTTCATAAAAGAAACAATTTCTCTAAAAGAGTAAAGGATTTTGAGAAAAGCAAAAGGGAGCAGTGTGTATGATCAGCCAGCGCTCAAATGGTGATTTCTCTAAATACCCTTACATTATATGTTATGAGATATTATGGTATATGCTATGCCTGCTCGAGTAGGCTAGGTATTCATATCTAGGACTAGAGTGGCCTGATTTGTGATGCCTTAGCCTAGGAGATTACTGCTACTATGTGTTGCTTCGAGAGTGAGTAGGTAGCAGCGAGGAGCTTATGAGTGGTTTACTAAAGGGTAGCATGTGTTCAACGAGATATAGTGTACTTCTGATTTGGGATCCTACGAGGAGGACTTGAGGTGAATACTGATGCAGCGTGGAAGGTAGTATAGTGCCCGTACTACTAGAAACACCGGATCAGTGAGCAGTCCAAGTAAGAATCCTTGGGGTACTAAGGAACAAGTAGGGTTGAGTATCGAGTGCGAGTATACTCGGGTGAGTCTCTGATTTCTTTTATGTTGTGTTTCAGAGACATCATGGTTGGGACACGCCACAAACCAGGGGGAAGCAACACTATCGACGAGGTGATTAATCAAATGATTCATGATGAGGTGGTCGCGACAATCCGGGAGGCCATCCTTGAGATATGTTGCAGTTACTGAGGTGGCTGCTGCTGTAGCCATTGCAGCTGACACTGCCGCAAGGCCACAGGGATGTGACTTGTTGCTATATCGAGAGTTCAGCAACACGAAGCCATCGGATTTTTGATGGGACTCAGGATCCGATAGCCGCGATGAGGTGGATCTATGACATTGAGGGATGATTCTACACCTAATCTTGTCCGAAGCATATGAGGCTACGATTCGCTTTGAACCAGCTTCGCTTGGGAAAGAACGATTGGTGGAAATTCGTGACGACTGATTTCACTTCTGCAGAGATTATAGCGGTGACCTGCGAGAGGTTCACCACCATGTTTCGAGATAAGTATGTTCCCCTGGTGGAGTGGGAACGGTTGGCGCATGAGTTCTTGTCCCTCAAGAAGGGGATGGAGTCCGTGATTATGATTACATGAATGTTTCATGAGAGGGCATTGTTTTGCCCTTAGCATATGTCTACCGAGCAGGCACATATGAGCTGATATTTGAGCATACTAAGGAGAGACATTCGTGAGTTCATGTCGAACTCGACATACCAGACATTTGTCGAGGTCCATGATAATGCCCGGAAGAGGGATATTGAGCTAGAGACTCTGGCAGGGAGGAAGCCGAGTCTCAAAGGAAGGACAGGCGACCGGTGCAGTCACAGCCGGCAGCCACGCAGGAAAATCCCGCTGAGTCAAGATCTGCGGGATGGAAGGGTCGCACTTGTGGGAAGTGCAGCAAGAGACATGAGGGAGTATGCAGAGCAGGGGTATGCTACATGTGTGACAATGAGGGGAATCTCACAAGGGATTTCCACAAGGGGTTTTCAGTTTGCTTTAACTGCAACCAGACTAGCCATCAGAAGGCCGAGTGCCCACAACTACTTCAGGGATTAGCACATGGATCTGCACCTGCTGCTAGACTTACCTAGGTCCGGCAAGCAAAGGCCGATGCTCCGAAGGCTCGTGGGAGAGCCTTTCAATTGACAACAGAGGAGGTCTGCGGAGCTCCCAATGTTGTGGTTGGTATGTATATTTTATTTACTATTACTGAGTTTGAAATATTGTGCTTATATGGTGGTATGCATAGGTACTTTTCTTGTGAATTATGTACCTTCTTTGTTGTTATTTTACTCGGGTGCGAGTCGATATTTCGTGTCATTTGCATTTAGCCATCACATCAGTATCCGACGGGAGGTGTTGAGTCGCCCTCTATGAGTTTTGTAGCTAACAAGCGAGCAGTTTTTGCTGTTGATGTGATTCGAGGATGTGTACTTGAGATTTTTGGTGTAGAGTTTTCGATAGATTCGGTACTGATTGTGATGGGGGATGTTTGTGTCATCGTGGTCATGAACTGGTTGAGCCAATTTATAGTTGTTATCGACTGCGAGCATCAATTGGTGACCATCCGAGACCCTAGTGGGGGAGTACTTACAGTGTTTGGCAAGGGTACCCGATCTGGGTCAGCATTCTGCTCAACTACCAGGGCAAGACAGAGTCTACAACATCGTTGTAGAGGGTTTGTAGCCTATGTGATGGATACATGAGTTGCCGTAGAGAGGCTGAGTTCTGTCGATGAGGTTCTGGTAGTGCGTGAGTTCCTGGATGTTTTTCCCGAGGAGTTGCCGGGTGTGCCTCCGGAGAGGTAGGTGGAGTTCCATACTGATTTGGTTCCTGGAGCGGTGTATATTGCCAAGGCGCCCTATCACCTTGCACCACCAGAGATGCAGGACTTATCCTCGCAGCTTCAGGAGCTGTTAGGGAAGGGATTCATCCAATCGAGTAGCTCGCCGTGGGGAGCGCCGATCCTTTTTTTCAAGAAAAAGGATTGTTCACAACAGATGTGCATTGATTACTAGGAGTAGAACAACTTGACAATCAAAAACCGTTATCCACTACCGAGGATCGACGATTTGTTCGATCTGTTGAAGGGTGCATGTTGGTTCTCCAAGATAGACTTTCCGTCCGGATACCTCAGATGAGGGTGCGTGATGAGGATATCCCGAAGACGGCCTTTAGGACTCGTTATGGGCATTACGAGTTCGTGCTGATGCCTTTTGGGCTCACCAATGCACCACCAACGTTCATGGATCTCATGAAATGAGTGTGCGAACTGATGTTGGATCGATCGGTGATTGTGTTTGTCGATGACATTCTAGTGTATTCGAGATCTAGAGAGCAACATGAGGAGAATCTGAGAGAGATCCTTGGAGTATTAATACCAGAGAGGCTTTATGCCAAATTCTCCAAGAGTGATTTCTTGTTACGAGAGGTCCAGTTCTTGGGGCACCTCTATAATCAGAATGGGATATTGGTCGATCTGGCCAATATTGAGGTTTTTATGAGTTGGGAGGTTCCAAGATCCCCCACCGAGATCAGGAGTTTTTTGGCGCTGGCCGGCTGCTATCGAAGTTTTATCAGGGATTTCTCCAAGATTGTCGTTCCCCTCACCAGATTGACCTGGAAGGGCGTTGCTTTTTCTTGGGGTCCCGAGCAGCAAACCTCATTTGAGACTCTTCACCAGAGATTATGCGAATCACAGGTGTTATCCCTTATGAATGGAATGGAGGATTTCGTGGTGTATTTTGACATGTCTATATCGGGGTTAAGTGCAATGCTTATGCAGAGAGGGCACGTGATAGCATATACCCCGAGACATCTAAAGCCTCATGAGATGAGGTACGCCACCCACAATTTGGAGTTGGGGGTAGTGGTGTTCACCATAAAGATATGGTGCCATTATTTGTATGGGGTTTGGTTGACCATATACACGGACCACAAGAGTTTGAAGTATTTGATGGATCAGCCCAACCTGAATATGTGCCATAGGAGATGGGTGGATGTGGTAAAGGATTACGACTGTCAGATCCTGTACCACTCGAGAAAGGCTAACATGGTAACTGATGCTCTGAGCGTAGGGCCAGAGAGCACCCCGATTCAAGATATATATTTGAGGATGACGGTAATGACTCTGGTGTTGGATACTATTCGAGAGGCCCAAGCAGAGGCTGTGAGACCAGAGAACCACAAGAGAGAGCGGGTGATTGGGCAGGTATCCGAGTTTGTTACCGTTAATCAAGGACTTATGACCTTTCATGGTTAGATTTGGGTGTTGTTTATGGGCGGGCACATAGCATATTGATGGAGGAGGCGCACAGATCGAGATTATAGATCCATCCCGGTGCCACTAAGAAGTATTTGGACCTGAAGAGAGATTATTGGTGGCCCTGTATGAAGATGGATGTTGCATTGGTAGTAGAGAGGTGCTTGACCTATCGCCAGGTTAAGGCCGAGCACCAGCATCCACATGGAAAGTTGCAGCCACTAGAGGTTCCCCAGTAGAAGTGGGAACATATTTTTATGGACTTCATCACCAAATTGTCGAGGACCGCGAGGGGTGTTGATGCAATTTGGGTGATTCTGGATCGGCGGACGAAGAAGGCTCACTTCCTTGCTATCAGTGAGAGCTCCTCTGCGGAGAGGCTGGCGGAGATATATGTTAGAAAGGTGTGGTCGTGACATGGAGTAGTGATCTCGATTGTGTCAGACCGAGATGTATGTTTTACTTCCAGGTTCTGGAGGAAGTTCCATGAGGAGTTGGGTACGAGATTGCACTTCAGTACCGCTTAACACCCATAGACGGATAGCCAGAGTGAACGAACGATAAAGACGCTCGAGGACATGCTTCGACCATGTGTTATGGACTTCAGGGTGAGTTGGGACACATACCTACCTTTGGCTGAGTTTTCTTACAACAACAGCCACCATTCGAGTATTGGTATGCCTCCCTTTGAGCTTTTATATGGGAGGAGGTGTCGGACTTCCATCTATTGGGGAGAGGTAGGGCAGTGAGCGATGGGTAGCACCGAGATAGTACTTAAGATGACTGAGGAGATCCAACAAGTCAGACATAGGTTACTGACAGCCTAGAGCCGCCAGAAGAGTTATGCAGATAGGCGGAGATCCGAGCTCACGTTCCAGGTTGGAGACTTTGTACGCCTGAAAGTATCTCCTTGGAAAGGAGTGATCCGATTTTGAAAAAGGGGCAAAATGAGGCCCTGATACATTGGTCCTTTCAGGGTGATTGCCAGAGTAGGCAAGGTAGCATAACGTTTATAGCTACCCAAGGAGTTGGGTCAGATCCAAGATACCTTCCACATATCCCAGTTGAGGAAGTGTATAGCCGATGAGACGACAGTAGTGCCGCTAGAGGATATTCAGGTGGATGCGAGCCTGAATTACATTGAGTGGCCGATCGCGATCTTGGATCGGAAGATCAAGGTTCTAAGAAATAAAGAGGTACCCCTGGTTCATGTCCAGTGACAACATCGGAGAGGTTCTGAGCTGACTTGGGAGCCGGAGGCGAAGATGTTGGGGAAACATCTAGAGTTGTTTGCAGAGTGAGACTTTGATGGCGAAGTCTGATTCTAGAGAGGGAGAAATGTAGCATCTGCATTTCTAGGTATAATAATTTGAGTATTTACTTTTGAGTTAAGAAGGGGTACTCGACGAGTTGACGCCTAAACTCGTTGATTAGGATCGCGACTAATGACTCAGATTAGTGAATGGACTCGACGAGTCAGTGAGTCGAGTCGACGAGTCCGTGTTGTTGGTAGAAACAGTAAATCTTTAGGCATGAGCCCTATTTAAAGGCACTTATTTCCTTCATTTGCGGCTACCCTTCTAGAAGAGAGAACCCCAATGAGTTTGAGTGTGTGTAGAGAGAGAGAGAGAGAGAAAGAGCCATCTTGAGCTTTTTGGTGTGATTTTGCAAGAGAGGCGAAGTGCTCCAGCAAGAAGGACCAGAGGAGGTTGTTGCTCTGAGTTATTCAAGCAATGAGCTTCATTCTGAGGTACTAAATCGATCCCCTTTTCTTCCTTATTGTGTAGATTCCATTTTTTGGGGTTAGGGCTTGAATCACTTCATTTTTGGGGTTTTTGAAGGCCTCAAACCCCTCTTGCAAGTTTGTGTTATGGATCTGGATGGTAAAGAGAGTCCCAATCATCTATCTTTATGCATTCCCATTGGAGTTTTGAATCTAGGTTGTCATTTTAAGAGCTATTTCATCAAATAGAGCTTCATGTGTGGTGCATGGACAAAAAGATAGAACCTTTACGTGACTTTTGGGTGTTAGAAGTTCAGATCTATAGGTCAGAGAATCAGATATGAGCTCAGAAGGTCAAATGAGTGTTACAATGGAGGAAACTCGTCGAGTCCATAAGAGGACTCGAAGAGTCGAATCGGATTGCCCCACGATTCGTGATCAGTGGTAACCCGTCAAGTGAAAGGCTAAATCGACGAGTCGAGTAAGGCCTTAAGAGGATTCAGAGGACACGCATGGACTCGCCGAATCACTCAAGTGCACTCAACGAGTCTGGTCAAAGATGGATCGTTGACTGAGTTGACTTCAGTTGACCTTAGGGTTGGTCAAACTGATTTAAAGAGAGGTCAGTGAGTGGTAGAATAGTCTTCTACCCATTCTAAGAGAGGAGGATGTAAGGAGTGTATTGATTATAGATGTTATAATTTTGATAGGCAGAGGCTAGATTGGGGATTCGAGCACGAGAGTTTTCTATACATCTTACGAGGTTAAACTTCTCACTATACATTACCTAGAGTGGTATCTATGTGCAGACCGAAGGGTCTTACATGTTATGTGCTTTCTTGAGATTATGTGCTCTGTGATTTATGTATGCCATGTGATATTAGACCGCATCGGAGGGTCCAACGACTTAGGAGGCCAGAGGGTCCTTAACCAGACCGGACCGGAGGGTCCAACGATTTAAAGCAGACTAGAGGGTCCAACAAGCTACAGGACTGGAGGTTCCTGCTATGACACGTTGATCGGAGGGTCTTACCGAGTTATAGCCTCGAGTGGCTTATGTGTTGTATGTGGTATTTTTGGGAACTCACTAAGAATTTATGCTTACCGCGTTATGTGATATGTGTTTTTGGTACCAACGAGGATCGTTGGAAGGCACCATCATGATTTCTACACACTGATAGAGTATTATGCATTATGTATTTGAGATTCTGGGATATGTTTCTATTAAGATAACTTTTTATACATTTGATGATTTGAGATTACTTTATGAGATATGTTATGTTTTAAAAATGAAAATTATTTTGAAACATGTCGTTACAAATATTCTTGAGAAGTAGGAAGAGTTTTGTAACGACCCAAATTTTACAAATAAATTCTTTATTCTACAATTCCAATAATAAGAAAATCTAGTTATAATTGTTTTCAAAACATATGTAAGATACAACTTTTTTTCCAAACATCAGAGTGTCCCTTGAAAACTCCTGAGAGAGTGTACGCTACACCAGCAAGCTTTTCCCTTGCCTTTGGGCTCCGATGTACCTGAAATAAATCCACAAACAGTAAGCTAATGCTTATTGAGTTCCCCAGAGCATACCCCAACACACAAGCCATAAAGGCTATCTCTACCGTTAGCTATAAAGATATCTCTACCATTTCCATAATGGCTATCTCTACCACATATTACCACATAATCATGCCACACATCTCTACACAACGAGTATACCAACTATCATAAAGGCTATCTCTACCGTTAGCTATAAAGATATCTCTACCATTTCCATAATGGCTATCTCTACCACATATTACCACATAATCATGCCACACATCTCTACACAACGAGTATACCAACTATCATAAAATGGTTCGACCTTGGTGCCTTAGACCACATGGTATGGTGAGAAGACTCACATCTGTCTGCTGAATGCGAAAGCTGCTCTCCTAATAGTCTGTAACCTCCCTTGCTGAATAATAATATTAATCAATGTTAGGACTTTAGTTAATAAAAGGGAACCCAAACCACAAGTCCTTCCAAAAAGGCTCAATTATCCTTTTTTTATTAATGGGCCCAAAGTCCATGTCTAAAACCATTAATGGGCCTCTTGGCCCAAAAAGACCCAATCAAATCACTGATAGCCCAAACAGATAAAATGGACCACTATACTCAAAATGCAATCAAGTCCAATAACCAAATGAGGTTCAACAGTCCAAAAGCCTAAAACAGTTCCAAGCCCATCTGTGATGTGTACGCTTAGCGTACTATCCTAGTACGTGTAGCGTACATTGGGTTACGCCCAATGTACTAACATATTAAGTACTTTTTCCGTTAAGTGCTTAATACTCGATTCTTCTACCTCTAAAAGTCAGATATAAGCTTATTAAGATGACCAAAGGAATAAAGTTGGCAACTTTATGCCTTTGCATGTCCCATATGCTCCCAATACCTTCATTAAGACATTTTTAAAGCTCTTAACCCATGAACGAGGTGAAAACACCCACCAAGACTCCATTTTTATGTTGAAAAAGGACAAAGGGACCTCAGATCTAACATTTCCATCCTATGAAGTTTCTTAACTCACAAGTGGATGTCCAAAAAAAACCAAAGGGACAAAACTAGAAAACTCTAGCTAGATCTAGAGATTCTAGTGGAAAGATGCAATATTTATACCTCCAAAAGCTCCTCAAGGTCGAATATATTAAAAAATTTGAAGTCGAAGGCCACTCTAAGCTTGTTTGCCAACCTCTTCTTCTTGAATGAACACTAAATGGGGCACAATTGCACTCTTAAATCACAAAATGCACTTACAATTGATATTTGGGTCTCCAGAGATGTTTGGAGGTGAAAGGGGCTGATGACGGTTAAGGGTCTAATTAGTGGTTTGGTCTAGGCTTTCTATGTAATAGTTTATTTTGGTCATTTGATAGCTTATAGTAAGTTGTTTGAAGTTTATGGTCAACTTTAAGGAGTTTACGGTCGTATATTGTTTACGGCCGTCAACCCAAGGCTGGCCCACGATTGTATAAATAGAGGTTTGCTAGGTCTTTTTGTAGTCTTTGATTCCTTAGTATTCGTGGCTCTTGAAAACAGCAAGTTAACCAGATGTGATTCTAATAGAAAAGTATGTGCAAGCTTGTTTATTCTCTATTCTACAGATTCTTTATTGCTATCTGATTGTATTTGTTGTTTGATCACTGGTAAGATCCGTTTTAGGACCTTACAACTGGTATCAGAGCAAAACCAGCATCAAAAGCACTCTACAGTCGATTTTGGACCGGGTTCTCAGCTGTTTGCCACTAAAGTTGGTGATTTCTTCAAAAGGGTTTTCAGTTTCGTAAAAAAATTGTAAATTCTCTCAAGTTTCAGAGTTCATGGCCTTAGCTTACGACCGTAATCAGAGCTTACGGCCGCAAACACCTCGCAATTCTTGTACCGTAAATCTTGTTCTTGGGCCGTGAATAAAGATTATTCAAAAACCGTAAACTGATTGATCTTGGACAGTGAACCTTAAACCGCAAACACCTTCCGATCGTAAACTCAGAGTTTACGGCCGCAAACTCTCCACTGACCGTGAACTCAGTTTATGGTCGCAAAAATATTTTGACTATGTTTGACCAAAAACTTAAATTACTCTTAAATAATTTAATCTTTTGTTCTTATTAATTTAATAATAATACGGATTCTCAAAGTCAAACACACCACCACGAGCTGGATTCTATAATGGGCACAATCACCTGAATTCCTAGACTCGTGTCCGCTGAAGGTTTCCTAGAATGGAAGTATAGAATTGAAAAGTACATCAAGATGAAGGACTTCAAAATCTAGAGAAGCATAATAAAAGATCCTGTCAGAATAACCACTACTATTTCAGGACAATTGGTTGACAAGAAAATTGAAAATTACACAGATGAAGACTTCGAGAAGGTTGAAGAGCAAGAAAAGTCTTTGGCGACTTTGACCATGGCTCTATCTCCAGACATTGCTCAAGGTTTTAGCGAGTACACTTCTGCTAAGGCTTTGTAGGAAGCCCTAATAGAGGTCTATGAAGGGAACGAAGATATGAAGGAGAGTCGCCAAGATATGCTGCGACAATGTTTCAATATGTTCAACTACATTCCTGGAGAAACTCTTGAAGCATAGCTGTAGCGGTTCACATCTCTTAACACTGAAATGACTGTAGCCGGGATTTTCTACACCAAGTCTGAGATAAACAAGAAGCTGCTAAATGCTCTCCCAAAGTCTTGGGACAACAATGTAGTTGTTATAAAGAAGACTAAAGATCTTAGTCGGCTTTCTGTTACTGAAGTAATGGCTGTCATCAAGGATTGTGATATTGACGACAAGAAGCGAGATATAAACCATGTGAATTCATACATAGCTGTGAACCTTGGGATCTCCTCTAACAATGTTCTTTCATCTCTCACTTTTCTTCTGCAGGTCAATCATTTGCTGCTCAGCAAGCTCAGGTTCAGTCCTTCTCCACTCCATCAGCTTCTTCTCTTCCTGCTGCATCAGCCATCCCTCTCTCTCATAATCAATCGTTCATGGCTGCTCAGGCTGCTTCCTCCTCCAATGTGGCTTCTTCTTCAAAAGGAAAGGAGGGTGATGAAAATCTTGCTCTTGCTACAGGGCTTGTCAACTGCTACAATGCATTTGTGGCTGGAGATCTTCCACCCCAACTATCATTTGCGGATCTCGATCAGATTCACCCTGAAGATGTAGAAGATATGAATATCACATGGCAAATTTCCATGGAAGTTTTCAGGGCGAAAAAATTTGCCAAGAGGACAAGAAAGAAAAATTAGGGGATGAGTGTTGACAAGAAGGTTGGGTTCAGCAAGGCATAGTTGCAATATTTCAACTTCCATGAGCCAGGGCATTTTGCTCGTGATTGTCCAAAGCCAGATAGAAGATTAAATAATGACAGAACAATGGTTGCAGTCGGAAATAGTAGAAGCGGTGCTTAGGTCAACAGTGAGAAGGCCATGGTTGCACAATCTTTTGATTGGGGGGATCAAATGCAGGCCTTGAACATATAGGGACCCGAAAAGCCCACTTGGAACAAGTTGGTGATGACGCTCCGACAGAGATTGTTGTAGCTGAAGATCAAATGATGAAGCTGCAGTTTGCACTGATGGTATCTTCTTCTCATGAAACTAATAAAAATGAGGTAAGTCTACCCTCATGCTCTCAAGCTTGTATTGATTATGTTAGAATTTTGCATGAGAAAAATGAGACACTAGGTAGAGAAGTAGAGAACCTTGAAATTCTCCATGAACATAATGACTTACTTAAAAGGGAAGTGCTCACACACCCCAACAAAATGGTGTTGCTGAGAGGAGAAACAGAACTTTAAAAGACGCTTCAAGGACGATGCTGTGTGATTCAAAACTACCAGTTTTCTTTTTTGGGCCGAGGTGATAAACACTGCCTGCTATGTTCAGAATCGTGTGTTGATCAACAAAGTTTAGATGAAGACCCCGTATGAGATTCTATATGGTCACAAGCCTTCAGCTATTCATTTCCATGTATTTAGCTACCCTTGCACCCTTCTTCACCTAGAAACCAACCGGATGTTTAATGCCAAATCCGATGATTGTTAGTTCATAGGGTATGCTGCTCACACTGCCTATAGGGTCTACAATAAGAAGACAAAGCAGATTGTGGAATCTTACGATGTGCGTTGGTTGGAAGAAAATGAGACGGATGCTGGAGTGGGTCCAGATTGATCGTTTGATTACACATCGCTGTTCAAATCAATAAATGTGTCTTCGAGTAGCTCATCTGGATCTGTCACTGCCTTGAAGAATATTTCTAAAGATGAAGAAGAAGAAGTTGTCTACAGACCTCCATCAGCATCCTATTCACCATCTGAGGGGGAGTCCTCTGCTACGCCTGAAGGGGAGTCATGTGTGCAACATGGTAGTCCTAAATCTCTAGCCCAGAATGATACTCCTGATGCTGAAGCTATGCCACTCACTCGTATAGAAAGAGTGTTCATGCCTAATGATGCTTCCGATGTGTCTTCAACTTTTATGGCACTAATCTTTCCTGAGATTATCTCAAATGAGTTTGTAGAAGAGCCGTCTGGAGCGACTCAATTAGCATATGAAGGAGGTGTCAACATTCACACTCTTCCTGTCTCTCTTAATGATATCAACAAAGATATACCTTCAAGGATTCAATGCGATCATTTGATCGATAACATCATTGGTCAGCTACGCGACGGTGTTAAAACCAGAAGTCAGAGTGGAGATGTTAATAATTGTCTTTACTCTTGCTTTATCTCTCAAATAGAGCCCAAGAATGTTGAAATGGCTCTGAATGAGACCAGCTGGGTAGATGCAATGCATGAAGAACTACATCAATTTGAAAAAACTTGGTGTATGGAAGTTAGTTGAGTTCCCAAAGGTCAAGAAGTCTCTTGACACACGATGGGTTTATTGTAATAAGTAGGATGATTCAGGGGTTATTGTGTGAAATAAATCTCGATTGGTGGTTCGCGGGTTTCGACAAGTCAAGGTTCTTGATTACACTAAAGTTTATGCTCCAGTAGCTTGCCTAGAGGCTATTCGTATCTTCCTAGCATATGCTTCTTACATGAACTTTACCATTTACCAAAAGGACATCAAGGCTGCCTTCTTGTATGACAAGGTGAAGGAAGAAATCTACGTTGATCAACCCCCTGGGTTCGTTGACTCAAAGTTTCCTAATCATGTCTACAAGTTGGACAAGGCATTGTATGCGTTACATCAAGCTCCTCGAGCGTGGTATGCATCTCTGACAAAGCACTTACTCGAGCATGGTTACTCTCATGGCACTATCAATCAAACTTTGTTTATCAAGCATGTTGGTAATGATCAGATACCTGTGCAAATCTATGTTGACGACATTATCTTTGGGTCGACCAGTCCGCATCTCTACAAGGAATTCGAAGGTGTTATGAAGAAGCGGTTCGAGATGAGTTTGTTGGGGGAAATGACCATGTTTCTGAGGCTTCAGGTCAAACAAAATGCAACCGGAATCCTACTACCTCAAGCCAAGTATGTGGAGGATATTCTTGAGAAGTTCAGGTTTCACGACACTAAATCTGCATCAACACCAATGGCTGAAAGACCTCTTCTGACTCCAGATCCTGATGGCGTATCGGTAGATCAGACTCACTATCAATCGATGATCGGATCGCTGATGTTTCTTACTGCAATCCGACCTGACATAATGTTTGTAGATTGTGAATGCGCACGTTATGAGGCTAATCCTAAACTTTCACATCATATTGCTATCAAAAGAATTTTTCGGTATATCAAAGCTAGCCCAAAATTGAGTCTTTGGTATCCGAAGAATCCTGAATTTGATTTATATGCTTTTGCTGACAGTAATTATGGAGGCTGTGAGCTTGATAGGAAATCAACCTCAGGATGGTGTCAATATCTAGGTGAGAGACAAGTCTCGTGGTAGTGCAAGAAGCAACACACTATCTCAACCTCAACAGCGGAGGTGGAATACGTTGATGCATCGGCCTGTTGTTTTCAAGTTATTTGGATCCAACATCAGCTGTTTGATTACGGTTTGAATTATTTAGAAACCCCCATTTACTGTGATAATGAGGTCGCAATTCAAATTGCCAAAAATCTAGTCCAACACTCTAAAACGAAGCACATTGACATTAAAATTCATTTTATCCGAGACTGTTATTAACGTTCACTAATCCGTCTGGAACAAGTCCCTACTGCTAATAATGTGGGGGTCACTTCACTAAGCCTTTTAACAAAGCTCGTTTCGATGTTCTTGTGGGATTTTTGAAAATTATTCGTTTTGAGGATTAAGTTTTTTATTTTATTTTTATTTCTTTTCCTAATTCTTCAAATTTTTAAGTTTTTTTATAGGTAGGATAAATTAAAAAATGCGCATTTTATTTTTGTTTATTTTTTATTTATTTTATTCTCACCCATGTACAAATTTAGGGGGAAAAATAATCAAAAAAAAAATCCAAAAACATTAAAAAATCCAGAAAATTTAAAAAATTATTATTGCTAATAGTTCTATTTGCAGGTGTTGTGATAGGAAATGAAATTAGGAAGTGATAACGGGAAATCTGAATCTGCGTAACGTACCTAAGTTGAATCGTCTACGCTTTGTGCTCGATGCTCTGGTAGGCACGAAAGATTTTAAATGGACTTGACTAGGGAGAGTTGAACTGAATGAGTTCAAGGACATGACAAACATTAACCTAGTTAGATCCGTTTAGCCTGACATCACAACGCTCGGATAGGTTGAGCAGGGAGATATACATGGGAATCTACCAGTCACATTAAATAACCCGTATCTAGAACTGTGGATTCACTTTTCCTCGATGTGCGGATTCTGTCCTTAATTCCGGTTGGATGGGGGTGACTGGGGAATTCCGAGAAACTAGATCTGTAGAAGGTTTTTTTTTCTTTCTGTCTGTAAGTCATATGTTGCCTCCTCTACATGATCAAGAGATCCGACCTGGACTGTAACATATGCAATTCTATCTCTCTGCATCTTCTCTCTATGTAATTCTTTCTATCTGTTAGTGACATAATGTTTCCTTTGTGTGACTTAAAATACGACATGGTACACAACATATGCAACATTCTCTTCTCAATCCCTCTAAAACTTCAGTTAGTCATATGTTTCATCCTTTGCGTGATTGGAAGAGATCTGACCTGGATGTACAACATATGAATTCTAAATCTATCTTTTCTCTTAATAATTGTCTGCTCACCTGGTGTAAGGAGTATTTTGGAAGTCCTTGATGGCTGGGGCATGTCAGGAAGCGGGAAACACGTTCTAGTACAATTAAAAATGAACACATACAAGTTGTCTGTAGATCTCGCTGCTCAATTTAGGTGGACAACAATATCCCTGGTTGTAGTCAGTTAAATGGTCATAAGAAAAATTTATTTAAGAATTAGGGCCAATCATGATAATAAAAATTATATATATATATATATATATATATATATATATATATATGTGTGTGTGTGTGTGTGTGTGTGTGTGTGTGTCATGTCGTTGCTAAATTGTCCAAATCTTGTCATAAAGGTTTCGTGTTTAAGTGGACCACAATACTAGCAACCGATCAGACGAAGACGTGAAGATAAGGGTGCCGACAAGTGGAATAAGGCTGTCCAACAACTTTGATCTCAACGTCAAAAATTCATTCTCAGTAATTAAATTTTTAAGTTGTGTATTTTATTTGGGGTTAATTTATTTTTAATTTTATTTTTATTTTTAATTTTTTAATTTATTTTATTTTGTTAACTGTTGAAATTTAAAAATTATTTTTTAATTTTTGCAGAGTTAACTTTATTTTATTTTTAATTTTAATTTTAGTTTTAATATTAATCCTCAAAAATATTTGTTTTTAACTTTTTTGAAAAATATTGGACTGTGTTGGATCCTGCCTTATACTGTGCGGTTATCAGGTAAATGAAAACTAGGTATAAAAGGAGGTTTACAGCCGGAATCTTTATTTTTTTTCTTGATTCTGGCCGCAAACTCTCTTATAATCTCTCTCCTCGAAAAAAATTATCGATTTTTGCGAAATTAATCTGATAGTTTTGAAGGTACTACGTTTTCGACCAGGAATATGCATTTCGTCCTGTGGTTAACCGCGTTTTGAGGCTGAAATCGACAAAAACAAAGTATCGGAGTTTACGGTCAAAGCTTATGGTTGTAAGGTATTTGCGACCGTAAACTCCCCAAGTGGTCATTAGCATGCGGTCAAGGGTTTACGGCCGTAAACTCTCGTTGACCGCAAACTCTGACTTTGATCAAATTTTCAATTTAAAAAAAAAAATATTAATTCATTATTGGGCTTAAAATTAAATTATTTAAAACATTATTTATCTTACTTCCTGTGTTTTAGTGCAGATAAGATGGCAGCCTTAAATTTTGCAGATATGCACAATCTAGCTATGGTTCTTGCTCATCCTCTGTTGACCCATGGGAACTTCAAAAGAACGATTCACGGATTACGGGAATGCTATCTAGCTTCTGTCATCTCAATGAACACGGTTGTCTACCAGAAGATCATTCGGGAATTCTGGCAGACTGCCAAAATGACAAGGGACGATAATGGAGCTATCACTGTAAGTTCGATCGTTCAGTAATGCAAGATTGTTATAGATGAGACCTTTGTGAGAGAGACTTTGCAGATCAATGATCTTCCGACCTTTCCCACGGAGATTGGTATTAGTGATGCTCAAAGAATATTACGGAAGATGGGATAGTAGGGCGATTATCCACAAACCATGAAGAAACTTCTGCCGCCTTATTGGAGATTTCTAGCCCATGTGTTCGTGAGTTGTATCTCCAGCAGAAGATCAGGTGCTGATGAGATATCCCTGAGAAACACTGGCGCTATTGTTTCTCTTGCCGTAGGGATCGGTTTCAACTTTTCTAGGTTTATTCTGGACGAGTTTGTGGTCAACATTAATTCCATTACTCGGGATACGTTCTTAATGTACCCTCGATTTGTTCAGCTCTTCATCAATAAGCAGTTTCCTAATTCGGTGAAGGTTGGAGAAACACTGGACATAAATTCTTTGGGTCCTAACACCATTGGACTCATTAAACAAAACCACAAAGGGAAGGTGGTCTTTCAGGGGTTGTATCCATTGGTCAAGTTCGGACGATTTGCTGAACCGAACGAAGCAACCGAATCACATGGATCGTCAGACAAGATTTCATCAGAGCATAATTCATCAGAAAAGGTTATCTTAGAAGGAGATGTGGTCACAGTATCGGATCAAAAAGGAGAAGTGATTACTGCTCATGCTGTATCAGTTGCAGAGGAACATAACCAACAAAATGTTCAAGTTAAAGGAGATTACAATGAATGATCATCTAAGAACATTGCCGAGCCTAATCAATTTGAAGACCTTGATCTTACCGGCTTTGATCAAGATGACATTCCTGAGACTTTTGAAAGAAATGATGACTTCTTAGCAAGTGTAAATCTCAATACTTTGCTAGACAATGTCAGTGATGTTGCTATCCCAGCAACGGAGACAAGGGAACAGGAAGACATTTTTGACTCAACCCCCGTTTCTCAAGCGCAAATGGTTGGTTCTTCAATTCCTACGGTAAGTGTGTCACGGATTTCTCCCCTTGACAATGCATTTCCAATATCTGAACCACTTCAAGATGATCAAAAAATAGACTAGTCTGTGCAACCTATAGCAAAAAGAAGAACAGATCCTAGGGTCGGGCTTCTGGATTCTAGCCTTTCTCAAGGCGTGCCTACTACTCTGACTATCGTAACCACATAACCATTTAGTGAAGGCCCTAGTGCCGTCTTTGAAACCGGTGGTTCCTCTATCCCACCAGGGTTCTCTCCCCCAGGGGCAGATCTTGAAGAAGCTTCCATTCAATTGGATCAGTTTTTGGCTCAAGAACAAACCACTACAACTGCTTCTAAGGCGAAAGGGGTCGTTTTTAATGAGGGTCAGTCTAGAGATGAAGATTCTGTGATCGACAAACTTCAGAAAAGAGTAAATGTGCTTGATCAGAAAAAAAATTAAGCTTAGCATCTAGGCTGAAGATCTTCTAAGTGAAAATACAAATTTAAAGACTCAAGTCTCTGATCTCAAAGAAGATGGAGCTACAAAGACCAAGCGGATTTCTGAGATCCAAGCTCATTCCAATCTTTTGACCTCTAGCTACTTTGATTTAAAGAAGAATCTTGAAGAAGATTTTGGTGTTAAGTACAAGACTACTGCTGATGAATATAGAATTAATCTTCACTCGTAGGCTCACCCCATTGCTGTGCCAACTGCTGATACCTCACGGGTTGTGAATCGCTTCAAAGAAGAACCTACCCATGCTCCTCACGTTGCAAAGATAATCAGAGATAGACAAGTTGAAGCAGCTGAGAAGGGACAACTCTTATTCAAGAGGATTTCCGATAAAAACGCACCTGGAAACAAATCCACAATCACTGTAATAGATCTCGAGGCCGCAAGGTTTAGAGACACGTACGGTGATAGGTTGGGAATTATATCTCGGGGTTTTCATGATCCCTTGAAGATGTGGAATGTAAGGACAAAGAGCGGTAACACAGAGCTCTACAAGGACAATCATGACTTTAATTCTTGGACCAGGGTGGATCTTTCGGAGCTGTCTCAATCTCCCTTCTCAAATCGAAAAAACAATCAACAAGCAACAAACTTCAAGCATTTCCTGGAAGACCAAGTGAAGAAGGGATTCCTGTCGACGAAAACTATTGAATCTATGATAAAACACTATCCAAATGTCATTGATCCTAAAACTGGTCATCCCCTCCAGGTGGTGATGTGGCTTGCTACAAATCAGGTCAAACAAATTCCAATGCTTCAGAGTTATCTGGATGGATCCTTGAGTTCAATGCTTTACTAGGTATTTGATGAGACAACAGCATCTGTTGTCATCAAGCTGAAGGAAGGATGCATTCGTCTATACGACAGAAGGGATTTGTTCCAGTTCAGAAAATGGGACATTTATCACTTGAGCAATTTTTAGATCCAAGTTGCTGAGTAGATTTTCGAGTCGGCTGCGAAAGAGTACACTGCGATGGTTGCTGAGATTATTAAGAAAAGAATGTGGAATGGAGCTATTGGGCTAGATTATATAATGATCGTGAACAAAGATTGACTTAAAGCTAGCAACTAACCAAAGGGGGTATTGAAGGGTCTAATTAGTGTTTTGGTCTAGGCTTTCTATGTAATAGGTTATTTTGGTCATTTGATAGCTTATAGTAAGTTGTTTGGAGTTTACGGTCTACTGTAAGGAGTTTACGGCCACAAGATGTTTACGACCGTAAAACCAAGGCCGGCCCAAGGCTGTATAAATAGAGGTTTGCTAGGTCTTTTTGTAGTTGTTGATGCCTCAGTATTCCCGGATCCTGAAAACCGCAAGTTGTACCAAACGTGATTCTAATAGAAAAGCATGTACAAGCTTTTTTGTTCTCTATTCAACTCGTTCTGTATTGCTATCTGATTGTATTTACTGTTTGATTGCTGGTAAGATTCGTTTTATGACCATACAAGGGTGAGGCTCAAGTGATTTAAGGGGTCTTATATAGTTCTCATGTCTGAAAATTAGGGTTTCGTTGTTCGGCACGTACGCCCCATGTAATTCTTGTACGCCGAGTGTACGTGCTGCCCTGCCGTGATTACCCATGCGTAGTACGCTAAGCGTACTCAAAAGTACGCTTAGCGTACATAAGGGACCAATATGCTTAAAATGGCATTTCTTCAAGGGTTTTAAGTCATCCCTGGATTGGGGTTTTACAACTCTCCCCACATGATGTAGGATCGGGGTAATGCTCCTACATCTCCTCCTCCATCTCCCACGTTAATTTAGAGCCTCTTTGGTGCTACCATTGCACCTTTACCAACTTCACCTCCTTGTTTTGAAGACCCTTCCTCTTCCTATCTAAAATGGCAATCGGCCTCTCGATGTAAGTCAAGCCCTCATCCACTTGAATATTATCCAATGAAACGACTGTGGACTCGTTAGTGACACACTTCCAAAGTTGAGACACGTGGAAGGTGTTGTGAATTTGGCTAATCTCCTCTAGCATATCCAAGCGATATGCCACCTTGCCCACTCGGACCGTGATCCTGAATAGGCCTATATACCGTGGCCCCAGCTTGCTCCTCTTCTGAAACCTGATAATCCCTTTCAAGGGTGACACCTTCAGCAACACGAAATCCCACACCTGGAACTCAAGATCTGATCGCCATCGGTCAGCATAAATTTTCTAAAGGCTTTGTGCGACCCACAACCGATCGTGCACCTACTGAATTAGCCCGATAGTATTGAGCACCACCTCAGTGCTCCCCATGACCTAGTGTTCAATCTCATCCCAATAAACTGGGTTCTACACCTCCAACCATATAACATCTCGAATGGAGCTCGGTCGATACTAGCATGATAATTGTTATTGTACGAAAACTCTGCCAATAAGAGGTGCGTGTCCCAACTACGTCCAAAATTCAACACGCATGCCCAGAGCATGTCCTCCAGTGTCCGGATCGTCCTCTCGCTTTGGCCATCTATCTGGGGATGATACGCCATACTACAATGCAACTAAGTATCGAGTTCCTCTTGGAACTTCTTCCAGAACCTGGATGTAAACTGGACATCCCTGTCAGAGACTACCGACACTGTCACCCCGTGCCTAGCCACCACTACTAATACATAAATATCCGCCAACTTCTCCGTAAATATACCCTCAGAATCGGAATGAAGTAGGAACTCTTTGTCAGTCTATCTACGATCGCCCGAATGGAATCCACACCCTTATCCATCCTCAGTAACTTCGTGATGAAGTCCATAGTGATCTCTTCCTAATTCCACATGGGAATGGGTAGTGGCTCTAACCTGCCATGAGGTTGCTGATGCTTGGCCTTGAACTTC
The DNA here is from genome assembly GCF_052625555.1 of Lactuca saligna. Classification (NCBI taxonomy): domain Eukaryota; kingdom Viridiplantae; phylum Streptophyta; class Magnoliopsida; order Asterales; family Asteraceae; genus Lactuca; species Lactuca saligna. The sequence goes on from NC_136425.1 coordinate 88,203,291, forward strand.
CTGCAGTTCAAGCATTGCTCCATGAACCAAACGATCTCTTGCTTCATCTAGGGCCACCAATAACTCTTTCAAGGGCGACACCTTCAGCAACACGAAATCCCCCACCTGGAACTCAAGATCTGATCGCCATCGGTCAGCATAAATTTTCTGACGGCTTTGTGTGACCCGCAACTGATCATGCATCTGCTGAATCAGCCTGATAGTATTGAGCACTACCTCAGTTCTCCCCATGACCCAGTGTTCAATCCCATCCCAATAAACTGGGTTCTACACCTCCAACCATATAACATCTCGAATGGTGCTCGGTCGATACTAGCATGATAATTGTTATTGTACGAAAACTCTGCCAATAGGAGGTAAGTGTCCCAACTACCTCCAAAATCCAACACACATGCCCATAGCATGTCCTCCAGTGTCTGGATCGTCCTCTCGCTCTGGCCATCAGTCTGGGGGAGATACGCCATACTACAATGCAACTAAGTATCGAGTTCCTCTTGGAACTTCTTCCAGAACCTGGATGTAAACCGGACATCCCTATCAGAGACTACCGACACTGCCACCCCGTGCCTAGCCACCACTACTAATACATAAATATTCGCCAACTTCTCTGTAGTTATACCCTCGGAATCGGAATGAAGTAGGCACTCTTTGTTAGTCTATCTACGATCACCCAAATGGAGTCCACACCCCTATCCATCCTGGGTAACTTCGTGATGAAGTCCATCGTGATCTCTTCCTAATTCCACATGGTAATAGGTAGTGGGTGTAACCTGCCATGAGGCCGCTGATCCTTGGCCTTGACTTTCCTGCAGGTCAAGCACTGCTCCACGAACCAGACGATCTCTCGCTTCATCCTGGGCCACCAATAACTCTGTCCCAAATCCCTAAACATTTTCGTAGCTCCTAGAACTATAGAAAACCTGGACTTGTGCACCTCCTCTAATAGCCTTTGTATCACTCATCATGACACTGGTACCCACACCTGACCATATTGCATCAAGAGGCCACGACTATCCTTAACAAACAAAGGATATTGGCCCCAAATTTTCTCTATCTTCCAATTCTCTTTCTACACCCTATCGACATATCCCTATTTGATCATATCCAACAAAGTAGAAATCAACTTCATCCTCGTACAAACGTTCCCAATCGAGGACCTTACCGTTTTACAGCTTAACGCATCGGCCACTACATTGGCCTTCCCTGGGTAGTATAGGACCTCACAATCATAATCCTTCAGCACATCCAACCACCTCCTCTGATGCATGTTGAGGTTCTGTTGATCCATCAAATACTTTAAACTCTTGTGATCGGTATAGATGGTGAATTGCACTCCATACAAGTAGTGCCTCCAAATCTTGAGGGAAAACACCATTACCCCCAGTTCCAGTTCATGAGTGGGGTTGTAAGTTCCAAATTTTGCTTTCTGTATCAACCAAATCCAATTGATGGTGTGGAATCCGAATCAAGTGGATGAAGCAAGATCAAATATGGAAAAAGGAGAAGAAGAAAAAGATGTACTTGATGAATATTCAATGTTTATATGATTAGAATGATCATCCAACACAAGATTCACACACAAATATAAACACTCTTCTTCTCTCTCACTTTCTCTCTCTAGAACACCTTCATTTACGCACACTTAGCCCCTTTTTGACTCCTCACCCTTACATCTATATATAGTGGCTGAAAACACGTTCACGGCCAAAAAAGGTTCATGACTATGAACACCCATACAATCCTTAACATCGGGCTGTTTATGGTCCTAGACTGAAAAATATAGTTTCCTAGAAAAGTAAAGTATAAACCATATTTTTGACCCAAAAATCTCCCCCTTGGTTTATAGATCTCTTTTCGTTGACCCAACAAACCCCCCTAAGAATGTAGCTGGCTTGTCTTGTCAATCCTCATTTGGAGCTTAGCTTCAGCTTTTTGTCTTCTATTTCTTCATAATTTCAAGATTTTTAAATTTTTTAATTCTCTCCCTAAAATTTGTGCATAGGAGAGAATGGAAATTAAATATGCAAATTTAAACTAACCTAAAAACAAAAATCAGTCCTCAAAATGTAGCATTTTTAGAAAGCCCACCAGCACATCGAATCGAGCTTGGTTAAATGGTTTTGTGAACAGATTCGCCACATTATTATCAGTGTGGATCTGCTCCAGCCGAATGAGCAAACGCTCATAACTGGATTTTTAGGTATTTGGATTGCAACATCGTTATCGCAAAAGATAGGGGTATCAAGAAGATGCAAACCGTAGTCCAATAGCTTATGTTGAATCCAAATGACTTGAGAGCAACAACGTATTCCACCTTCGTCGTTGAGGTTGAGACAATTTGTTGTTTCTTGCACTGCTAAGACACCAGAAAATTGCCTAAGAATTGACATCCTCTGGAAGTTGATATTCTCTCAAGTTCACAACCTCCATAATTGCTGTCAGCAGATGCATATAAATCAAAATCAAAATTTTTAGGATACCAAAGACCCAATTTGGGCTACCTTTGAGATACTTAAAGATTCTTTTGACTGCAATTAAATAAGAGAGTTTAGGATTGGCCTGATATAGAGCACATTAACAGACTGCGAACATGATTTCGGGTCTGCTCGCAATCAGATACATCAGGGATGCAATCATTGATTTGTATTTTTTCTGATCTACGGATTCACCTTTTAGGATCAGGAGACAACAGGGGTCTCTCATCCATTGTCGTCAAGGCATCTTTATAGTCTTTAAGCCCGATCATCTGAAGCATGGCTTCAACGTATTTTCGTTGATGTAGTAGGATTCTTGTTGAATCTTGACGGACCCGCAAACCCAAAAACATGGTTATTTCCCCCAAGGAGCTCATCTCAAATCTCTTCCTCATAATGATCTTGAACTTGGTGCACAAATTTGGACTTGTTGAACCAAAAATGATGTCATCGATATAGATCTGAGCAAGATTATATCTCCATCCACATGCTTGATAAATAGCGTCTGATCAATCGTGCCTCTGGTATAACCATGCTCAAGCAAATGATCTGTTACGGTAGCATACCAGGCCCGAGGAGCCTGATATAACCCATACAGAGCCTTGTCTAATTTGTAGACATGATTTGGACACTTTCAGTTGACAAAACCAGGAGGTTGATCAACATAAATTTCTTCTTTTACGGCTCCATATACAAAGGCAGTCTTAACGTCCATCTGATAAACTATGAACCTCATGTAGGAGGCATACGCCATGAAGATACAGATAGCTTCAAGACGTGTTATAGGAGCATACTCTTCAGTGTAGTCAAGTCCTTCAATTTTCGAAACCCATGAATGACCAAACAAGCTTTTTTTTACACAGATACCCCATAATCATCTTGCTTGTTGCGGAACACCCAACGTGTGTCCAAAGATTTTTGCCCTTTGGTAGCTCAATCAATTTCCACACCCCTAGTATCTCAAACTGATTACGTTCCTCATGCATTGCATCCACCCAACTAGGCTCATTCAGTTTCATTTCAACATTCTTTGGCTCGATTTGAGAGTTGAATCAAGAGTAGAGACATGTCTTGACATCTCCACTATGGCTCCTCGTTTTGACTCCATTTCCATGTTGACTAATGACGTTTTCGATTTGATGATTTGCGTTGAAGTCTGGTGGGGATTTCATGGTTGATATCATTGAGTGTGACACGGAGGTTATTGATGTTGATAAGTCCGTCATCTGCTGATTCATCCGCCTCAAACGATCTTGAACCGTGAGAGGTGCTTGCCACGTACTCATTTTCAATTCGCTCAGGAAAGAAAAGCTCCATGAAAGTTTGAGTAGCAACGAAAGTATCTCTGGTCATGAACTCTCTTTCAACAGGAGTGTGTGGAGTGACATCAGCATCATGAATGATTCTTTGAGTAGGAGAATCTGAAGAAGTTCTTGGAACATCGTCATCCACCCTAGCATAATAAAATAAACAGTCTGGACTAACTCGGGTGTCTTATTCATTCTCCTCCAGCCAACGCATATCGAAAGATTCAACAATTTTCTTGGTTTCTTGTGGTAGACACAATAAGCAGTGCGCACAGCATATCCCACAAAGTAGCAGTCATCAACCTTCGATTTGGACTTGGGATTGGAATCTAAGTGAAGGAGGGTGCAAAGAGATCCAAAAATTCGGAAGTAAACAACAGGTGGCTTGTGATTATAAATAACTTCGTATGTGGTCTTCATTTGGGATTTGTTTATCAGGACACGATTCTGGACATAACAGGCTGTGTTGATCGCCTCTGCCCAAAAGAAGAGTGGAAGTTTAGAATCACATAGAATCGTCCTTGCGGCATCCATTAGAGTACAATTGTGCCATTCAGAAACATCATTTTGTTGAGGTGTGCGAACAACACTATACTGACACATTATACCCTTTTTGACACAAAAATTATCTGGAACAGCGTTCTTGAATTCCATGCTATTATCCATTATGAGCGCCTTCACTTTCTTATTTTTTTTATTCTCAATGGTCACCACAAACATCTTGATCAAATCAGCAATTCCGCTCTTGTTGAATAAGAAGAAGACCCAAGTGAACCTCGAGTAGTCATCTCTCACAACCAAGAAATAGGAGTTTTTGTTGATTCTAAGAACGTTGAGCGGACCAAATAAATCCATGTGCAAAAATTGGAGAACATTGTTGATTGAGTTGACTGCCTTTGGCAAATAGGGCTTGCGATGATGTTTCATTGTGCACACGCCAAACACTTTTCGAAGGTAATGAAGTCTTTGATAGGTAGGCCACACACTTTCTCATTCTTGGCAAGACGATTCAGGTTCTTGGCGTTTACATGACCGAGTTGACGGTGCCAAAGGATGAGATTATGCTCACAGACTTTAGAGAAGAGACATGTGACTTTCTTTGAGATATTGTGATTCATGTCTATGATATAAGCATTTCCATCCCGCTTTGATTTTGCTAAGTTCCAATCTTCGGGAATAATGATTCCTATCTTTAAAATAAGGTATTCTTTATCGGTGAAGTGAGTTGAGTAGCGCTAGTCGTTGATTTGAGAGACACTCAATATGTTATGCTTCAACTTGGGAGCGTAATTAACGTTCTCAAAACTCAACACTCCATTGGTAACAGTTCCTATTTTTGTGATCTTTCCACCTTCTCCTCCCACTAAAGAAACATGTGACAACCCGAAATTTTTATTCTGAACAATCATTAACTTCAATAGAAATCAGAACTATTTCTGCTATCTGTTAATCATTTTGAGAGTCATTTTAAGTGTTATAAAGCTTAGTATTTCAAGGAATAATAGGAGAGAGGATGCCCTAAGTTCATTTTGCATCATTTTTGCAAAAAAACCAAGAGTTAGGAGTTTTCGATCCAAACACTATTTGGTCCGAAAACCCCCTTGAGTGTATATATATGACACTTAGCCATATTTATCACTTTTTCACTCTTTCAAGAACAAGGACCGAAATCCTATCAAGTATCATCCGAGTTTTCCTTTTACATCTTTAAAATTTAAGTGTTTCTTACCCTATCTATTTGATTCCTCCCATATTCAAGTGTTTTTACATGATTTCATCCATGAAATCATTCCATTTATGTAGATCTTCAAGTGTTCTTAGTTACACCAAGAACACATACTAGTGTTTTGGGCCGAAAACACCCTTCTTTGCTTCCATATTGTAAGTATCTATCCCTTATACTTGTTATCTAGTATGGATACTTAATTTATAGCCTTGAAATCATCTTTTTTCCAAGAACAGAAGGGGTTTTCGGTTGGTACATCTCCTTAAACCAAAACCCCTAAAGAAAGGTGTCAAAATGACTTTAAGCCTTCCTAATGCTTAGTATTAAGTCTAGAGAACTACTTTCTTGTTGGAAGCCCTTGTAAAACACCTTATTCATCAAAGAACAATAGTTTTCGGCCAACCTTTGAACCGAAAGCCAAATAAACCGAAAGCCTCTTGGACCGAAAACTCCCTTAAGTGGCTATACAACCCTTAGATGCAACCCTTGATACTACTAGCACTCAAATCAAATTGTTTTTATATATTCTAGGGTGTCTTAACTTGGTTAATTAGTTATTAAATGACTAATTTTATACATATATGTGATATTATATGACAAATAGGATTTGTGTGTGTGCTCAAGTCTTCACTTGACACTTAGCATCCTATACCATCCATTTATCCAAACCACTCACTACAGGTGAGTTCATACCCCTTAATTAACATTTGAAATGCTTTTAAATGTTTTTTAATGCTTTATGGGGTGGGGTAAAAGTTGAACCATATAAGTTATTTGATCAATCACATGTGATTAATAACTAACATACAAATGGATTTTTCCATGTTTTAAACTGTTTTACCAAACAAATAACTTCAAAATGTTTATCAAACTATTTTACATGTCAAACTCCTTGTCAAATTCACTTTTAATACTAAACATTTCTTTTATAGTCTTTAAACTTCTATATTATTAAAACCATGTCTACTACATATACAATTATATAAATAAGGTTTGAAGGACTTAGGAGAGATAACCCACTTTACTTCCTGTTCCTTGTTTGGTTGTGGTCTTAAAGTACCCGGTTGTTTTTCTGAGTGTCATTGAATCCTTAGTTATATATTATGTATATATGTATAGATATAAATACTTTTATCTCAATTCAGTACATTCAGTCATATAAACAAGTCTACTAATAAACTATAATAGGTATAGTTTAGGGTTACACTACATACTACTTCTAGTTCAATGAAGCATACAAGAGTCAATTCATTCAGGAGTCATTATTTATTAGGATGAGAACATATACAACTATACTAGGATGAGAACATATACAACGATACTAGGATGAGAACATATACAACGATACTATGATGAGAAACAATACATTACATATACAAGTACACTTTAACATAAATATGATCCACTGTATCGGAGCATGCCTTCATTGTCATGGCCCGAGTTGTAGCCAGAATCTCCTGGATGGAGAGTGTGAGTTTGCGTATAGATCTATATTGGATTGACTATCGTACATCATGCTTTTAGCTACATTGGGACCTACAGGTCTTCGGGTGCCAAATGTCATACCTTTTGACGACTTACATTGTTGTGTTTCATAGTCGATAGTATGGTACAATTAATCACATAATACCTTGATATAGATCCGTTTTAAGGTAGTTAGGACAATAGTAGTTCCTATAATACAACACTACAGTACTACATTAATTTACCCGTTACATTTATTTGGTGATCACTTCACCTAAACATTAATGTATAAACTATATTTTGATAATGATAGTTACACTTCGGAAAATTACACTTTTATAAGAACAAACATACATAATAGTTGTGCCTTGGTAGAAGGCTACTTTTAGTAGAAAATATAGGATTTTCTAGGGGTTACAAAATTTTACAAACACTTACAAACATTCACATACTTTTACAACAAACGTTTACAAACTTGTACTTCAAAGAACGGTTCAAACATTTTGATTCAAACAAAGACACTAAATTCTTATGAACTCACCAGCTTAATGTTGATAAACTTTTTCAAGAAAACTTGTATTCTCAGGTCATCAGTAGTTGGGATATGTCGCCTGTCATGTGGCTGGAACAACCACTATCGACATACCAAGGTTTGACTTTTCGATTTTCATTTATCACCAGATGCATAAGTAGAAGATTGTGATGATTGGACATTTAAATTCTTGGGCACCCATTAGTATTTAGGTTTAGAAACATTTATAAGTGATTGTGAAATAGTTTTCTTTTGTTTTGATCATTTGCGTTTCCATTTAGTATTAGCCGAAGACCCACACAGTGACTTTGACGAACCCGACCTTGGCTTAGACGCGTTCGGTTTCGTGAAAGTACTTGTTGTATTTTCATGAAAAACCTATTTATCCATTTTAAATTAGCACGTGTCTTGTCATTACTGACATTCCAATCATCATCCCGAGAACAAGGTCTCGAGAATTTTCTTACAAGATATCTTCCTCGTGACCCGTTCCCTCTTCTATGCGCATGAAAAGGAACAAATGCACGATTTGTACAATTACATGCAGTATTTCCAGCAATTCCACAATTAAAACATGTTTGTTTATTAGCGTAAGAACTGGTACCGCTCTTCTCTGGTGTATTATTCTTATTTACTCCCTTACTCTTCCCACACATGCATGTGCAAGACTTAGATGGTGTGATAGGTGTAGGTGGAGTGAATGTGCTTGTGACAAAAACATCAGATTTAGCAAATACAATCACCACTTTTAACAAAAACAACTGGATCAACAGACTTTGACACAGAGTCATCACAAATCAAAACATCAGTTTTAGAAACAAAAGTAGCAGTGTTTGAAATAGAAACATCGAACACAATATTATTATCAGACACAATCTTCTCTGTTGCATGCTTGCCCTGACTTAAAGGTGAATCTGTATAGGAAGTAGAAATGTTAGTATCGTTTTCCCTAGCAGTACTTTCCGTCATGGGTACAATAGGTTTGACATACTCAAGAAATTCCGCTATTTCCATCTCTTCCTGGGTCATAGGTGTAGTAGTGTAGTTGTGATTAAAAGGAGGAGGGACGCACTCATACCCTAGACCTACTTGTTTCTTATCTTTCCATCTCATTTGTTTTTCTATCATTGTCTCAACAATTTCACGTGACACATAAAAATTTTTAAAGTGAACATCATCATTTTCAAAAAGAATTTTTAATGTGTTGAGTTCCTCAGTCACGATGCCAAGTTGTTTCTTAATGAAATTGTAGTTCTCACACTTATTGTTAAATTCTTCCTCTAATTTCCTAAAGTACTTAGTCTTGGCCTCTAATTATTCTTTTAGTGGTTTTTGGCCCTTACTAAGGTTATATCCCTCATATTTCAGGTCATCTCTCTCTCTACGTAGTAATTCTACTTGTTCACATAAAAATTTAACAGTATCAATACAAGTTTGAGAACAGGAATTTTGACTGACCTCTTTCTTTACAGGTTCAAGGTAGTGGACACCATGAAAGAAAATTGTAATTCCATCATCTCTGCTTTTGGATCTTCTTCAACTTTCTCTTCAGGAATGTCACTGATCTGGGTGGATGACCGATGCCCTAAAGCCACTTCCCAACGAGGAAAAGGAGATAAAGCGAGCTAGCCTTCCTAAGTCCTTTAAACATTAATTATGTAACTATACATACAAAGGCATGCAATTGAAAATATAAAAGTATAAAAGAAGTTTTGTAAAACCTTTGAAGAGTTTAAGGACTAAGAAAAGAAGACTTGATGTCAGTTTGTAAAACATTTTGAAAACAATTTATTTGATAAGAACAATTTAAAGTATAATGAAACCTTTGTTTTGGAAACACAATTGTAATAGACTTTTGAAAAGAAACATTCAGTATGTAAGACAGTGTCATAAAGATTTGTAAACTAGTAAAAATGTTTTGGAAAGTCATTGGAAGTAATCTGTTTGCGAAAACAGCTAAAAGTATAGTAATTCTATTTGTATGCTAGTTATCAATCACATGTGATTGTTATAAAAACTAGTATGATTCAACTTGTATCCCCCCATAAAAGCATTTAAAAATATTTAAAAGATAGATTAAAGGGTATGAACTCACCTGTAGCAAGTGGTTGGGGTTGAACGGACTGTATAGGATGCTAGGTGTCAAGTGAAGACTTGTACACACTCTATGATCCTTGTTAACATATAATATCACATATATGTAACCAATTAGCCTTTAAAGAATTAACTAACAAGGTTAAGACATCCTAAAACATGTTAAACACTTTATATAAGTGTGAAAAGTGCTAAGGATTACATCTAAGTGTTGTAGGACAATGCTATTGGATTTTAGGGTTCAAGGGAAACCCTAATACGAGTTTACTCCCTAAAGACCATAACCCATAGATTTTACGAGCGTAAACCCTTGAGTTTACGACTGTAAGCTCATAGCCTTATGACAATTTTTTGATTTGAAGTCTTCTATGTCATTCCAAGTATTGCTACTTCATGTTTAAGCCTTAGGAAATGTTTTGTGGCATCAATACACTCCTAAATGGAGTTTACGTCCCATGGACCATTTCTCCATGTGTTTGTTGTGGTAAACTCCTATGGAATAAGGGATTTTGATGTTTTCAAGTCCAAAACACTTCATGGTAAAGGTCTAGGCTTTATTCTAGGCATAAGGAAAGAATATGGTGCATTATGACACACTTTGGGGTATTTACGGTTTTGGGAGATCCCCAAATCGTAAACAGCTATAAATGGGTTAACCTGGTGATTTTCATGTGCTAAACACATCAAGGGAAATTTCCATACTCATTTCTAAGCATAAGGAAAGAGTTGGCAGCACTTTGGCACCCAAAATAGCGTTTACGGTCCAAGAAGATCTTGGGTCGTAAACTCCTTTTTCTTATGATTCATGAGTGATTTCTATCATATCTAAACATGTAGTAAGCTTTAAAACACTCTACGGTAGGAGTACTTACAATCCGGATGAAAGATAGAAGATCCTTGAGAGAGAATCGGGTTTTTCTATAGTTGAAAATGGAACAAATGACTAAAAATGGCTAATGTGTCATATATATAGTCCATGGAGTTTTTGGTCAAAAATATCATTCGATCCTTAAACTCCAAACTCATGGAGTTTTGAAACTTTTAAGATGCACAAAACACTCTAGGGCATCCTCTCTCCTGATAACTCTTAAAGTCTAAATCCTGAAATACTCACCCTTATTCTAAAAGGTCTGAAAATTAACAGCAACTGTTTTGACTTCTATTTGGATGATATGTTCGTACATAATAGAAATTTCGGGTTGCCACATATTTTTTCTTCTTGATGACTAAGACATTAATGTACCATGATATTGGGAGAGAGTTAAACAGCTTCTTGTTGATTTCTGATCTTCATACTGAGATAAACGAATGAACTCATGTCAAAGGTGAGTGTGATAAAACACTGTAGTTGAGCCTCCAAAATTTCTCCAAGTATGTAATTGAACATATTGAACTTTTGTCTAACCATATCCTAACGGTTGTGCTTCATATCCTCACTTCCTTCATACACTTCAATTAAAGCTTCCCATAAATCTTTGGTTGATTCGTATTAATGGAAACCTTGAGCAAACTCCGGAGATAATGCCATCGTAATCATAGCCAGAGCCTTATCTTATTCCTCGATTTTCTTGAGGTCTTCATCAGTGTAGTTTGCAAAGTCTTTGTCGACAATGGTTACATTCTCCAGAGTGGTAGTGATTCTGATTGGACCCTTTACAATAGTGCACCAAATCTTCAAGTCCTTCATCTTGATGTACTTTTCCATTTAGTATTTCCATTCCAGGAAACCTTCTGTTGACAGAAGATGTGGGATTCTGGTAGTGGTTCCCATAATCGAGTCCAATTCCTGATGAGCTGTAAAGTTTTGTGATTCCATTTTTTATTTTTATATGATTTTCTTAATTGACTGAAAATAAAAGTTTGTAAGGAAAAGTCAACCGAAAACAATGAGATTCTATAACCAAGAGAGGTTCACGGCCGTACAGGGTTCACGGTCGTACACAAGAGATGATTCAAGGTTAATGAATGGTTCACAGTCCAATGAGTTGATCATGATCAAATGAGAGGTTAACGGTTAATGAATGGTTCACGGTCAAGGAATGGTTCATGGTCAATGAATTGATTACGGTCAAATGAGAGGTTAACAGTCAATTTGGATGAGTGGTTCATGGCCATACACAGTGTTCACCGCTGTACACAATTCACCAAATGAAACCATAAACACCCAAATTATGATGAAAACAAATGATTTTGAGCTGATTTCTATTCCTTTGGCCTTGTACTTCCCGATCAAATGCAGAAACCCAGCAACCAAGCTTGAAATATCACAAAAGTGAAGATTACTCCAACTGACACTACCAACTGTAAGTCCCAAATGTTTCTTGATGTATCAACCAGATCCAATTAATGGTATGGAATCCCAATCAAGTGGATGAAGCAAGATCAAATATGGAAAAAGGAGAAGAAGATGAAGTTGATGAATCTTCAATGTTTGTATGATTAGGATGATGATTCAACTCATGATTCACACACACATATACACACTCTTCTTCTCTCTAACTTTCTGTCTTTGGAACACCTTGATTTACAAATAATTAGCCCCTTTTTGACTCATCACCCTTACATGTATATATAGTGGCCGAGAACATGTTCACAGCCATAAACAGGTTCACGGCCGTGAACACCCATACATTCGTAAACACCAGGATGTTTACGGTCCTGGACTGAAAAATATAGTTGCCTAGAAAAGTAAAGTACAAGCCATATTTTTAACCCAACAATCTCCCCCTTGGTTTATAGCTTTCTTTTCTTTGACGCAGCAAACTCCCACTTAGCACAGTTTCAAGCAAGCTTGGGAAATCAGAGAATTTTCAAAGATGTTGAACTTCAGATTTTTCTGCAAAATCTTCATCAAAATCAACAATTTCTACAAAGTTATCAGGTACAATCTTTCCTTGTAGCAACCTTTTATTTTTACATGTTTTATAGAACTATTCATTCCTCTCCGAGCATTGAGGACAATCCATCATTTTAAATGTGGCGAGTGGGTTGGTGTAAAATTTGCATTTTTGATTAAAAATTATAAAATTTTCAGAGTTCCAGTTAAAATTTTGAATTTTATTTTTTGCATTTTGTTTTCTGCATTGCATTTGCATAAAAAAAAACAAAAAAAAAACATTATTTTATGTTTATGTTTTTATTTTTATTTTTGTTTTCAACATTCATAAAAAAAACACCTTAAAAGATTTTATTTCAGGTTACATTAGTGTTTACTTTCTACATAAAAAAGGAAACAAAAGAGTTACATGATATGATGACATTCTTGCATTCGATAGCTCTGTGTAAATGGAAAATGAAAGTCCAAAGCCATCGAGTCAACAATGGTAAGTTCAGTAATAGTTCTCATAACTGGGGATCACAAAAGACAAAACACTGTGATCTGAGACGCTGGATATAAAAAATAAAAAGAATGGCATACCGAAACACTGCGTGGGCGGTAATAATAGTTTCAGAATTATTTACTTTGGAACTTTTAAAAGAACCTTGATCGACATGTCTGAACCTACATAACACAAACCTATTTGTTGACATGCATTACGTTCACGGTAAAAGAGAGACTTATATCATATCCACATAGTAATAAACAGAAGAAGGGTACGCATTGTCAAATCTGATACCCAAGTTAAAGTTCAAGTACTTAATCGAAGTCATCTCAAGAAATTCAAAAAGACAATTGAAGAACTGGAAGCCGAAGGCAAAAATACAAAGAATCAAGTTCAATCAATTAAGAGGCAATATGAAAGTCAAATATGGCATGGATATAGAGTTGTGTGATATGCTAATTATCGTTCTCGAAAAGTGAAAGCATAGGAGCTGGGCCCTACCGGTGGGCTCATTGCTTCAACGAAAGCTAATTTGATATGATAGGTTCTTAAGGATGCGTCGATCCTGGTTCTTAATTATCTAGTCTTGAGAACATGAAATTCTGAAATATGTTATTTTCGCTTGCAAGGCTAATTAATGTATAAAGTTTAAATAAAAGTCACAATTGGTTTATTGTTTCGGACCGTCAAGTTTCTTCCTGACTTTGGGAATCTGTGAAAGATGGATGGTATTGTAATGATCGTTTCGGTAATAATTCCATGGAAACGTCCCTCGGTATTAAGCCTAATCATGCGAAAAAATAGTGAATTACTTTTAGTTCAGGTATTTTAGTTTCTTTTAGTTTTAGTTTTCAATTTAAGTTCTTTTTATGTCACATGCATCTTTCCATTTCACTTACATTGTTTAATCTTTTATTACTTGAGGGAAACTAAAGTTCAAGCTAGGGAAGAATTGGTAGATGCTATTTTAAGCATATTTTAAGGTAAATAACAAAAACGGCATTAAGTTTATACAAAAATTCTAATTGGATACTGTTTTTTTTTTGTCTCAAATTTGACACTATGTTATATTTCTGACCACTTGACTGGTCAACTAGATTACCTATTGACGTGACATGATGACGTGTCAAAAATGAATTTTATTCCCATAAAATACACTAAGTTTTCACTTTTTTTTAACACTAAGTTTATTGTTTTTTCAATTTTCACTACTAGAAAAACAGCCTTTTACGACGTGCAAAACCTGACGCTCTTTGATTTATGTTACGCATTAGAGAGCGACATTAAAAAAGAGTCATCTCTTCAAAAAATTTAAGAATTTAGGTCGCGCATTACTGAGTGCCCTTAAATTAGTGTCTCACGAAAAGAAATTAAAAACACGGAGGGCGCTTTATTTTAAAGGTGCGTCCTCTATATTTGTCGCTTTATAATTTTAATGAAAAGGCGCGTTTAGTAGAGGTGGGAAACGAAATCCCCAAAATTTTGACAAGTCGTCTCTACCTTCTTTCTATCTTTCATCTTCTCCCCTCTCGCTCCCTCCTTCTCTCTCCTCTCTGATCCGCTTCCCCGCCACTCCTGACCTCATTATCGATCTCATCAAACATCGTGTTCCATCCTTAATACCTCGCGGGAATCTAAAATTTAGAAAACCCCGTACTCAAAAAGTCTAAGAAACTAGGGTTTTTTCATCCCTCAAAGAACGACCCACATCCTCCATAGATCGATCTCTATCGCTTCATTTCTCACAAGAAATCAAACACTTTACGTTCATAGGGCCACAATTGCAAGGATGCTCACTCACCTTTCTAGAGAATACCTTCGCATATATAACACGATCATCTTCACAAAAATGGCTGCCACCATTGCTTGAGCGGGCTCAAGCTACGATCGACAATCAGAGCTCAAAGATTTCGACCAAACAAAAACCGGCGTCAAAGGCCTTGTCAATGCCGGAATCCAATCGGAGCTAGGGCTTTTTGTGAAGAACTTGCCCCGCCTTTCTCTACTGCGTGTTCTTTCTTCTGCATCTCCACCCTCCAATGAAATCCAATCACCAGCGATTATATAACAGTTCTTTCTCATGCTCGAACCCTAGATCTCACCTCGTACCTTGCTACATCTCTATAACAGTTCTTTCTCATGCTCGAACCCTAGATCACCAACGATCCTATAACAGTTCTTTCAATTGCTTGATTTTGTCGATTCGTATACGATTGCATCAGCAGCTGATTCAGTCTCGCACCAAAATCTGTTTGAAGAAGATTAGAGATAGAGGGAGAGGTAGGGCTCGTGGTGGTGGTGGTGGTCGAGGTCAAGGAAGATCATTTGGTGGTGGAAGACCAACAGGGCCACCTCGTAGAGGTCCCCTTGCTGTGAATGCTCGACCAACAGGAAGATTATTTTATGGCTGATGTTTATCTAAAACGGGTCGTAATCCCTTCACAAATCTTTAGTTATATTCTATATTTTGATATTTTGATTTGGAGGATTTGTTTTTTTGATCGATGGTTAATGATTATAAAGTCTTCATGGAAAATCTTAATCCACAAAGGTTTGCAGGTTCATATACGCTCTGTAATTTAGATTTGATCTGTCGATAGTTTCAATCTCAAAGATCAGATCTTTATGATCAGGCATTTCCAGGTTCTTCCTCTCTTATGTTGTTCTAAGCGTTATCAGGTTCTTTTTATGGTCTCTTCTATGAGGAGATGCAGGTTATAATTAAGAATTTATCTACGAATCCACTTGCTGTGGCAGATCGATAGGGTTATTAGTTTATATCTGGAAGAAATTAAAGATTATATATTACTATCCAAGTGGGTCATGACGATAATTCCAGCTTCTCCCTGTATGTTATTATCTTCGATCATGGTTATGGCAGATGCATCAGGTTATTGGTTGATAGGTCGATTAAGTTATCACAACTACTGTTATCCTTGTTCAATTTCTTACCTTGGATGATAATTTGATTTTGATCTGAATCTGAATTAAGGCTCTACTGTGCCAGATCCATAGGGTTATTGGTCCGTAGGTAGGGAGAAGTTTTCAGTAGATATTATTGGCATACGATTTCAGGTTCTTCTTCTGGTAGCATCTTCAATACAGTTTTGATTGCATAGCTTGGTGTGGCATAATGCCCTGTCTATGTTTTTAGGGGCCGAAAATTAAGACACGATAATAACATCCTTTAAAGAACTCGTATATCAGATTCCAGATTTTGATGACCAATTCATGTGGGGTGGATTAAGATTTAATTGATAGTTAGTTTTTGTATTTCTGCCTTCTCAATTTGGTTTTGGCATCACAATCAAGAGCAGTTAATTAGATCATTTATTGTGTCTGTAGTAAAATAATTGTTTTAAATTTTACAATCTCTCTCTCTCTCTTTTGCTTTATGTAGAAATTTACTAATAATTGTTTTTTTTTAATAGGCATTGATGATTTGGATAATTGGTGAAGGTGATGAAAGAATTGATAATGCTGATGAGCTTCTTGAAAGCTTCCTTGAGACTTTCCCTGAAGAACCTGCACAGTTATAACCCACACACTGTACATTTGAAGAAACAAATTTGGTATAACTTCATCCCTTCATCAGTAAATTTGGTATAACTTATGTTTGTTCAGATTTAATGGTATTCTTTTTGACTTTGACAGCTAATATGGGACAGAACCCTTGGGTTGCCACTAGAGAGATCAAGAAGATCCCTTGGGTTACCAGCCACTCCCAATGCCATCATAGAAGAAGACCCTATTATGTGGATTGGTTTGGAAATAAAGGCACTTCTTCAAAATGTTGGGAAATCTTTTTGTCCAAATTATGTGGATTGGTTTGGATTTTTAGAAAAAGATTCCCTTTTTGTTGTGCAGGTATAGCATTTTTAGAAAAAGATTCCCTTTTTGTTGTGCTTGTTGTTCTCCCTGAATCAGCATCTAAAACTCACAACACCACTGGAAGTGGAACTACGAATGGGGAAATCCTACTATTCAATGTTGAACACCCTATTCCTATTGCTTCACGGTTTGTCAAAAAGGTAAAAAAAAAAAAAACAACAAACAACATTCTCATAATGTTCACTACTAAATTATACGAGCTATCTAACCACAAATCAACAGTGATAAATGAACATACATGAACCTGTGTGGTTAGTTTATGTTTGAACCCCAGTTAGGTTACCCCCCAGCCTCCATAATAATGTATGTATCATGTATGTGCAGGCAAAGGGAGGGGGTTGCATTTATCCAAAGAAGCAGAAGCAGTAGAGAATTGGTTGCATATGTAAATGGTGATCATGAGTATGTTATTTTTAACCCAAATAGCCAAGAAGAGGAAGAGACATATGAACGTAAATTTAAGGACACAATGGAACAGGGGACAGGTATGACTTGGTCAAAGGATCATCCATTTTTATATAATTAGTAGAAAGAATATAATATGCAGTTTTTTTTAAATGTTGAATAGGGCATCATATTGGGGGTATGTGTCCATGTATGGGGAGCTACCTGAGCTGAAGATTGAGGAGGAAAGCAATTGAAGCATTTGTTGCAGAGAGCGTGATGTGGGTTTTAGAGAGGCCATGGGAGATGATATTCATAGTCTTCCTCCTCTGACCAAACTGTGTTCTGCTTTTCTGGAATTGTTAATGGAGAAAAGATATATTCAAAAATACAACTCAATGAAGGGTATGTAGATGAGTAGCTTAGCTAAGGATGCTATTGGGATCACCCACTCTACAAGGATGATTTGTCAGCACCATTAGTAGAACATTAACAAGCTCTTGATTCTCAAGAAAAAGGTTAGACTTCAAATAGTACAAAAGACTAGTTGTAAGTTTGTAGTATCTATAAAATTATGCTATTGAAATGTACTAAAAAACTTGGTACAAAATACTATAAGTAATTCTCCCCCCCCCCCCTATATATGCAGACAAAATCAAGAAACCAAAGAATAAAGAAGTGATCCCTGTGAAAACTGAACGTGTAGAAGGAATTTCTTCAGAAAAACAGAGGTATTTTAAATTTTTAATATCATTTCATTTGTTGGATTTCATTTATACCATATTTTAATATTCCATGTTATTGATATGATAAACAGGGTTGCAAGGACAGTTGTAATTGGTGGGCTCCTCAATGCTGACATGGCAGAGGAGGTTCACAGTATTGCTAGGGAGTGTGGGTCAGTCTCTTCCATTACTTACCCTCTTCGTAAAGATGAAACAACATATCATGGTAAGGACACCTGTAATTCTGCTCATAAAACACACAAGAAATAAAAATTCTATAATACACAAGTGTTACATATTTCAGGGTTTTTTCAAGATGGATGCAGATTGGGATCCTCATCTATAGTTTACACCAGTATCAAATCAGCTCGTGCTTGTGTGGCAAAATTACATCAAAAAAATTTAAATGCAGGCACAATTTGGGCATGACAATTAGGTGGAGAAGTAAGCTTCTATTTAAGATTGATAAACTTTTTAAAAAATTTCACTAAAAGCCTCAAATGTTTATATTTTATATGTTGTTTGTTACCTGTGATCATGTAATGCGTTTTTTTCTTTACTAGGGTTCCAAGGTACAGAAATGGAAGCTTATAATAAGAAATCTTCCTTTTAAGGTAAATTAAATTCACTGATTGTTAACTTATAGTATGAATAGTATCTAATCTATCAAGTGTTTTTTTTTTAATTTTGGTTTTAAATTATGAAATATGAATACAGGCGGATGTTAGTGAGATAAAAGAAATGTTTTCAACAGCTGGGTTTGTATGGGATGTGTATATTCCCAAAAAACCTGATTCGGGGTATGTCATTCATGTCTTATGTTATGCTGCTTTGTATTTATTAGTAATATAAACTTAAAACAGTATTAAAAAAATAAAAAAAAAAACAAATCAAGGGTGGAAATTGGAAATTGGAAATTAGAAAAGTTACTTTACATGATTCAGGGACCGATATCAAAACAAAAACCAAATTTAGGGACATGTTTGTTGCTCCTCCTACTGGCTCAACTGTTAAGTCGCTTAGGACAGGAGTGATGCCTTAGTTCAAAAGCAGCTTTGTTGCTGCTTCAGCTTCATCCAATAATTATGGAAATCAAGGGAGCAAGAAAATGGTATTGTCTGGCTTTGTTTCTGGTGGAATCAACTTCAAGAGGATGAATATATTATGAAGACAAGTCGTTTGATGGAATCAACTTCATATGAGTAAGTTAAAATATTTCTTCTTATTCAGTATTGATAAACTATAAATTTAAATCCTGCCGTTGATGATATTGAAGACATAAAGAGACAATAAAAGGCATAATAAGAAATACTTCATTGATGAATATAACATACTTCATAATAAGAAAGGAGAATTTACATTTTATGTTTATTTGATGAAGGTGATGGATGTAATAAGAAAGGAGAATTTAATTGGGTGATTGAAGGTGATTTTGGTTCTTGAAACGAGACTCAAGATATCATATTTTGGCATGGCTAGAAGCTTTGGAGGAAACGAGACTCAAGCAAAAGTAAACACCCAGGGAGTTGTTGGCACATAGTAAGCTAGATGATGCAATTGTATATAAATGAGTTCATTTTTTTATAACATTTACTCACTTTTGGAATAATTATTTGTATTTTACATATTAGTGAAATAAATTATCTTTGTTATTTATTGTATTTTATTTTGTATTATGAGATTTTTAATGTATTATTTAATTTGAAAATTAGTAAATCTATAAATAATATTTTTTTTAAACATTTAACATTATGATACTCAAAAATGTGTGTCATCTTCATTTATGACATGGCCTTTCTTGACAGGGGTTTTCTTGATACGCATTGCGTGTTATTAACACGTGCGTTGTAAGGTTACGACACGCGAATGCGTGTCGCCTTCCTTAATGATAGGGTCTTCCTTGATACGCATTGTGTGTCGTACACGCGCGTCGTAATTGTGCATCGTAAATGAGCGTCGTAAAAGCGCGTCGCCTATAGATGACGCACAAAAGCGCGTCGTCTCTCTTTATGACAGGGTCTTCCTTGACGCGCATTTGCGCGTCGTCTGAGCCTTTTACGACGCGCAATGAGCGTCGTAAAAGGCTGTTTTTCTAGTAGTGTTTAATGCTCTATTATTTTGCTACAAATCAAACATCAATTTTTTCAGTTTTGTTCGATGTTGACCATTTTTTCAATTAAAACCATCTAAATATGTTTTTATTACATTTTAAACTGTATAAATACATTTTTACATTTAAAAACCACATTTTTATATAAATATAAGTATTATTTATTTTTTTATTTTACATCCAAAGAATAATGTTGTACATAAATACGTATTAATTATATCATGATAACCAAACTAACCATAAGTTTCGACTAAGTTGTAAAAATTTCATGGGTTGCCAACCTGACCTTTGGGTTTTTGATCGACTACACGCCTCCAATCCACTAAACTCATTTTAAAGTTGCGTATTCAATATAATATACATTTTTTTAAATAATTAATACATATTTACACATAAAATTATGGTTTTAATGTAAAAAAACCTTGTGTTTATACAACAAATGGTTTTTTAAAGAAAAAAATATACTTATACGACTTAATATATATTAAAAAAATTAAACGGTTTCAAATAGAAAATAGTCAACGCTGACTAAAATTCGAAAACATGATGATCGATTTGGAACAAAAAAAAAAACCAATGTCAAAATTTAAAAAAAAAAAAAAACTAAACTTGGTGTCTGAATCAAAAAAATAAAAACTTACTATTTTTTGTGTGAAAAAAATTCAATTTTGATACGTCAACATGTTATGTCAGCATGCCACATCATAAAAAATGACATGTCATCATGAGGCGTCAGCAGGTAACCGGGTTAACCGGTCAAGTGGTTAGGATTATAATTTTTTTTTTAGAAAATACAGTGTCAATTTGAGATAAAAAAAACACGGTGTCAAATTAGAATTTTTGCTGTAAACTTAGTGTCTTTTGTGCGATTTACCCATGTTATTTGATAGGTTTTCAGCATAACAACATTTCCTATGTGTGCATGCAACAATAATGCTCCGGATCTAGGTTTTCTCTAATTGAACATGCAAACTTGAACATAAAAGGAGAAACCCTAGGAAGTGTCTTCAGTTTTTGAAATCTATATATAACTAGGGTTAAGTTACATACCTTGATTGTTATATTTTAATAACAATGATTCCCTTGTAGATCTTGAAGCTTGAGAACTTAGTGACACAAGTGTAACACCTGTAGTGGCTCACAAACACACAATGCAAGAGAATGATATGGCAGATGAGGAGATCAAAATTTTGGTTCTTGCTTCTTCTAAAAACGTGGTCCAAATTCTACAGGCGTAGGACCCTATTTATAATGTACCAAGGATGCTATGGGTAACCTTAATATCAAATATGATTGGTATCTACCTCCTTTGATTATCCATATATGATATGATATTCTAGAAATTCTATAATAATCTTACATATACATGCAATTTTGTCCACCACCTTCCCTAGGAAGATTCTGGATCCTTTCGCTCAACTATTGACCAATTTTACTTTTAGTCCCTACACTTTTAATTAATTCATTTAATTCCAACATTAATTCCAAATTAATTTCTGATTAAATATTAATTAATAATATGATTAATAATTAATATATTATTTCTATAACATATTAATAAATCATATATTCCAATTTATTAGTCAAAATAATAAACTCTTCCTCTTCCTTAATTAATCATCCTTTCTAGTTGCACGTGTGAAGGCATCCCAAAAGGACCATGTCATTATCAATTCAACTACATACCAATTATAGTTATGGGCTTAGATGCGTAATCCAACATTTTTATCAGCACTTAACATTATATTTTACAAATTTCCATGTCATTAGTTTAAATAAGGTTCAACTCATGTTTATCGTTAGAATTCTCGTACTACTCATATTTTTATGTCATTTTCAGATAATTTCAATTGAGTGGTATTTTGGGAATTGCTTGGATGCATATTTGGAGATTCATTGGAAATGAAAATGAGGAAGGATGTTGAGGAAAGACTTAGATTGCTTAAATGAAAGAATTACGATCGGTTCGCAACAAAAAACAAAATTGTGATCGCATTTTTGCACTGTTGTGATCACATAAAGGTGTTTAGGTCTCGTAGAGTAAGAAAAATATCATGTGAGGAAGGAAAATGAATAATGTGATCATCGGGAAAAAAACGCGATCACATATATGATCTCATTTTTGTGTCGAATCTCAAAATAGGCTAGAAACATCATCATACTTCATTAAATGGCAAATCCGGAAAAACTTGAGAAAAATTTGATCGCATATTTTGATATACATGATCGTGGATTATTTTTCTTGCTCCAAAACCCTCTGCCATGCAAACAAATACGATGCCTCTGATCAGATTGAAGAGGAGACGATTCCAGAGGACAAAAAACCCTTTTAATGGTGATTTCTACTACTTTTCATCACTTTTTGAAGATCAGAAGGCTATGGATCATCTCCTACATTTATTTTAGCAACATTAATTAGTTAGTATTTTTTTTATTAGTTTTAATCAGATTTTAGCCATGTGTTGCTAAAACCCTAGTTTTTAGTTCTAGAATAGACTAACACTTTTCATGTGATTAGTTATCAGATTTAGTTTTCATTGCGTGCTTCTATCTACTTGTTTTTGTTTTGAGCTTAATGAATGTCTGATTTTTAATTATTGTTAGTCTGATCACCTAGCTAGAGTTTAACAATTCCAGTTAACCAGTTGTTGAAATCTGTAATTGTTTTGACAATCTAGTAATAAGTAACAAGTAGTAAATCGATTCTATGTTTTGAATTGGTTTTAATATAAACTGAAATTTCATATCTTTATGCTTCCGAGCTTGTGAGAAGTGTTAGGTAATGCTGAGAATTTCACACAGATCTTAATACAACTTTTCTGAATTTAATTAAGAACTTGTTTAATTAGATTAGTAAAAAGTGAGGGTTAACTAAAGAGCTTGTTTTGGTTAATTTACCTAGGTAAAAGAGATTATAGTAAATATTGTTAGTTTTTATCAGTACCAGCTTAAATATAACGCATTTTAAATAACCAGATCTGGGTTGATTGCATGGCTAAAAAAATCGTTGTAGAATGGAATTCATTGTTATTATTGATTTCATTTAATTAATTTCACTACAATTTTAATTTTAGTTTTAAATTAGAAACCCCCTTGTTATTATTTTCTGTTAAATAAATGGTATGTACCTTATGTATAACCATTAGGCTTTATCTATGAGGATTTGACCCTGCTTTCTTAAACTACCCATTAGTGCATTCAAGTGGTGAAAATATTTTTTTCTTAAATCGTGCACAAAAATGGTTTAACAGTGTTATATCAAATTCATTCGATATTGAATATGGCATGGATTTATTTGAAAAGTAAATAAGCTACCAACATTTTGTGGGATAATATCCTATTATCCTTTAAAAGAAGTTTAAGAGAAGCATAGACATTTATAAGTTATTAAAGTGCTTAATCGTTTATGGTATCATTGGTTTTAGCTTAAAAGCAATGAATTAATTGTTGGCTAATATCTGAATTAGACTACTTCATTTAATTAATATAATTTCGGTGGATAAATAGAGCAATATATTAATTGAACCTAATATAAGCGGTGGCAAATTGATAATATTTTGGAATGTATATTTATGTTATATATACTTGTAACATCTCAAAAATACAGTCTGAAAATTTCTTTTTAAATCGGTAATAAAAACATCTTCAACAAACGTCATATAAGAATATTAAACTATGTATCTCAAAATTATCATAACAACTATCAAATATATCAGAGTATAAACACCTCAGGCTGAACAAATGGTGTGCGCAGTGCAATCTTTCCGAGCTCCTCTTTTGAAAACTGAGTACCTGAAACCAAAACTGAAACTGTAAGAACGATGCTTAGTGAGCTCCCCTAAACTACCACATACCATACAATAACGTATAAACACATATTAGGCCTTGCCCACTGCATCAGGCCAAAGTCCAGAAACTGCATCGGACCGAAGTCCAGAACTAACTGCATCGGACCGATGTCCGAAACTGACTGCATCGGAACGAAGTCCAAAACTAACTACATCAGACTGAATTCCAGAACTCACTGCATCAGACCAAAGTCCGGAACTTACTAGGACCCCGTCCCCTGCATCGGACCGAAGTCTAGAACTAACTGGGACCCCTTCGCCTGCATCGGACCGAAGTCCAGAACTAACTGCATCGGACCGAAGTCCGAAACTGACTGGAACCCTGTCCCCTGCATCGGACCGAATTCCGGAAACTGACTGAACATAGCATATCGTAACATATCAACTAGCATGAATACATATACTGCGTACTGCATCGGAACAAAGTTCGGAACACATAACACAAAACATGCTTGAATCATAAAGACATCAAGCACTCTAACTACTGCATCGGACCGAGGTCTAGAACCAACTGAACATACCATAACATAATCATAACATATAATATAAACACATATACTGCATACTACATCGGACCATATTTCGGAACGCATAACTCATATGTATCACAAAGACACCAAGCATATTGAACTACTGTATCGGACTGTAGTCCGGAACTATTGCTAAATAAATGGGCCTACATTATGGCTGTAAACCCATTCCTACAGGCAGGAAACTCACCTCACACTACTGAAGTCCCGTGGATACAATCCCACATTGTAACATCCCGGAATATCAAGAGTAGAGTTGAAGGGCTAAAAGTGTAAATTTGAAGGGAAACTCGGCAAGTCCATGGGTGGACTCAGCGAGTAGAGTCGCGACTCAGGTCGCGTGTTAAGTGGCCAACTCGGCGAGTCCAAAGCTGGACTCGGCAAATAGGCGCTGAGTGGAGAAAACCCTAAATCTGGAGGATGAGCCCTATTTAAACAACATTATACCGTCTCCCCAGCCTCCTTGATCTCCCTTGAAATCCAGAAACCCTAGATACGTGATTGTGGAGGATTTGAGTGCATTTGGAGCTTGGGGAAGTGCTTCTTGAAGAAATCTTGAAGGAGAAGGGACTTGGATCAAAGGGCTTTGCAAGGATTCTGATTAATCTTCTCTTGGAGCTTTCTTTTGAGGTATTATTTTCATTGTTTGAGCTGCTATTATCTACATTCATCACTTTTGGAGGTGTTAGAGAGCTTATCTTTTGAGGTATTGGAGTTTAGAGGTTAGATCTGAGGTTGCTACCTCAGATCTAGAATGGAGAAGGGATTTGAATGCATGAAGGTCCCTGTTGTTGAGAGATTGATGGAGCTATCTTGTCCCAAACCCAAACCGTGGAGTGAAAATGCCTAGATCTTCTTAGATTCACGTAAACATTGCCACTTTACGCGATGGATGGCCTTAAGAGGGGTAGATCTATGGTTTGGATCATCTGCATAGCTTGGAAAGCCTCTGTATGGATTTAGACCCGGTGGTACTCGGCGAGTCACATGGGTGGACTCGGCGAGTTGGATGAAGATGGCCTGGAATTCGGCGAGTTGGAAGAACAACTCGGTGAGTAGGTTGAAGATAGTCGTAGACTCGGCGAGTCTGTTCTTGGACTCGGTGAGTCTGGTCATAGAGTCCAAGTTTCTTTTGGGAAGGCTATGACTTGGTGAGTCAAGGGATGACTCGGCGAGTTAAGTCGCGAATTGAAGGAGGTTCTGTGTATGGGGACTCGGCGAGTCATCGAGTTGACTCGGCGAGTAGAGTTAGTCAGGGGAAGACTTTGACTTTGACCAAGGGTTGACCAGTTGACTTCCAGGGGCATTTTGGTAATTTTTGGCTTTTGTTTTGAGTTCAATATTGGTGTTAGCTAGTGGTGGAGTTTGGGTTAGAGATTTCAGCAGCGTGATCTTATCCTTTCAGTCAGCAGTTGCGAGGTGAGTTATCCTCACTATATCAACAGGGTCTAAGGCACCAAGGCTGGCCCTTTATCAGATTGAGATCCGGGTATCTGTTGTTATGTTATTGCTTTGATATGTTTGCATCCTGGTAGTTAGGATGGTATTCGTTAGAGACCTAGTTAAGGTCGGTATCCTGGTATATAGGATGGTGCTATGCTAGTGACCGGTTAGGTCAGTATCCTACGTAGAGTATGTTGTGTTATGTGATTTGTTAGATCGGTTTGATTAAATGAGAATTTGTTATGTGATTGAATGTTTATGTGCACATGGTTGTTTGGACTGGAGTTGGGTTGAGGCGAGTCCTACTTCGTGCTGTAGGCCAAGATACCCAGGGTGGACCGGTTGTTCCGAAGGCCCAACGAGTGGTCTGGATAGGCTGTAGGCCCCACGAGGGCGGACCAGACGTGCCGAGGCTCGGAGAGTGGACCAGGCCGACTGAAGGCTCGATACGGGTGGACCAGTCATACTGTAGACTCAGAGAGTGGACCAGGTGGGTTGGAGGCCCGGTGCGGGCGGACCAACCACACTGCAGACTCGAGGGACATGACTAGACTCGGAGGGTGGACCAGGTGGACTGAAGGCCCGACACGGTGGACCAGTCCCACAGCAGACCCGATATGCATGGTCGTTCTGTGATTCGATATGATATAGCATGTTATGTGTATGGTATATGTGGTTGGTATTTTGCGGGTATCTCACTAAGCTTTCGGGCTTACAGTTGTGGTTTTATGTTTTTCAGGTTCTTCAGGAGACTGTGGCAAGGCAAAGGTGTGATCGTACCGCTCCTCGCGTTTATGTTTTATGATATGGATCTGGGAATACTCTGATAATAAATGTATTGAAAACCTTTTTGTAATAACTTAATGAATTGAGATGTTTTTGAAAAGTTTAAATTTTGTTGAAATTTTTGGTCGTTACATACATTATTGAAGTTCCGCAGACTCAACCTTAGCTGCTGTATGACAGATTCTCGAACTGTCAACACCAAAATAACACCCAATTAATAATTGGGTTCTAACACATAACTATAAATACATACTTTGGGTAATTACTACAAGCCCAAGGCCGAATCCTTAGGCACAAAGTCAACTAGGGATCAAAGCCCAACATATGGCCCAATTTTCCAAATTGGGCCAAAAGCCTATACATGGACTTCCCTTAAGGCCTGACTGATCAGTCCAGTCCAGCATGTCTCATTCTAGGGGCCCAATATCTTACAACCATCTAGGCCCCAACTATGGCTCATCTATGGCCTAATTTTCCAAATTGGATCCACACCCTCCTATAGGCCTTACCCTAAAGCACATTAAATTATTCTAGTCCATTTGTTTGTTCTTGTATGGCCCAACACAAAGCCCAAGTGAAATTAGGGTTTCACATAAAATGATAACTAGGTTTAAATGTTTGTTACTTAACCCATTAAGGACTTAATTCATTAAGTCCAATATCACTTATGTTGATCTTGTCAATGCTTATTATTTAATACTTCAAACTATTGGCATTAGGGTTTCCCAACCCAATTACTAACCCATTTATCAATTTGTTGGACCATTGCATCAATTAGGGTTTTATTGGGCCTATTAAGCCCACTAGAATATTATAAAGCCCTTAGGGTTTTTCACTAAGTCCATTAGTCTTCATTAGGCCCATTAGGGCTTCTTTGGGCCTGTTATATTTTCAAGCACTCCAAACGAATCACACAGCGAGACAAGGCACACCGCCACCCGACACGGCAGCCGGTGGCGGTAGGAGGCGACAGCCACCACCCTAAGGTGGTGATTTTCAGTTTTTCTTTCATTAATCCAATTTATTACAGTTAAATGAATATCCCAAGAAAATAACTGCACACACACACACACTAAACTACACCCACCCATGGTGGTAGCCACCACCTCATGGTGGTGGTGGGGTTTTTCATGGCTTTTCTGGTCTAGCATCGCCTCTACAACATCATGCCACTACACACATGTAATTACACCATATTACACACACACACACACACACCTACAAGAATTAAACATAAACAGCCACCCCACAACGGCGACAGGTGTTAGTCAGGGATGATACAAGCGAAAATGGCAGCAGCTCTTGAGTCTCTTGTTCCCCCGTCAAGCAGCAACTACACACACACGAATATTCAATCCCATGTCCGGGAAGGAGCCAACTTCGACAGAAACAAAAACATCAACGTCATCAGGAGGTGATGGCGGCGGTAGGTCGTGGTTGCATCATACACATGAAATGACCCAAGAACCAAGCTCTAAACAGCTAACTAGGAGGCTGTTATTGCTGTAGCAATATGAAACTGTGGTTCATGGCCCACCGGTGACCAGAACTGCCATACATGGTGTCAACCCAACAAAAGGAACGAGAGGGAAAAAGACAAGAATCGACTGAAGGTTTCTTCCCAGTCTTCGATGGACTCTCAGTGACTCATGTTGTTGCCAGTAGCTCGTCTTGGTGATGACAGTTCCATAGCGTGGCGGTGACCTCATTTGACCAAAGATGACAGAGTAAGAAGGGTTTTGAGTGATTTAAGATGCATTTATACATGGATTAAGGGGGGGGGGGTGACGAGAGTTGTCCCGTGTCTATGCTCCAGCTTTGCCCATTTAACCATTCCCTCCCCATGATATCTTTTTCAAAATAAAACACATACTTACCTTTTTAACTCTATCTTCTGAAATTCTTTACAACTAAAGTCTGAAATTTACCAATCAACCCCTACTCTACAAATATCTCTTTCATAATAGATCCCTAAATTACTAATAAGCCCTTAAGCCTTCAATCTTTTCAATTTAAGTCCCGAACATTCACTTTTAACGCTCGACTTCTAATATTCTTCACAAATCATCCCGGGAATTACATTTATGAATTTATTTAAATAAACGGGGCGTTACAACTCTCCCCCACTTAAATTAGATTTCGTCCTCGAAATCCTTCCTTTCCATTCCTTACACGCTAACTACTCAAGTAACATGGCCATAACTTGGGTACACTCTAGCCTTCTCAGTGTAGCTGTGACAAAAACTCAGATCATCCTGATGTAATTGCCTTAGCATATCCCAAGCTATATGTGTATCTAATCATACATGAAATCCCAAAATACCAATACTACTTGAGACACTTACAACCTGAATTACTGAACTGTCTGAAACATAAAACTGCCCGAAATACTATCTCCTTGGAATAATATGTTGCTACATAGTTGCTTCTTTATATCCATCCAGACCTCCCTGGTCTCAGTTTGTTTACCAATTATCTGCAGTACCGAGTTCCACCCCGGCTGCAGAGTCAAAGGACTCCCTACTTAGTTGCCATGCACGAGTTCGGAATGAAATCCTCCTCTAAAACTGGCTTCTACTAGCTATCTTCTCACTATGGCTCTAGTGGCCTTCTGATTTAACTGATTGACTACATATGTCAGATCCCAACATTACCAATCCCAACTAAGAGGGATTGCTATACTACCCTTGGTAGCCTTATGTCGCAATGACCTTAAGCAGTCCACTACTTCCTAGCTCGCATCTCTGTAGTGGCACTTCCACGGTCTTATCACCAGCTTAACCGAGTTTAATCCGACATGGTAATTCCAAAATCCAAACCGTGGATTTCCATATATTTACGCTACACCCGCACTGGTGGGTACTACTAATCCTTCCACGGGCTAATAACGCACTCATTCCATCAACAAACCAAGTGAATACTACAACTACACCCGAAGTCTCACAACACTTCTAACATTATCTGGATACTAATGAATGCTACGGCTACACCTGCAGACTTACAACACTCTATCACTATCTGGATGCTAGTGAACGCTACGGCTACAACCGCAGACTTACAACACTCTAACACTATATATGCAGGATCTAACACGTGCTTGACCCGCACTCAGCTGAACTCATGTCCTGTCTGGAATCGCAACCTGATTCCCTAAGGCTTACTAGCAAACATTACGGGAACGCGATCGCCTTATTGGCAAGTTTTTCCGAACTTCCATCTTACACTATCATCAAACCATATAGCCGCTCAAGTTGTCTTCCTCCTGAAAAGGATGTAAAACTTATTCTAGTCTGAAAACTGCTCCCGCTTCTGAATCCTTGGGTGATTCTCCCCCACTTTGATTCAGCTAATGCCTTACAGCATACCAGACTGGAAGAATTCCCAATCCTTCTCACCACCCATGAGAATGCCTTACAGCTCCCGCTGGGCGTACAAGGAGTACGCTGCGCGTACTCGCGCGCCTCATTAAAATGCTTCATCACCTAGGTACGCTGGGCGTACCCAAGGTTACGTCGGGCGTAACCGGTCCAGACCCAAAACCCTAATTTGGGTTGTTGGCTATAAAAGGAATGAGATGGCTTGGTTCCTCAGCCACCATCCTTCATAAAGAAACCCTAAGAGACTTGTTCCTTCGTTCATAGCTTGTTGGTGAATGTTCTAAGCTTTGAGGTGTCATTTCGAGGTAGCAAAAGTGAAGAGGAGTCCATTGTGGAGGCTAAAAGTTGGTGTACAAGTGTAGATCCGTGGATAGCAAAGGTTGGAGCGTCTTCCTAAGGTAAAAAGTTCAGATCTTGCCTTGTAGTTCTTATGGTATGCTTCATGGACCAATTTCTAGGGTTTTGGTCCCAAAGATGGAGACTTTATGAGCAAGTAGTCTCCATTGGCTTAGATCTATCATATTCCTGGTCCATTTGAGTTGTATGTTCATACAAATGTAATCTTGGATGTAAATGATTAGCTATGCATGAGATCTAGATCTTTTGAGTTGAAAAGGGAAGGTATTAGAGAGTGTAGGAGCCTTTACAGTCATGCCAAGGCTTAAAGGTTTCGACTTTATGGTTTAGGAAGCTTAAAGAGAGCCGGATCTAGAAGTTGAAGAAGTGTCTTAACCATTTAAGACCAGAATTAAGGTTTGGCTGAATCTCAGTATTACGTTGGGCGTAACTCCCAATACGCGCAGCATACGGGGTTGAGACCCCGATTGTAGTTCAGTGATGTACTCCCTGCTTACAGAAGCTGGTACGCCCTGCGTATTGTGGTATGTTGACTTTCGTTGAGTTTTAGGGTTTTGGTCAACATGTGGACTTTGAGTGAAGGAGGGGTAAAATGGTCTTTTACCCCTCTGAGGAATAATAAAAAGGGTGAAGCCTAGTCATAGAAGTCTATATTAATTAGAATGATATTTCGTTATGATTAGGCTGGGTTGGGTCTTAGTTTCGAGATTCGGAGATAGCGAGCACGTGAGATTCTAAACTTTCCACGACGTGAGTTTTCTCACTACACTGTATCCGGAAGGGTATTATTGTGTGACCGGAAGGTCGAATATGTTATGAGTTGTATGCATTGTATATGATAAGTTAACCGTTTGTATGTGCTACGTATGTTATGCTTGATATGGGCCGGAAGGCATTATGTTATGGGTCGGAAGGCATATATGTTATGGGCCGGAAGGCAGTGTGATGTGGACCGTAAGGTTTACGCGGGTAGGACCGGAAGGTTTAATGGGTCTGGACGGAAGTCCCCTGAGACACATGGACCGGAAGGTCATGGCCTGGAAGGGCGTCTGTGCGTAAGTAGTATTTTGGGGAATTCACTAAGCATTTATCTTTATAGTTGTTGTGTTACGTGTTTCAGGTACTAGCGTGGACCGTGGGAAGGCGCCGGCATGATCTGTACACACTATCGGAGGATTTATTTATGATATTGGGATTTATATGATTTGTATTATGTTACGATACATTGGATTCTATGACTTGATTTGGATGAAAACATGTTTTAAGAAATGAAAATTTTGTTTTGAAAATTCACGTTGTTACACTGAGAGTACTAAGAGAAGGAATGGTCTAGCCTTGGGAAATGTGTTGATGCCGAGTGTTTATTTCGTATGATTAGGTGGAGGCTAGATCCTATTTTCACAAAGTCCGAGATTTCTGAGTTACCGAGTTACACGACGTAAGTCTTCTCACTATATGTTACCTAGAGTGATATTGTAAGTTGACCGGAAGGTGTTATGTGCTTTGTATGAGATTGTGTGCCATGTGTGAGATTATGTGCTATGTGATGTAAGTATGATATATAATTGTATAGACTGGACCGGAGTGTCCAACGAGACAGACCGGTTCGGAGGGCCCAACGAGCTATCAGCCGACCAGAGGGTCCAACGAGCTACGCGACCGGAGGGTCCTGCTGAGACACATCGACTAGAGGGTCGTACAGTAGCCTCGAGTGGCGTATGTGTTGTATGTGGTATTTTGGGGAACTCACTAAGCATTTATGCTTACAGTTGTTGTGTTATGTGTTTCAGGTACTAGCGTGCACCGTGGAAAGGCGCCGGCGTGACCCGTACACACGGAGGGGAGATTTGATTTTATGATCTTGGGATATGTTTCGATTTGATAACTATTGTGGAATACTTTTTGAGAATATTTTATATATAAATTTGGTTGTTGAAAAATGAAAAAAATTGTTTTAAAAATTACATCGTTACAAATCAAGTTGTTGCCTTCCCGCGATCCTTGGAAGTACCTGAAACACATAAACACATACCATGGTCAGCACGCATGCTTTGTGAGTTCCCTAAATATCACATACAACACATAAGCCACTTGAGGCCATAGCTCTGTAATACCTTCCGGTCAATGTATCTCAGTGGGACCTTCCGGTCCCACAACGCTAATGGACGTTTCAATCGTAATTGTGTTGACCTTCCGGTCCCAACCATGTTGACCTTCCGGTCCCAAACATACTGACCTTCCGGTCCCAACCATATTGACCTTATGGTCCCTACTTTGCAAGCTCAGAGTATAACACATACATATCAGATAAACAAAATCATCATAATATCACATAACTCATAAAAGCACATAAGAACTTCCAGTCACACATAGTTACTACTCATTGTAAGGTATAGTGAGAAGACTCAACTCGAACTAACTCGGAATAATCTGGAACTCAAATACCTGGTCTAGCCTCTGGCTAACACATAGATTGATCATATAACTTAATTATGGCTCTCTTTCTCTTTTTCTCAAGGATAGACTAACCCTCCCATTCACTTACAGAAGTGTAAAAGACCATTTTACCCCTCCATCCTTTAATAGACCAAATGTCGAGAAACCCTAAAAGTCAATCGAAAGTCAATGGTTAGGGAGTACGGTGTACGTAAGGACCTTCTATGTTGGGTGTAGTCGGCTGCTATGTAGGCATCGGGGATGCTCGCCTCGTATGCTGCACATATTGGGATTACCCCAAGCGTACGTCCCGATTTCACTCTTCTCATGTTTTTGTTCTTTATCAGTTAAGACACAGGCTTATATTATAGATATGGACTTACTAATGTCTCTTAATCCAAAAAGTTGATCACTTTAGGCCTTTGCATGGCTGATTAGGTCAAAAACACTCAAAACACTCATCCCCTCTCCTTATAAAGTTCATAGTTCATGCATGGACCATCCCTAACGTCCGAGACTATATTTTTATGACTCTACTTCACAGAATACACTGAATATGGGTAGATCAAGGCCTCTGGAGCTTATTATTGCATAATGTATCCACCTTTTGGGATCAAAACCTTAAAACACTCCATATGAATGGATCTTGTTGGAATGATATTGCTTAATGATCGATAGATTCAAGCAGAATAATAAACGACAACATAATAGACAACACAATCAAGAACACGGGAATGGTTTAACTAGTGTCGAATGATTACATTTTAATACCTCAAAAGAGCTCGATTAAGAACTTCTTCTGTAGAGGTGTTTTGGGTTACAAAGCAATAATGATGATAACAATGACCACCTTATCTAAGGCATACATGCATGCACTATAAACAATGTAACCCTAATCTATAATCATGGATGGACAGGCCCAATCCAGATATACAAAAACGAGCCCATGATAGAACACGAAATACCCAACAATCTCCCCTTTGCGCCAATGGAGCCGAGAGCTCAGTTCGGTTGAGCTATAGTAGACTTCTTGAGAGTCTTGAACACACACGGTATAAAGCCTAAAAGTGTTTTTCTACAAGTGATGTACCACCGAATCATGTCCGTATAATTCTTCTTGTCTGAGTCAAAGTTCTCCTTGCACCGATGAAAAAGATTGAGAATGTGTTCCAAGCAATCGGTGGAGAACAAGTGCTTGTCAACAAGAGCAAACTGAAACTTGTCACCTTTGGCTCTTGTGAACAAGATAGTAAGATGAGTGGAATCAATCTGGCCGAGACTCATTTTGTTGACATCTTCTGGCTTTGTAGTAAGCTTCACTATTAGTCTCTTCCTCATAACACGAGCCACCTCTTGATCCATTTTTGCAACTTGATGAATATAAGAGGCTAGCATTCTCTTAAGATGACCAAGGATAGGCTCATACTCCTTCAAATTTGTGAGCAAAATATTAAACAATAAAATACAATCGTGAGGATTTAGGTTAGGAAGATCCGCTAAAGAAATCGTATGGACTGAGTTGCCCGATCATCTGGTTATTTTAGACTGAATATTGAAAAATTTACCAGTAGGTGAGGGTTTCATCACCTTGACAATGGTTATCTTCTGAGCACTCCACGTCAGATATTGAAGTTGACCGAACTTTAGATAGTAGTCAATAAGATCACGATCAACCTGAGGATGAGGAGAGGGAGCTTCAACTGTTGAATAAAAATAGTGAAATACAAATTCCTTTCTGGTTATAGATATATCGAATTGAGAATCCCTCGTGTTGTCACAATCACAAGAGACAACAACTTCCAGCCAATGCATGCTTGGAAACTCAATTGCTTCTTTGATCAGTCCATCCCTAGTCCAGGGAGGAAACAGAGCCTTCTTACAAATAAGAGCACCATGCTCTTCTTTCTTCTTTCGTTCCCTTTCTTCTTCTTCCCATGCAACCCGAAGATTGTCATCTATCTCCTTATCCCTTTTCATGCATTTTAGGGCATCAACAATAATCTCTGTGTATTCATCACTATCATCATTTTCATCAGTGACACCTTTCTTCTTCTCTCGATTACCAAAATTTGAAGCTACGTTGTCCTTCAATTCGGTTTTGACAATCACCTTCGGTTTAACAGTAGGTTGAATAGGAATAACTTCTTGCCTACCTTGTCCCCCTTGTTGCTAAGGAACAATCTTCTCTGAAACATCCTTCATCTTAGGTAAAAGTTCAATCACTGGAAGGATCTTGGAGGTAAGGTGATTCCTGATGGTAAGAGTAAGAATAGGATCATGAGCATGAACCACATTGTTCAGCATATTAAGAACATCACCAGCATAGCTTCAAAAAACTGCACACTTGGTTTTCAACAAAGCAATCTCCCATTCTGCTTTAGTAAGTTCAACCTTCTGTACTTCAACAGTAGTGGTCTATTGAGCAAGATCTTCTCATTTTTTGCGTTCCAATGCCAAATCAGCTTGAAGTCTCTCTAACCGGGAATCAACCATCGACAGAAAAGACTTATTATCAGTTAGAATATTAGAATGTACCGCCTTAAGCTTGACTTGCTCCCCTTGAAGTGACTGAGAAAGAGAATCAATTGAGGCATTCACCTTGGCAACATTTGTATCAGAATGAGCTTTGAGAGATTCTAAGAAAATCTTGGAATCATGAATAAGGTCTTTGATATCGAATGGTGCTCTTTTGCATAAAGAAGTAGAGTCATCCACAGCAGTCATGGATTTATTAATGGAATCGTTATATTGTTGCAGGGTTGTATCCATGAACACTTTCAAAACGACATCATTATACTTCATTGTTGAGTCGATCAGCGTATCTAGCTTTTCATGAACATTGTTCAGTTGTTTCTTGGTCACCGGAGTAGGTTCATCTTCATCACTTGGAATTCTGTATGGACTGTAGTAGGTGGAATCGAACTCAAAATCAGCGCCTCCAAGAACAGGACCGGATTCACTGGAATGATTTGGGGAAATATGCTCGGTTGTAACTTTAGGATTATCTTCAGTCTTTGCCCCCACATCAGATGTGTTGACTTGTACTGGAGATTTAATTGTGGTTGTGATGATCAGTGTAGAGGTGATAGTTGCTTGGGAAATAATGGGAAGTGGTAATCGGGTTGTAAATAAGGGTATTGAGCTGACAGGTGGAGGTGGTGGAACATTGGTAGTAGTTTGAGTTGTAGCAGATGGAGGAATTGGGGCAACCAAAACATGAACAATAGTCTTTGGTGGTGATGGAGGAGGAGTGGGAACAAAATCATTAAGAGTACCTTCTGGAGTTGGAGACCGAGGTGGTGTATTACCCCTAGGAGAACCTTCACACTAATCTTCATCTTCCTCATCAGCATACTCCTCCTCATCATTACCAGAACTCGAAGGTGAAAAATTCTTTGATCTTCAGGCCATCTTCATAACTTTCATAGGAGCCGAGGAAGCAGCTTTTTCATCTTTTTGCTTCTTGGATTTAACTAGCTTGGAAGAAGATCCTTCGGTTTCCACCTTCTTGGAATTTGCTTTCTTTCCTCACTTTGTTGGCTTCTCAACATCATCCAGAACAACTTGCATTCCATAATTCAATTGTCGTGGATTCTTGGGAGGAAGCAATTGGTACTCAGCCATCATATTACTTTCTGTGGAGACACGTCGATACATTGTTTCGGGAATTGAACCAATGTGAGGAAATTTTGTTGGATCAACAACAATAATCTTCTTGGTGTGAAAGGTTGCTATATAAGAAACCACAGCATCCTTCATGACAGGGATCTGGAGAGAGTTAATTGCCCGACTGTAACGACCCAAAAATCAAGGGTAAAAATTTCATTTTTAATATAACCCAAAATAGATATCATTTATTCCAAAATTTTCAAATCATCATTAAGTAAAACATTTATTATAATTCATCTCAAAATCATTCATTTCGGAAATCATAGGTGTGTGCACTACAATCAAGTCGAGCCTTTCCTTTCCAAAACGATGATACCTGAAACAATAAACAAAAATTGTAACACGAAGCTTAGTGAGTTTCTCTGAGCATATCGTACACACAATCCACATAACACATATCTTGTTAGCTATAAAAGCTACCTCCATCACAGAAGCCACACATACATAAAACCTAGGAAAGCCATGGGCTACCCCACATGGTCTTTACCTAGGATTGCCATGGGCTACCCCACATGGTCTTACATCCAGTCCCAAGGGCTACCCCACATGGTCTTTACCTAGGACTGGCATGGGCTACCCCACATGGTCTTACATCTAATGTCACGGGCTCCCCCGGGGTCTTCTATGCAAGTATCACAAAGATAACTAGCATAAAACATATCATATAATAATTAGCATACTATTTATCATAAAGCTAACTACCATACCAAATATGTCTACTATTGCTAGTGTACCACAAAACATAAAATGGGCTGGACTTAGTGCCTTAGACCCGTTGGTATGGTGAGAAGACTCACCTCGAATGCAGAAGCTTCCGGAACAAATCCTTAGTTGTTGCCCCGCCAGCTTCCCGAGCTGCCACTACCAATCAATATACCCAAGTTAGCAATTGGGCCCCATACCATAATCCTTAATCCAAGCATGGGGTAAAATGACCCAATTTAACCCCTGGAACAATATGATCCACAACTAAGGGTCCAAACCCAAAACAAAGGCCCAACATTATATTATCCATAAAACCATCAATGGCCCAATTTTCCAAATTGGGCCCAAACCTTTCCAATGGTCCTTATGCTAAAGCCCAATCCTTTCCTTAGTCAATAATCCTAACCCAAATGGCCCACGAAGGCCCACAAAAACCTAGTCCAAGAATTCGCGCAAACCGAGGCCCACAAATGTGAAGTCTAATTCTATATTGGACCATAAGGCCCAATAGACCAAACTATTCCATTATTGGGACAAAGATGCATTCAGGCCCAACTATCAACAAATCCATGCCCAAAACCATTAGGGCTCAAAGGTCCGAAGTCCACCAAGGCCCAAGTTCTCCTGAGAGCGTACACCCAACGTACCTCTTCTGTACACTTAGCGTACAGAGCGAATGGACTGTACGCGCAACGTACTACATAGTATGCCCAACGTACAAGAAGCTCAAGCACAACACCCATTAAGTGGTTAATACTTGATCCAATAAGTCCAAATTACAGATTAGAGATATACTTAACATCTAAACCCATAAAGTAGTGACTTTGCATGCCCCAAACAAACCCAAACTCCAAAAATAGCATTCTACTTCCATAAAAGTGACCCTAACTCAGGCATGAATCCATTAAGTTCGTCAAGATGACAAGTTTCTGCCTTAGGGACTCAAATAGCATCAATGATGACACCCCCGAGCCTAAAAAAGGATTTGCAACCACAAAAGCTCTATTCTTGGGACCAAAAGATCCAAAAACTCAACATAGAAGATCTAAGCATTCAATGGTAAAGTTCAGAGCTTTATACCTTCATTAAGTTGAGAATGAGTCCTAAAAGCCAGATCCATAAGCTACTCCTTGATTCCCATCCTTGCATCAAACTCCAACTTCTTGAAAATAGGTTAAACACCCCAAAAACAGACTCCATAAGCTCAAAAAGCCACCAAGGATGCTATAAGATGATTTCTAATGTTTAGAGGGGTGGAGGCTGAAGATGTTAGGGTTTCGTTATGAAATAAGCGGATTAAATAGGGTCCAAGACCCTAAAATAGGGTTCTGATCTGACGGGATTACGCCCAGCGTAATTTTGGTATGCCCAGCGTACTCTAGAGAACTGTCGTGACCACTCCTGGTCATTACGCCCAGCGTAACCCAAAATATGCCCAATGTACTCCCTAAGCCTGAAACTACTAAACTTCTGAAAGCCATAACTTCTTCGTTATAAATCCGTTTCAACGATCCTTATTGTAATGACCCAAAATTCAAGACTAAAAATTTCTTTTATAAAACATTACTTAAAACATAATTATCAATCCATATCCTAGCCAGAGTATTAATTCCGGAAGTACCTGAGAACCAAAACTGAAAGTCGCAAGCACGAAGATTAGTGAGTTCCCCACCCTTCCACATACCATGCATAACCACGTACTGCACATACTGGGCCATGCCCGCTATTTTGGGCCTCGCCCCCAACCTCGGGCCTCGCCCGCTACAACGGCTCCGCCGCTCCAGGCTACCCCTAGCTTTGAGCCCTGCTTGGATACAGATTTGTCTAACTTAGGCCTCGCCTGTCACTAGGCCGCATCCACTAACATATAATAGCACATAAGCATATAACAACACATAAGCTAACATATACTCACAAATCTTGTCCTGAGGCCTTGCCCTTGTCCTGCTACTGATGAGTCATGGAACCCCGTCCACGCCCTTACTGATAGTAAGATACGGGCCCATCCCACACTCACATTTTCCCTAACCTGGGCCTCACCCCTATTTTGTTGCTAATGAGATGTGGAACACCATCCACACTCAGCTATTGGTGAGATACGGGACCTCGCCCACACTCACCTCCCTATTAGGCACATACATGTATCACATAGACAACAAGTATAAACTCACATATAAACCATTGCTTAGGCACCGCCCGCTATCATTGGACCTCATCCTGAATATCATACTAGCATACTGTGCCTAGGGCTAACCGCCGGGTCTTCCTACTTGTATCTACATGGGCCGGTATTGTAGCCTTAGACCCATTCACACAAAGGGAAAATCACCTTGCAATCTGCTGACTGAAAAGATGAGATCACACTGCTCCAACCTCCGACACGAACTCCACCCCTAATAATACGAACAGACTTAACCCAATTAATAACAATAATTACCAAAATGCCCTTGGGAGTCAATTGGTCAACTCTTGGTCAAAGTCAAAGTCCTCAGAAAAAGTCAAACTTCCTGACAAACCCTACTCGCTAAGTCAGCCCACTGACTCGCCGAGTCCCTCAACTCTGAAAAATCCCTTCTCAACTCACTGAGTCGTCACTTGACTCACCGATTCTCAGCTTAACCAGAAAAGGCTAGGACCTCAATACCAGACTCGCCGAGTCCAAGGCTATCTTCAACCAACTCGCCGAGTTGTTCTTCCAACTCGCCGAGTTCCTGCCCAACTTCATCCAACTTGCGGAGTCCACCCATGTGACTCGCCGAGTTGCACCAGTTCTTAATCCATACAGTGGCTTTTCGAGCCATGCAGGGGCTCCAATTCATATATACACACTCCCAAAGCTCAATCCTCAGGTAAAGTTGCAAACTTTATGTATAACTAAAGAGATCAAGGCTTAAAACACTCTAGTGCTAGGTTTAGGGACAAAAAGGGCTTCACCAACTACTCATCTTCTGATGCTTTATGACATATTGGACCATCCTAACACTAGATCTGAAGTGGCAACGACATATCTAGGCCCCAAACTTGAATTGGGTCTCAAACAACCATAAAACCCCCAAATATCATAATAGAAGTAGATCTAGATGCAAAGGGAGGGAAGATAGGAGCTTATTACCTCCAAGATGAACACAAACTGAAGTAGATCCAGGATCTTTACCTCCCCTTTGAAGCAACCTTCTTGATCTTCAAGTTCCTTTCCAAAGTTTCCTTCTTCCAAAGCTATTTCTTTCAAATGATGGAAACTCACACGAAATCTAGGGTTTATAGGTTCTCTAGGATGATAAGGAGGCTGAGGGAGGGACATAACACCCATTATATAGGATACAATTCCCGGGATTAGGGTTTCCCTTGTTCAGACCAGACTCGCCGAGTCCTCATAGCCGACTCGCCGAGTCGGTCACTAATTCTTGAACCTGGATCCCGCTCGGACTCGCCGAGTTTCTCCCTGGACTCGGCGAGTTGACCCCCTTGACTTAGGGTTTTCTTTCCTTCTTGGCCTTCCTGACTTTGGGTGTTAAAACTCTCCCCCACTTAAACTAAACTTCATCCTCGAAGTTTGCTATGGTCCACCGCCTGCGATCTGCTTCCAATACCCTACTATTAATCCAACACCCGCTGCCTACATTCTCTAGCCTTTCACCCGGTCCTCCTGAAGACCATTAACCCTTGCGGATAATAATAATCTCGGGTCAACCCTGACCCTAAACTCTCTGTAAACACAACTTACTCAACCGACAATCCTTCTGGTACTGTCTGAGTACTGCAACTGAACCCATACGGGTTCATCCCCTCTTTCCTTGTGCATTTTCTTGCCTTCCCAAGGCGATGCTCCATAACCAACTATTTCCTTTGTCACTATGAAGGTATGATCCTTCACCAAATCCATTCCTCCTGCTACCTCCAGTATGGGTCATTATCGCCAGTATCCACTGAGCATTTCCTTCTACTATACTTTGGTGTCGAGCACTCCACGATCCACTAACTGAATTCCACCTTAGACTGCTTACCAGCACCGCCACTTACTGAAAATATCTGCTATACCTTATTTGCCTTCCGGATGAACTGAGACCACCATGGTCCCTACCAATCTATCAATATCTGGATTACCGGCTCTCACCGGTCGCTAGTCCCAGCACAACTCCTAGTCGCTTCCAGCGACTTTCGTAGGCACTTCGACTACTTATAACTTCCCAATCTATTCTGTCATTCAGGTACTACATTCTTGGGAACCTCGATCCCCTATCCGACACTACGATCCCTACCAGGTCTCACCTGTGCTACTAAAAATCACGGGCCTCGCCACGGGTCTCAACCGCCTCTATCATGCTAGTCTCACTTGTCTAACCACTCTCGCACGGGCCTCGCCCACGGGTCTCACCCAACCCTGCTCTCAGGTCTCACCTATACTGCTACTCTCATACGGGCCTTGCCCACGGGTCTCACCCAACTACGTCCTGGAGCGGCTTCTCCCAAGGTCTCGCCTTTCTAGGGCGATACAGGAAACTCCCTACTATTCTCATCCACTACCCATTCCTGATCCCTATCTGATCACTAGGAGATAAGGGCCTCGCCCCAACTCCGCTAACGAAGCTACTATGGAATGCTACGGCTTACCAGCAGTCTTACATCACCTTCCACCACTGACCACTACTGGAGGAAGTTGCAGCTCTCCCGCCGCTCTACCATGCTTTAACCGGGATTCCCAACCACGTACTAACCATCGAATGGTGTAATATACCTTTTCCTTCTCAGATATCGTGTACTCGTTCTGGACCTACATGCTTTTACCCTTGAACACTCGGAGGATCCTCCCCCACTTCGATCCTGCTTACACCTCGCTGCTCAATGCTCGAAAAGAAATCGCAATCCTTGCTACCATTCCATAATTAATCTACTGAGGAACCCCAAGCTTACCATAGCTAGGGATCTAACCAACCCATTTCTGAAACTATACAGCTCCAAACTAGCGAGACATATCAAGTCCCACCCGGTGATGCTACACATATTGCATCCTAAGTAACCTTCTTCATTAGAGCACATCCCCTAACTACCATTCAAATATCCAAGGTATGAAGATGGCATATAACTCAATCACATTCAAGTCACACAAAGTAAAATACTCATACCGATAATGATGCAGAACCATAACAATATAATCATGCACAAATAATAGAACTGAAAACGGAATTCGCATACCTGCAACGTCCGGCACTGCTCGCGTCTCCAAGGTAGTCATCTGAAAATCTCTGCCTCCTACCGCAGGCGCCTCCGCACGGCCCTGACAGCCGTCTGTGATCCTTAGAGTTGCAGGGGCAGGTGTCATCACCCATCCTGTCGAAAACAAACTGGGGCACTGGGCCTTCTTGTGGCCCTGCTGGTTAAAGTGAAAACATATCAAATCGGATCCATGTGTGGTGGTAGCAGTACAATCCTTGCTTAAATGACCAGTCCGACCACACTTGAAATAACCAGACTCACCACCGCTACCACTCCTGAACGCGCCCCCGTGCGCCCTGCCACACTTCCCGCACCGGCCGCGGTCCTGATAATCCCTCGATCTCGAATTTGATCCCTTGCACCTTTTTCCCAAACCCAAAACTTTCCGAATCTCATCCGGCTTACTCTTTCGGATCTGCTCCAAATCAATCTCCTTTTCTCTAGCTCGCGCGGTCATATCCTCCAATGTTTTGCAGCTGGACCTGCTCACAAACTTCCTGATGTCATCCCTTAACATCTCATGGTATCGGGCCTTATTCATCGCCTCATCTGCGACATACTGCAGAACAAGAAGGGCCCTCTCCCTGAACTTGGCGGTGATCTTCGCCACAGTTTCAGTGGTATGCGTCAAATCCTGAAACTCCCGTGCGAACTGATGCACCTCAATAATTGGCGAAAACTCCGCCCTGAACCTAGCTGAAAAATCACCCCATGTCATCGCGTCCAACGTGGCATCATCATCCAAAGCATGACCAATCTCTTCCGACCAATCCCTCGCTCTATCCTTCAAAAGACATGAAGTGAGTCTGACCTTGTCCCCCTCGGGACACTGGCTCATACGGAATGCGTTGGCAACATCAGCCAACCATCTGCTGCTATTTTTCTCAAATGATGGAAGCTCACACGAAATCTAGGGTTTATAGGTTCTCTAGGATGATAAGGAGGCTGAGGGAGGGACATAACACCCATTATATAGGATACAATTCCCGGGATTAGGTTTTTCCTCGTTCAGACCAGACTCGCTAAGTCCTCATAGCCAACTCGCCGAGTCGGTCACTAATTCTTCAACCTGGATCCCACTCGGACTCGCCGAGTTTCACCGTGGACTCGGTGAGTTGACCCCCTTGACTTAGGGTTTTCTTTCCTGCTTGGCCTTACTGACTTTGGGTGTTACACTTATATCGACGGAAAGGTGACGAGAAGCTCTACACTTATAACAACTCAAACTTTCCTTAAAGACATTCTGAACAAAAATCCGTTATCCATAAAAGCCTGAACTGGCACATTACCAAATTACCCCTAGGTTCCAAAACACAACCCGAACACCCGAAACACTTCTAATACATCACCCGCACCCAAATGGGCCTAGATCTTACCTTTTCTAGAGCCATATTCCTTATGAAGACCAACCTTAGGCTACAGCCTTAGACTAGACGTCAATTCGGAACACATCGTTACACCGGCGAGTGATAAGGGTCTAGAAACGACCACAAGAAATTTCAGAGTGTTTGATCGAGGAGTTCAAACTCTGCACCAGTTGAGACCAGATCAAGGAACCATAATCCAAGTTGATTCCATTGTAGAGACCATACAAAATAGTCATGAAACACTTGTTTGATCCATCAGACCCACCGACCCGTTCAAAGAGACCCTTGTGAAGAATAGTAAGTAACCTATTCCAGTGTGGTAGGAAACAGGATTTCTTGAACTTTGTGAAAGTGGTAAGTACCTCAGTATAATCCATTTCATAGAGCATTGTAAACAACTGAGTCGTGGTGATGAAATCCAGAGAGATAACTGAAGCATCGACAGTAAGCCGTAACAGAGAGCAGAATCGGCCTTTTGAGATTTATGCCTTGTGATTAAAAATTTGAAAGTAGATCCTCTCCTTGTTCTTATCATACGTCGCACTAGAATACACTTGAGACAATAGGGATGGGAACTGATTCCACCTGCGTAAGAGTGAGTACCAGTGGGGAGTACTTGAGACATTCAACAACATGTAACATACAGGAATCATATAAGAATGGAGTAAGTTGAATGATCATATTCTGATTAGGTTTGATGGAAAGCAATGACGATGATGTAGTTTGATCTTGAAGAGATGATGATTCTGCCATTGTTGATGTTAAGAAGAAGATGAACAGTAACAATCGCTTATAGTATCAAGAAGGTAGTGATGTACAAGAGGTGTGAGAATCCTCTTTTATACCATTGGAGGAGAAAGAAAAAATCATATGTAATGAGTATACGATCGCTGAAACGTCGCTTGAAAAATCACAATGTGACAACTAAGATTCCCTAGATAGATGTCATCATGTGTGGGTGTTGGAACCGTTTCAAATTCACGCTCCCAAATTTAATCCTTATCTGATGACTCGATACAAATTCTTATCCACATATTGTTTCTCCAAAACAATCTTCAACTTTTGGCCCAAGAAAAAACTAACTCATTCATTCACTACAAAGTGACCACTTTCGCCCCATTTGATAACAAAATAAGCCATTAGTAGCATGAACTAGAATTTT
The DNA here is from genome assembly GCF_052625555.1 of Lactuca saligna. NCBI lineage: Eukaryota > Viridiplantae > Streptophyta > Magnoliopsida > Asterales > Asteraceae > Lactuca > Lactuca saligna. The sequence goes on from NC_136425.1 coordinate 88,248,215, forward strand.
GGAAAATTACAAATAGTTTTCGTGCGAGAGTGTGCTGAAGATAAAGAAATAAAACAAAATATGTATCGGATGTGAGTGATGTCAAGTATGACATGAAGCAGATGATTCTGGGTACAAATCTCTTCCTTCAAAGTCAAGAAAGACTTGAAGTGCTTGTATGGTTCCCCGAAAAATACGATCAAGAGTTTGTTAAGAAACATCGAAAGGCTTCTTTTTATATAATGACTTTAAGGGTGGCTTATCTTCAACCGAACTTCGATACTTAATATAAGATCGAAAGTTGAGTGAAGAACTTGTGAGACCAATGCCGTCTATTGAACAAGTGGGTTGGATATCATTTGTTGTGACTGAGTATGGAATGGAAATCTGAAAAACAAAAACTAATCTGAATCTTTTGGGAAGAAATTCCTTGGGGTTAGACAATTTCATAAATATCACACAAAAATAAAAAGAGATTTCGATAGGTAACAATGGAGATCTTGAATTTTAAAATTCATCATCAATGCTTTATAGGTGTTGGATTTTGGGTCTCACTTAGCACATGGTGTACGCATCGATGATCATAGACACAGATTTTGTGTAACCATAAACCTCAGTGGTAATAGCTGAGACTGTCAAGGGTTACATTGGTGAAACGAAATTTGATGGAGAATGTAGAGGAGGAGGTTAAGAACTGAAAGTACCCCTGCTATATAAAAGTGACAAAGCAGAAAACTCATAACTCATTTCAGAAGAGGAGTGTAGCTCATTACTTGAGTGATTGTAGCAGCCTGATTGGGAACAAACAATAGGTATAGATCGAATCCTTAAGGCCTCACTCATAGTCTTAAAGGCTTCGGTCTACATGCAGCAACATGCTTCTAGTGACACTTAACTAGTTAAAATTAGAATTCTCTTACCTTCCTTAGAACCAAATCATGTTGCAACAATATCCTTCGTACCTAGTAAAGAAATGAACAAAGACAAACAAACCACACACTAACAAAACAAACATAATAAAGAAAAATAAAAGATAAAATCTTTTTGGTATTTTTAATTTTCTGAAAAATAATAAAAACAGAAAAATAAACAAGAATAAATGAAATTAGTTTTAGAAACTCTAGAAATAAAGATATAAGAGAAAATAAATCAAATAAAAAGCTTAAAAAGAAAGTTTACAGAGTATTCAACTTAAACCAAACCTTTAAAGAAATGAAGCGAAACAAGTTGAGCATTTGGTTCATTTCGGTCCCCGAAAATTCTGGAGCCGAAATAAGTCGAGCGTTCGGTTCATTTTGGTCTTCGAAAAATCCGAAACCGATATAGACGAATTGTTCGCTCTATTTCGCTTGTCTAATTTTTAGTAAGAGGTTTGAGGTTTCAGTACCGACTCCGCTTCCATCATCCCCAAACCTTGTAAAATTTTATTGAAGGTTGTTTCTGGTAAGGATTTAGTGAAGATGTTAGCGAGTTGATCGGAGGACCGAACGAAATGAACTTCCACATTTCCCTCTTCAACAAGGTCCTTGATGAAATGGTATCTTAGTGCAATATGATTTGTATTTGAGTGTTGCACCAGATTGTGACATATTCTTATTGCGCTTTCAGAGTAACAGTATAGAGGTATCTTCTTCATATTTAATCCGTAGTCCCTTAATTGGCTTTGTATTCAGATTACTTGTGAGGTACAGGATGCTGCAACTATGTACTCAACTTTAGCTATTGAAAGAGACACTCATGTTTGCTTCTTAGACTGCCAGCTAACGTGTTTGTCATCAAGGAATTAGCATCCACCAGTTGTGCTCTTTCGGTCCAGACCGCATCCTCCAAGATCGGAGTCAAAGAAGGCTTGAACAAAGAATCCAGATTTATCAGGGTACCAAAGACCGAGAGATGAGGTTCGCTTCAGATAACGGAATTTTTTTTCACTGCTACCATGTGAGGTTCTCTTGGATTTTCTTGAAACCTACCCCAACAACAAATAGAGACCATAATGTATGGTCTACTAGTCGTTAGGTACATAAGAGATCTTATCATTTGACGATAGAGTGTTATGTCAACAACAGGTTTCTCTAGGGATGAAGTTAACTGCATGCCAAATGCCATTGGAACCTTCACCTTCGAATCTCCCGTCATACCAAACTTCGCTAGCAAATTCTTCGCGTAAGCTTCCTGGTTGATATAAATATCTTCTGGTCCTTGTCTTCTATTCAATCCAAGGAAAAAAAACTAATTGGACCCATTGCGCTCATTTCAAATTTAGTCTATATCAGCTTCTTGAACTCAATTGTTAAGCTAGGTTTCATGGAGCCGAAGATGATATCATCGACATAAATCTGAACTATCAGTAAATGTTCACCTTCTTTCTTTCGAAAGAAGTTTGGTTCAACCGAACCTAATGAATCAATGAATCAAGTATAAAATGAATTATAGAGTTGATACAAAGTAAGTATGTGAGATTTGAACATCGATGTAAATATGATCTGTTTGGCTTTATTATGCTTTATCAAAGTTTACAGAGTACAATGAATATTCTGTAAAGACTTTGTTACTAAAACACTAGTAACTACTCCTATTTATAGGAGAGGAAAGCGTACAAAAAATATACTAAGGACTAGAACATTATGCTTTGAATATTATGCCTTAGTAAAATAAAAATACAGAAAGATTCGAAGACTCTAAATACAAACTTCGACTATTACAACACTTTGACTCTAACAATCTCCCCCTTTGTAATAAAAGTCGAAGTCTTCAGTTTGTAAGTATAGTGATGGAGTAAAGCAAAACTCTTCGAACTTCTGTGTACCAAGGAATAAATTTCTTCATTTCCTTCTTATCGCCTTCATTATTCTTCTTACAATGGTTCATACGAACAATTAAGTTCATATATTGAGATGTTGAATATCTCTCCACTTCACTAGCTTGAAACAAAAACCTTTTAGCTTTTCTAGCTTTATCTTTCCCAGCAAAAACAATTCCAAATGGCTTTAAACATATTTCTCCATCTGCATATTTCTTTAACTCAACCTGAGTCAATGAAGAAGCCATTGGAACTTTAACTTCCATCCCCTTCACAGTAGCTAGCTCCAAATCAGTTAGTGCAAGGCACTCATAATAGTTTTCAATAAAAATTTTGGTGTGAGCAACTCCAATTTTGAATTCTTCAGGTACAGTATTTTGCAAAAAGGAGAAAGATTTGTCTTTGAGAAGTAATGCAACTTGTATAAGATCATACAAGTTCATTAGAGGAAAGTCAGCAATAGTGAATTCGCATGATTTATCATTTGCCCTAACCACAATGTATTTAACATTTTGAACTATATTTTCGAAGACCACATCTTTCTTCATGCTAATCACCTTTTAATCTTGATTAGTGACCAGACTTCCTCAGGTGCTTTCCCCAGAACAGCATGAAATCTAATCTTCATTTGGGTTCCTTCATCCTTTCCTTTGAAATTCCCTTCTGCTTTAAATTGAGGCATGATGAACATCATCTCATTGATAGGGAAATCCAACTGACAAGCATTAGTGTTTGTAACCACATAACTCTGTTTTGGCTTCTTTTCGAATGAGTACATGTGGTTAAAGGAAACCAACGATTCGATTGTTTCATAATTGTAATGCTTAGCTGGATCACCTTTGTTCATACCCTTCAGATCTCCAGCCCTCTAAGTCATGATGCTTTGAACAAGCCTCATTCTCTCGAATTCAGCTTCAGCTTCAGCCTTCTTTTCTTCCTTGGATTTTTCAATTAAGATTGATTTGCCTTTGTCTTTCGAAGCAGATTTTTCAGCTAAGTCTTTTGGCTTCTAACCACTCCCACCAGACTCCAAAGGTTTACCAATAACAATCCCTTTCGAAATTATTCGTGTAGTTGGAAATGTTGTAACAATTGTTGAAGTCACTGCTTGAGCAGACACAAACACTGACTTCATTGAAGGAATATTCAAAGAAAATACCTTGCCCACAACTTTTTCTTCTTCTTTTGTGGACTTCCTTTCTCCTCCTTGCACCCCTGTGAAAACAGGAGGGGCAGTTGTTGCGGGAAGAAGACTGGATATGCGAAAGATTGGAGCAAGTTTCTTGTTAAGAATAGCTTCGAACTGCACAAACTTTTGGGACAAAAATTCAGGAGTAATCAAGGGAGATGAAACTGGCTTTGTGGATATCTCCTTCAGCTCTTTCAACAGCTTCATCACTCCTTCAAAAATTTCAACTTCAGATTTGGAGATTTGAGCAATTTGTGGACTCAAACCTTCATACATTTTAATGAACTTTGTCACTGCATCACATATGATATCGACCTTCTGATGTAAGGACGCATAATCATGTTGAACAGATATATTTCTTTGTTCATCTCTTCATGAAGCTCTTGAAGTTTCAAATTCACATCCTCTCTCACCTTCTTAACCTCCTGGACAAAAAGAACATGTCTTTCTTATGCTACACTTCGTAGATCTTTTACTTCTCCCAGAAAATCAGATCGTTGATTTTTAAGACGTAGCTCAGTTGTTTGATCTGAATAATCCACCTTCTCCATAATCACTATCTCTGAAGCCTTCAACATTCCTGACACTTTAGCAACTATTCTGGACTCACACATTTTTAGCATTGAATCAACCTCCATACTAGAAATTGATGAACCTCCTCCAAGATCAGCTTGGGATTGAATAATGGAGTTCAACTTTTGATTCAAAATCTTGTATTGTTTCATGGTCATAAGCATGTGATCAGGGAAATCTTCTTCTTCATCTTGAAATTCCAAGTCTTCGAATGTTCCTCCAATCCCTTCTTGATTTGTTTCGGTGGGTGAAGTTGATTTGGGGGTATCAGTGGATTGAGAAGAGAACATGGAAGTTATTGGTTGATTGAGGATGTGTTCAAAATTTGGAGATATAGTAGTTAAAGTAGAAGGAATGGTTGATGTTGGTGGAGCAGAAACGAATGTTTCAAAAGGAGTAGAGATAAATGAACCTTGAGCTGCATCCTTCGAAACATTTTCACCTAAGCCTGAAGTTCGTACCTCCTCAACAAGTGACTTGGAAATCGAAACTTCATTGGTGAATATGACCGTGGTCTCTGGAATTGAGCTTGTAAGAATAATGGTCTCTGGAGTTTCTGGTACTCGCTCATCTTCTTCAGTAGACTCACTTGATAAAACAATCTTCCTAGCCTTCTTCATCTTCTTCTTTGTTGGTTGGGATAAATGTTTCACCATATCTTCGGGTACCCTTTTCTTGATGCAGGAGAAACAGGAACATGAACCTCACGAAACATTACTCCTTGATAAGAAAGTTGAGGTTTACGAAGCAGTTTCTTAGATGAAGACTTGCGCTTGTGCTTGGATTTCATCTTTATTCTTCGAAACTTCCCTGTTTTCGAAGGAATCACCACATTTTCTTGTGACTCTTCCACAACTGGCATGATCACAGTTGTTGCTTCGACTGTCACAACAACAGTTTCTGGCTTCTGCGTTGTGGATTTGGATGAGGTTGAACCCTTCGCTTTCTTTGCAGGAGAAGTAGGCTCATCTTTCATTGACTTCTTAATCTTCTTGGCTTCGCGTGGTAGTAAAATTCCCGTAGGAATAGAAGAATCGAAAGTTTTTACATTTGCCTGCAAAACAGGATTCGAAGGATCCACTCTTTTAAGCATTGCATCGGGAATCCGAGCAACACTTGGGAATTCATCAGCATCATCAACAACCTCCTTTCGAAAATGATAAGACTAAAAAGTAACCTTTTCTTCTTTAGTAGAGACCAAAATACCCTCCTTGTTGTAGAAATGTTGTAAAATAAGACTCCAGTACCGAGCACACGAAATGCCATGGACAACATTTGTGTGTTCTACCCCTTTGTGGAACTCCTGCCATAGCTGTGTTGAATAATCAGCAGGAAGATCATAGTACAGACCAGCCACCATGGCATATATCTCCATTCGTCCTTTATTCAAACCAACTGTTCTTCCGGTTAGACAACGCAAAAGTATTCCAAACAAAAAATTCCATATTTTTGGAAGACCAGACTTCCTAAAATCACTGATCTTTGACAATGGGAGCTGATATCCCATTTCATTAAACACGTGTATGATTTGAGAGAATTGAAATTCAAGAAACAAAGGTGTATTTGGAATATCAAGAATCTGGCGAAACAATTCCTTGGAAAGCCTAACCTTCTTATCATTGATTAAAAGAAAGGTAATCGAATCAGTGTCTTTATTGTAGGTAGTTGTTGATCCTACTTGAGAAAGCCAAGATAATGGAACAGAAAAAGAGTTGAACATCAATTTTTGATAAAAACAGAGTGTTTTAACACAACAATCAGCATTTTGAATTCCTCCGGACACTGTGAAAGTTCACCATTTACATAATAGTTGGTAGATTGAATCTTCATTATTGGTACTGAGGATGTATCTTCAGTGGAAGCATCAACATGAGAAGTAGTCGCCATTGTTAGGGTTTGAAGAAGATGAAGAACAGAGAATTTTGGGAATTTTAGAGTGTTTGATCGCGTAAGCATAGAATGTACTTTGAACCCCCTTTTATATGTAACGTTAGATGATTTGAATTTGAAGCGGGATGCATTTAATGAAATCCAACGTGGCACCTTGAAAATCGGACTAGTTCTGCGGAAAATTAGCCATGCGTTAAAAAGCGTCTGTCACATCTCCTAGAAAACCGGGTTGAATACCATACGTCACGGTTACGCAGCCTGTCATAATCACCTTTATTGAATAGTAACTGTTAGAACCCTTCGAATGAAGGCAAGGCTCTTTCACTTTTGGGATGAAAAGCGAAGTCATATGCCAGATGTTCGAAATCATCAGCCTGAGTTTGTATTACTCAGAACCTCAAGGATTTCGTGTGTGTAATGTGCCAAAGAAAGGTGAGACAAGAAACAATTAAAAAAATTTGGAATGTAGTGATGTCAAAATTGCAATTTGACACGAATGCAGTTAAACCCTAGGAAAAGGTTGCTTCGTTAATCATCAAGAGAGATGATCAACAGCTTGTGTATGTTCCCGTGAAGTACAATCGACTACTTTTTGATAAGCATCAAAGGGCTTCTTTTAACAGTAATTATTGGGTTGGTTTAAAATTTTGTTACATGTCAACCTAAACATAAGGTGATAAATTGTAAAAGAAATTACTTGTTTGACCAGTATAGTCAGTGACAAGTAGGCTTTGAAAATTATGATCATGACAAGGATATTCGAATGAAACTCACACTGAAATCATATTCAGAAAAAAAAATGATGTTCTGGATCTTGTTGGGTAACAAACATCTTGGGTTTCGAATGTTTGATCAAGACCACACATTCGAAATGAATATGATTTGGAGTTTCGAATTTTGGTACAGAAACAAAAGTTTCGTTAATATCTGGAACAATGTTCCCCGTCAATTCCTTAAGTTTCAAGATGTTTGGGTTTCACTTTCATCACAGACTCATGATGTCAGATCATTAACACATAATTTTTATATGTCTAAGTCTCGATGGGTTTGATCAGAGACCTCTCGGACATATGTCTTTGTGTGTGATCGTGTAAGAATGTATTGATGAAAAATTTGGTGTAAGACACGAAAACTACCTCTGTTATGTTTTGGACCAAACAGAAAACTCTTAACTCATTGTGAGAAGAGTAAGGTAGCTCAGAGACTAATGTGAATATAAGTCTGATTGGGAAGAATTTTTCGTATGAAAATTTCATTAAGGCTTTCGTACACATACATTGAGTCATGGAGGCTTTGGTCGACATGCAGCAGCATGCTTCTAGGGACAACCTAACTAATTCGAATAATGAAAAAAGATAGTGATGCATGCGAAAAAAAAATTTACATGTCCCCAATACTGCCTGCTTTTTCCCTTCCAAATCATCATCAATATCTGTAACAAAATTCTCAAGAAAAATTAAAAATATTTTTCTTGCTTTTGAATTTTTCGAAAATTAAGACAAAAAAAATGAAAATCTTTTTGAATTTTTAATTTTCTAAAAATTTTAAAGACAAAACAAAAGAAAATCTTATTGGATTTTTAATTTTTAACTTTTTTTTTTTTTTTTGAAAATTTAAAGACAAAAAAAAAATCTTTGTGTGTTTTTGATGTGTTGCAAACAAACAAAATTTGACATTCTTTGAAAAGTAACAAATGTACGAATTTGAAGCATTCGAAGAGTTGACTATAAACAGTAACCACTGATGCAACGCTAAAGATCAGTGACAATCATGCGAATTCGAACCGGTCAAAGCGTTGACTATGAACAGTAACCGTTGAATGCTAAATAACTTTGTTCATTGCCTCTGACTCATTCTTTTTCCCTTAGTATTCATCTTTTTCGCACGGAACAGAATTGCCATCGATCATTCCAAGACCTTATATTATTCGCAGTAGAGACTTTTCATCCAAGGCTTTGGTGAAAATATCAGCTAACTGATCAGTTGCTTTCACAAAATGAACTTCAATATTTCCATCCTCCACGTGATCTTCAATGAAATGATAGCAAAGAGCTATGTGTTTAGTCTTCGAATGCTGCATAGGATTATGATAAATTCTTATTGCACTTTGAGAATCACAATATAATGGAATCTTTTTCATATTAATTGCATAATCACGTAATTTACTTTGAATCCGTATTATTTGCGAAGTGCATGCAGCAGCAGCCACATACTCTTCTTCAGCCGTGGAAATCGACACACATGTTTACTTTTTCGACTGCCAACTGACTAATTTGCCATCAATTAATTGACATCCTCCACTTGTGCTTTTTCGATCAAGATTACAACCACCCAAGTCTGCATCTAAGTATGCCTGCACGAAGAATCTTGTTTTCGAAGGATACCACAATCCTAAGGAAATAGTTCCTTTAAGATAACGAAAAATATTATTCACAGCAGTAAGATGTGGTTTGCGTGTATTAGGCTGATACCTAGCATAATTATGCATAGAAAACATGATATCAGGTCGACTTGATGTAAGATAAAGTAACAAATCTATCATGCTCCTATACAACGTTAAATCAACAACAGATTTTTGTAACGATGGTGTTAACTTTATGCCCGTTGTCATTGGTACACGAAGCTTTGTGCTATTCTTCAATACAAACTTTTCAAGCAGATGTTTCGTATATTTTTCCTGATTGATGAAAATCCCTTCTCTGTTTTGACAAATATTCAATCCAAGGAAATTATTGATTTTTCCAATCATGCACATTTCAAACTTGCTTTTCATCAAGTCTTCAAATTCTTTAGACAAAGCAGGGTCAGTTGAGCCAAAAATAATATCATCAACATAAATTTGAACAAGCATAAGATGATTCCCTACTTTCTTTCGAAATAGTGTAGGATCAACAGATCCTTGTTTAAATTTAGATTGTTTCAAAAATGATGTAAGTGTTGCATACCATGCTCGTGGTGCTTGTTTTAGACCATAAACTGCCTTATCTAAAATATAAACATGATTAGGAAATTCTTCGTTAATAAAACCTGGGGGTTGCTCCACATATACCGTTTCTTCAAGCTCTCCATTAAGAAATGCACATTTCACGTCCATTTGATAAACATCAAAATCTTTGTGAGATGCATAACCGCCTCGAGTCTTGCAACAGGGGCAAAGGTTTCTTCATAATCGATTCCTTCTTGTTGTGAATAGCCTTTTACAACAAGTCTGGCTTTATTTCGAATAATGTTTTCATCTTTGTCGGTTTTATTTTTAAAAATCCATTTTAACCCGACAATCGAAACATTTTCAGGTTTAGGAATTAATCTCCAAACCTTGTTTCGTTCAAATTCAGACAATTCCGATTGCATTGCAACAACCAAATCTGAGTGTTCCATTGCATTCTTAATTGTTTTTGGTTCAATTTTAGAAATGAAAACATTAAACATACAAAATTCTTGATGAGTATTCAATACCTCATTCTTTGGAAGAATTTGAGCTCTTGTTAACACTCCTTCATGTGGATTTCCAATTACTTGTTCCTTCGGATGGTCTCTAGTCCACTTTTCCATGGGTGGATATGTTGGATCAAATTCCAAAGGAGCATCTTCAAATACTTCATCATATTTTGAGCCTGCATTCGAATATGCAGCATTAACATTATGCTCCCCCTCAACAACATGCTCCCCCTCAATTTCAGCATTCAATTGTTCTTGCTCCCCCTCAAAAGAATAATCTTCATCATTCAAAGTATTCAAATCCAATTGCTCTCTCTCCAAAGGATTATCATTCATAGGTTCGCCTTCTTGAGGAGTTGATGATGATTCATCAGTAAGTTTTGAGAACTCTGGAATGTGATTATCAGGAGCATGAACTTCAGCATCAACTGCATGATCTGAGATACCAAAAATTAAATCATAATCAATATCATCCATTTGTATAGAATCAGTTTCAATTTGTGTTTCTTGTAAAATTGGATAATTCGAAAATTGATGTTCATTTGATTTAACATGATAATCATCGAATATAAGATTGAACGTTTGTTCTACTTTTCTTGTTCGCTTATTTAACACTCGATAAGCCACTAAATTGTGCGAATATCCAAGAAAAATCACTTCATCAGCTTTTTCTTGAAATTTCGAAAGATGATCCTTGAGATTCATAATAAAGCACCTACATCCGAAAACATGAAAGAACTTCACATTAGGTTTTCGATTATTCAGAGTTTCGTATGGCGTAATATTAAATCTACGATGAATGAACTATCTGTTTTGAGTAAAACATGCAGTTGAAACAGCTTCAGCCCATAGATATTGAGGTAAATTCGCATATGCCAACATGGTTCTTGCTGCTTCGCATAATGAGCGATTTCTTCCTTCTACAACACCACTTTGTTGTGGTGTGTATGGAGATGAGAAATTATGCGAAATTCCTTTATCCACTAAAAATGAATCAAGAATTTTGTTTTTGAATTCAGTTCCATGGTCACTCTTGATTTTTCGAACAGGCTTTTTCAACGTGATATCCATCTTTTTGATAAAATCAATCATAATTTGTGCAACTTCAGATTTGAGCCTGAGAAAATAAACCCACGAGAATCTTAAAAATCATCAACAATAACTCAAATGTACCGTTTATTTTTGAGAGTTGATACAGTCGAAGGACCATACAAATCGATATGTAATAACTCCAGAGGTGCAACAATCTTTGAAGCAATTCTAATTGGATGAGCTTGTTGATATTGCTTTCCAACTTCACAAGCTGCACATAAAGAATCATTATCAAATTTAAGTACAAGTAAACCTCTTACCAGATCTTGTACCACAAGTTTGTTTATGTTTCAAAAATTAAGATGTGAAAGTCTTCGATGCCATAACCAACTCAAATCAGATGTAGCTTTCGAAAGTAGACATACTGCTGGTTTTCCTACAATTGGATTGATGTCCAAGGTAAACATGTCACCTTTCCGTTTAGATTTCGGTAATATTTCGTTTGTGTTAACATTCGAAATAACACTTTCTTCTTCGTTGAAAAGAACTTGATTGTCAGTGCCCACAACAAGTTGAGAAACACTTATCAAGTTAATTTGAAAACCTTCAACATATGCGACACGATTCACTGTGAATTATCCATTTGTGATTTTTCCATATCCTTTGACTTGACATTTTTTATTGTTCCCAAACTTTACTACTCTAGCATTTTTGAGACTTCGAAAATCTCTTAAGTTCTCCTTCTTTCCAGTCATGTGACGAGAGCAACAACTATCGATGTACCATTTGTTATCATATTGCTCGTCACATAAAACCCGCAATCAATGAAAGATTTTAGGTACCCAAGGCTTTTTGGGTCCTTGGAAATTAGATGTCAATTTAGAATGAAATGAAGAACTTTTAACCCAATCACAAAATTTGGTTTTGAGACTATCAATTAAGTTGACTTCATCATCTAAAGGAACGGAATCATTAGAATTTGATAGTTTCGAATGTTTATTTACTTTTCCCTTCGCATCTTGAGTTTGTGATTAAACTGTCTTCGCTTTTGAGACACGCCTCCATACTTTTACTGAGATATTCGAATCTTTAGATGATGAGCTGCTATTCGAAGAAGTATTGACATACTTTTCGTATGCTTCATTGATTTGCTCTTTTGAATACTTATTTGACTGATATATTTTTCCTTTTCCTTCAAGCCAATGATCAATGTTTTTCCTTGATGTTATTCCTTTTTCCCGAGATGTCCTCATTGTTTCTTTCTTTGTGTTATTAGGAAAATTTGGCTTTTTAGGAACAAAATCAACTTTAGGTTTGGCAACATAAGAATAAGCATAGGATGTACGTACTTTTGATTTGAAATCTTGACGTTGAAAAACTTTTTGATTTGGATTAGGTCTTTTTGAAAAATCTCTTGCTTTGTTAGTCTCTGAAACTTTCAAAAACTTTGCTTGCTTATTTACTTCAGACCTTGTTATATTTGATCATTGGGTTTTTGAAAAAGAAGCATTTTTAGTTTTGAAAATATTTTTGGATGATTGTGATTCAGACATCTTTTGTGATTCAATATATTGCCAAAATATTTTCTTTCTTGCTTGTCTTTTTGAAATGTTGTTTTCCTTCGAAAATTTGTCAATTTTATCTTTAAATTCTTTTGAGTTTAATTTGACAACTTTTTCTTTTTCCATTTCAACATGTATCTTTGTCTCTTTTTGAATTTTTGATTTTTCAACCCATTGTTTTTGTGGTTTTTTTGTTTGAAAAATATACGAATTCTTTGTTTAAGTGTTTTCAACGGTGTTTTGATTTGTGAAAAAACCTTCCTCAGTTGTTTTTGAGTTGTCTTCCTCAACCATCTTCTTTAACTCTGGTTTGATATTCCCAACATTGCCTTTAGTTACGAAAACTTGATTTGGAAAAATGACCGCATCTGTACACTTGAAATTGTAAAAGACCACCGTGTTTGTTTCCAGATAATGTGGACCTTTGTCTTTCATCACTTCTTCGAACTTTTGTGTATCACCATACACTTGGTCAACTACGATTCTTGGAATTTCTTCTTCTTTTGTGGATACCTTTTCTTTCTAAACTTTCTCAACTTATTCATCATCACTATCATCAGTTTGACAATCTTGAGATCCACGAAGTTCATTTCACCAACTTTCAAAGTTGAGGGTATATCAGTTTCATACTCAACTATCAAATCCTTAACTTTTTCTTTCCCTTTAGAATTCGAAGCAACATTAACAACAGTCAACTGAGAACAATCAACATCTTCAAGCTCACTAATTTCACTAGTATTGTCAGAATCATCTTCAATATCAGCAAAATTAGATTGAGAATCAGATGTTGAATTCTTAGTCTTTTTCACAATGTGAATTTGTTCATATTTAGTCAAATTATCATTTACAATGTTAACTAAATCATTCGAATCAAAACATTCATCGAATTTGACAATTCCATATCTATACTTGTCATTTGGAACTTTGTCAAAATCTGCTATCTCTTTTTCACAATCATACGAAATGTTATCTACCTTAGCTCTTTCAAAAGCTAAAAATGGCAGCAATTTTCTATGTTGTTCTTTACTAATTTCACACAAATGATGAAATTCGGTTAATTTTCCATATAACCTTTTAGCAGCATTACAGTATATATTTCGTTGTGCTAATAACAGTTTATAATCCCTTGATAAATTGTCACTATCTACCATGATATTTGTTATTTGGAGTTCTAGACAATCTATTCTAGATATTTTCAAATCTAACTTCTTCTGGGTCTCTAGCAATTGTATTGACAGCTTCTTAGCCTCATTGCTAGCAGATACCATAATTGAATCAAAATAAGTAACAGTGTCATCAAAAGAAACTAATTCAGAATCATAAGCATGTAGTGGAATATTAAAGGATTCAAGAATGTTTCGTACCTTTGTTGTCATTGGTGACTTGTCAACAGCCTTTGATACGAAGCATTTTCCACACACTTTGTGTGTTTCCTCCTCTGAATCCTCCTCCATCTTTGCAAACATGGCTCCATGGGTTGGATTGCGCATTTCTTCATCGTCTGATCCAAATGACCAGATTTGATATGTACCATCTTCCTCCTCATCAGTGCCCTTTGCAACTACAGACAAATTCTTAGCTCTCGTACGAACCTCCTCTAACTTTTCAGCATAGTATGCCTCATCTTTCACCTTCATCTTCCTCTCGTCTTTCTTTCGAAGCATACAGTCATTTCCAAGATGATTCGCACCATTGCAATAATGACAATCAATCCCAGTATCCCCCTTCAGCTTCTTCTCACTTTTTCCCTCAACAGCCTTCAAATCTTGCTTCTCTTCCTTCTTCTTCTCTTCCCTCTTCTTCTCTTCCCTAACATTTTTACTCAGAAAATTCCCTTTTATCTCAGACGACTTTGCCTTCTGATTAAAAGGTTTTTTAAAGAACTTTTTCACCTTATTGTTTGCGTAAAAGGCAATTGCTTCGTCATCAGAGTTCATGATGAACCCTTCATCTTCATCCGAAGCATCTTTCTCAGCATCTGTCGCAGAAATCTTTGACATCAAAGCTAGTGGACCTCCGAACATAGCCTTCGATTCTTTAGCTATTTCATTCACTTCACCTTCATGAGTTTTAAGCTGGGTGTACAAGTCATTCAATGTAGATGTGTCAAAGCTCTGTTGGTTCTTCACCATCATGCTCACGCTCCGCCATTCCTTTCTGAGTCCCATTACAAATATCAGATTGAATTCCATAGTAGATCTTGTGATCCCATATCGATTGCATCGATATATCAACTCATTCAGACGATCATAGTATACTTCAATTGATTCACCATCTTTTTGTCTGAATTCCTTCAGCTCAACTAAGCATTGTTTGACAGAATTAACCTTCGTCTTCTCACTTCCCTGAAACTTTTCCTTGAGAATGTTCCATATTTCTTTTGCAGTCTTACAACTCCTCACGTAGTTGTATTCAACTAGAGGCAAACCTCCTCCTAGTTCTCTCATACATCTTTTCTCCAGCTTTTTCAGACGATCAACTTGATTTTCAACTTCAGCGTTTCCAGAGGAAGAACCAATTGGTTGAACATTTGATGGTGGATTGCAATTACCATAAATACAATTCCACAAATATTCATCCAAACCATTAAGATAATCCTGCATATGATCAGCCCACTGATCGTAATACTCAGGGATGGGCATAGGAATTTTGGTGGAAGATCCTAAAAGATGAGAAAATGAAGTCATTGAATTCAGATTGAAGGACGGCATTTTTGTACGGAAGAAATACTTGAGATTTTTAGAGGAAACTTTGAGAATTTGATAACAAACTGTATGAATCAGATCACAGTCACTCTTAGAACACTCGATTCAATGAATTTAGTGCAGAATCTAATTACAATCTAAGATCTAAATAATTTTTCAGTTCTAAAAAGTGCGGAAACTTTTGAATCAAACAGTTGATTCAAAAACCTTTTGAACAAAGTGAAAATCAGATTAGAGATGTAATTCCTGCTCTGATACCAATTGATGAATCAATGAATCAAGTATAGAATGAATTATAGAGTAAATTCAAAGTAAGTATGCGATATTTGAACACCGATGTAAATAGGATCTATTTGGCTCTATTACGCTTTATCAAAGTTTACAGAGTACAATGAATATTCTGTAAAGACTTCATTACTAAAACACTAGTAACTACTCCTATTTATAGGAGAGGAAAGCATACAAAAAATATACTAAGGACAAAAACATTATGCTTTAAATATTATGCCTTAGAAAAATAAAAATACAGAAAGATTCGAAGACTCTAAATACAAACTTCAACTATTACAACACTTTGACTCTAACAGAACCTTGCTTGAATTTCGACATTTCAAGAAAGCGAGTTAACATTTCATATCAGGCCCTCGGTGCTTGCTTTAGACCAAATACAGCTTTATCCAACACATAGCAGTGATCAGGTAATTTCTCTTTCACGAACCCCGGAGGTTGTTCAACATACACAGTTTCTTCTAGTTCTTCATTTAAGAAAGCACATTTTACGTCCATCTGGACAACTTCGAAGTTTTTATGTGCAACATATGCCAGAAAGATTCCAACCTTTCTACCAGAGCGAAGGTCTCCTCATAATCTATTCCTTCTTCCTGACAGTATCCCTTCACCACTAGCCGAGCCTTATTGCGAATGATGTTGCCCTCTTTGTCTAATTTATTCCTGAAGACCCATTTTAAGCCGACCACAGAATCATTCTCCAAAATCGATTACGTTCAAACTCATTGAGTTCATCTTGCATAGCTTGTACCCAATCAGCGTGATCAAGTGCAACCTTAACCATCTCCGGTTCGATTTTGAAGACAAACGAATTAAATATGCAAAATTCAACATGATAGAATAGGGTAGTTTGTTTCGCTTTCAATTGAGAATGTTTGAGAACTTGCTTAGATGATGCACCAATGATTTGTGTTTTGGGATGATCCTTAGTCCATTTTGTTAGAGGAGGGTAATTAGGGTCATAAACAGGATCCAACTCTACATTTACCTCTTCTTCAAATTTTAATTGATCGTCTTTGACATTTGAATTTTCATTCTCCCCCTCAAATGGCCAAGCGAATCCCCTGTCAGATTCAGGATCCTCCCCCTTGGTTGGAGTTGGATTCTCCCCCTCAGTTGATAATCCGATTGTATTAGATACAGATGAACCCTCCCTCTTGAATACTGAGTTGTTATTTGGAGGGTCAATTGAGGGTTGATCATCAGTTGGTTTAGAAGCATCCTTCTCCATTTCTTTCGCACCTTCATCGATGATCTTTTTCAAATGGTCGATTTTCTTGTCTGTTGCATTCACCTCCGAGTGTATAGCCTTTTCTGGTTCATGAAATAGCCTTATGTACTCTTCAAATAAGTTGGAAATGGGAACCAAAACTTGTCCTGATTCTGGAAATATTTCTCCCATGGTATTTTCGCTAGGTTGAACATTCTTCAGATAGTTGTCATCAAAGGTTACGTAATAGGTTTCTTTAATACTTTTGAGTGTTTATTCAAAACCCTATAAGCCTTTGAAGTGAGTGAATAACCAAGGAAGATTCCCTCATCGGCTTTAACGTCGAACTTGTTTCAGTTCTCTTTGGAATTGAAAATGAAGCACCTGGATCCGAACACATGGAAAAACTTAAAGATGGGCTTTCGATTGTTCAGAATCTCATACGGAGTGATTGATAATCGCTTGATAAGTAAGGATCAATTCTGAGTATAGCATGCAGTTGCAAGAGCATCAGCCCAGAGGTATAATGGAAGACAAAGTGAAGCTCAGCGTGGTTCTGGCTGCCTCACATAAGGAACTCTTTCGTCTTTCAACAATTATATTCTGTTGTGGAGTATAGGGAGTAGAGAAGTTATGAGATACTCCCTTTTCGGCTAGAAAGTCTTCAATCTCTTTATTCTTGAACTCAAGCCCATTATCACTTCTAATGTTCCTCACCACCTTTCGAAGCTGCAGTTCCACTTGCTTGATAAACACCTTCAACTTGTGAGTCGCTTCTGATGTATGTTTAAGAAAGTAAACCCAGGTGAAGCGTGCAAAATCATCTACTATGACAAGTATGAACTTACTACCACCTATTCTTTTGATAGCCAAAGGTCCACATAAGTCAATATGCAGAAGTTCAATAGCTTCAATGATCATGGTAATGATACGTGTAGGATGGCTCTTTCGGCTTTGTTTTCCCATCTCACACGTTGCACATAGGTGTTCCTTATCAAACTTGAGAAGAGGGAGGCCTCGAACATGATCACCAAGCACCAACTTATTAATATATTTGAAGTTCAGGTGCGATAGCCTTCGATGCCATAACCAACTTTCGTCAAAGTTCGCCTTTGACAAAAGGCATATTGCTGGTTTTCCTCAAATTAGGTTGAGATTTAAAGGATCTCTCCCTTGCGTTCAGACTTCAACAAAACTCTTTTGGATTGATTTTCAACAATTTCTGATCCCTCATCATCGAATGAGACTTTTAGTCTTGTTCCCACAACCAATTGAGGCACACTTATGAGGTTGTGCTGCAATCCTTCGACGTACGACACTTTTCAAATTGTGAACTCTCGGTTGGTTGTAATCTCATATCCTTTGATAGTGCCATAAGAGTTGTTGTCAAACTTCACACATCCACCATCCTTTAGGGACCAAAACTCCCTCAGCTCTTCCTTCCTTCCTTTCATGTGACATGAGCAGCCACTATCTATGTACCATTCGTCATTAAATTGTTCGTCACTTATAACCTTCAAATTCAAGCAGATTTAGGAACCCAAAGTGTCCTGGGCCCTGGTGAGTCTTTTATAGAAAAAGGAATAGCAACAGAAAGATCAACTAAATAAGTTATTTTTATTAGAGTGTTTTTGTCTTTCCTTTTAATGGTATAAACTTTTATTTTATTTTTGTCATGTTTATATTTTAATGTATTGAATGGTGTTTTGTTAGTTGGTTTTGGAATATTCTTTTGAGTCCTAGGGTTAGCTGACTTTTTCTTATTATTGATGTTAGAGTTTGAATCAAGCTTTCCCTTTCCTTTAACATCCTTTGCTAAATAAGGCTTCGTTGACTGTAAGAATGACCGAAACTAGACTTTTGGTTCACAACCTTGGTGTTGGGACCAAAACTTGAAGTTCGGTTCTGAGATTTGTGGTTGGAATTGAGACTAGATGTTTGGTTCTTAGAACTCGGGTTGGAACCGAGACTAGATGTTCGGTTATGAGATAAGTTGGGACTGAAATTGGGCTTTCGGTTTCGAGAATAGTAAGACTTTGGACCGAAGCTGGATTGTTGGTTGTTCTTTGACTTGTCATTTCCTTTGACATTTGTTTCTTTCTTGGAAGGAACATGGTTAAGGTTTTGAGACTGCTAAAATCATTTCTGCTCATGCAGATTTTTCATGTATCTCGAATTTCTTTCCCGTTTCTATTCAGCCAGCTGCTTTTCAGATTTATGATTATTGAAGCTTGACTTCGGCTTCTCCTTGTGAGCTTCGGTTGTCTTGGAAGATAAATTCGATGCTTTCTGTGATTCTTCTGGTATCTCTTTGGTTCCACTTGAGCTTGGTTTATCAAAACTTGAGGGTTTGTTGATGGGTTCAGCAACGTAACTTCCCCTTACCCTCCATGATGTTCGTTCTGATAAGCCGATGGTTTCGTCTGCATTACCAATAGGGGCAGACCAAAAGTAATCGTCACACCCTTCAGCATTTTCTGTGTCAACCAAGATTTTCAATTCTACTTTTTGTTTTTCGGTGACACCTTTAACAACATACACTTGATTTGGCACCGTTTGAACCTTTTGATAGACCATTGCTTTCTCTTTAAGTTTCTTTGATTTGTCTTTAGACAAGCGAGCATATTCAACCGAATTTTCAGATATGAGGGGTTTTTCAGTCTCGGTTTCGCTCTTTAAAAACTCAGAACAATCAAACACATCATCCATCGAGATATCGCTCATCTCACTTTCCTCATAAAATTCAAATGTGTTTTCTACATTTATTGTATGTTCTGAACATAATTTGGCATTTGACCAGTCAAATGTTTGTATGGTCTCAGACTTAATTTTCAACCTATCGTTTTCATCCAAAAGATTTTTAATCATACATTTATGCTCCTTGGAGTCAATAAAGGTCTCAATCTTGTCTAGTCCATATTTGTAAGTGACCAAAATCTCATCTGAGGACATTATTGATTCACATTCAGCAATGACTTCATCCTCTTTAAATTCAAGGAAGGGTAAAATCATCTTATGAATCTTTTTCCCTATTTCACAATCTAGGTGCAGCTGAGTTATGTTGGTATATAAGCGATTTTCAATCAAACAAAAAACATTTCGTTGTTTCAAAAACTTTAAGTTGTCTCTTTGTAAATAAATAATATCATCCTTAGTTCAAACTAACTCCTGCTCCTTCAGTTGTATCCATGCCCTCCTTTCCTCACTCTTGGAAGACTCCCTGCTGAGTTGGTCAGTTAGGTTAGAATTCGCTAGGTGATTTTGCATGAGACTACCACTTAAGTTGGAAATTTTAAATTTTAGTTCGTTTAATTCTTCTTCATAATTAGTGACAGGAACTTTAAGTGATTCAAGGATCCTTTGTACCTTTTTGATCAACCGATCGCAGTCGTTGATCCTTGCACTCACGGGCTTGGCTGCAAAACACTTATCCTCAGTCAGGTTTGGTTCCTTATGGTAAATCTTGGGATGATCTTCCAGCAGTAACCATTAGACATTTACTAGCTGAACTACTAGCTTCCTCTCTTGCCACGTATGTTCTTCCATGTCAGGGTTTTCTCACTTCTTCATCCTCAGAATCGGTTGACCAGACTTCAACGCCACCGAACTCATCTTCATCCACATTTTCCTGCACAATCAGGGCAGTCATTGAAACATTAGTTGCCTTCGTTTTCTTTATTTCTTCTAGCTTTCGCATGTAATAAGCTCCTTTTGGGTTTTGAGCATTCTAACACTCCTAAGTGTACATGTAACCCTAAATACCTTGGATCTATGTTCTCTCTATTATACATGCAAATAAGAACATCCAAGGTATTATCCTATTCTAGCATACAAAACAATGAGTGTAACAAGATAGAATACATACCTCTTTGATGTAGAAAGTCTTCATGAAGCTTGAGTGCCTAGCCCCAATAGTGTGGAAGCCTCAAATGGAATCACAATCATCAAAACACTTAGAATAACTTGAGAGAGTTCTACACTTCATGAAATCATCTAGCCCTATGTTACTCTCTCTAGTGGCCGATTTTTGTCAAGAATAAGATCTTTATATAGTGTTACAATTAGGGTAAATCCTTAATTGTCATGGCTTTCCATTTCCTTGGATCCATGGGTTCAAATACACCATGGAGCATCCATGGACCATCCTATGGGTCTTAGCCCAACTTGATTATCCATGGAGCATTAGCCCACTATATAAGTATAGATGATTTACACAATCAACACATATATTTAATTAGTCTTCTTTTGATCACTTAATTAATCCTAGATTAATTCTTGATCAATACTAATTAAATAATCTTATTATTCTTATTATTAATATACTAGAACTTATAATATATTCATAACCATAAGTGTCTTATTTCTCTCATTATAGTCTATCCAAGTGCATGATGGTATGCAACCCAAATGGACCATGTCGGGTCGGGTCAAGTCTTACCAATTATAGTTATGGACTTAGACATTAATCCAACAGTCTCCCACTTGGATAAGTCTAAAACTAGTATTGCGTATGACTTCAGGAACCAACCGGAAATCGTAGCTCTCAAAAGCTTCTGTCGAACTCTGACCTTGTAGATGAACTCTGATCTTGTCAATGACTTGTCCATTAGATAAGGGATCATATAATCCTCTGTTCTCATGATATCAGCTGGATAAATACATGGAACAACGTCGTACTTTTGTCCAGCAGTTTGTTTCCCGATTTTCGATGTGTTTGACAAAGAACTTAATCGAACACATCAATTCAGTTCTGACCGGCCGGTACATAGGTCACAACAAAATCATCGAGGGGCCCAGATATTGCTTCTATTTCTAGAAGGAACAGATAAACTTCGACTCATATGCTTGTTCTACTACTTGTTGAATTGTACACAAAGGCACGTTTTATAACATCAAGTTACTGATGCGTTTACGTGCAATCAATGCACAACCAACTCATAGGTAACAACTCATATCTCTAGGTTTGAAGATTTATATGATATTACCGTCTCACGATCACTCGAGATAAATTCCATGAAGTGATACAAGTGAGCGTGGGTTTATTCCAATACTCATAACTTATGAGCACTCATGAATGTTGTAGCAACCATTGCCATGACTAAACCCATTTAGCCATCTACAAACCCGATTCATGACAGTCTTGATTCATACCTACTTCCAACATATGAACGACTGTGGAGTGTTTAAATAACTTAGTCATTCGGAAAGAATAACCTAGCTATTTTGGAAGTCAAAACATGCAAAGTGAAACACAATAATAATCGAATCTAATATGGTCTCAGAACCCTTTTGAATATAAATAAAACCACTTTTTATTTATCACCATATTGATTACACATTATTCAATGTTTCAAATAATCAACTTAAGACTCGAATAAAACAACAGTCGTCCCATGCTCCTAGCATGTACACTTTGTTTTCTAAACAATAGTTATGCCATACCCCAAGTATGCACACTATGTTTGTCTATGATCCTTACATTGTGATGTAGATCAATTGAACATGATTCCAATGATACTCATTTCACAATCCCAAATCCTTATTGTAAATGCAAGAATTCCAAATTCGTGTCATTTACTGAAATCTGTTAGATTCTAAACTTATATGCATTGATCCTCTTGTAATGATTATGCACGAAGTCAGAAAGACTTGACAACAACCATTACAGAGCATTCCAAAGAAGGTCAACTTCTATGGAACGAAAGTCTCATATTCAAAGTACATCGCTTTGAACATCCTTCTTGCATTAAGGTTTTCTAATTTTACATAGATTGAATAACTTCCACCTATGGAGACATTTCCATAGTTCCATTTTAAATATCACTTCCGAACAAGAGTTACTTCTTTTCAGAAAATGTCAATATTATCCTGCCAAAATTAACACTATACTTCCAAATGTCCCTGAGCAACCAATCTTTGGCAAACCTCAGATTGTCCTCGACAATTGCTTAATCACTTTAGTCATATCCAGTTCTAGACTTTTCCCTTCTCAATGCCTTAAGCATTTGGAAAATTTAGAAAGGATGAATATTATAGCACATGAAATCGATCCTATATCCGAAGCATATGGGACACGATTCATGATGTTTGACATAAAGACATGATACTAGACCAGTCTTTTGCTACAATATTTTTTATTTTCCATGTTTTCAAAATTTAACTATGAAGAGGGATGCCATAATCATAATCGAATTTTGAAAATGCAATATATATATATAGAATTTCTTCAAGTTGAACCATTCCAACACGAAATTCATATATATTCTTGACTAAAGATGATTAAAATCTCAATCTAAGCTTTAGAATTGACATGAAGTATAATTTCCTCTCCCTTAATCATAGCAAAACAACTTTTCAACCCCTGCAACTTCACGAATTGAAACTTTGTTTTCTATAATTAACATTGCTAGCTTGCAATACTAATCATAATAATCATGCTCCCACTAACATGATGATTATCAGCATAACACTTATGCTCCCACTAGCTCTGACATATTTTCAGAAATCTACTGGACTTCTGAAATTTAGATTCATACATCCTTTCTTAGATAAATCACATGTGTGTCTAAACAATTTTCAGAACTATGAAAAGGGATGCCGTAATCATAGTCTCAATTGCTTAGGCATTTGCCATTTCTCACAAGTCCATGTTAGTGTGCCGGTTAACCACACGCGCTCCACTAACGACTTTTGATAATGCAAATAACACAATTGATATCTACGTAAAATCTACTTAGTGAAAGCGTTTCCTCACCATCATTTTCATGAATCGGAGAGAAACCTTATGACACTTAGATTTTATAGTGTATGAGTTCCTATCCATGTGAATTTGTCAAAACCATAATCACAAGATAAGGTTAGTGACAAATTCAGCCCTACATGGATTAAACTTATTCAATCTTAGTTTCTTGTCACCTTGGTAACACAAGGCCCACCAATGCTTCCAAGTTGAACTCTGATATCTCACATGTAAATTCAACTTATTTGAAGTAGGTACAGAAATAAGAATTATGTCAACACGATAGGTTGCAAACCTTAAGTCGTGTGCTAGTGATAAATTACAGGTTTCACTCTTGATTAAATCTTAAAACTCTTTCAGGATCTTTAAGGCTCCCACTGTCCCCTTGACATATAAGTTTTTCCTAGTCAAGAACCATTCCTTGACAAAACAAATATTCAAGGGATAGTGCGGATTCTTATCAAGACTAACACTTCACACAATTGGTCTTAGTTGGTCTTTGTCTCATCCAAGACATCACAACTTACCAATCTCAAATGTACAAGAGTAGAAAACATTTTACACTACATTTGATAAGTGTTTTAAACCTTACTTTATGTCACTCAATGTTACAATCTTGGAGTATGACTCTACGAATTGTTTTGGAACGAAGTATGACTCATCTTCTTGATTTTAACCAATCCAACAATTCATGACCTCTCTTCTTAGCCATAACAATGCACTAAGACGTCCTTAGAGTATGAATTTGTGATATGGTTTCTAAATCATTAAGATGATCATAAAACTGATACTAAAGTACTCTCCCATCTTTTCAGATTTGAGAAACTTTTATCTTTCTGCCTAATTTAATTCTTCTCATTTGTTTTGTCATACATTGGAACCTTTTCAATGTTACAGAATTATACTTAAACTTATAAGTGTAATCATATTTACTAATCTTTAGTAAATCACGACAAATCAATCTTTGTGGTGGACCTTGACCAGTGGACACCCAGTGTACCTAATTCCTTAGTCCTTCAATTGACTCACATATACATGTGATCAAATAATTAGTCTTAATTTTTCAAAGATGAAATTTCTCATTCATCATACAATACAACTTGTATGATTCCAAGTTTCTGTCCAATTGAAACTTGGGTGATGAAAAACTTTCTTCATTTGGTAAATTCAGACACTACCACAAATGAAGAATCAAATCCACTTTCCAATATTGCTATTACTGGAAACATATAAGCAACAATTTTCCACAGATGCCATTGTAAGGATATTTTAAAAATAAATAAAATTAAAACCCTTTTTTTTCTTTTTTTTTTTAAAACTTTGCGGAAAAACTTATCCTTACAATCCACATGAAAAACTTGTTGTTATCTATTCACAAACAATATATTATAACTCCTAAGAAGTAGCTCAAGAATCCGATCTTCAAACTACGCGATAGAAATCCATCTACGCAATCAGATTCAGCATATTCTTTCTTTAAGTCTCTTTACCTTTTCTTTGATTCTTAAAACATCACCATGTGACCCAGTCACATCATGTATCAAGAATCTCAGAATGGAAACTTAATAGAGTTAGACAGTGGACTTTACCTGAAGTAGAGTCAATCTTATCGACTTTAACATCCTTAGGTAAATTATGGCAGCTTTGCAACCAATGCCCCTTTTCTTTGGCAATATAAACATATGGACCCTTTGATAATGGTACACGAGACTATCACAGACTTAGTTTTTCTCTTTACCATTTGGTCAACCGAGTTGACTATAACCGATCCCTTTCCATTGGGAAGAGAATGCTTTTCTGGATTTCCTGTGTCACTATTGTCAATGTCCATCAAGTTTTGAGGAAGTTGATCTTAACAAATAGATAAAATCATTAAGGGTCTTGTCATAGTCTTTTTCATAGGTGTTTCAAAAGAACTCACTATGTGACTTAGAAAGTGATTGAAGCACCAACTTTCTCAAGACTTTGACACCCAACTCTCCCGGCTTGTCAATATGTGACTACATCTCCAAGATGTGACCACACCAAGACCTTTACTTGCCAATAGGGCTCGAGTGACTTATAAACTTTTCAAGAACTTGTGGGGTAGGGAGAATAATTGGAGGAGATAAAGGAAGTGAAGCGTGATGTTGAGGAACATCATCTTCAAGAGATTTGGGAAGATCATAAATGTCTAAACCAGACATGTTTTGGGAGATATTCAAGATAGTTGATTTAAAGTCCTTAATATGACACCCAATATGAAATATTAAGGCTAGGACCCAACACAATATTTTATAATTTGGAAGAGGGATGCCGTAATCCAAGCTATAAAATATTTGAAGGTAGGCGAATGACGATTCACCAATTTCCACCATGAAAAACGAAATAATTTATTAGGTTTTAATTGGATTTGAAATTCCTAGATCTTTTGAGATTCATTGAACTTTTCAATGGCATGTTTCAATCTCGAGTGTGCCCTCTCAAATTTTGTAACTGGGATGCCGAGGATCACAAAACAAGGTGTGAATAACCATACCAATTCACTTGGTACCCTTAATATTATCACCTAATCAATGTGCCGGTTAACCACACACGCTCCATTGATCTATGAAAAACATTAAGTCACCCTTTGTGGTCCTTACTAGTCCAAGTTAGTATGTCGGTTAACCACACACGCTCCACCAACGACTTGGTAAGGTACAAAGTGTGAATTCCATGGGCTAGCACCAAATTCACATTTTTCCTAAAGTAACTAAGATTGGGAATTATTAAGATTTTAGTTACTTTAGTATTTATCATTAATACTTTTAATGAAGGGAGAATTTAAAGTCATTGTCCTACCCGTTCGGCTAACGACCCTCCACCGATCAAGCAAGCGGTGGGTGAGAGTATACACCCATTAAGTCGCCATTTTATAGGCAACAACCTTATACCCACCTTATAGACCGGTTTCGTGAATGAGGCCTACTAACGGTAAAACGACTTGTTCTTATACATACATACATACATATATATATATATATATATATATATATATATATATAATAATTAACCATTAATGTTATAAATAGTATAAGTGTTGAATTTTAACTTTTAAAATTCTAAGGGCTAACTTGGAATTAAAGTATTCATAAGTGAAAACTTTTCAAATTCCAAAACTTGAGGGCAAGTTTTGAAACTATTCAAAACTAATTAATTCCATAACTTATGTGTTTAAAGTAGTTTTAATCCAAAAAACTCTTCAAGTTCCATAACTTATGGAAGACTTTAAACTAATAAAAGAATTAACTTTTCTTTATTTTTATAACTTATGGAATTAATTAAGGTTACACTTTACTTATTTATTTATTTATTAATGAAGTGACTCTTGAATTTCCATAACTTGAGGACAAGTTATGGAGTCATAAAAAAAATTCAATGACACAAGACTCTTCATTTTGTAACCATTACCAACTTTTATGAGTTTTATGAGTCTTTAATGTGACTCTTCATGTAACTTGAGGACAAGTTACACAAACACATTTTATACTCAACTCTTAGATTAAAATGGATTGAAAACAACTATTTCAATTAACTTTTCTATTAATCTAAGCAACTCATAAGAACAAGATAATTCAAATCAAACTTTCTCATGTAATTAGTCTAAACCTTAAACTAATACAAAACATGAATCTATTGACAATTATCTTTGAAAATGGATTAGCATGAACATTACCACATTAAAAAACAAGTTTATAAGTTCAAAAACAACTTAGGGTAATGTTCCTAGTCCATTTCCAGCCAAAAACCTCGAAGATATGCTGTCTGGGGTCCAACTCGTCGAGTGCATGAACATAACTCGGCGAGTTGGATGCATTTTGCCTTGGACTCGTCGAGTCCCTTCATGGACTCGGCGAGTCGGCTGGGCTGATAGCACCAATTTCGATTTTTTCAGCTTCTATTGCAGGTATAACAAGAAAACAAGTCTAGGCTCTGATACCACTGTTGGGTTTTGAGCATTCTAACACTCCTATGTGTACATGCAACCCTAAATACCTTGGATCTATGTTCTCTCTATTATACATGCAAATAAGAACATCCAAGGTATTATCCTATTCTAGCATACAAAACAATGAGTGTAACAAGATAGAATACATACCTCTTTGATGTAGAAAGTCTTCATGAAGCTTGAGTGCCTAGCCCCAATAGTGTGGAAGCCTCAAATGGAATCACAATCATCAAAACACTTAGAATAACTTGAGAGAGTTCTACACTTCATGAAATCAGCTAGCCCTATGTTACTCTCTCTAGTGGCCGATTTTTGTCAAGAATAAGATCTTTATATAGTGTTACAATTAGGGTAAATCCTTAATTGTCATGGCTTTCCATTTCCTTGGATCCATGGGTTCAAATACACCATGGAGCATCCATGGACCATCCTATGGGTCTTAGCCCAACTTGATTATCCATGGAGCATTAGCCCACTATATAAGTATAGATGATTTACACAATCAACCCATATATTTAATTAGTCTTCTTTTGATCACTTAATTAATCCTAGATTAATTCTTGATCAATACTAATTAAATAATCTTATTATTCTTATTATTAATATACTAGAACTTATAATATATTAATAACCATAAGTGTCTTATTTCTCTCATTATAGTCTATCCAAGTGCATGATGGTATGCAACCCAAATGGACCATGCCGGGTCGGGTCAAGTCTTACCAATTATAGTTATGGACTTAGACATTAATCCAACAGCTCCATCATCTTCACCATCCCTTTTCTTAGCCATCTGTCTCAGCATACAGTCCTTAGCAAAGTGGTTCTTGCCATGACAGTAGTTACAATTATACCCTGAATCTCCCATAAGCTTGACTTCTTTCTTTTCATCTTCCTTCTGAGAATTTTTATTCGTCTCTTCCTTCACCTTCTCAAAACTTTACTTGCCAGTTTTGGTTTTTATTGGCTGGAAACTTCTTTTGAGCAAACTTCTTTGGGTTTGTCACCATCAATGCGTACTCATCATTGATTAGAACACATTCTGACATGTCAGATTCTTCTTTCTCTTCAGCCACACTTTTGTTATTTGAAACCCGAGCCAGAGAACGTACACCTAACACAACCTTCGCTTCTTTAGTTACTGTGCTTTCATGTGATTTTAGGATACCTATCAGTTTCGCCAGCAAGTATGATTTAAATTGTTCATGATCCATTACTATTGCGACCACTACCATCCACTCAGGTCTCAACCCATTCAAGAATGTTACTTTCTGTTTGATCTCCTTCCTTTCAATACCATGCTTCATCATCTTGCTCAGCTGATGATTGTAACGATCAAACGTCTGAAGCAGTGCCTCTTCAGGTGTTTGTGCAAATGCTCCAAACTCAGAGAGCAATAGGGTTTGGATCGAATGCTCTAGATCCTCGTTGGTTGAATACAGTTGTTTCATCCTGTCCCATATCTCTTTAGCAATAGCGCATGAACTGACCAGATGGAAGGTAATATCTTGTAAGGAAAATCTGATCATCCTCAAGGCTTTAAGATTACACATCTTATCATTTTCGTCTTCTGGTATCATCTCTACGTCCACCAAAAGCTGATTATACTCTTTTTGAGTCTTCACTGTCCTATTTTTCAAGAATGAATAAATAGACCGATCGTGATAGCTTCCCAGATGACATAACCATTATATTCAGATCTAACTACGTAATCTTCAAAGTGATGCGCCCATACTTCGTAATCTTGGGTGTAGAGAATAGGAACCCTTGTATTGGATCCAATGTTGTTTGAGATGTTAATGGGATTGGTTTGAGAATCTTCATGTGACATGATGAGCTTATCCCTCGGATCTGCTAGAATTAGACTTGTAAACTTGAGATTAAGGTTTTATCAAACACTAGAAATATTGTCGACAAGAAGAACACAAACTTAATATATTTGACAAAAGCAGAAACCCTAAAGAATTCTTCACACATAAGGAATACGTATGAGTAACACAGTCTCCTGCTTTGATACCAATTATTGGAATGATATTCCTTAATGATCAATAGATTCAAGCAGAATAATAAACGACAACGTAATAGATAACACAATAAAGAACACAGGAATGGTTTAACTGGTGTCGAACGATTAAACTTTAACACCTCAGAAGAGCTTGATTAAGAACTTCGACTGTAGAGGTGTTTTGGGTTACAAAGCAATAATGATGATAATAGTGACCACCTTATCTAAGGCATACATGCATGCATTATAAATAACGTAACCCTAATCTATAATCACGGATGGAAAGGCCCATTCCAGATATATAAAAATGAGCCCATGACGCAACACTAAATACCCGATAGATCTAATCAAAGATTGAGAAAGCTTGAAGCTTTATACCTTTTTGTGAAGCTTTCCTCATAGATAAACTCAGAACCAAACTCATGGAGCTCTGTCTTCTTCTCCAACCTTTTTCTCTTCTTCAAGATCACACAATCACACTAACAAGCTCCTAAATGCACTATCCAGCTACAAGAACGAAGATTTAGGGTTAAGTGGATATTTTTTCTTGGAATGGTGGCCAGGAATGAGGCCATCATGTGCTTTAAATAGAGGGCTTGTTCATAATTAGGGTTTCCTTCTGTGCCATGTACGCCCGATGTACACACTGGTACGCCCGGCATACTAGGTGGCATTCGCGTCTCATGCACGCATTCGAGTACACTGAGCGTACACTCTAATTCGCCCCGCGTACTCACTTATCACACTTTCTATACTAAGGACCAAAATATTCAAATACTCAAAAGGTCAAGGATTTATAAGGTATACTTGAACTTGGGATGTTACATATATGTTAGAAGCATGTAGTTGGGCATCAAATATACCTAGAGTATGTTAAGTAGAAAAGAATGGTATTTGTTAATACCCAAGAGATAGAAGAAAGAGACATAAAATGATTATATACAATATAATTATAAGGTTAAGTATGTATGTCTAGCCTTTATTGGCATTCTGTAGAATACCAATATGTAGTACAATTAGATAAAGATTAAGTTGTTAATGAGTTAAATACTAGATGTGTATAGAATATATCTTGATAAGATAAAGATATAGATTTTCCACAGGATAAGTGTTGTGAGATGAGTCACATAATAAAGATATAGATGTAGAGAAAGATGATTTCTTTAGGAATAAGAGTATGGTTCTTTCAGGGACAAGAGATAGAGATTCCTTCAGGATTATGAGATAGAGTTCCTTCAGGAATAAGAGTATGTTTCTATTTGGGACAAGATATAGATATTTCTTCAAGAATAAGAGATAGATATTCCTTCGGGAATAAGAGTATGGTTCCTACAGAGACGAGAGTATGGTTCCTACGTGGACAAGGGTACGATTCCTTCAGGGATGAGATAATGTCCCTACAAGGAAAGAGATAATGATTCCCATTGGGAACGTAGACATATGGTTCTGGAAGGAATCAAGATTGTGTATGATTAGATAATACAAAGAAAGGTTCCATGATGAGATAAGAGAGAGTAGCAGGAAAGATTAAATAGAAGATAGAAGAGATCGATGAATACGAAGAATTGTAATGTATGTTATTAAGAGAAAGAACGAGAAGGAAGAGAAAGATACAATATATATATATATATATATATATATATATATATATATATATTGAAAGTATAGCTCACCAGAGATAGTGTCTGACTTAGTAGAGATTTATGTTTTGCAGAGAAGATAGGACACAAGGACAAGAACTAGATAATAGGATGGTATTTATTGTATTTCCTTCTTGTTTATATTTATGTAAAGATTTTATTATAAACTCGTGACTAAACTTTGGGTTTAAAGTGTTTTAATTAGAGTATATATTATGTATAGAAAATCCAGGTCGTTACAGATATGACTATGAGCCAAACCTATTTTTTGAAATTCAGTTGTATAAAGCACTGTAGAAAAATACACGAAATAATCTTTAATACGTTAGTAAATAATAAATATAAAAAAAACCATATATTTATGATTAAGCAAAAAATTGTAAATTGTAAATTTAAATACCTACTTGAACGTTGTCGAAAATTTCATTTTCCCTTCTGGATTTATTGAAGTGTTGTTACTTAACCTTTTAACTTTAGTTATTTGGGTTTACATGTAATAGTTATGAAGAAATCAAAATATCCAAATTATTTACATAGAGACATAACATCCAAATAGTTTTTGTTATCTATCGCACACTACTATTAAAGGATGAAGGTAATAACACATCTTGTCCGACATTGGAATATTTGTATTTTAGTGAGTTTTTATATAATGTAAATTCTCAGAAGATTAATATCTATGAACTTATTGTTTCTTATGTATGAAATGTAATCTCTCACTTTTATTCACAGTGTAGTTGTCTACCAAAAACTATTGGGACAATCTTTTTGAATTAAGAATTAGTGACAACAAATGTTCCCTATCTTAAATTCTAAAAAAGGAAAATTCTCTCATTATATAGTTTGCAGCTTTCTGTTGGTA
Source organism: Lactuca saligna (assembly GCF_052625555.1). Classification (NCBI taxonomy): domain Eukaryota; kingdom Viridiplantae; phylum Streptophyta; class Magnoliopsida; order Asterales; family Asteraceae; genus Lactuca; species Lactuca saligna. The sequence goes on from NC_136425.1 coordinate 88,280,097, forward strand.
GAAAATGTAATACTTCTATAAGGGATATCAATTTTGTAACAGTCATCTCTATACTGAACTAGTACTAGATATTGAAGAGCAAGGTAAGGAGTATTTAATTCACCGATACTTTGTAAGAGTCTTGATGAAGTTTGAACAACAATATTTATTTTTAATTAAATCACCAATGTCACCTAGAGTTAAAGCCGCGACCTCAAATGCACTTACTAGGTTATATGTCCTTCGATGTTGATCCATTCTTGCAATAAGTCTTAATTTCATATCAATTTGAGGATTTTTATGAAAACAGTCTTTCCCTGTTCAATAAGTGCCAACCAAAAAGTTACATCACCTTTAAAACTTCTATAATATCTTTATTAATCGATGAAATATTGATGCCGATACATGATTATCTCCACTACAATATATATATATATATATATATATATATATATATATATATATATATATATATATATATATATATATATATATATATATATATATATATATATATATATAATATTAGTAAACAAAGACAGACGGAAAAGTAACTAATAGTACATGTTCTTACTTTGTATATGTATAAAATCAAAAATAGAAGGAAAAGTAATTAAATTTAAATAACATTAAGAAACTGAAATACTAACCAATTGAATGTTAGTACAAGTTAATTATAAAAATATAAAAAGTAAATATTTTTCTATACCATTGAAATTAAGTTATATAGTGTTATTTTTGTTACCATACAAATAGTATACACAAAATAACTATTTTGTAAAACATAAAAAAAATAGTAAAGAAAGAAAAGTATATGAATTTTCAATAGTCGATGTATGAAAGCAATTATCTGCATTTTATATTTTCATTTTTTGTATAATTGGATTAGTCCATGTAAATATATAAGATTAAAAAAATGTTAAATGTAGTATATGTGATTATTGTTATATACAATATAAATTTATTTGTTGTATAAATAAAATTAAACAGGCAAAAAAAGAAACAAACCATTGAATGCAGTCTTAATACCTTTTGTATTAGATGGATTTTGAATATAGTAGACAAATTAATATTTTTTATATTATCAAAATAAAAATTATTTAATTTTATCTTCTTTTTGGTCATAGCCCAGCCCATGATATTATTGTTGTCGAAAAAAAAAAAACTAAAATTATTTTGGTGAATATATCATCGTGATATAAAATTAATATGATCATCACGTACAATGATTAAAAATAATAATGAACAAATATATCATTAAAAGTTGTGTTATATATTTAAAAAAAATACAAAAATAAATTCGTTTGTCAAGTAAAATAAGATTTCCTCTTGGGTATACTTGTAAGAAGCAATTATAGTGAAATCGTCGCTTCATATTTAACTTTAACTAGGTGGGGAACCCCACGTTGCGGTGGTCGGAACGACAGGTGTTTCAACAAAATGGAAATATAAACAAATTAACTTTACATTTTAAGAATGACTTTTAAAAAAAAATTAAATTTCTATTTTTTATATATTCATTTTCACTATAGAATGTAAAAAGTTTGTTTATATATATATATATATATATATATATATATATATATATATATATATATATATATATATATATATATATATATATATATATATATATATATATATATATATTTGTTTTAAAAAACAAAAATTACACCTTAAGACGGATATGAACACAAAATGACCGGGAAACTGAAACTATTCTCAACACGTATCCGCACAAAATATGGGTCATGACATAAAATGACCTAAAGACGGATTTGAACACAAATACATAAACAAAGGACCATTTTTACCAAAAATCACATAAGTTTACTATTCCTAAAAAGTGTCATCCTTTAATATATATATATATATATATATATATATATATATATATATATATATATATATATATATATATATATAAGAATTCTTTCGCCAGCATACAAAAGACGTGCACTCTTTCTATCTATACATTTCTCTCATCAATTTGTAATATATGTCGTTAAAAATCATGAGAACATTTATCCATCGAAGGACATTGAAGCAAACTTATTTGAAGAAACCATTACAAGGGTTAGAACCTGATGTAATTAGTAAAGAGGCCAACATCGAGTGAAGCAATATTGAACTTCGATATGACAATGGTAAGAATGAAGGTCGAATGGTAACAATCATTCCTAATATTTCGTTATTTTAACACAAAATAAATATGTAGATATTGAAACTTACATGTTTAATTTGCAGGATTGTTGATGTTTAAGATGATAACCAAAATAATAGAGGTTGAAATGAAACACCGAAATTCTTTGATAGTGGAACAAAAAATCTACTTGCTCTCCAACATTCCAATAAGTATATAATGGATTTTTGAAATTTGAATACGCTCTTTATTAGATTCCTTTTATATTTTTACTGATTAATATAATTAAATTAATCCATATATTTTATTGATTTACCTTCCAAATTAAGTAAAAAAATTGATAAAAAAAATTATTCATCATATTATCAGATTATTGAGAACATCAGTTAAGTTGAATAAATGTTTTGGTTGGTTTGAATAAAGTGAGGTCTTGATTTGTAAGGTATGTAAATTTCATGTCTAGGGTGGCACTATGAAACTACTAGGACACTAATTAATTTCACCAAAGCAACAAAGCAAAACTATGGGTAATAACCCAGATAAGCTCACAGTACTATGTCGATCTTGTCGTCGTTCCATTACTAGCCTGAAGACTCACGAACAGCGCCACGAGGTCTAAAGATACTTAACCATTAACCTACTTCCCATAGGTTCCACACCAACACCACGGGGGCCTAAAGATACTCGACATCATTCTACCGCTTTTGCATGAATCCAATCAATGTCCCTCTCAATGCTAAACAAGCGCAACAATGCCATATTCCTTTACCCTGCACAATTCCTTTCACAGTACAAGCTACTACCAATGCAAAACCCGACGGACAACATGGTCGCACATAGCTTGAGAATAGGATAGACAGTCGCACTATTGTTCCAATTCACATGCTATAACTCAAATAAGAACCATGCATATAATTCAAACCAACTTCTCCGTTGCTATCTTAGGTTGAGAGTGAATGGACCCCATTACTATGTAACTGTCTTGACAAAACTTTGAAGGTTATCTAGAAATGTTGCTAAGACTCTAGCTGGATCCACCCAAATACCACCCCTGCGAGCACAACATGCCAAAAATTAGATTCCACGCATATCTAATGTCATGTATGGAAAACTAAGTAGCACTATCCCAAATTCTAGACTCCCAATAACCAAGGATGTCTTCCAAACTTGAGTCGAAATTGACGAGAGGTTTATGAATCTGTTGAACCTTAACTAAACAACTCAAAACTTCTAATGAATCTGCGCTTTGATGATGTATGAAATGACCAATGATCGAGAATGCATTAACACCTAATCTGATGAACCGAAACCCATGCAGAGCTGAAGAAACCCATCTTTGAAACTGATTTACCGATTGATACAACGAGCTGATAAGTCCCTTAACAATCGGTACTTAAGCAACGCGATCCTAACACCTTCTTATCTTTTCATTAGCATCCCAAAAAGGAACGAAGGTCTACAACAAGCTCCTTGACCAACTACTTCCTGCTACAAGACAACTCGTATATTTTCTAGACATATACATTCGATAGCCACTTGCTCTACACCCTTAACTTAACCAAATCTTAAACCAACATTCCGCATACCCACACCACAGATCCTTATGAACCATTCTTTCGATACCATAAACTTGAACATATCGATGATCCTCCAATCAAAATACCTAGTTCTCCCCCACTTAGGGTTTGAGCTACACTTACTAGTGTTTTAACTAAACCATACCTCAAACCAGCTCAACTAGCTACAAACCATCTCTGGCTCTTGGAATGTATAATACATGCAAGATGATCTTCCAGAAAAGGACCAAGCAATCCTTGAGAGATTTTGAATTTCAAATGAAGACCTTTCAAAAATTTCCGATCATAACTACCATTAACATTAAGGATTTCATGGAAATGCATCAGCAAACACCAACTTACTACAAAAGACATACATTCCTTGCATGCAATCATGAATGTCAATCCGATACTTGACCTACTTATATCCAAGGGAAACAGACCTTTGATCGCATCAATATGCATCCATCCCACATCAATCCTCATGTGTATTCCCACGTTGTCCTACGTCCACCAATCACCACAACCAACTAGCCCCCAAGTTCGGTTTACATCCTAACTCTGAAAGTCTCAAGCTTTCTTACTCGTTCTCAAAAACTATCATGACATTATCATCAACATAGTTAGTGACACTCCAATCCAACTGTCAACCACTCAGCTTCCATCAATTATCCTCAAGCTGATCATAACAAGTGTTTTCTTCTTGAGTCTAACGACTCAAATGCATGTCCTCGAGAAAGGCCTTTGAGACCTCAAAATCAACTACTCACCTAGGTATGCACTATTCAAACCCAAACTTACATCGCCACTAAGGCCCAAAGCAATTATCGGACCAATCCTTATACCTGAATAACCATAACCAAAAGATCGACAGATTTGGAAACAGTTGCCCAGGGTCATGGAATCAAACCATGCTATCTGCCTCGACTAACTCCTTAGAATACCCAGATTTTCCTCGATTCAAGCATGGATCATGTACTTCTAGTAGTATAGGCCCAATACTACCTTCGACATCAATATATAATTTCATCAAGAACCATCCCGGGTCCTCTAAGACATAGCAACCACACTAAAATACGTCCTAGGATTCCTCACCGCACCTTGCTAGTAGCTGCTGAAGAACTACCACCAATGTCAGCTAACCACCTCATGAATAGAATCAGATTCCACAAAGGTTAGATAATCCTTCGAGTACAAGAATCAACCCTACAATGGTTAGACTCAAAAGAGAGCTACGAAGTAGAGTTAAATCCATCACTCTCAGATTATTTAACATTTGCAACATGTTACTTAACATATTCAATTAATAGTAAACTCACATCACTAATAGTTCCACAAAGCATAAAGCAAGCAACATACGGGCATCTGAAAGTCTAACCAGCATACCACCTATTCAGTCTATTCTACTCAATCATCTTAAATCCATACTAGCATGCAACTCCAAAAAGCTCAAATGACAGACATTCAAAGGCATCTCTCTAACATAAAATCCTAAGTATATCCTCATATAATAATCTTGACCTCTAAACACAAGCATCTAGGATACATGTTCATCGTGTCATCACTCTCTCAAGAGTGGGTAAACTTTCCTCAGGCGACCTGCTAAACCTACATAACTCATCCATGAAACTTGCACCAACCCTGCAACACTGGTGTATTCTAATCATACATAACACTGGACCCTATAGACAGTCAAATACTTGATTCTAACCTAGGTCCTTCATTAGAAAAGAATAGGAAATAAGGCTAAACCAAATATCCTCGGGCTATAGAATCTTAGTTATGCATAACTATGATGCATACACTAAGAAACTACATAAATGATGTCAATTTTATATAAGAAGGAACCCAAGGATATCATGCATCATACAATCAGAGAATTATATCATGCAATTCTAGAAGATGCATAACCTATAACTAGCATGCTGTCCCACCATAACTTAATATCAAACAACAGTGTGTAGCTTGGGGTTCACTTACTGGCTCCGACTGATTGTACACATTACATCCTTTCCTGATAATTTTTGAAAACATTTTTTTAAAAAAATCATTTTTAAAACCTTTTGAAGTTCCTTAGTTTGAGACTGGATTACCACAAATGTTCCTCCAATTCACCGATCACTAGTCATCAAAAAATCAGGCAGATCTACCGATCACTAAGCATAGCATCATCCTATATACCAAAATACAGATCTAACAGATCACTACAGCACGATAACATGCTATCACATAATAGGATATCTAATCCAATGTGCCGACTTTAGTGTCTTCAACCCATGAGTACAGTGAGGAAAACTCACATCTCAAACCGAACAATAATTAAACAGGTCCCTACTCCGAATATCAGGTCTACCCGCCACCTATACATTAATGGTGACCAATCTCAACACAACTCAAAATAACCAAAATACCCATAGGTCAAACTTGGTCAGATCCTGGTAAAAGTCAAAGTCAACGGTCAAGCTCAAAGTCAACAATAAATATTTCCATCAGTTGACACTCATGTCATGACCAATCCTTGGTTACATTGTAAGGATGCACTCGGCCATATTCCAACTCAACTCGCTTTAACTCAGTAAACTCGGTCCCAGATGACCCTCTCAGCAAACCTCACAATGTGCACCTTCCTTAGTCAGGTTGTGAGCTTAGTCCATCGAAACAATCACGTAAAAACCACTCTTACGTTGTGGCACCCCCAATATTATGTCGTGAGCCACGTATGATGCTCAATCCTAATGTCTTAAGTCGTTAATCCATTAAGTCATCCATTCTAACTTCCTAGAGGGCTTACGTACATCAAAAGTAACATAAAAATCTTTGCTTTATGGACATGCATGTCCAATGCACGTCTTGAACTTGATTATGTCAATATGGAGAAAATAAGATCCATATCTCATTTATAGGATAGATCTACCACATTAAACCTCAAAAGGACCTTATAGATCCAAAAAGTTTCCAACTTTATGGAATCCAACCAATCAAACCACCTCCAACATGAAGAAAAAGGCATAAAAGTCTAGATCATGAAGAATAACACATAAAGGTTGGAACTTAAGGACTTACCATGGTCGAAGGTATGATCTTTAAGGTTGTGAGGGAGCTTGCTTGTTGGATCTAAGCACCAAGAATATCTTCTTCTTCAAAGCACACAAATATTCATCAATGGATGGAAGAGGAGAATGGAGGCTCAAAATGGTGAAAGGGAGTCTAGGGTTTCTCTTAAGATAATCTAGACATGATGGTTGCTCATAAAATTCCCTAAAAACATGGAACCAACCCTTTTATATGTTGAAAACCCTAAAACTTCGTGGGCTTAGGCTACAAAGTTCTCATGCCGTGAGCCCCTAATGCTCACAGCAGGAGCACACTTAAATTCAATTTATAAGCTTAATTTCTTCTCAGGTCATGAGTTCCAATTGCTCATGGTGTGAGCTCAGATTTCCCCTAAATCCTTGCCAACTTCGAATAGATAAAACTTCTTCGTTTCAACTCCGTTTTTGGTGATCTTTATATCCACAGAAAGGTATTGAGGAGCTCTACGATATGATCTAGCTATTTCAGACTAAAAACTTCTTGAACAAAAATCCATATTTCATGCAAGAACCTGACCTATGACATTTTCCTTTTCTACCTTTCGATCCAAAAAAAATTCAAGGGTTAAATCTCTTAACCAACATTACCTCTTTCTTAAAGGACTAAACTTTGCCTCGTTAAGGCCCAAAGACTTATACAATCGAGTTCTGGACCACGGCCTAGAAATGGAAGGAAACAAGATGTTACATATCACCCTTCATAATAAGATGTCAATTAAAAGGTTATGAACAACACAATGAAAATGAAATTCATTGGATTTTGAGTTAAGTTACATACCAAAGCTTCACCTTTGTTCTCTAAGTTAGAAATTTATTTTGATAATAGAATAAAAGTTGGAAGGATTTGTCACATTGTAACTTGTAACTTCAACTCTGAAACCTGCCTTATGTTGTTTCAAAATGTTTAATTTAGTTGGAAAAAAAACTCAAATTACCAACTATCTATGGAGCAAAAAAAAAACTTATGTTATATAAGCATCATAAACACATGGTTACGTAAAGCACATATAAAAAAATGTTATACCTCTTTCGTTTTTTTCACCGAATCACATGCGCTTAACTCTGAAATTATACTTGCATCCCTATCGAAACGTATCAAAAAAATCGTCCCATAGCATCCTAAACATTGATAGCATTTTTATTAGTCTACATGGATATACCTTCAACGGGATATGATATGAAAAGCGTTTTTATTAGTCTACTTGGATATCCGTTTTTTTTTTGCCACAAATGCGTCAAAATACCGGAAATTTGGTTTGATTTTGCCCCCTAGCCGGATTTCACCTTGGATAGCCGGTCATCCCTTTGCTGATTAGGCGAAGCTGCTATGTTGGACGTGATGTGGCGCTGACGTGTTGCCACATCAGCGTGAATGGTTTTAAATGGAAAAAACACACATGAGTGAAAATTGTAGGCAGCAAGATTCGAACCTTGTGTCACACCCCAAAACCGAGAACGGAGGAAACGTTCTGGGGCGGAGGACGTCATGTATGCTTCACAACAATTGCAAAGTAGTAAACAAGCAACAACATCATCCATTGCATTAATAGTATAATTTTAATTACAATTGTTTTCTTTCATAGTACAAGACAACAAGATAACTAATCAAAATAAAAGACGAGTCTTGACTGCTCCGTCTTCTCTAAATCTTGCATCGGCACCTGTTTATTTGTAACCTGAGAATACAAGTTATTTTGAAAGTGTAGATTAGCATTTAAGTTGGTGAGTTCATAAGTATTTAATGTCTTCGCTTTGATTAGTTATTATGAAAGACTGGTGAATGATTGATGAAACATTTAGTATAAGTATGAAAAACTCTAGAAAATCCCTTATTTCCTACTAGTATAAAAATAGTCTCCTACCAAGACTCGAATGTTTTGAAAGTACGCATCACTTGAAAATGTGACGGTTTTTCCCTGTTTTACTATTATTAGTTAGTCCCTTAAGTATACCTGAAATGGTATCAACCTAAAACATCCGTAGATTGTTCATTTACCTCTGTTGCTAACAGCCGGGTTTAGGAATAGTTAGTCCCTTATGTATACCTGCGATGGTATCAACCTAAAACATCCGTAGATTGTTCATTTACCTCTGTAGCTAACAGTGGTTCTCGGAATGGTTAGTCCCTCAAAGTACCCTTTAGTATTAGGATATAAAGTCCAATCTATCTCGTCGATGATGTGATTGTATCACAAGGTAAACATAGAAAGGCGAACTATATAACAGTATCTAGACATCTAACATGTAATAGTAATTTGCCATATAATGTCTATGTAAAAGTATTCATGTAAGAGTATTCTTTCATATAGCATGTAGTCTAGACTCATGAATGAACTGACTCTGGTGTAATTTCTTGTAGTAGGGAAAATGTTTTGTTTACTCTAAACTATTCCTATAATAGTTTACTAGAATGTAATTGATGAGTGTCCAAGTAGGTTTATACCCCTTGCTACCAAAGAGTATCGGAACTAAATTTACTGATGGAACATTTATGACCATATATGTATACATGATATATAACTAATATTTAAACGACCTTCGGAGGAGTACCCAATATCCCACCAGACCACATCCAAATCAAGGAAAATGAAATAGGGTGGATACCATTCGTAAGTCTTTTAAACATTTCTTATATAACTATACATATAGAGGCATGCAATTTATAATATAAAAGCATAAAGAAGTTTTGTAAATCCGTTGAAAAGTCTAATAAAAAATTTGTGACTTGATGTCAGTTTATAAAATGATTGAAAGTGTTTTGTTTGATAAGACAGTTTAAGTACACGGAAAACCACTGTTTGAAAGCACCTTTGTAGCCGAGTTTGAAAGGAAGCTTACAGTGTGTAAGACAGTTTGATAAAGAGCTTTAATCATGTAAAAACGTTTAAGAAAGTCATTTGAAGTAATATGTTTAGTAAAACTGTTAAACTTGTAGTAAATCCATTTGTATACTAGTTATAATCCCATATGATTGATTTATTAACAACAAGTATCCCAAAATATTGATGTTTTTCGTGCCAAAATAATCGTATGTTTGTAGTACCAAAGATGTACACATATACATACAGTATAAGCAGAGTGTTTGATTATATATATATATATATATATATATATATATATATATATATATATATATATATATATATATATATAACAACACTTTTTATTTCAAAAATTATGATGTTATCGTGATATATTTTGCATACAAAAGTTTCCTATAAGGTTTATAAATCACATATGATTCTACTTAATAAAAGTGTATAATAATCTTTATATATATATATATATATATATATATATATATATATATATATATATATATATATATATATATATATATATATATATATATATATATAACATCCGATAGTAGTCGAGTATTTAACTTGTATTCCCCCCCTTAAAAGCATATAAAAGTATTTATAAAACATTTAAAAGTGTAGTTTATAGGGGTATGAACTCACTTGATTGATTGAAGAAAGCGTGATGAAAACCGAGCAGAACTTCTACTCGAGAAAGCGGATCTCTCGAGATTCTCGGGAAATCTCTGGAGTCTCGGGAGTGTAAAACTTTCTTCCCACCTTGGATATGAAAACCGGGCCTTTGGGATGATTCTGAGGGTTGAAACGCAGAGCTTCAGCGCGAGAAAGGAAGGAAATTAGCAATTTTGGCCGGCACCCTCGCATCCTTTTTATAGGGGTCTGAGAGGTTGTGTTTCGCGGGGCGTACTAGAGTACGCGCTGCGTACTCATGCGTCATGCATGAGCGCATCCTCGGTTGAAACATTGGAGCGACGTGGACGAACCGGAGCCTAGCATCCGAGTACGTTGGGCGTACGAGGGATCGGACCAGTGACTCCTTCTTCGGATAATACCGGGCTTTAATTTAATTTATATTTAAATTAATTAACAAACTTCAAAAATTCATATCTTTCTCCTACGAACTCCATTTTCGACGTTCTTTATATCCACGCGATGGTGAGACTACGATCTACAACTTTCGTTTAGACTCCGTCGGCTAGTTTTGAATTTATTTTTAATATTATATTTTTAATAGGTCGGGACAGGAAAGGTCCGTTAAAGTTCCATAACTTCTTCATCCGACGTCCGTTTTCGTCAGGCTTTTTACCGTTGCGCTAGTATTGTTGAGCCCTTCGATTCTCATTTAGATTGTGTCGGCCAAAAGTCTCTCGATCTCTATTTCGAGTTTTTAGCTGTCTACTGCTATATCTGTAACTTAGAAAAATCACAACTTCCTCATACGAAGTTAGATTTGGACGTTCTTTTATGTACGTTTACGGTTTGATGATATTTAAAACTTTCATTTAGATACCTAAGGCCAAAAACTATTGTATTGAAACTTCGCGTTTTACGTTTATCAGTATTGCTGGTTTTGCCGAGAATCTTCGGTTGGTCATAACTTCTTCGTTATAACTCGGATTTTAGGGTTCTTTATATGTATGAAAACCTTGACACGATTCCTACTACTTTATTTAACCCAAATAAGATTTTTGGAAAGTTCAATTTTGACCTAAATTTGACTTGCGTTCCATCATATTGCCTCGAAATATCGGGTTGTCACATCATCCCCCTGTTAGAGGGAATTTCGTCCCGAAATTAGAGTTTAAGCAGAATTGATACTACGCTACGGATAGAAGTTTAATTTGATCTTTGCATTCCTAAGTGAATTCAAATCCTCGCATGGCCTTCTAGTGAACCTTTCACTATCGGGGAACGACTTTGTTTCTTTCGTTTGCCTTACTTGGTGTGATAACTCTTCTTGGTCGAATGTATGTTGGATGTTTTGTGGACTGTGAAATTAGTACACCTTGTACCCTACAAGTAGTGTCTCCAGATCTTCAGAGCGATTATCACTGCTCCTGACTCAAGATCATGTGTTGTATAGTTAACGTCTTGTGTCTTAAGCTGTCTTGAGGTATAGACAGTGACCTTTCCTCTTGCATAAGAACACAACCTAGTCGTACTGATTATGAAGTCAAAACCTTGTGGTCGATTAGATGTCGTGAAGATCTAAAATAAGGTATGGTTACTCATGAATTAAGGGAAAAGGATAGGTACTTTTGTTCTATCTGTCTTCCTTGTCCTAATCGACAGAAACGGCATGCGTTGGGCTTCTAAGTTTATTTGCATGGCAGCACGATCACTCGTTGTCTTGGGAAGTCTCTGTCCTGGAGTTCATAGTAGAACGCATACCAGGTTCATCAATCATAGTCTCGGGTATATGAGCCGTATATAAATAGGCTTGAAACTGTGGGTCTTTGGATTGAACTTGACGTACAACACGAGTGGTACTTCGGGGCGGTTTGTTGAATTTTTCTTCGGAAAGGATGAGAAACATTAAGTGCTCTATGCACGAGTACTTTGGTATTCTGGAATGACGGCTTTGCTAGAAAGAAAATTTCGGAGGAAGAGATGTATGTATGAAGCTGTTTTTGTGAGGATCAAATTGAATCAAGTCATATGATAATGTCGGAATCATAAGGAAACTTAAAGACATTAGATTTGAACGTAAGATGTTTACAGACAAAACAAAACCGTGCAACCATCAACAGAGTTACAGCACTTTAGGCTACTATAAGACTATTGTTGCGAATAAGGTATACTACAAAAGGTAAGTATACGCAGTACGAGCATCCCTATACCGACGGGATCCTGCAAAAGATAAGACTCTAGTTGCACTAGTTTTAAACATGTTTTAAAAAGACATACATAATACTGACGATTGGAAGTGAACGTATACTATAGTAGGTTCTTTCGTTGCTTCTTTCCATTCTGAGGTCAAACTCCTCCGGATTCGCCGTCGTCCTTCTCTGTTGGGTAGTCCCTCTTGAAGTGTCCCATTACGCCACATAGATAGCATATTCGAGAGATTTCGACATTGGTGTTTGAAGTAATGTGTTGGGTCCGAGTCTGGCAGCAATTGGTAGTATGTCCATTCTTGTTGCATTTAAAGCAGTGTAACGGACGACAACTACCCCGATGATGGAAGCCGTACTTATTGCATTTCGGTAGGTTTCCGGCATACTACCTAGCTGGTGTAGAGACAATTGGGAAACCAGAAGGGATGGTAGTAGGATGTACAGATGTCGTGGCTGCGAAGGTTGCCACATGTTGTTGTCTTTTGCTCGTCCCTTGGGGTGATTTTCCTTTAGCTTTAGCCCAGAACTTTCGTTTGTTATTCTTGGGCTTGGGATTTGGGGTTTCGTGGTAGTTTGTTGCCCGTTGAGGTATTTGATTGTTACTTGGATTGGAGTTATTGTTAACAATCCCGCTAACATTCGCGTTGTTAGCGTTAAGGTGGATCAGAACAGTTGACACGGCAGACGAGACTGCAGCTTGAAAGGTAGCTGCATCAATCTGAAGAGTTGGTGTTTGGTTGATGGGTTGATCGTTTTTCTTTGGCGACATGATTCTGTTACATGGAAAGAAAATGAATTTGTGAGTGAGAATGGTTGAACCTGGATGTACTTTGATCGCTTAAGTAAAGAGTAGAAGTATGTTCTTGAAGTCTTGACCTACATCTCTATGATGCAGTCCTAGTACATATTAGAAGTATGTTCTTGATAGTTTGACCTACATCCCTATGATGCAGTCCTAGTTCAGAGTAGAAGTATGTTCTTGATAGTTTGGTCTTTAAACGTTTATCGTTCAAGCCGAGGTATTATAGGTTGGTGGATAAAATGATCCAACCTTTAAAAGAGGCTTGAAAATGATTTTGGAATTAAATTACCATAGTCCAATAACTTGACTAGATGGGGTTTAAGATAGACTCCAACGGTAGTAAAATGAAGGTATTTGAACAAAGAGTAACACGGAAGTTAGTCGACTTTCGATATCATTGATGTTTATGATGTAATAGGTTTGGGAAATTGACCTTGTCGTAGGTCGTACATCATATTCGGAGTAGAAAAGTATTTGACAGCATAAAGACTTAACGAAAAGTACTTATAGTACAAGGTAGTCACATAAAAATACTACACAGAACGTAGATAGGAACATGGTTCTTTAAAACAAAGAAGGAAGTAAGGTATCTCTTACTGGAGACAATCACCCCCATGGTGAACCCTTAGTTCAGTTAGTTGACGTTTCATATCAAGCAGGTATCTCTCGTACAATCTATGGTGTACTTGGAGCTCTATGACTTTCCCTTGGGTTTTCAGCTAGTGCTTGCAGCAGGGTCTCATGGTTTCTCTCTAATCTCTCGTGAGCATCTTCTAGATGAATGATGCGGAGGGTATGCATTCATGCGTCGGCGACAACTTCGACAATCTGATGTAGGGTTGTTCTGCCTTGAATCTCATTTCGGGCCACTCTGCGGACCAAGATTGGCAAGATTCTGCGTGCTGAGACCCCATTGCTCAGGTCGTAAAAGTTTCGGTTGCCAATAAATGGCATGGGCTGATCTTGTCCTTGGCTCCATGTTTCCAAGAATTCCACCGACACAGGCGTCGGGTCATGAAAAACCAGACGAGGGTTAGGAATTGGAAAGGGAGTTGCTCGGGGTAGGTTCTCAACCTCTGGTTCAGAATTAGAATTGTCTGAAAGGTTTTCATCATGGTGATCATTAAAAGGGATAGGATGATCATTCTCTGGTTCTACTCCAAACCAACCAGCTATGACTTCGTTCGGAAGATATTGGTTGCCGTGGGGATGGAGTCCAACTATGTTTTCTATGCGAGAATTTAAGGGTAAGAGAATAATTATTAGACGAACTATCTAGATAATTATTTAGAAAACCTTCATTAGTTATATCGCTATTTGTGAAGTGCATACCAGTTATGTGTAATTTAACGGGACATACCTTCGAATAAGTGCCCTTAACTCCGTATTCACACAGAATACGGGTGAAGTAAAATTTTCACAGATTCTAAGTCAATAACATCCTAATTACATATAGCCTTAGTGTATCCACTTAACAACTATCAACTTAGTGATGAAGATCCCGTTTTTAGTTCTCAAGTATAAAGTACTTATAGTAACACCAAATACTCCTATAGTATTTTAATTTTAATGTTATGTTCTATTGCTCTCATTGAGGTAGGGTTGGTAAGATTTTAGCATTGTTGCAACTACCCAATTTAAACTTAGGCACATGCTAGTCAACCCTCGGATAATATAGGTGATCAGGCTATATCTTCCCAGTTTTGACCATATGTCTCTAAGCCCACTCGTGTTGCCCAACAATCGTAATTCTTTTGTAGTGTCCTCGTGACACTGGTTTTAGTATGAATGCAGGCACGTATACTTACTTAAATATTTTATTATTTAAAGTATAAACTCTAAATCAGAGTATTCTTAATCCCATTGTATTTATAGTTAGTATATCTTTTATAGGTTGATATACCCAATTCACTATAAACAATGCTCTGATACCAATCTGCCACACCCCAAAACCGAGAACGGCGGAAACGTTCTGGGGCGGAGGACGTCATGTATGCATCACAACAATTGCAAAGTAGTAAACAAGCAACAACATCATCCATTGCATTAATAGTATAATTTTAATTACAATTGTTTTCTTTCATAGTACAAGACAACAAGATAACTAATCAAAATAAAAGACGAGTCTTGACTGCTCCGTCTTCTCTAAATCTTGCATCGGCACCTGTTTATTTGTAACCTGAGAATACAAGTTATTTTGAAAGTGTAGATTAGCATTTAAGTTGGTGAGTTCATAAGTATTTAATGTCTTTGCTTTGATTAGTTATTATGAAAGACTGGTGAATGATTGATGAAACATTTAGTATAAGTATGAAAACTCTAGAAAATCCCTTATTTCCTACTAGTATAAAAGTAGTCTCCTACCAAGACTCGAATGTTTTGAAAGTACGCATCACTTGAAAATGTGACGGTTTTTCCCTGTTTTACTATTATTAGTTAGTCCCTTAAGTATACCTGAAATGGTATCAACCTAAAACATCCGTAGATTGTTCATTTACCTCTGTTGCTAACAGCCGGGTTTAGGAATAGTTAGTCCCTTATGTATACCTGCGATGGTATCAACCTAAAACATCCGTAGATTGTTCATTTACCTCTGTAGCTAACAGTGGTTCTTGGAATGGTTAGTCCCTCAAAGTACCCTTTAGTACTAGGATATAAAGTCCAATCTATCTTATCGATGATGTGATTGTATCACAAGGTAAAGATAGAAAGGCGAACTATATAACAGTATCTAGACATCTAACATGTAATAGTACTTTGCCATATAATGTCTATGTAAAAGTATTTATGTATAAGTATTCATGTAAGAGTATTCTTTCATATTGCATGTAGTCTAGACTCATGAATGAACTGACTCTGGTATAATTTCTTGTAGTAGGGAAAATGTTTTGTTTACTCTAAACTATTCCTATAATAGTTTACTAGAATGTAATTGATGAGTGTCCAAGTAGGTTTATACCCCTTGCTACCCAAGAGTATCGGAACTAAATTTACTGATGGAACATTTATGACCATATATGTATACATGATATATAACTAATATTTAAACGACCTTCGGAGGAGTACCCGATATCCCACCAGACCACATCCAAATGGAGGAAAAGGAAATAGGGTGGATAGCCTTCCTAAGTCTTTTAACCATTTCTTATATAACTATACACATAGAGGCATGCAATTTATAATATAAAAGCATAAAGAAGTTTTGTAAATCCGTTGAAAAGTCTAATAAAGAATTTGTGACTTGATGTCAGTTTATAAAATGATTGAAAGTGTTTTGATTGATAAGACAGTTTAAGTACACGGAAAACCACTGTTTGAAAGCACCTTTGTAGCCGAGTTTGAAAGGAAGCTTACAATGTGTAAGACAGTTTGATAAAGAGCTTTAATCATGTAAAAACGTTTAAGAAAGTCATTTGAAGTAATATGTTTAGTAAAACTGTTAAACTTGTAGTAAATCCATTTGTATACTAGTTATAATCTCCTATGATTGATTTATTAACAAGTATCCCAAAATATTGATGTTTTTCGTGCCAAAATAATCGTATGTTTGTAGTACCAAAGATGGACACATATACATACAGTATAAGCAGAGTGTTTGATATATATATATATATATATATATATATATATATATATATATATATATATATATATATAACAACACTTTTTATTTCAAAAGCTATGATGTTATCGTGATATATTTTGCATACAAAAGTTTCCTATAAGGTTTATAAAGTATTTAACTTAATTCCCCCCCCCCCCCCCCCCCCCCACTTAAAAGCATATAAAAGTATTTATAAAACATTTAAAAGTGTAGTTTATAGGGGTATGAACTCACTTGATTGATTGAAGAAAGCGTGACGAAAACCGAGCAGAACTTCTACTCGAGAAAGCGGATCTCTCGAGATTCTCGGGAAATCTCGGGAGTCTCGGGAGTGTAAAACTTTCTTCCCACCTTGGATATGAAAACCGGGCCTTTGGGATGATTCTGAGGGTTGAAACGCAGAGCTTCGGCGCAAGAAAGGAAGGAAATTAGCAATTTTGGCCGGCACCCTCGCATCCTTTTTATAGGGGTCTGAGAGGTTGCGTTACGCGGGGCGTACTAGAGAACGCGCTGCGTACTCATGCGTCATGCATGAGCGCATCCTCGGTTGAAACATTGGAGCGACGTGGACGAACCGGAGCCTAGCATCCGAGTACGCTGGGCGTACGACGGTACGTTGGGCGTACGAGGGATCGGACCGGTGACTCTTTCTTCGGATAATATCGGGCTTTAATTTAATTTATATTTAAATTAATTAACAAACTTCAAAAATTCATATCTTTCTCCTACGAACTCCGTTTTCGACGTTCTTTATATCCACGCGAAGATGAGACTACGATCTACAACTTTCGTTTAGACTCCGTTGGCTAGTTTTGACTTTATTTTTAATATTATATTTTTAATAGGTCGGGACAGGAAAAGTCCGTTAAAGTTCCATAACTTCTTTATCCGACGTCCGTTTTCGTCAGGCCTTTTACCGTTGCGCTGGTATTGTTGAGCCCTTCGATTCTCATTTAGATTGTGTCGGCCAAAAGTCTCTCGATCTCTATTTCGAGTTTTTAGCTGTCTACTGTTATATCTGTAACTTAGAAAAATCACAACTTCCTCATACGAAGTTAGATTTGGACGTTCTTTTTATGTACATTTACGGTTTGATGATATCTAAAACTTTTATTTAGATACCTAAGGCCAAAAACTATTGTATTGAAACTTCGCGTTTTACGTTTATCAGTATTGCCGGTTTTGCCGAGAATCTTCGGTTGGTCATAACTTCTTCGTTATAACTCGGATTTTAGGGTTCTTTATACGTATGAAAACCTTGACACGATTCCTACTACTTTATTTAACCCAAATAAGATTTTTGGAAAGTTAAATTTTGACCTAAATTTGACTTGCGTTCCATCATATTGCCTCGAAATATCGGGTTGTCATACCTTGGTCCCTTAGAAACAAATGCAACAACTTTACCATTGAACTAGAAAGCTTTAGCTTGAAATACTTCCTCAAACATTGTACTTATTATATCTTTCGGTTTATTATAATAATAGTAATAATAATAATAATAATAATAATAATAATAATTATTATTATTATTATTATTATTATTGGAGTAATTACATAATAAATATTATTATTATTATTATTACTTTTGTTATTATTCTTTTATGTTTTTATACGAATAAAATATATATATTTATATATTTAAAAATGTAATTATATCTATAAAAATATATAAAGACACTTATAATATATATTTGTTCATATTTATACGCATAAATGATTTATAGGCATTTAATTTATACGCATTTTCAAGTTGTGTGTTTACATATTTGTTCGTATTTAATTTATACGCATAAATGATTTTTAAAAAAATATATAAAGACACTTATAAATATAAGTATATGCATTTATTCATTTTAAAGTTGTGTGAAAACATATTTATACGTTTTTTTATACAAAATTATACGCATAAAAACATTATATACGTATTTATATATACAAATATGTATAAAAATGTGCTTATATAATAATAATAATAATAATATAAATAAAACTTTATATGTTTATATATGTTTTTGTACGTATGAATAGATTTTATATGTATGAAAAAAGCTTTTATACGTATATTATTATTATATGTATTAAAAAAACGTATTTATAAATTTAAAATCATATTTTTATGTATATTTACGTATATTTATGTGTATTAAACATGTTTTTCTATGATAAATAAAATTTTATACGTTTAAATATACAAATACGATTTTAAATATGTATAATATACGTATAAAAACTTTTTTCAAAACATATATAAACATATAAAATTTTATTTATCATATAAAAACATTTTTAGTACACATAAATATGTATATATACATAAAAATACGATTTTAAATATATAAATATGTTTTTTTTAATACATATAATAATAATAATAATATACATTTTGTGTAATTGTTGCTTTAAATACGTTTTTTAATACATATAAGTACTTGCTTTAAATATGTTTTTTAATACATATAATAATAATACATATAAAGTTTTATTTATCATATAAAAACATCATATAGAAATACAATTTTAAATATATAAATACGTTTTTTTAATCATAAATAATAATAATAATAATAATAATAATAAATTGTTGTTGTGTAATAGGCTTTAAATAATTCTGTTAGGATATAAGACCCAAAAGTCATCTCAATTTAGTGCTAATAGTGTTGCATTTGTATTTTGAAGTCTTGGGTTCGAAACCCACCTGCTCTTTTTTTCTCTAGAAGAAGGAAATCCACAATGATGAGGTGGGCTTGCCACATCAGCTCAAAGTCAACATCTCTTCCCATTTAGAAGGTAAAAAAGGGTTAGGGGGCAAAACTAAACATATTTGAGGCATTAATGCACCAAAAATCTGACTTTGGGCATAAGCAAACATTTTGTGTAAAATTATGGGTTTTCATGGTAAAAGCCCATAAGAAAATGTTTGATTTGGAATTATAGTTATATTACTTTCAAACTTTCTACCTACATCAACTCTTTCTCAAATCTATTATTATGTAAAAAATAATAAAAATATAAAAGATATCAAGATCAAGAGTTATGCATACCAATGAAATATTGTAATAATGAAACGTAACTAACTTTCTATTGTCTTCGTTAATCTAAAAGATATCCTCATTAATAAACAGATTACATGTATCACAATAAGATGAAAATCCACGAAAACGTGTAAAAAAATAATAAATATTTTTATGAACGAAGTAAATGTTAGACTAATATCACAAACCATTCCAAATGTTGAATGTAGCAAACTGGATAATTAAAACACCACAAGGCATTTCCATGGTTTTTTTTTTTTTTTTTTTTTTTTTTTTTTTTTTTTGTCATTAAATCTGATAGTGAGATTGAACTCCAACAAAGTAATTTTAATCTCTTTACCCCTACAACAAAAAATTAATTACATTAAAACAATAAACAACATATATATGATAAATATCATATAAACAAAATGTTAAAGAATTCACTCTATGTTACTTAAGGTCAACTTTATGTTGTGCCTTGATGGATTTGGACTAGAGGTGTCTAGAGTGCGTCGAGATATGACATGTTCGATGACATCTACAAATATACGAAACAATATTGTGAATTATGTGAATAATTTAAAGAATTTAAAAATAGAAGTAAAACGACTAACCAAAACATGAATTAGTCAAGTGGGTTTATTGTATAATTGAAGTAAAGTCAACAAAAATAAAGCCATAAAACGGACATATAAAATTTATACATTTCTTAAGAACAATATTCCATTATAACACAATTTGTTAGTCATGGCTAGTAATAGTAAAATGTTCCCTCATTGAAACCATGTTTGGGTTTTGTATTACATAAGTTTCTCGACTTTCTGAAGATGCTGGAACCTTTTGAAGTTGTTATTGAAAGCACGGGCTTGGATTTTTGTGCCCTGTAAAAGAACATGTTTTTAAATGATATACTACAAATAAAAGTAAATAATAAATGTGATATATAACATATTCACCCATCGCAATTAATTTGGTCGATAACACTTCTTTCTTATTTTGGGTATAAATTTCCACATCCTCAACACTCAAACCTAAAATGTTGTATCATATGATACTACTCCAATGTCTTGTAAGTAGGTAGTTTTGGTATTAGACGTTATTCTGAAAATAAATAGTAAACAAATGTAATGAAATACAATTATATAAATGTAAAAATATAGCAATGTACTTTACTATAAAATTTTAAGACAAACGATCACTATGGTATATTTTTTTACACAAGTGGTCCTTGTGGTGATATACTCTTAGAAATAGGTCCATGTGACAGGAAAAAATATGACAAAGAATGATCATTTAAGAAACTTTTAAACAACGTGAATGTACATTGTTTTTTTGTTATACATACTACACATCGATAGTTATAAATCTTATCATTTTCTGGGAAATATTTTGAAACACAACACAATAGAACACACGACACACATATAAATTGTGTTACATAAATGCATTATGCAATAGGAATTTATAATATAATTAGTCCTTTAACTTTGAAAATGTTACAAAAAGGTCCATGTGGCAGGTAACAATGACAGAAATGGTCCGTATAAACAACCATTGTATACATCGTCCTTGTCTGCATATGATATAAATTTTGTTGTCCATTATCGGTTTTCATACAATATTATTTGATACATAACATCATATTATCAAATAATATAATATAAATAAATACCGCAAATGGCCTTTGTGTTGATAAATAATTACATAATACGCTGCTATTTACGAATTAGAAACATAATATAGGTAAATACACTATAGAATCTGTTAAATGGCCTTTGTGTTAATAAATAAATGAAGCAAAAAACATCACGTAACAAACTGTTACAAAATTGTTCGGTAATGCACAATTTTATATACACAAATCGTTCGAATTTAAGATATTATAAGATGAAAAGGAAAACTGCAAATACATGCAAATATAGTTACTTTATATTTCCTGTAAAATGTTATGTTTTAAATACAATCAGTTCCGATATAGATGTTTGTTAAATAACAGTGTATATAGTGCTTTGTTGAATGAGATGAAGATTATCAAAAACGAAAAACACAATAGACACATACATACATATAGATATAGATTAAAAGGAACTTAGGAAAAGATACACTAATTAAACATATTAAATCAATTATCGAGGGTTATGATTTTTTTTTTCTGTTACTGCAGTGTGTTTGTGAAAGAGCGAAATAATTAAGGGAAATTGAGAAAGGTCAGAAGTTTTTATTTGAAAATATAATGAGAATAAGCAAAAGTATCGTTAAAATCTTATAAAAAATAGGAGATTTTGTGTTTAATTTGAAATTAAAAATGCGCTTTTTGCGGACTATATATATATATATATATATATATATATATATATATATATATATATATATATATATATATATATATATATATATATATATATGATAATTTTGTTTACAGGTAAATATGATGATCGTATTTTCAGTGGACAACTATAAGAAAGACAAGTTGTACAATATTGAATCAAAACAGGATAGAAATATTTAAAGGTAATATCAGTTTGCTTTACTTAAACGATTGAAATTCATGGGATTACTTTGACTATGTGATTATTATACCTAAATCACATACCTAAAATATAGCATATTTCACAACATATAGGTATACAATCAACAAGGCATAATGGGAACTCTAAATTTGGAAGCAGCCTATAATAGATTACATAAGGGAAATTTTGGTATTTGACATGAAAGAAAAAGAAGGAAAAAGAGTATGGGGTAAGTTGAGCAAAATAGACGTGGATGAATAGTATTCTTTTATTAAAGTAGGGTTAGATATTTTTAAGAACAATGATTATTTAGAGAACGTGATAACGCATGTGAATCAATTGTTTATAAGAACTTTATATGAATATCCCTAAATTTAGTAAATATTTTGTGAAGTGATTATTATCCCTAATTTCAATCTTTTCCCTTTTATATATATATATATATATATATATATATATATATATATATATATATATATATATATATATATATATATATATATATATATATATATATATATATATATATACTATCTTATAAAACAAATCCTACTATTTCTAAAAATAAATTGAATAAAATAATAATATTTTTTAAGATGTCCAAATCATTAAGCTAATTGTACAAGTGATCACTAAAAAAATAATATTAAAATTTAAACAAACTCTTATAAATCTTCTCTTCCAAGGTTTTGACCATCTTTTTTCATCAAAATAAATACTCAACACCCTATAATTTGATCATTTCATGAATTTTCTTTATTTTTAATATGACATGTTTCCTAAAACAAACTAATGATTAATTGAAAATAATCATTCTCCATCGAAAACAAATTAATTGTCGAAACAAACTATTTGTCGTCCGCCGCTTTGCACGGGTAAACGGCTAGTATATATATATATATATATATATATATATATATATATATATATATATATATATATATATATATATATATAGGTGGGTTCAATTGAGAAAATAAAAAAGGTTGAGAATGGGGGAATCATTCTCAACCACTCACTTAATCTACGCATAAAAGACACGGTGACAAACTTGTAAATATCGTAATAACCTTCAATCTCAAATACGTAACTATAGATAATTTGATAACTGTTCGTTCATCATCAAAAATTTTCCTCCAACCTTCAATAATCATCCATATTTCTTCAACTAAACCGGAATTTCTTCGCTGTTCATGAAATTGGAATCGGAGTTCTAGACTCGCAATCACAATCGACATTGAGGGACTTAGAATCGGTACTCACAGGTTCCCAATCGGATTTTCGGAAATCAAAATCAAATTGAGAAATCGATCAGAGATAGGATGTCGCATCTGAAGTCGAAATCGGAAGTATATGATGATTTGGAATTGATAACTTGATGTTTTTGATATTTTTAAAATAGTTAACTTGTTTGCACTCCAACTTTTGATGAAATGCATAAACTAAATTACCACGTTATATTCACATATGAATATGTTTTCTCACCTGAATCAGTATCTAATTATTAAAAACACAAAACAAATATGCAAGTCTGTATGTTATTCATATGTGAATAACATATAAAAATTATATATATTTATCAAAATACCTTCAATATTCATAAGTGAATATACCTTGTAATATTCATATGTGAATATACTGTGTAATATTCATAAGTGAATATATCATCTAATATTCACAAGTAAATATACTCTGTAATATTCACATGTGATATACCATGTAATACGATATAATATTCACATATCAAATATCATTTAATACTCATAAGTGAATATATCATCTAATATTCACAAGTGAATATACTATGTTAATATTCACAAGTGAATTCATCGTCCAATATTAAAATATGAATATACTACGTTTATTACATGCTATATTCATATATTAATGATACTTTAATTATAAATAAAAAAATCATACTTTTTATTCATAAATGAATAACGAATGTACTGTAATAAAACCTGATGCATTGTTATTCATTTATGAATAATGATGGCTAAACATATAAAAAAAATAAATTTTTATTTTATCTTAAAACTATATCAATATGGATGTCTATTTGTAGAGAATAAAAAATCATGAATTTTGGTATATTTAAAATCATTTTTTGATAAAAATAGCTTATAAAAATTTTAAAAAAAAAACGAAAAAAACTATGTTTTTATATATATTAAGGTAATTATTAGCATAGTTTAAGGAAACATGTTATGTTGGAAAACACATGTGCATTCGTTTCCCATTTCTGTCGGTACGTTAGAGCCTTTTGCGGCAAAAATAAATGATTGGCTGAGAATGATTCCCCCATTCTCAACCTTTTTTTTCTCAATTGAACCCTCCCCTATATATATATATATATATATATATATATATATATATATATATATATATATATATATATATATATATATATATATATATATATATATATATATATATAAAGGTTCAAATGAGAACCAAAAAATATTAAGAACCGTATGAACCATTAAACAAAATCTATCTTTTCAAATGATAAATTCTTTCAAAATCTCCCACCATTTTTGAACAACACTCATTCCTTATTACCACCACCATCTACCACCGCCGGCACCACCGTATTCGGCCGCTTAAGCTTCACCGGAATGTCAAGTCAATCATGTTTTTTTTTCTCTTCAGATCTGGAACCAAAACAAAAGACATGATCGAGGTGTTTCCACTTCAGATCTACCGTCCACCGCCTGTCATCTCCGACAGCATAATTCCGGTGACTTTTTTTCTTTTGAGTTTTTTTGCTCAGATATAACCAGGTCTGAATGATTATGGTGATTTTTTCTCATCTCTGATTGTGTTCCTAGTCAAGATTTTTTGAGATGTGGTCAGATCTAGAACCTCCACTTACTGATCTGCCATCAGTTTTGCCTGCACCTTCAGATCTAACACTTTTTGTCACCGGAACACTAGATCTTCCGTATCGTTGTCTAGATCTGCAAGATCCGGTCCAAAGTTATGATTTCTACCACCACCGATGTCCAGAACTGTGAGGTCCGACAATATTGAAAGATTTCAAACGAGATCTAGTGACATGTTCTTCAGGTTGCACATTTGGTTTTATGTTCTTCATTTCAGACCTAAGAAATTTGGTTGTTTTTTTCCTCTGAAGATATGGATCTTTTCCTTCCGTCAAAACCACTACCGTCAAACCTCTCCGGAGAAACAAAAACATCACCTGACTTCAGAGATGATGAAAATCTGATATATTTGGTAAAATCTGATGTTTTATGGTGATTATGGATCTGATACACACAAAGTGTTTGATGAAATGCCTTAATGAATTGTAGTAAGTTAAGTCATTAAGATGTGAATATGTGTTTTCTATGTATTAATTTGTCTAAGTTATTAAAGTTGTGAATGTGTATTTTTTTTTGATGTATTAAGTGCTAAATTAGTGTCTAAAATGTTGAATTAAGTTGTGAATTAGTGCTTCAAATATTTTATTAAACTATGAATTCTGATTTTTTTTTATCCAGATATGATTTTAATGGGATGTATATTGACGATGTTGGCACTGATGGTTGATGGTGATGCTTGTTGATAGCAGTGTACGATAGATGGCGGTGTTGATACTGTTGGTGGTGGTAGAGTAAGCATCTTCTTCGTTGATTTCAAATAAGTTATTATATTTTATGATTATTGTATATTTTTTATGTTTGCTTCTAAAATATTGTAATTCCCCAAAATTGCTTGTGTATCAATCAAATCCAATTGATGATGTGGAATCCCAATTAATTGGATGATGTTAGATCCAATAGAAAAGAAGGAGAAGAAGAATTAAGATGAATCTAATGATTTATTCAATAAATTGAGTGATGGTCCATATACATAGATTCTCTCTCACACACTATTCTTCTCTTTAGAATATGCTCATCTCCCCTCTCTCTTCTCTAGCCGTACACTCCCACATGCACTCCTCTATTTATAGCACTCCCAGTAGTACCCGAGTGTACAGCTGCACACACATGTACGGACGTACACAACTACAAAATTACATATTACATTATAGAAAAATATATTTTCCTAGAAAAGCAAAGTATAAACCATATTTTTTACCTAACAATCTCCCCCTTGGTTTATAGCTTTCTTTTCTAATTGGCCCAACAAACTCCCCGTAAAAAGTAGTTGGCTTTTCTTGTTAATCTTAATTGGGAGCTTGACTTCAGCATTAATCTTCAAATTTCTTCACACACCAAGATGAACATATGAATCTTCAATAAATGACTTCATCTTGAGCAGTTGGGCGTTTCTTCAAGATTTGACTCTAAACGCATATTAGGTAAGGAGGCTTGATGTACTACTTCTTGAAAGATAGCGCTTTCAGCTTGAGAATATTTATAGAGAACAACAAGAATGAATCTTCTGGATCACTTCCGTAGGTTTATAGATAGCAGCAGACTGATTGAGGAGGCTTCAATGCAATCTGTCACATAGTCTTAAAGTCAACTTCACCTTGCTTCTAGGGTTGAAGGATTGAATGTCGAAAGAATAATCTTCATTTCTTGCTCCTTCGAATGAGAATTCTTCGATGCTCACGGATGAAGCCTTGGCTCAGAAAATCTTCAATACAGTCTTCACGAGTCTCATCTACGCCTGAAATCACCATTCAAGACAAAACAAAACTAAAAGAAAAATTAGCACACAAAAAAATTATTTTTGGATTTTTGATATTCTCTCAAAAAAATAAAACATAAATAACACTATTATTTATTTTAATTTTAATTTTATTTTTTATTTTTTTATTTTTTTATTTTTAATTTTCTATTTTTTGTTTATTTTTTAATATATTTTTTTTAATTCTCCCCCTTAATTTGTGCATATAGGAAAACTATGAACAAATTTAACAAAAACAAAAATATTTTGGATCAAAGTGTTGGGTTTTGAGCATTCTAACACTCTTATGGTGTACATGCAACCCTATAAATCTTGGATCTATGTTTTCTCTATTATACATGCAAATAAGAACTTTCCAAGGCTTTAATCCTAACTAGCATATTATGAAGTTCTTATACTACAAAGTACTAGTTAGATGACATACCTTTTGATGTAGCTTGATATCTTCAAGCTTTAAGAGCTTAGCCCCAATAGTGTGGAAGCCTCAAATGGAATCACAAATCACCATAACACCGTGGAAGACTTTAGAGAATATGGATACTTGGTTCTCTCTAGTGAAATCAGCTAGCCCTTCTTAGTGTACCACACTAGTGCCAATTTCACCAACCAATGACATCTTTATATAGTATGGAGACTAGGGTTAAACCCATGACCTTTCATTTCATATGATCCATGGGTTAAACACTCCATGGACTATCCATGAGAGCTTAGCCCAACCTAAATGAACTTGGCCCATTCCATATATATAAGAGTCCATATTTAATTAATTCATTTTGATCAATTAATTAATTCTAAATTAATTCTTGATCAATACTAATTAAAGAATATGATTCCATATTAATATATTAGAGCTTATAATATATTAATATTAATCATAAATATACTATATTCTCAAAAGACTATCCATATAAATTGTGTTGGTGAAGTGCAACCCAAATGGACCATGTCGGGTCGGGTCAAGTACATACCAAATATAGTTATGGACTTAGACATTAATCCAACAGTCTCCCACTTGGATAAGTCTAAAACTATTATTGAGTATGACTTTAAAACCTAAATGGCAATCGTAGCTCTTAAAGCTGCTGTCGAACTCTGATCTTGTCAACGAACTTGTCCATTAGATAAGGGATCATATATTCCTCCATTCTAGATATCATATGGACTGAGACATGGATTATAATCATTCTCTTTGCCCATTTGTTGTTTCCCGATTTCCGATTCATGACGACTAACTGATTGAACAAATCAAATCAGTCCTGACTTGGCCAAGCACTCACATGTATCATCATTAAATCATCGAGGGGCCCACAGATATCACTTTTATCCCGAAGGTAAAAGGAATGGATAAACTTCGACTCATATGGCTTGTTCTGATACTTGTTGAATCATACATAAAGGCACGTTTTATAACACCCAGTTACCGAATGCGTTTTCGTGCAATCAATGTACAACCAACTCATAGTAACAACTCATATCTCTAGGTTTGAAGAATATAAGATATTATCATCTTATGATCACTCGTGATAAAATCCATGAAGTGATTCCAATGAGCGCGGGTTGAATCCAATACTCAGAACTTATGAGCATTCGTGAGTGTTGTAGCCCTTTGTCCAACATCTTAGACATCTACAAGCCAATCCATGACAATCTTGATTCATATCTACTTCCAACATATGACCGACTGTGGATGGTTTGAATAACTTAGTCATTCCGGAAGAATAACCTAGTTTATTCTGGAAGTCAAAACATGCAAAATTAAACACAATAATAATTGAATCCAATATGGTATCAAAACCTATGAACATAAATAAAACACCTTTTATTTATCACCGTATGATTACACATTATTCATTGTATACTGTTTCAACTATCAACTTTATTCTTGAATTTAAAACAATAGTTGTCCCATGCTCCAAGCATGTACACTATGTTTTCTAAACACTAGTCATGCCATACACCAAGTATGCATACTATGTTTGTCTATGATATTTACTTTGTGAACTAGATCAATTGAACATAACTCCAATGATCCTCTTTTCACAGTCCCAAATCCTTACTACAAATGCAAGAATTCCAAATTCATGCGATTTACTGAAATCTGTTAGATTCTAAACTTATATGCATTGATCCTCTTGTAATGATTATGCACGAAGTCAGAAAGAATTGACAACAACCATTACAGAGCATTCCAAGGAGATCACCTCCTTAGAAACATTCTTCTTGCATTATGTTTCCTAATCTTAAACAGATTAAAAAATTCTAACTTTGAAACATTTCCAGATTCCATTTTGACTGCCACTTCTGAACAAGAGCTACCTCCTTACAGATTATGTCAATATGGTCCTTCCAGAATTATCACTATACTTCTAACTACCCTTGAGAACCCAATCTTTGGTAAACCTTAGATTGTCCTTGACAATTGTTTAATCCTTTTAGTCATATCCAGTTCTAAACAGTTTCCCTTCTTAATGCTCCAGGCATTTGGAAATTTTTAGAAAGGATGAATATAGCACATGTAATCGATCCTATATCTGAAGCGTATGGGACATGATTCATGATGTCTCACATAAAGACTAAACCAGTCGTTTGCTATACTATTACCATTTCAATTTGCCAAGTTCTCATAATTCAGATTATGAAAAGGGATGCCGTAATCATAATCGAGTTTTAGAAAGCAAATAATGGACCCATATACAAAATTTCCTTATGTTGAGCCATTCCAACATGAAATTCATATGTATTTCCTTGACTACATAGGATTAAAACCTCAATCTAAACTTCTAGATTTGAGATGAAGTATAATTTCTCTCCCTTAATTATAGCAAAACAACTCTTTCCCAATTGAAACTTTGTTTTCTATAATTAACATTGCTAACTTGCAATCTTTATCATAATTATCATGCTCCCACTAACATGATGATTATTAGCATAACACTTATGCTCCCACTAGTTTTGACATGTACCCAGAAATCAATTGGACTTCTAGAAATAAATACTTTATTGACTTTCTTACCAAAGTTTAGATTTCTGATATTAGATTGCCTTGATAAGACTTTATCAAAATCATACACCTCTCTTAGATAGCTCACAAGTGTGCCTAAAAAATTTCAGAACTATGAAAAGGGATGCCGTAATCATAGTCTAAATTGTTTAGACCTTTTGCCATTTCTCATAAGTCACTGTTAGTGTGTCGGTTAACCACGCACGCTCCACTAATGACTTTGAGAACTGCAAATATCACAATTTCTATCTACTTAAAATCTACTTAGTGAAAGAGTTTCCTTACCATCATTTTCATGAATCAAAGAGAAACCTTATGACACTTAGATTTTATGGTGTAAGTGTTTTTATCCATGTGAAATTGTCAAAACCATAATTATAATACTAGGTTAGTGACAAATCCTAACGCATATGGATTGAACTTGTGCAATCTTATCTTCTTGCCACCTGGCAGCTCAAGAGCCTGCCATTGCTTCCAAGTTGTTGTGCAACCAATTGATAAATCTAAGAACTCATATGCAAAGCCAACTTTAACTGGAATGGGCACAAAATATGTCAACATGATAGGTTATAAACCTCAAGTCGTGTGCTAGTGAAGAACTTCAAGTTTTATTCTTGATTAGTTCTTGATACTTTCAAGACCTTTAAGACTCCCACTGTCCTCTTGACCTATAAGACTCCCTTGTCAAACATCCAAGAGATAGTGCGGATTCTAATCAAGACAAACACTTCACACAATTGGCCTTAGTTGGTCTTTGTTTTATCCAAAACATCACAACTTACCAATTTCAAATGTACAAGAGTAGGAAACTTTTACTCTTACATTTGACAAGTGTTTTAAACCTTATTTAAGAAATGTCACTCAAATTACAATCTTGGAGTATGACTCTAAGACTTATATTGGAACAAAGAATGACTCATCTTCTTGACTTAACCATTTCAATAATTCAAGATTCCTCTTCTTAGTCATAAGAATGCACTAAGATACCCTTAGAGAAATAATTGTTTTATGGTTTCTTAATCATTAAGATGATCACAAAACTGATACTAAAGTACTCTCCCATCTTTTCAGATTTGAGAAACTTTTATCCTTCTGCCTAAGTTGATTCTTCTTATTCGCTCTGCCATACATTGGAACCTGTTTCCAATGTCTCAGAATTACACTTAAGCTTGTAAATATAACCATATTTACTGAGCTTTAGTAAGTTATGATGAATAATCTTATCGATCAGTCCATAAAAATGTCTACTCGATCCCTTAGTCCATTACTTGACTCACACATCCATGTGAACAAGTAATTATACTTAATTTTCCAATACTTGAAAGTTCTCATTCATCATGCTATACAACTTGCATGATTCCAAGTTTCGGTCCAATTGAAACTTGGGTGATGAGAATCTTTCCTTATTTGGTAAATTTAGACATTACCACAAATGAAAGAATCAATTTCATATTTCCACTCTTGCTATTAATGGAATCATATAAGCAATATTTTTTTTCCTCAAATGCCATTGTAAGGATATTTTAAAATAAACAAAATAAAAAAAAATTTCTTTTATTTTAAAACTTTGCAGAAAAAAATTATCCTTACAATCCATATGAAAACTTGTTGTTATCTATTCCTACGCGATATCTCATAACTCCTAAGAAGTAGCTCAAGAATCCGATCTTCAAACTGCGGCCGATATAAGGATCCCGTAAAGAACACATAATGAAAACAGCCTTGTCATGACAGACTGACTCGTATGAAACAAGTGACTTAAACAACTACCTAGTGGCGGAATGCTCTCGAAACCAATTCACTTGAGTGAGACAGAGGAGAGTGGAATTTCGTGTGTCGATAGAAATCCATCTGCGCGATCAGATTCAGCATATTCTTTCTTTAAATTTCTTCCCTTTTCTTTGATTCTTAAAACATCACCATGTGACTCAGTCACATCATGTATCAAGAATCTCAGAATAGAAACTTAGCAGAGTTAGATAGTGGACTTTACCTGAAGTAGAGTCATACTTATTGACTTTAACATCCTTAGGTAAATTTGGCAGCTTCGCAACTAATGACCCTTCCTTTGGCAATATAAACATATGGACTCTTTGATAATGGTACACGGGACTATCTCAGACTTAGCCTTTCTCTTTACCATTTGGTCAACCAAGTTGACTATAGCCAATCCCTTTCCACTGGGAAGAGAGAGCTTTACTAGATATCCAATGTCATCATCGTCAATGTCCATAAAGTTTTAGGAAGTTGATCTTAGCAAATACATAAGATCATTAAGGGTCTTTTCATAGTCTGTTTCATAGGTGTTCCAAAAGAACTCACTATATGAGTTCGAATGTAGTTGAACCACCAACTTTCTCAAGACTTTGACACCTAACACTCCCGGCTTGTCAATATGTGACTACATCTCCAAGATATGATCACACCTAGACCTTGCCTTGCCAATAGGGCTTGAGTGACCTTTGAAGTTGTGGGTTAGGGAGAATAATTGGAGGAGGTTAACGAAGTATGATTTCCAAAGGACATCATCTTCATTTAGGAAAGCTTGTTTCAAGAGATTTAGGAAGATCATAGATGTCTAGACCAGACATGTTTTGGGAGATATTCAAGATAGTTGATCTTAAGTCCTTAATATGACACCCAATATGAAATATTAAGGCTAGGACCCAACAAACTATTTTATAACTTAGAAGAGGGATGCTGTAATCCAAGCTATAAAATATTTGAAGGTAGGTGAATGACAATTCACCAATTTCCACCAAGATAAACGAAATGTATGATTAGGTTTTAATTGGATTTGAAACTCCTAGATCTTTTGAGATTCATTGAACTCTTCAATGGCATGTTTCAATCTCGAGTGTGCCCTTCAGGTTTTGTGACTGGGATGCCGAGGATCACAAAACAAGGTGTGAAGTAACCATGCAAATTACTTGGTACCCTTAAGTGTTTACCCCTCAATCGATGTGTCGGTTAACCACACACGCTCCATCGATACTATGATAAACATTAAGTTACCCTTTGCCTACCTTATTAAATACGAGTTAGTGTGCTGGTTAACCACACACGCTCCACTAACCGACTTAAACAAAGTGCAAAGTGTAATTTCATGGATTAGCACCTTATTCACAATTTCATGGATTAACACCTTATTCCTAAGTAACTAAGATTGGGTATTATTAAGAGTTTAGTTACTTAGTATTTATCATTAATACTTTTAATGAAGGGAGAATTATAGTCTTGTCAAACCTGTTCGGCTAACGACCCTCCACCAGTCAAGGAAGCGGTGGGTGAGAGTGGACACCCATTAAACTGCCATTTTATAGGCAGTAACCTTATACCCCCCCCCCCTTATAGACCAGCTTCATGAATAGGGTCTACTAACGGTAAGACTGGCTGTACTCTTATATATATATATTATTAACTTATAATATTATAAAGTATAAGGGTTGAATTTTAACTTTTAAATTTCTAAGGGCTAACTTGGAATTAAAGTATTCATAAGAGAACACTTTTCAAATTCCAAAACTTGAGGGCAAGTTTTGAAATTATTCAAAACTAATTAATTCCATAACTTATGTGTTTAAAGTAGTTTTATTCCAAAAACTCTTCAAGTTCCATAACTTGAGGACAAGTTATGGAAGACTTTAAACTAATAAAAGAATTAACTTTTCTTTATTTGATAACTTATGGAATTAATTAAGGTTACACTTTTTTTTTATTTAATATTTAATGAAGAGACTCTTGGTTCTCCATAACTTGAGGACATGTTATGGAATCATAAAACCATTTAATAAAGAAAGACTCTACATTTTTTTTGTAACCTAAGGCTTTTTTTATGAGTTTTTAAGATTCATAAATGTGACTTTTCATATAACTTGAGGACAAGTTACAAAACCACATTTTATGAACAACTTTTAGATTAATTTGGATTGAAAACTATTAACACATATTTTTCATTAATCTAAAAAATAACTCATAAAACAAGGTAACACAAAAAAAACTTTTGGATTCCATAACTTATGGAGTTTAATGTTTCTTTTATGATGAAACTTTTCATGTTCCATAACTTAAGAACAAGTTATGAAATTCTTTAAAACATTAAGACCAAGTTTTGTAACTCCATAAAAAACTTTGAATCATTTTTTTAAAAACCTTTTCATATCCATAACTTATGGAGGTTTCAAAAAA
The DNA here is from genome assembly GCF_052625555.1 of Lactuca saligna. Taxonomy (NCBI): domain Eukaryota; kingdom Viridiplantae; phylum Streptophyta; class Magnoliopsida; order Asterales; family Asteraceae; genus Lactuca; species Lactuca saligna. Next base: position 88,314,289 of record NC_136425.1, read on the forward strand.
CTCTTTAGATCAAACTTTTAAAACTAATAAAATAATCATATAATTTTACCTTTTACTAAATTTGACCTAATCCAACTCATATAGAAAATGATTCAAATTTTACAAATAATTAGTTTTTCACAAAATCAAGTAATTATCTTAAAATTTGACAAACGTCATGTTTTTTTCCCTTTTTTTTCAACTTTGAAAATAAAACATTTGCATTAATATAACAGAAAACAACCAGTCTCTGATTCCACTGTTGGGTTTTGAGCATTCTAACACTCCTATGGTGTACATGCAACGCTATAAACCTTGGATCTATGTTTTCTCTATTATACATGCAAATAAGAACTTTCCAAGGCTTTAATCCTAACTAGCATATTATGAAGTTCTTATACTACAAAGTACTAGTTAGATGACATACCTTTTGATGTAGCTTGATATCTTCAAGCTTTAAGAGCTTAGCCCTAATAGTGTGGAAGCCTCAAATGGAATCACAAATCACCATAACACCTTGGAAGACTTTAGAGAATATGGATACTTGGTTCTCTCTAGTGAAATCAGCTAGCCGTTCTTAGTGTACCACACTAGTGCCAATTTCACCAACCAATGACATCTTTATATAGTATGGAGACTAGGGTTAAACCCATGACCTTTCATTTCATATGATCCATGGGTTAAACACTCCATGGACTATCCATGAGAGCTTAGCCCAACCTAAATGAACTTGGCCCATTCCACATATATATATATATATATATATATATATATATATATATATATATATATATATATATATAAGAGTCCATATTTAATTAGTTCATTTTGATCACTTAATTAATTCTAAATTAATTCTTGATCAATACTAATTAAATAATATTATTCCATATTAATATATTAGAACTTATAATATATTAATATTAATCATAAGTATACAATTCTCAAAAGACTATCCATATAAATTGTGTTGGTGAAGTGCAACCCATATGGACCATGCCGGGTTGGGTCAAGTACATACCAATTATAGTTATGGACTTAGACTTTAATCCAACACAAAGTTGTTAGACAGTCTTAATCTGTTTGTCAGTACCTTCCCCTTCATGAATAGATCTGGTCGATTGCCGGTATTGTGGTCCACTTAAGCACGAAAAATTGTGACAAATTTTAGGAATGCTATCAGTGACAGGACAGATTGATCCTACGTTACTAGATAAAAATTCCTAAGGACCATTTATCTGATGATGACCAAGGATATTGTTTTCCACCTAAATTAAGCAGCGAGATCTACAGATAATCTATAACTGTTCAATTTTACTTGTACTAGAACGTGTTTCCCGCTTCCTGATATACCCCAATAATCAAGAACTTCCGAGATACTCCTTACTTTAATGTGAGCAGATTGTTATTCATTGAGAGGATAGATTCATATTATTAATTATAGGTTTTAGAGGGATTGAGAAGTATAAGGTTGCATATGTTATGTACCAGATCGGATTGTTAATCACACAAAGGAGACATCATATGGCTAACAGATTAGAAGATTTTCATAGACATAATATTTAGAGAAATAGATTTGCATATGTTGCAGTCCAGGTCGAATCTCTTCCAATCATGTAAAGGAGGCAACATATGAGTAACAGTAAGAAAGAAAGAAAATAATTTTCTACAGACCTACTTTATCGGAATTCTCCAATCGCCCCATCAATATCGGAATTAAGGAAAAAATTCGTACATCGAGGAAAAGTTAAACCACAGTTCTAGATATGGGTTTTCTTAATGTGACTGGTGGATTCTCATGTATATCTCCCTGCTCAACCTATCCGAGCGTCGTATTATCAGGCTAAACGGAACTGTCTAGGTCAAGATTTATCAAGTCTATAGATTCTTTGAGTTCATATGCACCTAGTCAAGTCCATTAAAATCCTTCGTTCCTACCAGTGCATCGAGCACAGAGCCTAGACAATTCAACTTTGGTACTTTACACAGACTCAGATTTCCCGTTATCACTTGTTGATATCACTTCCTAATAATAACTACTAATGAAAAACTATTAAGATAATGAAGAATTGTCTTTAAAACGAATCATAGTAAGATAAACTCAGGAGTATAGAGAAGAAAACTCAAACCGTAAGTCACCGATTGAATTTGCATCCAGAAGGTCTGAGAACAGCATGCATAATCTCAGCACATATCCGAAAATTCTTCATGTCGTTAAGCACAATCCCCATGAGTGACCACTTCCTTTCTTCCCTTCCTGCAAGGACACATACTCTCAAACAATGTTCTGAGTGTTGTACAGTTGAGAGATGCCTCCTATCATGTGCCTAGAGCAACCACTATCAACAAACCGAAGTCTGATGATATGCCTCCATAGCTGCTCCAACACAGGGCGGGATCAGTTGGTCTTTGCAACCCATTCCATTTTGAAACTGGGTAGAACTTTGTCATCTTTGCAAGGAACATTCTCCCACGACATGTCATGTTTATCACAAACAGAAGATGTTGAAATATTGGAATCATTAGAAGATTTGGGAGAATGGACCTTCGAAACCCATTTGTAGTTGGGTTTAACCCATTTCTTTTTCGTTCTGATGGCTGCCTCGGCACTTGATTTTAAACTTGAAGTCGGCTTCCGAGATGATTTTGATTTTGGCTTATCTGGAGCATCTCTAGGATTTTTCTTCTTGGCTGACATTCCCTTCTTGTTCTTGGGAGTTGGATTCTTGTCCTTCTTAGCATTCCAGTTATCATTGTTTGAACGTGGCATCGAAGGTTTTCTTTTAAAGTATTTTCCTCTAGGCACGTTCTGCCACCCTTGTGCATAGTAGGGAACGTTTGCTCGATTAGGACAATTTCTGGAAATGTGTCCAGGTGTTCCACAGTGAAAAAAGGTCTTTTTCTTCGTTGTGAAGTTGTTTCATCCTGCCTCTGGTGGCTTATCCTTGCTTTGTTTCTGGTTGTTCCTACAAGCACAATTGCAACAGACACTCTGTTTCACTGGTATTGGTGGCCTGTATTTACCAACAACAGGTTGATTAGAAGCAGTTGAGTTCGAAGCAACAAATTCAGAGTTCAAGGAGACATTGGATTGTTCAAAAGTGTTCTCCTTGTTCTCTTCTTCTACTACTTTGCCTGCACATGAAGTAGAAGCATTAGTATCATTCGTCTCAACACCTTCAGTTGGCCCTGATTGTTCAGTATTAGTTGAATCTTGAGCAGGGGTTTGGCAATACCGAGCATGCATTATTGGTCTCAAGGGGTAGGTTATAGTTGTGATTAAAAGGAGGGGGCACACTGTGATACCCTAAACCCTTGGTTTGATTATCTTTAAAACTAAATTGTTTTTCAACTAAGGACTCGACTGTCTTACTTGACGCAATATAATTTTTGAAACTAACATCTGTTTTTCCACACTTAATTTTCAAAGTGTCAAGTTCTTCAGTTACAGTAGCAAGTTTGCGTTTAATGTGATCGTAATTTTCACACTTGTTGCTGTAATCTTCTTGAAGCTTTCAGAAATCCTTGATTTTGGCTTCTAATTGTGCTTTCAACGGTTTCTTATCTTTCCTGAGTTGATATCCTTCATATTTTAAGTCCTCATTCTCTCTCTTAATTAGATCTATTGATTCTCGTAAAAATTAAATAGTTTTAACACAAGATGGAGAACAACCGGATTCATTTACCTGAATTGATGCGGAACTCATTTTCTTTTTCTTTCTTTTTTAATATTTTTTTATTTTTATTTTTATTTTTTTTAAATTTTGTTTTTGTTAATTGCCCTTTGACTTAAAAACAAAACGAGAAAGTCAACCTTAAAAGTCAAATTTAAAAAGTCAAACTCAAAAGTCAAACTTAAAAGTTAAACCGAAAAGCTAAATTTGAAAATTTAAAAGTTAAACGAGAAAGTCAAAGTTTAAAGTCAAAGGTCAAATCTTAAAAGTCAAAGTCAAAATTTTAGATAAAAAAAAATCAAAAATAAAACTAAAATTTTTGGTTGAAAATGTAAATTAAAAATGAAAGAAATTGATTTTTGGGGTTAAAATTGAAAATTTGAGAAATAAGGAACCGAGAGGGACTCTTTATGAATTAATTTCGGAAGGAGTGAATCAAGATGTTGCCTAGCCCAACTGGTAAGACGCGTGCTGTGGTGGTATGTCCCCAAAATTGCTTGTGTATCAATCAAATCCAATTGATGGTGCGGAATCCCAATCAATTGGATGATGTCAGATCAAATAAGCTCCACATCTGAAAAAAAAAATTGATTGATACAACCAAGCTCTGATACCAATTGTATGTCCCAAATATGGATCCAGTTCAGTAATCAATGAAGCAAATAGTAATCAAAATGAAGTGTAGAAGGAGTAGAAAAGAGATAACATTAAGCATTGACACATCTATATCATAAATGTCAAGTACACCTTGAGAAGTACAAACACTGCACTGTTCAGTAACAAGTACAATCTGACACAAACCAGCCCCTATAAATACTATCCTCACCATCACACGAGTGTACAACCATACACGCATATGCGGCCACACACACGAGTGAGGCTGCACACATACACCAAGTCTAACCACTACACTACATTACATACACTTCCACCGTAATCAGATCTATACAAAATTAATGCCTAGCTCAAACCACAATATTATAGACTTTCAAATATAACTTATTTATGTATTAAACTCTGAATGGGTTTTTTAATACACTCAAATATGATATTATACTTGTAAATGAGTTGTGAATGTATTATATAAAACTGTGAATTTTGTGTATTACGTTGTGAATTTTATTCACGACATAATATATTAAATTCCGAATTTAAGATATAGAAATGTCTACATGTATTAACGTATAAATATGAGTTTTATGTTGTGAATTTTGTATACTAAACTGTGAATTGTGTATTATGTTGTGAATTTTATTCATGACTTAATATATTAAATTCACAATTTAATACATATAAAATGCCTCCATATATTAATATATAAATATAAGTTTTAAATTGAAATATGGTTGTGATTATAATGTTTTTGTTTTAAATTGTGAATTTATTATATTATGCTGTGAATTTTCTATACTAATCTATAAATTATTTGTATTAAGGGTTTCAAATTGATATTATAGTTGTGAATTTATATTTTTTGTATTAAATTGTAAATTTATTGTAATGAGCTGTGAAATTTATGTATTAACCTGTGATTTTTCTATTTTAAACTTTGAATTAGCTGCATTAAGCTGTGAATATTTATTTAAAATTTGAAATTGACTATATTAAACTGTGAAATTTTTGTATTGAATGGTGGTTTTTGTCTTTAAAAATATGAATTGACTGCATTAAACTATGAATTTTCTGATAAAACTATAAATTGACTGCATTTTACTGTGAATTTTTTATAATTTGTGTTAAAATATAAATGATTTATTTATAAATTTTTGTGTTAATTTTCTTATGAATATATTTATTTTTTTGTTGTATAAATTTATAAGAATCCACTAGTTTTTATAATTGTTTTACATCAAATTCAAAACGACTGAATTAATAGGCTTAATTAAATTGTGAATGTAGTATTTAAGTTGTTAATGCATGACTTTATTTACAGATCTAATTTAGAAGAAATGATGGCTACTATGTGGATATAGGTAGTTGGTGGCGGCATGTGGTGGTAGAGTTTGAGTTTTTGACTTCTTTGAATTAGTAAATTAATGTAAAATAGTTTGTAGTAAGTTGTGACTTTTTTGCATTAAAATATAAATTGACTCTGTAAAGCTGTATTTTATATAAGTTTTGTGTTAAAATATGAGAGCATATACGAATGAAAATACTAAATTGTAAAAATTATAACTTTGCCATTTTCGTACCAAAAATACAAAAAAATTAGGATTTTAACATGTTTAATAAGAGTATCTTGTAAATATTTACTAATTAATTGGGGCTCTTAGGGTTCTTAATCTTTTATGGTTCTCATTTGAACCACTCCATATATATATATATATATATATATATATATATATATATATATATATATATATATATATATATATATATATATATATATATATATATCAAATCAAAATTAGTTCATTGCCCCTAAACATTCAATAATTAGTAAATAATGGATTTTAAATTCATAATTTATCTAAATTAGTTAAACCAGTCAAAAACATTCAATTTTTTGAGTCTATGGTTGATAGGTGTTTTTATATTTCTAATACTTTTAGCTACACTAATGATTATTTTTGGGAAAAAAATGTACCTATTATTTTTGAAATATGTTTTGTCACAGCGAAGCCATGCTCAGGATGAAGAAGAAGGAAACGAGGGGCTGGAAGTAGGAAAACAGGATTTAAGTAAAAAAGAAGACTTGAAGACAAAAGACCATGTCATGGTAATCCTCTACCACCACGTGGTTTATGTAAGATTCTCGACTAATTGGCTGACTTCAAGAATACATGATATACACAAGACTACAATGTGGTGACGTTCAACCACGATGTAGTGATCATATTTTAGGTAATTATAAATACTCGAACATTAGGATAAATGTTAAGACTTGTAACCGATTTTCCGAAGAGAAATGCGATTAAAAACCTCTAGAAACTTAGAAGAAGATCGAGAATCAAATTGAGCTCAAGAGTTGAAGAAGACTTAGAAGGTTTCTACATAGATCAATTCGGTTTGCGAAATAAACTCATTTTTAGTTTTAATTGCTTGGATTTTGTGTGTTTCTCTGCTATCATGAGAGGCTAAAAACATAATACTTCTGTTTGGTGAAGATGAACATTATCCTCGTGTGTTGATTTTCCTTAATGGATAAATTTATATTGATTTTAGTTGTGTTTAACATTTAAACCCTAGTATGTTTTAGTTGTAATTTATATTGGTTATTAATCAGATTTTGTGTGATGATTGATCATTCTAATTACATGAATTTGCCACCTGATTACTTATGATTATTACATAATTAGAGTTAGATTAATCACATCTTAGATAAAGTAATTAAATCTAGTAACTTCAACCATGTTAGAGAGCATAGTTAATCTTAATTTGTGATTGGTCGCTTAACTTTATCAAAGGAAAGTAACTATTGTCATTCATAGTCCAATTTGTATTCGTTATCGATTTGGTGTTTAACATGTGCATGATCATTGCATAGTAATTCATAATCTGGTAAGCCTATATATTTGATCATGATAGCTAGTTAAGAATTTGGTAATCAATATATTCAATCCACTAGAAATCAACCATAAGAGTAAGTGAAATCGGATCTAAGAAGAAATACTCTTAATTCTTGAAGTTAATTTGTTTTCTTTTCTTATTAGTTGATTTAAGTGCTTCTGATCTTGAAAAATTAATAAAACCCCCCAATCAAAGTTTGTTTTTTTAGTATAATTAGAAGTAGCTAGATTAATTAATTGAATTTTGTTTCCTCTATTTGACACCCGACTTACCAAACTATTTTATAATCTGAGTAGACGCACTCTTTATTGGTTCATAGTTAATAAAGCTTTTTTTTTTGGGAAATCACATATTTAATAAAGTTAATTATGTTATAAATTTGAAACATGTAGATACTTTTGTGCATATCATGTTTTTGGCATCGTTGTCAATGAATTGATTATTTAATTTATAATTCAATTGCTTTTAGTTACACGATCTTTTTGTAGGGGAAAAACCACAAAAAGTTACTCTTTTTCATTTATTTTATTTTATTTTTCTTTCTGAGAATCAATTCACACCACTGAACCAGGACGGCGGAAATATCCGAGCACGGATGATGTTATTGTATAGTATCATAACAGTTGGATATAAATGAAACAAAGCAACCCAAGAGACGTAAATCGAAAATACACACTTACGTAGTTTACATTTTGTACTTGTTCATCAGTTACACAAAAGTGACAAAAAGTAAATTTTCATAATGCTGCACCACTTGATCTCAAAGCAGAGCCGATTACCTAGTACTGGTCCCTGAGAATACAAGTCATTTTTAAAAGCGCCAACTAAAATGTTGGTGAGTTCATAAGAATTTTTGTATAAAAATGTATTTGTAATAGTTTGAAATGGTTCTCACATACTTTCAGAAAATGCGATATTTTCTATAAACTGTATTGTTAGTGTTATATCCAAAACAGAGAAAATTTCGTGCATGACTCTTGTATTTTTCTTTGTAAAACGATAGTGTATGTATGTTCCAAGAAAATCCAATATTTTCTTATAAGTAAACCATAGTCTTAAACCTTAAGACCAGAAATGTAAGTGACTGTGTACTGAAAAATGATATGTATTTTTATATTTTAATAAAACTGATGAAGTGTAAGCTTCCTGTAAACCAAGATAGTTTTGTTAATTCTTATGTGAGTTATGATAACCATGCTAAAATGACCGATACGCCCGAAATGACGTTCTTCAGGTGTCGAAGCTGCTAAGACATTTGCCACCCTAGACTTGTCAGTCTAACTGTAGCGAACAACTGAGGTGTGGGGTTGTCAATCCCGTATAGATCTATACACACCAACCTCGCTCTTACTCAATGAGACTCTAGTTATAATGCAGGACTAAGGTGTATGCTAGGTAGGTACGGTGAAGGAACGTCTCATAAAAACATTAATGGATTTACCTGAACTTCAACTTTCTTGTATAGTGACATAATTGCACTTTTAGAAAACTTATGACGTGAGTTTTACAAAACAAAACTATAATATCGATCATTTGTCTTTTATGTTTTTGTGTAAACTATTTATATAAACGTATTATATAAATATCGAGTTGAAATTTCGTCTGGTAGTAATATATGTTGTTAAACATAATATTTTTGGGAGTTAACCCACCAAAACATTAATGACTAAAGTATGACCACTTTCACTCAGAGAAAACATTTCTTTACCAAAAATAGTTACCAAAACTAGTAGTTTTACAACTCATGTTTTCTTGTAGGTACTTGTATCACATAATGAGTCTTACTTTTGTATATTAACTTATAGACACGATTGTTGTGTGGATAAAATGGTGTTGTCCATATCTTATGCAAATATTATTTCACATTCATGTAACAAGGATGAAACTCGCCAATATTCATAAGATAAATAGGTTTTGACTTGTATCCCCCCGCCCCCCTTTAAATGCATGAAAACACCAAAAATTAGGGGTATGAAGCTCCCCTTGAGTCGTTTTGTTGGGTGATTAAAATAAGAAGACAAATATTTCGAGCTTGGCACTTGGTTGGAGTGGATGAACTTTTAAGAATGGTTATTGTCATAGTAATATCAACACTCCAATATGTGTGTAAAAATAGTGGAACTAACAGATAATCATATATAAACACTATGATGCCTTAAAATACTTACAAAGATCTAAGGATGGCTTGAAGGATTTTACACTTGAAGCTTGGAATTTGTTTTAGAGATGAAAAGAAGTGCTTACTGGAAGTCGAACTTGTAATGGGGGGGGGGGGGTCTCTATGAGGTGATTTCATCCCATATAAAAGTAGGAAAGTACTAATATGCTTACATGGTAATCTGGGATATAATGCATAATTATTTAGTGGATATTACATGGGTTATTGATGGTTGTTATTCTTGCATGGGAAAAGAGGATAACAATCAAGTCACCAAGTCAACACCCTTTTTGTCTTTATTATCACCAAAGTCACCTTGTGATTTAAAGATATTTTATTATGCAAATATCTTTTAAACCTTCAAATTGGTATAAGATAGGAGTTTAGAGGGTTTAGGTTATGAAAAATGTGAGTTTGGTGGAATTCCTGACGTCAAAATTCCTTAGAATGAAATAAGGTCCGAAATGGTCAAGATCTAGAGTGGAGTTATGGAATTGCGAGGGGTTTCGGAGTTGTTTAGCAAGTTCTAGAGTCAAAAGGGCAAGTTCCAAAGTCATTTAGTCAATTCCGGAGTCAGGGTGAGAAGTCAGCAGGTCCGAAGTGGGTTAGCATTCCGCGATGAGAAACTTTCTAAGGCTGTGAGGTAGTCCGGTGCGTGTTAGATCTTTTGGAGTGAGATTTTCCGGTGTAACATGTTTTGGAGTCCACCTTCCAGAGTGAGAGTTCCGAAGCAAGCTAGAGGCTAGAGGCTCCAAGATCAGGACTTCTAGACTTAATCCAAGGTTCCGAAGTGGGAGTAAATTCCAAGGTACGAAGTGTCATTTCTCTTCTCTCTCTCTCTCTCTCATTTTTTAAAGAGATTTGGGAGGGACTTGAGATAGGGAGAGATTTAATGCTGAGAGAGTTTAGAGAGACATACTTCGTATTATAATTGCACCAAAGTTACATAGATATACACTGTGGGTACACTTATACACAAGACCCCCTAGACCGGTTTGACCCAAAATTTTCTATTTGTCAGACAACCACGTAATGGTTATCCTTACCACATCGTTGTTGCATCTCAGTCGATTTTTTGATTTAGAAATTTTTATTCCTTTATGCATTTTTTTGATTTTATTTTAGTGATTTATGATGGATCCAATACTCCAATAGTTCCACCACTTCAAGATCTAGAATCAACTTTTCATAAAAAGGGCAAGAAGGTTAATGAGTCAACTACAATTTCAATCAGACAAAGGATTTAAAAGTTTCGAGAGGACACCTGATAAGAAGGGAATTGGCTATAAAGTAGAAATAGAAAGTGATACGGACGATGAAGAGATCAAAAGTGAGGTTGAAGAAATGACAAATATCACAAGAATGACTATGGGATATTAAAATAAGAAGATACATAAAGATAATGGACTAGGTCTTATACCACCCGAGATTCCAACTGAAAGAAGTTTTGAGCTCAAGGGGCATATTCTATTAATGCTCAAGGGTATACCTTTTTCCAGAAAAGAATACAAAGATGCATTCAAGGCATCAATGAAGACAAGGACATTGAAAATTACTTCAATGTTCCAAATATCCCACGAGAATTTGTGTTACTTAGGATGCTTCTAGTAACATTTACAGGTGAAGCTAAAGTTTAGTTGAAGTCACTCGTGCCCAAATCCAGTGCTAGTTGGGTAAATCTACGTGATGCATTTTGTTGAGCAAGAAGAAGATTGCTAATTTTCTACAATAATTTGGAGTCTTTATGTGAAGTGTTGGAAAGACACAAAGGGCTTGCTTAGGAGTTTTCCTCAACATGATCTCATCATCCAAAGAGAAGTTTTAATTTTCTATGATGGAGTGAATGTAACAACAAGGCAACTTATTGACTCTCAAGGGCTAGTGACCAATAAGGAACTGACAACAATTACAGAGTTGATTGAAGAGTTTGCGAATCATTCACGCAAGTATCATAACCCACAAGAGGATGTTACTAGAGGTAAAAGATTTAGAGGTAATGAGAACATAGTTGCGGTTTTGGAAAAATTAGGGAATATAGATCGGAGGATAACAAAGATGGACCAATATATCCGTGCAATAATAGATGGAGGTGATAATTTTAGCGGCCACATTTAATAACGGATTGTGATTAGGACGACCAAGTGAAAAAAAGGCACGATTGTTTTACTCTAGTGGTGACAAATATGATAAAAATTAGAGATAATTGAAAAAATAGTGCTTGTTGTGTGACAACCTGAACTTTCTTTTTGGTACGAACTGTATAAAACCCAATCAATTCAAATTTAATTTTGCTCTCGTTATCATTATTTTGGGTCTAATTGAATATTCTAAGCTCAGTGCAATCAAGGTTTGGGTCGCAGAACGAGTTTCTATAAATCATATCGTAGCATCCGGGCCAAACACCCCTTCGAGAGGAGTGTATGGCCGCAAACTCGAGTTTACGGACGTACACCCCCACCACCCTTGGCCGAAAACTCATCACTATATAAAGGATGTTTGATCTTCATTTACCACTTTATTCACTTCAAAGGATTTCTCTCTCTAGTCTCTCTCTACATCCATTGAATTCCTCCAAGATCTTCAAGATGTAAGTGGTTCTCCACCTTGTATTATGTTTCATTCCTCTATCTAATGGTGAATCTATGTTCCTATCTCACTAATCTCATTTGTGTTTAGATATTCATCTCTCACAAAGAACACAAAGAACACACACTAGTTCTTCGTGGCTAAAAACCCCTCTTCTAAGCTTCCTAATAGTAAGTAACTGCTTCCTATGCTTGTTATTTACTAGAAATGCTTATTTTTCGCCTTAAAATCCACCCAAAAGACATGATCATGGAGGGTTTACGGCCGTAAACCCATGGGTACGACCGTACACCCGTCATTGGCCGCAAACTCTAGTTTTTGGTCGATTGTTGGCCTTAAACTCATCCTAAAGCCAAGTATGGGACTTAGAACACTTCCAAGGGGCTAGAAAGAATCCCAAAACGCCTCAAATTGCACCATTCTTCATGAGTGTACGGAAAACTCCGGGGTCGTACACCCATTAGGCCGTAAACCCATGGGCCGCAAACCTCTTGGCCCATAAACTCATTAGGCCGAAAACCCATGACTGTACACCCATTTGTGCAACTGCAAACTCCCGTGTTTCAATTACATGTGATTCTAACACTTAGTTTCAAGTGTTTCCTAGTCCCTAAGGTGGTTTCCTTCCACATCTAATAGTGTTACAACCTAATGTAATACATATATGTGCTATTATATGTTAATAGGATCCGTTTGAGTCCGAGGCTTCATTTGACACTTAGCATTCCTATCGACCATACATTCGAACCCCACGTCAAACAGTGAGTTCATACCCCTACGCTTTTATAATTTTTAAACGTTTTCAGGGGGGATACAAGCCAAACATAAAGGTTTTCAATGAATCAAAACTTATGCAATTTTTACAAATCAACGGTTTTCATAAATCATTTAGATACATTATCCCTATTGTATTATGTAGAGCATAAGGGACATTTTCTAAATTTAGTTGCATAGTTTTCAGAACAGTTTCACGAACATAACAATAAAACTATAATAGGTATAGTTTGGGGAATTTCATTACCAGTTTTACAGATACAAACTACTTACACGATTGAACAAATAATCTATAACATATTTAGTTTATGACATGCATTACAAGAGTACTACAGTTAATAATTATTTAAGTATTATTATTTTTACTCTTCAAGACATACATCAGATTCAAGTACAAAAGAACATTAAGTATTACATATTATTACTTGTAAAGTCGTTAACATAGTTGGGAGACAAGTCCTTGGGCGCTTACAACATTAACTAAGTGGAGGACTACCCTTATGAACCAGAGTTTCCTTGTGGGAAACCGTGTCTTTTGTGTATAGATCTATACGGAACTGACTATCCCGCACCTTGCTGCTAGCTAAAGTCGGACCGGCAAGTCTACAGGTGACAAAGTCATAAAGGATATCGGCGTACGATTCACGTTGTATCAAGTTTAAGTATGGTCATAAAACTCACCAATAGTTACAAAACTTTTACGTAATAATACACTGCTCACGAACAATTGCTTTAATCCCATAAATATGGATTATATTTATGCCTCACTGTTTTGGAATCATTAAAGCAACAACACACACCATTGAAAATATGGGATTTTCCATTTAAACTTCAGTACTTTACATACTAGTAGTAACTAGGGTTTTCAAACAGAACGTACCTTACATATTGGTAGTAGCCATGGTTTTCAAAACGAAACATATTTTACATACAATAGTAAACAACCTTTTACACAAATTCAGTGACTAGTTTACATTACAAAAACATGCTTATGAACTCACCAGCTTTATGCTCATACGTTTTCAAAATCACTTGTATTCTAAGGACAACAATAGACAGGTACCCTTGCCAGCTTTTGGAGAAGACGGAGTGTTTTGGAGTCACATCTTTGTGTTCTGCTACTTTAGATGTACATGAACCTATATATAACAGATGTAAATATTCATATTATAATGTAGTAGTTGTGTTTACTTTGATTACTATGATGCAATTGTTGTGATACTAGATATGACATCATCCACCTCCGAACGATTCCGCCGTTTGTTTTACTATTTGGGGTGTGATAGATTGGTATCAGAGCTATTGTGTATAGTGAACTTAGTATACCGAACCTTACAAGGTATAAAACTATAAGTATACTTTTAAAATACAAGGCATATAACACTAAGGGGCTGAAATGCTCTGAACTAAAAGTATAGTTTTAAAATATATGTATTTTATAAGAAGTATACAAGTATACCTACATACCAGAAATAGTATCATAAGTAGAACTGAACAAAAGTTTTTAGATGTTGGACACTGCGGTTAAACATGGGTAGTTATGTAATGACGTCTAGGGTCAATATAGCTTGATCAACTATATTTATTTGAGACATGACCAACATGTGCTTGGGAGTGATTGTGGTGTTGTAACAGGCCTAAAACTTACCAAGTACCTAGGAGTATTTTAGCTAGAGCCAAATACATTGTAGAGATTCATTTCAAGTGTTACTACTCATTCTTTCTTAGCAATTGTTTACTTGTATTAGTAACTTTTCCTTATTTATCGCTTAGTAGAACACTTCATCTATCAGATTAAGATATATCATGTTTCATATCTCTTGATTCAAAGTCCAAGGGACTTACCATCCTTTTCTTCTTGGATATTTTTAGAACAAGATGCCTCCAAGGAAAAGACCCAACAGAAAGAACTGTTGGGTTATGAGCATTCTAACACTCCTAAGTGTACATGCAACCCTAAATACCTTGGATCTATGTTTTCTCTATTATACATGCAAATATGAATATCCAAGGTATTATCCTAAACTAGCATACAAAACTATCAATATAACAAGATAGAATACATACCTATTTGATGGTGCTTGTCTTCATGAAGCTTGAGTGCCTAGTGCCCCAAGTGTGACACCTCAAATGGTTCACAATCATCAAAACACTTAGAATAACTTGAGAGAGTTCTACACTTCATGAAAATCGGCTAGCCCTTTCTTACTCTCACTAGTGGCCTATTTTCCTCAAGAATAAGATGCTTATATAAGTTATACAATTAGGGTAAACTCTAATTGTCATGACTTTCCATTTCCTTGGATCCATGGGTTCAAATATACCATGGAGCATCCATGGAGCATCATATGGGTTTTGGCCCAACTAGATAATCCATGGAGCATTAGCCCACTATACAAGTATGGATGATTTACACAATCAACCCATATATTTAATTAGTCTTCTTTTGATCACATAATTAATCCTAGATTAATTCTTGATCAATACTAATTAAATAATCTCATTATTCTTATTATTAATATACTAGAACTTATAATATATTAATAACCATAAGTGTCTTATTTCTCTCATTATAGTCTATCCAAGTGCATGATGGTATGCAACCCAAATGGACCATGCCGGGTCGGGTCAAGTCTTACCAATTATAGTTATGGACTTAGACATTAATTCAACAGTCTCCCACTTGGATAAGTCTAAAAATATTATTGCTTATGACTTCAGGAACCAACTGGCAATCGTAGCTCTCAAAAGCTTCTGTCGAACTCTGACCTTGTAGATGAACTCTGACCTTTGCAATGACTTGTCCGTTAGATAAGGGATCATATATTCCTCCATTCTAAATATCATATGGACTGAGACATGGATTATAATCATTCTCTCTGTCCATTTGTTGTTTCCCGATTTCCGATTTATGACGACTGACTATTTGAACAAATCAAATCAGTCCTGGCCCGGCCGAGCACTTCCATTTGTCATCATCAAATCATCGAGGGGCCCACAGATATCGCTTTTATCCCGAAGGTAAAAGGAATGGATAAACTTCGACTCATATGGCTTGTTCTACTACTTGTTGAATCATACACAAAGGCACGTTTTATAGCACCGAGTTACCAAATGCAGTTTCGTGCAATCAATGTACAACCAACTCATATTAACAACTCATATCTCTAGGTTTGAAGAATATAAGATATTATCGTCTCATGATCACTCGTGATAAAATCCATGAAGTGATTCCAATGAACACGGGTTGAATCCAATACTCAGAACTTATGAGCACTCATGAGTGTTGTAGCCATTTGTCCAACACCTTAGACCTCTACAAGCCAACCCATGACAGTCTTAATTCATATCTACTTCCAACATATGACCGACTGTGGATGGTTTGAATAACTTAGTCATTCCGGAAGAATAACCTAGTTTATTCGGGAAGTCAAAACATGCAAAGTGAAACACAATAATAATTGAATCCAATATGGTCTCAGAACTTATGAATATAAATAAAACACTTTTTATTTATCACCATATGATTACACATTATTCATTGTATACTGTTTCAGCTATCAACATTATTCTTGAATTTAAAACAATAGTTGTCCCATGCTCCAAGCATGTACACTATGTTTTCTAAACACTTGTCATGCCATACACCAAGTATGTATACTCTGTTTGTCTATGATCTTTACTTTGTGAACTAGATCAATTGAACATAACTTCAATGATTCTCTTTTCACACTCCCAAATCCTTATTGTAAATACAAGAATTCCAAATTCATGTCATTTACTGAAATCTGTTAGATTCTAAACTTATATGCATTGATCCTCTTGTAATGATTATGCACAAAGTCATAAGGACTTGACAACAACCATTATAGACCATTCCAAAGGAGATCAACTCCTTAGAAACATCCTTCTTGCATTAAGTTTCCTTAATCTTACATAGATTGAAAATTCTAACTTTGAAACATTTCCAGATTCATTTTGACTATCACTTCTGAACAAGAGTTGCCTCCTTACAGATTATGTCAATATGGTCCTTCCAGAATTATCACTATACGTCCAACTGTCCTTGAGCAACCAATCTTTGGTAAACCTTAGATTGTCCTCGACAATTGTTTAATCCTTTTAGTCATATCCAGTTCTAAACCTTTTCCCTTCTTAATGCCCCAGGCATTTGGAAACTTTTAGAACGGATAACTATAGCACATGTAATCGATCCTATATCCGAAGCATATGGGATACGATTCATGATGTCTCACATAAAGACTAAACCAGTCTTTTGCTATAACATTTCCATTTCTATTTGCCAAGTTCTCATAATTCAGATTATGAAAAGGGATGCCGTAATCATAATCGAATTTAAGAACGCAAATAATGGACCCATATACAGACCCATATACAGAATTTCCTTATGTTGAGCCATTCCAACATGAAATTCATATATATCATTGACTAAATGATTAAAACCTCACGATCTAAGCTTATAGATTTGAGATGAAGTATAATTTCATCTTCCTTAATTATAGCAAAACAACTTTTTCCCAATTGAAACCTTTTGTTTTTCTATAATTAACATTGCTAACTTGCAATCTTTATCATAATTATCATGCTCCCACTAACATGATGATTATTAGCATAACACTTATGCTCCCACTAGCTTTGACATGTACTCAGAAATCAGCTGGACTTCTAGAAATCAATACTTTATTGACTTTCTTACCAAAGTTCAGATTTCTGATACTGGATTGTTTTGATAAAACTTTATCAAAATCATACACCTTCCTTTAGATAGCGCACTTGTGTGTCTAAACAATTATGAAGAGGGATGCCGTAATCATAATGGTTAGACCTTTTTGCCACTTCTCACAAGTCCATGTTAGTGTGCCGGTAAACCACACACGCTCTACTAACGACTTTGAGAATCCAAATATCACAATTTCTATCTAGCTAAAATCTACTTAGTGAAAGTGTTTCCTCACCATCATTTTCATGAATCGGAGAGAAACCTTATGACACTTAGATTTAATGGTGTATGTGTTCTTATCCATGTGAATTGTCAAAACCATAGTCATAAGACAAGGATAATGACAAATCCAAACTCATATGGACTGAACTCAATCTTAACTTCTTGCCACCTGGCAGCTCAAGGGCCTGCCGTTGCTTCCAAGTTGTTGTGCAACACATTGAGAACTCTAAGAACTCATATGCAAAGCCAACTTTAACTGGAATGGGCGCAGAATATGTCAACACGATAGGTTATAAACCTCAAGTTGTGTGCTAGTGAGGAACTTCAGGTTTCATTCTTGATTAGTTCTTGAGACTTTCAAGACCTTTAAGACTCCCACTGTCCTCTTAACCTATAAGACTCCCTTGTCAAACATCCAAGAGATAGTGTGGATTCTAACCAAGACAAACACTTCACACAATTGGCCTAAGTTGGTCTTTGTTTTATCCAAAACATCACAACTTACCAATTTCAAATGTACAAGAGTAGAAAACTTTTACTCTTACATTTGTCAAGTGTTTTAAACCTTCTTTAAGACATGTCACTCAAATTACAATCTTGGAGTATGACTCTAAGACTTGTATTGGAACGAAGTATGACTCATCTTCTTGATTTAACCATTTCAACAATTCAAGATCCCTTCTTCTTAGTCATAAAAATGCACTAAGACTTCCTTAGACAACTAATTTTGATATGGTTTCTTAATCATTAAGATGATCACAAAACTGATACTAAAGTACTCTCCCATCTTTTCAGATTTGAGAAACTTTTATCCTTCTGCCTAATTTGATTCTTCTTATTCGCTCTGCCATGCATTGGAATCTTTTCCAATGTCTCAGAGTTACACTTAAGCTTGTAAGTATAATCATATTTACTGAGCTTTAGTAAACTATGACGAATACCCTTATATCTTTTGTGGTGGACTTAATCAGTGCACATGACTATGTACTCGATCCCTTAGTCCATTACTTGACTCACACATCCATGTGAACAAGTAATTAGTCTTAATTTTTCCAATACTTGAAAGTTCTCATTCATCAGACATGTTTTGGGAGATATTCAAGATAGTTGATTTTAAAGTCCTTAATATGACACCCAATATGAAATATTAAGGCTAGGACCCAACAAACTATTTTATAACTTAGAAGAGGTATGCCGTAATCCAAGCTATAAAACAATTTGAAGGTAGGTGAATGACGATTCACCAAATTCCACCAAGATAAACGAAATGTATTATTAGGTTTTAATTGGTTTTGAAACTCCTAGATCTTTTGAGATTCATTAAACTGTTCAATGGCATGTTTCAATCTCGAGTGTGCCCTTCAGGTTTTGTGACTGGGATGCCGAGGATCACAAAACAAGGTGTGAAGTAACCATGCAAATTACTTGGTACCCTTAATAAATTACCCCTCAATCGATGTGCCGGTTAACCACACACGCTCCATCGATACTATGATAAATATTAAGTCACCCTTTACCTACCTTGTTAAGTCCAAGTTAGTGTGCCGGTTAACCACACACGCTCCACTAACGACTTAGACAAAGTGTAAAGTGTAATTTCATGGATTAGCACCTTATTCAAATTTTCCTAAGTAACTAAGATTGGGAATTATTAAGAGTTTAGTTACTTAGTATTTAGCATTAATACTTTTAATGAAGGGAGAATTATAGTCCTGTCAAACCCGTTCGGCTAACGACCCTCCACCGGTCAAGCAAGCGGTGGGTGAGAGTGGACACCCATTAAGTTGCCATTTTATAGGCAACAACCTTATACCCACCTTATAGACCGGCTTCGTGAATGTGGCGTACTAGCGGTAAGACTGACTTTACTCTTATACATATATATATTATTAACTTATAATATTATAAAGTATAAGGGTTGAATTTGAACTTTTAGAATTCTAAGGGCTAACTTGGAATTAAAGTATTCTTAAGAGAAAACTTTACAAATTCCAAAACTTGAGGGCAAGTTTTGAAACTATTCAAAACTAATTAATTCCATAACTTATGTGTTTAAAGTAGTTTTAATCCAAAAACTCTTCAAGTTCCATAACTTATGGAAGACTTTAAACTAATAAAAGAATTATTTTTTCTGTATTTTTATAACTTATGGAATTAATTAAGGTTACATTATTTTTTTTTATTTAATGAAGAGACTCTTGGTCCTCCATAACTTGAGGACAAATTATGGAGTCATAACTCCAATTAATTAGAACTAGACTCTTCATTTTTGTAACCTTTGCCAACTTTATGAGTTTTATGAGTCTTTAATGTGACTCTTCATGTAACTTGAGGATAAGTTACACAAACACATTTTATACTCAACTCTTAGATTAAAATGGATTGAAAACAACTATTTCAATTAACTTTTCTATTAATCTAAGCAACTCATAAGAACAAGATAATTCAAATCAAACATTTTCATGTAATTAGTCTAACCTTTAAACTAATACAAAACATGAATCTATTGACAATTATCTTTGAAAATGGATTAGCATGAACATTACCACATTAAAAACAAGTTTATAAGTTCAAAAACAACATAGGGTAATGTTCCTAGTCCATTTCTAGCCAAAAACCTCGAAAATATGATGTATGGGGTCCAACTCGTCGAGTGCATGAACATAACTCGGCGAGTTGGATGCATTTTTCCTTGGACTCGGCGAGTCTACTGGGCTGACAACATCAAAACTCGATTTTTCAGCTTCTATTGCAGGTATAACAAGAAAACAAGCCTAGGCTCTAATACCACTGTTGGGTTATGAGCATTCTAACACTCCTAAGTGTACATGCAACCCTAAATACCTTGGATCTATGTTTTCTCTATTATACATGCAAATATGAATATCCAAGGTATTATCCTAAACTAGCATACAAAACTATCAATATAACAAGATAGAATACATACCTCTTTGATGGTGCTTGTCTTCATGAAGCTTGAGTGCCTAGTGCCCCAAGTGTGACACCTCAAATGGTTCACAATCATCAAAACACTTAGAATAACTTGAGAGAGTTCTACACTTTATGAAAATCAGCTAGCCCTTTCTTACTCTCACTAGTGGCCGATTTTCCTCAAGAATAAGATGCTTATATAGTTATACAATTAGGGTAAACTCTAATTGTCATGACTTTCCATTTCCTTGGATCCATGGGTTCAAATATACCATGGAGCATCCATGGAGCATCATATGGGTTTTGGCCCAACTAGATAATCCATGGAGCATTAGCCCACTATACAAGTATGGATGATTTACACAATCAACCCATATATTTAATTAGTCTTCTTTTGATCACATAATTAATCCTAGATTAATTCTTGATCAATACTAATTAAATAATCTCATTATTCTTATTATTAATATACTAGAACTTATAATATATTAATAACCATAAGTGTCTTATTTCTCTCATTATAGTCTATCCAAGTGCATGATGGTATGCAACCCAAATGGACCATGCCGGGTCGGGTCAAGTCTTACCAATTATAGTTATGGACTTAGACATTAATCCAACAAGAACAACAATCCCCCAACCCCTCAATCTCAATGGAAGCCAGGGACACCAGAAGGAGTGTTCCTACAAAGAATATATGAATGCAAAGCCCAAATAATTCGATGACAATGGAGTTGTTATTGCCATAACTTGATGGATCGAGAATATCGAATCGGTCTTCGAGATCTATAGATGTTCCGAAGCCAAAAAAGTGAAGTCCGCAGGTTTCACCTTCACAGACAGAGCACTGACCTGGTGGAATGGTCAGGTTAAATCCATAAACCTGCCAGTAGCGAATGCTATGGGTTGGGAAAGTTTAAGGGAACTTATGCTCGCGGAATACTGCCCAAGGGGCGAAATGCAGAAACTAGAGCACGCACTTTGGAACCTGAAGATGATGGGTTTCGATATTTCCTCCTATACAATTAGATTCTGCGATTTGGCTCTCCTCTGTCCGGGAATGGTCACCCCGAAAAGCAAGAAATCGGAGTGGTACATATGGGGATTGACACCCCAACCCAAGGAAACATCTTGGCTGCTAGGCCTACCACTTTTGTCAGCACCAAGTGCCTGGCTCAGACCTTGATAGATCACGGGGTTGATCTTGATAAATTTGCAGCCGCTCCCGAACCAGCAATGGCTAGTGCTAGGAAGAGATAATTCTGGAAGCAGCGAAAGGGACAACCTTCGCAGGAGCCCTCAAAGAAACAACAAACGGTGGTAGTTGACACTGTTACCACCCCTACCACTGTTCCAAAAAGTCGGGCATTATAAGAGAAATTACCCCAAGGAAATAAAAACTGGCAGAATGGGAAGAGTGCCATCAATGGGCCAAGAGGAGGCAGTTGCTGACCCTACCGTTGTTACATGTACGTTCCTCCTTGATAACTCTTATACATGCATTCTTTTCGATTCTGGTGCGGAGAGAAGTTTTGTTAGTTATGCATTCAAGCATCTACTCAAAAATAAACCCCAATCTCTAACCGAAATGTTTACCAGTGAGATGGATAACGATGAGAAAGAGAGCACCAACGATATATTCCTCGGACTGTACCCTTACCCTGAATGACCATTCCTTTCCCATCAATCTTATGCCAGTTTCCATAAAAAGCATCGATGTCATCATCGGCATGGATTGGTTGAGCCCCAATTGTGCTGATATCCTTTGTTACAAAAACATATTTGTCTCAATCATCCCTATGGTGAAATCCTAATGATTTATAACGATAAACTAAGCTCGAATCTCCGTATTATTTCGTGCATCAAAGCCCAAATTTTTTTGCGAAAGGAGTGACATGCATTCCTAGCCCATGTCATTAACGAAAAACAAGAAGTTAAAGACCTTGAGAGCATCCCCGAAGTCTGCAACTTTCCTGCGGTCTTTCCCGAAGAGCTTCTGGGAATTCCTCCTGAGCACCAAGTCGAGTTTCGCATCGAATTAATCCCCAGAGCTACCCCGTAGCTAAATCCCCTTACCATCTAGAGCCATCAGATATCCAAGAGCTATCTAGCCTGCTTAATGAGCTACTCAGTAAAGGATTCACCAGACCAAGTTCCTCACCCTAGGGAGCCGCGATCTTATTTGTGAAAAAGAAGGATGGATCTTTTCGGATGTGTATCGACTATCGCGAATTGAACAAGCTCACCATCAAGAACCGTTATCCTCTTCCTCGAATCAACGACCTTTTTGACCAACTTCAAGGAGCCAGCTACTTTCAAAAAAGATACCTAATATCAGGGTACCATCAACTATGAGTCCACGAGAGTGATGTTCCTAAGACAGCATTTCAGACTCGATATGGTCACTACGTGCTTGTAGTAATGCCCTTTGGTCTAAGCAACACACCGACAATATTCATGTATCTGATGAATCGGGTGTGCCGTCGTTTCGTGGACAAATTCGTAATCATGTTCATTGACGATATATTTGTCTATTCCAAAAGTGAGGAAGATCATAGACATCACTTGAGGTTATTGCTGGAAACTCTAAGGGCGGAGAAGCTATACACGAAATTCTCCAAGTGCGAATTTGGATTCGAAAAGTAATTTTACTTGGTCACGTTGTAAGCGAGGAAATCATACACGTGGATCCTTCCAAAATCAAAGCGATAGAAAACTGGTCAGCACCGAAGCCGCCCATGAAAATCCGTCAATTCTTGGGCATTTCTGGCTATTATCACAGGTTTATCCAGAATTTCTCCAGGATTGCCAAACCCTTAACCACTCTGACTCAGAAAGTTGTACCCTTTTGTTGGATTGAAAAGCAAGACACTACGTTCCAAACATTGAAGCAGGCCCTATGCAGTGCACCTATCCTGTCTCTTGCCGAAGGGACGAAGGACTTCGTTATCTACTATGATACATCAAATCAGGGCCTACGTTGTGTGCTCATGCAGCGAGGAAAGTTTATTGCTTATGCCTCAAGACAGCTGAAAGCACACAAAGTCAATTATACAACTCACGACCTGGAGTTATGAGCAATGGTCTTTGCATTGAAGATATGGTGACATTATCTCTACGGAACCAAATACACCTTCTTTACCGATCATGAAAGCCTACAAGATATCTTTGATCAGAAAGAGTTATATATGAGGGAATGGTGATGGGTAGAGCTACTCAGCGATTATAAGTGTGAAATACGCTACCATCCCGGCATGGCCAATGTTGTGGTAGATGCCCTCAACCAAAAAGAGTACTTAGGTCGCAATGTGAATGAACTAGCAATGACCATCCATTCCCACTCATCCGCACAAATCAGAGAGGCCCAGTTGGAAGCCTTAAAACTAGAAAATAAGTCGGATGAAGCCTTGAGAGGAATGAAGAAAAACATAGAGATCAAGGGAGACAGAGTCTATTATTTCATGAACCGGATCTAAACCCCAAAATTCGGTGGTTACAGAGAGGTTGTCATGAATGAAGCTCACAAGACTAGATACTTCGTTCACCTATGTTCGGATAAGATGTATCTGGACCTTAAGAAGCTTTATTGGTGGCCAAACATGAAAGCAAAGATCGCTACCTTCGTAGGCAAGTGCCTGACTTGTGCCAAGATGAAGGTTGAATATCAGAATCCCTCAAGCCTGCTCCAGCATCCGAAATACCTGAGTGGAAGTGGGAGAGGATTACTTTGGATTTTATCACTAAATTACACAAATATCCGAGTGGGTATGACACTATGTGGGTAATAGTTGACCGATTGACAAAATCCGCTCACTTCCTGCCAATCAAAAAAACTTTCAAAATGGAAAGACTCACATGAATTTACATCCAGGAGATAGTTCGCCTGCATGGTGTACCTGTGTCCATCATCTCCGATCGAGATAGCAGGTTTACATTGAGATTTTGGCAGTCAATGCAGAAAGCTCTTGGAACTAAGTTGGATATGAGCACAACTTACCATCCTCAGACAGATGGGTAGAGTGAGAGCCATCCAGACATTGGAAAACATGTTGAGAGCATGTGTCATAGAATTCGGTAAGTTGTGGGACACGCATTTTCCCTTGGTTGAGTTCTCCTATAACAACAACTATCATACCAGTATCAAGGTTGCACTGTTAGAAGCCCTCTATGTTCGTAAGTGCAGATTCCCTATGTGTTGGGCTGAGGTGGGTGATATGCAGCTAGCCAATGGACAAGTCCCCAACAACACTCTCAGAGGCGAAGATATCATCCATCAAACTATAGAAAAGATTGTACAAATCCAGGAATGACTGAAAGCTTTGAGAGACAGACAAAAGAGCTACGCTGATAAAAGACGAAAACCCTTGGAGTTCCAGGTGGGAGACTGTGTTCTATTCAAGGTATCACCCTGGAAAGGCACGATACACTTTGGAAAGCATGGAAAGCTAAATCCAAGATACATAGTACCATTCGAGATCCTCGCATGGATCGGTCCCGTAACGTACAAACTTTGTTTAACTCAAGAGCTTAGCAACATTCATCCCGTCTTCCACGTCTTAAATCTTAAAAAGTGTTTATCTAACGAGACCTTTATGATCCCTCTCGATGAGATTGAAATCAATGAGAACCTTAGCTTCATGGAAGAACCAGACGAAATCATGGATTAGGAGATCAAACGAACAAAGCAAAGTCGTATACCAATAGTGAAGGTTCGCTGGCATATCAACCGAGGACCTGAATTCACTTGGGAGTGAAAATATTCAATGAAAAAAAATATCCACATCTCTTTCCAAGTCCATGATTTGTATTCTATATACGAATTTCGGGACGAAATTCCCTCTAACGAGGGGATGATGTGACAACCCAAACTTTCTTTTTGGTATGAACCGTATAAAAATCAATCAGTTCAGATTTAATTCTTCTCTTGTTAGCATTATTTTGGTTCTAATTGAATATTCTAAGCTCAGTGTAATCAAGGTTTAGGTCCAAGAACGGGTTTTTCTAAGTCATATCGTAACATCCGGGCGGAACACCCCTTCGACAGGAGTGTACGGCCGCAAACTCAAGTTTACGGCCGTACACCCCCACCCCTTGGCCGAAAACTCATCCCTATATAAAGGATGCTTGGTGTTCATTTACCACTTTACTCACCTCAAAGGCTTTCTCTCTCTACTCTCTGTCTACATCCATCGAAACCCTCCAACATTTTTAAGATGTAAGTGGTTCTCCACCTTGTATTGTGTTTCATTCCTCTATCTAATGGTGAATCCATGTTCCTATCCCACTAATCTTATGTTTGTTTAGATCTTCATCTCTCACCAAGAACACCAAGAACACCAAGAACACACACTAGTTCTTGGTGGCTAAAAAACCGTCTTCTAAGCTTCCTAGTAGTAAGTAACTGCTTCCTAGTAGTAAGTAACTGCTTCCTATGCTTGTTATTTACTAGAAATGCTTATTTTTCACTTGAAAATCGACCCAAAAGACATGATCATGGAGGGTTTACAGCCGTAAACCCATGTGTATGGCAGTACACCCCTCATTGGCCGCAAACTGTAGTTTTTGATAGATTATTGGCCTTAAACTCATCCTAAAGCTAAGTATGGGACTTAGAGCACTTCCAAAGGGCTATAAAGAACCCCAAAACGCCTCAAATTGCACCCTTCTTCATGAGTGTATGGCCGCAAACTCCTGGGCCGTACACCTATTGGCCCGTAAACCCATGTGCCACAAACCTCTTGGATCGTAAACTCATTAGGTCGAAAACCCATGACTGTACACCCATTTGTGCAACCACGAACTCCCCTCTTTCAATCACATGTGATTCTAACACTTAGCTTCAAGTGTTTCCTAGTCCCTAAAGTGGTTTCCTTCCACATCTAATAGTCTTACATCCTAATATAATACATATATGTGCTATTATATGTTATAGGATCTGTTTGAGTCTGAGGTTTCATTTGGCACTCAGCATTCCTATCGACCATACATTCGAACCCCACGCCAAACAGTGAGTTCATACCCCTATGCTTTTATGATCTTTAAATGTTTTTAGTGGGGTGGGGGGGGGGGGAATACAAACCAAACATAAAGGTTTTCAATCAATCAAAACTTATGCAATTTATACAAATCAACGGTTTTCATAAAACATTGAGATACTTTATCCCTCTTGTCTTATGCGGAGCATAATGGACATTTTCTAAATTTAATTGCATAGTTTTCAGAACAGTTTCACGAACGTAACTGTCAAACTATAATAGGTATAGTTTTGGGAATTTTTTTACCAGTTTTACAGATACAAACTACTTACACGATTGAATAAATAAACTATGACAGATTTAGTTTATGACACACATTACAAGAGTACTACAATTAATGATTATTTAAGTATAATTAGTTTTACTCTTCAACACAGATACCGAATTCAAGTACAAGAGAATATTACATATTACATATTATTACTTGTATAGTCATTAACATAGTTGGGAGACAAGTCCTTGGGTGCTTACAACATTAACTAAGTGGAAGACTACCCTTATGAACCAGAGTTTCCTGGAGGGAAAGCATGGCTTTTATGTATAGATCTATATGGGACTGAATATCTCGCACCTTGCTGTTAGCTACAGTCGGACCGGCAGGTCTATGAGTGACAAACTCATAAAGGATATCAGTGTCTGATTCACGTCGTAACACGTTTAAGTATGGTCATAAAATTCGCCAATAGTTACGACAGTTTTACGTTATAATCCACTGGTCTTGAACAATTGCTTTAATCATATAAATATGGATTATATTTATGCCTCACCATGTCGGAATCATGAAACAACAACACACTCAAGGGAATGTACGTTACATACTGGTAGTAACCATGGTTTTCAAATAGAATGTACCTTACATGCTGGTAGTAGCCAGGGTTTTCAAAATGAAACATATTTTACATACAATAGTAAATAACCTTTTACACAAATTCAGTGATTACTTTACATTACAAAAACATGCTTATGAACTAATCAGCTTTATGCTGATACATTTTCAAAATCACTTGTATTCTCAGGACAACAGTAGACAGGTACCCTTGCCAACTTTTGTAGAAGACGGAGTGTTTTGGAGTCTCCTCATTATCTTCTGCTACTTTTGATGTATATGAACCTTATATATAACATATGCAAATATTCATATTTTAATGTAATGGTTGTTTTTACTTTGATTACTATGATGAAATTGTTGTGATACTACATATGACGTCATCCACCCCGAACGTTTCTATCGTTTGTTTTACGGTTTAGGGGTGTGGCATGTTGTATGACGAGTACTAGAAGCAAAATGACAACAAAAATTAGAAAAAAGGTCGAGGCTATTACCATAAAGAACAACGACCACCCGACAAGAAGATGGATTTTGAGTCACTACTTCATAGGTTTATAGAAGCCACAGAAAAAAGCATGATACTATTGATGCTAATATGAGTAATCATTAAGCTTCCATCAAGAACATAGGGAATCAACATGGGAAACTAACAACATCTGTTAACGAGAGGTTCCAACCTAAAATCCCGACCCGAAGTCAGAACCTCATGTAATGAAAATTTTCACTGTAGAAAAATTTCATTCTAAGCCATTTGTGATCCATGAAACAACCACTAAAAAGTCTGATTCATATTTGGAAGAAGAGAAGTGTGAAGCTAAAAAAGCAAAATATGGATCGTACTTTGATGATTCACCATGACGTGGTGACCTTACCATGTCGTGGTCTTTGGCAAATCAAAAAAATTTCTAATCTAAATTCATATCAGCCTCCTTTACAGTTCTTGTCTCAATCCCTTAAGCATAATCTGGAGCCGGGACGGAAGAAGTTCATGGAACAAGTGTTATCACTTTCGGAAAACGATCCATTCCTCTATTCGATGGCCATGCATCGTAAGTTTGTCAAGGATGTGATAACTAATCAAAAGGAGTTTGAAAAATCATCAACCATGGTGCTTAATAAGTTATATTAAACTCCAATCATCAATAGGTTGCCAATCAAAATGGGAGATTTGGGCCAATTAACTTTGCCTGGTGAATTTGGCAATTCTACTTCTATAAATGCTTTAGCCGATTCGGAGGAAAGCATCAATCTTATGCCATATTATTTATACAAGAAGCTTGGTCTAACAAGGCTCCAAGATAGGTAGATGACAATTAGAATGACAGATCTCTTGATCACCAACCCATGTGGAATCATTAGAGATTTGTTGGTGAAAGTGGGGAAATTTATTTTTTCAATTGACTTTGTGGTATTGGATATGAAAGAAAATAAAGACCTTCCTATAATTTTGGTCAGACCATTCTTGAGTACCGCAAGATCACTTGTTGACATCCATGGCACAAATCTCACAATTCGTGTAGATGATGAAGATATTACTTTCGAAATGATTCAAAAAGTGAGTTACGACATGTAAAGAGATGAAGTGCTAATGATGAATAATTTGAAAGAAGAATAGCTTAGTGAGTGAGAAGAGTTGGAAAAGATGATGGAAGAATAGTCAAAAGTTTCGGAGAATCCTCACGTTGCAAATGTAAAATGTTTTAAACTAAGAGCCTCAATTCCTATGTCATTGGAGGTGATCACGTTCACTACACCCAAGGCACAAGTGGAAGAGGAAAGTGATGAAAGATATGAGGATTCAAGTGAAGAAGTTAAGATAATTGATGAAGATATAGATGGGGGATTAGAGAAGCCAATAATAGTCAAGATGGAGCTAGATGAGAAGAATAGTACAAGGGTGAAAAAGCAAGGATATTGATAAAAATTAAAAAAATGACTAGGAATTTAATAAAAATTAGTGGAAAGATTTGAAAAAGTAATCTAAAATTGAATCTTAAAAATCGTTGTATTGGGATCTATGTTGCTAGTGTTGTGTGGGACAATCCGATGCGAGTTTTGATGTTTATTTGAGCCAAAATATGTTCTAGTGTATTTGTAGCTTCACTATCCTAGTGAAATCATGAAACAAAAATACGACATTGCTTAGTTTGATGGTCAAAATATTTTTAGCATCGTGTACCAGAATGTATTCAGGATAACTTATGTAGTTATTGCACCTTAGATTAATACCTCTAACCAACAAGGGTTGTAGTTAAGGTCCCTTGCTTTGGAATATGTTTTATAGGATTTTTATTTTTGAGTGAAAGAAGTGAGAAAAGAACAAAAAAGGAAAAAAAAATAGGAAAGAAAAGAAAAGAAGAAAAAAGTTGCAAAAGTTTGAGAGAATAAGATTCTACAAAGCTATGAAGATCAAGAAGTATCATGAAGAAAACTTCTAAAAATCAAATACCAAATATGTATTTTCATTGTATATTGTAACAAAAAAAATAGAATAATGTAAAGAAACTCAAAATCACCACTGTGAGGTGGTGGTTGCCACCACCAGCAGTCGTGTCGGGTGGTGGTGTGCCTCGTTTGTATTTGACTTGTTTGGGATGTTTGGACAAGGGACTAAAACCCTAATAGGCCTAATGAAGCCCTAATTGACCTAAAAGCCCTAACATGTGGCTAATGGGTCTAATGACCCTTAATTGATCAAAAGACATAGCTATTGGTCCTATTGGACTAAGATAGGGTTGGGAACCCTAATTAGGGTTTAGAAAACCCTAATATTTGATTTATAGGACATGGACTTATTGGGACCCCCTTTTGGGTCATTGGAATGGAGTTTTAAATTACACCCAATTACACCATATGATTTATCTAGTAGAGTAGTGGACTTAATGGATTAACTCCTTAATGGGTTAAGTAAGAAACACTTAACCCTAATTGTTATTTAATGTGAAACCCTAATGTAGCATGTTAATCCAAAGAACTTGTTGTTATATGTTAGGACCCAATTATTAATTGGGTGATTTTTTGATATTGACAGTTCAGGAATCTGTCATCCAGCAGTTGGGATTGTGTCTACAGGACTTCAACAGTGTGAGCTAAGTTACCTTCTAGCAGAAGTGGGTGTAAGGCACCAAGGTTGGCCCACTAGTAAGAGTTAAGTAGATATAATTGTCTTTGTGATAATTATCTGGTATGTTGTTATCTGTTATGATTATGTACCAGTATACTATGATGTTATGTGTTATGTGATAGGATGGGGTAGGTTAGACCCCAGTACCGGTCGAAAGGACCGAAGGGGTAGTTAGTGTTGGATTAATGTCTAAGTCCATAACTGTAATTGGTAAGACTTGACCCGACCCGGCATGGTCCATTTGGGTTGGATGACATCATGCACTTGGATAGACTATAATGAGAGAAATAAGACACTTATGGTTATTAATATATTATAAGTTCTGGTATATTAATAATAAGAATAATAAGATTATTTAATTAGTATTGATCAAGAATTAATCTAGGATTAATTAAGTGATCAAAAGAAGACTAATTAAATATATGGGTTGATTGTGCAAATCATCCATACTTATATAGTGGGCTAATGCTCTATGGATTATCTAGTTGGGCCAAAACCCATATGATGCTCCATGGATGCTCCATGGTGTATTTGAACCCATGGATCCAAGGAAATGGAAAGTCATGACAATTAGGGTTTACCCTAATTGTATAACTATATAAGCATCTTATTCTTGATCAAAATCGTCCACTAGAGAGAGAAAGAAAGGGCTAGCCGATTTTCATGAAGTGTAGAATTCTCTCAAGTTATTCCAAGTGTATTTGGTGTTGTGTGAACCATTTGAGGTGTCACACTTGAGGCACTAGGCACTCAAGCTTCATGAAGACAAGCACTAACAAAAGGTATGTTATTCTAACTTGTGTTATTCAAAGTTTAGTATGCTAGAATAGAACAATATCTTGGAAAGTTGATATTTGCATGTATAATAGAGAAACCATAGATCCTAGGTATTTAGGGTTGCATGTACACATAGGAGTGTTAGAATGCTCAAAACCCAACAGTGGTATCAGAGCCTAGGCTTGTTTTCCTATTATACTTGCAAATGGAGCTGAAAAATCGAGTTTTGATGCTGTCTGCCCAGCAGACTCGCCGAGTCCATGAAGGGACTCGACGAGTCAAAGGCAAAAAGCATCCAAATCGCCGAGTTGGACCCCCAGACAGCATAAATTCGACTTTTTTGGCTGGAATTGGACTAGGAACATTACCCTAAGATGTTTTTGAACTTATAAACATGTTTTTGATGTGGTAATGTTCATGCTAATCCAATTTCAAAGATAATTGTCAATAGATTCATGTTTTGTATTAGTTTAAGGGTTAGACTAATTACATGAAAAAGTTTGATTTGAATTATCTTGTTCTTATGAGTTACTTAGATTAATAGAAAAGTTGAGTGAAATAGTTGTTTTCAATCCAAATTAATCTGAGAGTTGATTCTAAAATGTGTTTTTGTAACTTGTCCTCAAGTTATATGAAAAGTCACATTTAAGTTGCATAAAACTCATAAAAGTTGGCAAAGGTTACAAAATGAAGAGTCTAGTTCTAATTAATTGGAGTTATGACTCCATAATTAGTCCTCAAGTTATGGAGGACCAAGAGTCTCTTCATTAAATAATAAATAAAATAAAAAAGTGTAACCTTAATTAATTCCATAAGTTATAAAATAAAGAAAAGTTAATTCTTTTATTAGTTTAAAGTTTTCCATAACTTGTCCTCAAGTTATGGAATTTGAAGAGTTTTTTGGATTAAAACTACTTTAAACACATAAGTTATGGAATTAATTAGTTTTGAATAGTTTCAAAACTTACCCTCAAGTTTTGGAATTTGTAAAGTTTTCTCTTATGAATACTTTAATTCCAAGTTAGCCCTTAGAATTTTAAAAGTTAAAATTCAACCCTTATACTTTATAATATTATAAGTTAATAATATATATATGTATAAGAGTAAAGTCGGTCTTACCGCTAGTACGCCTCATTCACAAAGCCGATCTATAAGGTGGGTATAAGGTTGTTGCCTATAAAATGGCAACTTAATGGGTGTCCACTCTCACCCACCGCTTGCTTGACTGGTGGAGGGTCGTTAGCCGAACGGGTTTGACAGGACTATAATTCTCCCTTCATTAAAAGTATTAATGATAAATACTAAGTAACTAAACTCTTAATAATACCCAATCTTAGTTACTTAGGAAAATGTGAATAAGGTGCTAATCCATGAAATTACACTTTGCACTTTGTTTAAGTCGGTTAGTGGAGCGTGTGTGGTTAACCGGCACACTAACTCGTATCTAACAAGGTAGGCAAAGGGTAACTTAATGTTTATCATAGTATCGATGGAGCGTGTGTGGTTAACCGGCACATCGATTGAGGGGTAAACACTTAAGGGTACCAAGTAATTTGCATGGTTACTTCACACCTTGTTTTGTGATCCTCGGCATCCCAGTCACAAAACCTGAAGGGCACACTCGAGATTGAAACATGCCATTGAACAGTTCAATGAATCTCAAAAGATCTAGGAGTTTCAAAACCAATTAAAACCTAATAATACATTTCGTTTATCTTGGTGGAAATTGGTGAATCGTCATTCACCTACCTTCAAATTGTTTTATAGCTTGGATTACGGCATACCTCTTCTAAGTTATAAAATAGTTTGTTGGGTCCTAGCCTTAATACTTCATATTGGGTGTCATATTAAGGACTTTAAGATCAACTATCTTGAATATCTCCCAAAACATATCTGGTTTAAACATTTATGATCTTCCCAAATCTCTTGAAACAAGCTTTCCTAAATGAAGATGATGTTCCAATGGAAATCATACTTCTTTCACCTCCTCCAATTATTCTCCCTACCCCACAAGTTCTTGAAAAGTTTAAGGTCACTTGAGCTCTATTAGCAAGTAAAGGTCTTGGTGTGGCCACATCTTGGAGATGTAGTCACATATTGACAAGCCGGGAGAGTTGGGTGTTAAAGTCTTGAGAAAGTTGATGGTTCAATCACTTTTTAAGTCACATAGTGAGTTCTTTTGGAACACCTATGAAACAGACTATGACAAGACCCTTAATGATCTTATCTATTTGTTAAGATCAACTTCCTCAAAACTTGATGGACATTGACAATAGTGACATAGGAAATATAGAAAAGCATTCTCTTCCCAATGGAAACGGATTGACCATAGTCAACTAGGTTGACCAAATGGTAAAGAGAAGAGGCTAAGTCTGTAATAGTCCCGTGTACCATTATCAAAGGGTCCATATGTTTATATTGCCAAAGGAAGGGTCATTAGTTGCGAAGCTGCCAAATTTACCTAAGGATGTTAAAGTCAATAAGGTTGACTCTACTTCAGGTAAAATCCACTAATCTAACTCTGTTAAGTTTCTATTCTGAGATTCCTGATACATGATGTGACTGGGTCACATGGTAATGTTTTAAGAATCAAAGAAAAAGTAAAGGAACTTAAAGAAAGAATATGCTGAATCTGATCGCATAGATGGATTTCTATCGCGTAGTTTGAAAAATGGATTCTTGAGCTTCTTAGGAGTTATGAGATATTGCCTAGGAATAGATAACAACAAGTTTTCATATGGATTGTAAGGATAAGTTTTTCCGCATAGTTTTAAAATAAAAGAAAATTTTTTGATTTTATTTATTTTAAAATATCCTTACAATGGCATTTGAGGAAAAATTGTTGCTTATATGATTCCATTAATAGCAAGAGTGGAAATATGAAATTGATTCCTTTATTTGTGGTAATGTCTAAATTTACCAAATAAGGAAAGATTCTCATCACCCAAGTCACAATTGGACCAGAACTTGGAATCATGCAAGTTGTATAGCATGATGAATGAGAACTTTCAAGTATTGGAAAATTAAGACTAATTACTTGTTCACATGGATGTGTGAGTCAAGTAAAGGACTAAGGGATTGAGTACACATTCTTGTGCACTGGTCAAGTCCACCACAAAAGATCAATAAGATTATTCGTCATAATTTACTATAGTTCAGTAAATATGGTTATACTTACAAGCTTAAGTGTAACTCTGAGACATTGGAAAAGGTTCTAATGTATGGCAGAGCGAATAAGAAGAATCAAATTAGGCAGAAGGATAGAAGTTCCTCAAATCTGAAAAGATGGGAGAGTACTTTAGTATCAGTTTTGTGATCATCTTAATGATTAAGAAACCATATCAAAATTAGTTCTCTAAGGAAGTCTTAGTGCATTCTTATGACTAAGAAGAAGGGATCTTGAATTGTTGAAATGGTTAAATCAAGAAGATGAGTCATACTTCATTCCAATACAAGTCTTAGAGTCATACTCGAAGATTGTAATTTGAGTGACATGTCTTTTAAAAGGTTTAAAACACATGTCAAATGTAAGAGTAAAAGTGTCCTACTCGTGTTCATTTGAAGTTGGTAAGTTGTGATGTTTTGGATAAAACAAAGACCAACTTAGGCCAACTATGTGAAGTGCTTGTCTTGATTAGAATCCACACTATCTCTTGGATGTTTGACAAGGGAGTCTTATAGGTCAAGAGGACAGTGGGAGTCTTAAAGGTCTTGAAAGTCTCAAGAACTAATCAAGAATAAAACCTAAAGTTCTTCACTAGCACACGACTTGAGGTTTATAACCTATCGTGTTGACATAGTCTGAGCCCATTCCAGTTAAAGTTGAGTTCTTAGAGTTCTCAATTGGTTGCATAACAACTTGGAAGCAATGGCGGGCCCTTGAGTTGCCAGGTGGCAAGAAGTTAAGATTGAGTTCAGTCCATAGGAGTTTGGATTTGTCATTATCCTTGTCTTGTGACTATGGTTTCGACAATTCACGTGGATAAGAACACATACACCATTAAATCTAAGTGTCATAAGGTTTCTCTCCGATTCGTGAAAATGATGGTGAGGAAACACTTTCACTAAGTAGATTTTAGCTAGATAGCAATTGTGATATTTGCATTCTCAAAGTCATTAGTGAAGCGTGTGTGGATTACCAGCATGATAATTATGATAAGTATTGCAAGTTAGCAATGTTAATTATAGAAAACAAAAGGTTTCAATTGGGAAAAGTTGTTTTGCTATAATTAAGGGAGAGGAAATTATACTTCATCTCAAATCTATAAGCTTAGATCGTGAGGTTTTAATCATTTAGTCAAGGATATATATATATATATATATATATATATATATATATGTGAATTTCATGTTGGAAAGGCTCAACATAAGGAAATTCTGTATATGGGTCCATTATTTGCGTTCTTAAATTCGATTATGATTACGGCATCCCTTTTCATAATCTGAATTATGAGAACTTGGCAAATAGAAGTGGAAATATCGTGTCCCATATGCTTCGGATATAGGATCGATTACATGTGCTATATTCATCCTTTCTAAAAGTTTCCAAATGCCTGGGGCATTAAGAAGGGAAAAGGTTTAGAACTGGATATGACTAAAAGGATTAAACAATTGTCGAGGACAATCTAAGGTTTACCAAAGATTGGTTTCTCAAGGACAATTAGAAGTATAGTGATAATTCTAGAAGGACAATATTGACATAATCTATAAGGAGGCAACTCTTGGTCAGAAGTGATAGTCAAAATGAATCTGGAAATGTTTCAAAGTCAGAAATTTCAATCTGTGTAAGATTAAGGAAACTTAATGCGAGAAGGATGTTTCCAAGGAATTGATCTCCTTTGGAATACTCTGTAATGATTGTTTCCAAGTCTTTGTGAATTTGTTCATAATCGTTACAAGAGGATCAATGCATATAAGTTTAGAATCTAACAGATTTCAGTAAATGGCATGAATTTTGAATTCTTGCATTTGCAGTAAGGATTTGGGAGTGTGAAAAGAGAATCATTGAAGTTATGTTCAATTGATCTAGTTCACAAAGTAAAGATCATAGACAAACATAGTATGCATACTTGGTGTGTGGCATGACTAGTGTTTAGAAAACATAGTGTACATGCTTGGAGCATGGGACAACTATTGTTTTAAATTCAAGAATAAAGTTGATAGCTGAAACAGTATACAATGAATAATGTGTAATCATATGGTGATAAATAAAAGGTGTTTTATTTATGTTCATAGGTTTTGATACCATATTGGATTCAATTATTATTA
The DNA here is from genome assembly GCF_052625555.1 of Lactuca saligna. NCBI lineage: Eukaryota > Viridiplantae > Streptophyta > Magnoliopsida > Asterales > Asteraceae > Lactuca > Lactuca saligna. The sequence goes on from NC_136425.1 coordinate 88,350,897, forward strand.
TGTTTCATTTTGCATGTTTTGACTTCTCGAATAAACTAGGTTATTCTTCCGGAATGACTAAGTTATTCAAACCATCCACAGTTGGTCATATGTTCGAAGTAGATATGAATTAAGACTGTCATGGGTTGGCTTGTAGAGGTCTAAGGTGTTGGACAAAGGGCTACAACACTCATGAGTGCTCATAAGTTCTAAGTATTGGATTCAACCCGCGCTCATTGGAATCACTTCATGGATTTTATCACGAGTGATCATGAGATGATAATATCTTATATTCTTCAAACCTAGAGATGTGAGTTGTTACTATGAGTTGATAGTACATTGATTGCACGAAAACGCATTGGTAACTCGATGTTATAAAACGTGTCTTTGTGTATGATTCAACAAGTAGTAGAACAAGCCATACGAGTCGAAGTTTATCCATTCCTTTTACCTTCGGGATAAAAGCGATATCTGTGGGCCCCTCGATGATTTGATGATGACAAATGGAAGTGCTCGGCCGGGCCAGGACTGATTTGATTTGTTCAATTAGTCAGTCGTCATAAATCGGAAATCGAGAAACAACAAATGGACAGAGAGAATGATTATAATCCATGTCTCAGTCCATATGATATCTAGAATGGAGGAATATATGAACCCTTATCTAATGTACAAGTCATTGACAAATGTCAGAGTTTATCGACAAGGTCAGAGTTCGACAAAAGCTTTTGAGAGCTACAATTGCCAGTTGGTTCTTGAAGTCATACGCAATAATAGTTTTAGACTTATCCAAGTGGGAGACTGTTGGATTAATGTCTAAGTCCATAACTATAATTGGTAAGACTTGACCCGACCCGGCATGGTCCATTTGGGTTGCATGGCATCATGCACTTGGATAGACTATAATGAGAGAAATAAGACACTTATGGTTATTAATATATTATAAGTTCTAGTATATTAATAATAAGAATAATAAGATTATTTAATTAGTATTGATCAAGAATTAATCTAGGATTAATTAAGTGATCAAAAGAAGACTAATTAAATATATGGGTTGATTGTGCAAATCATCCATACTTATATAGTGGGATAATGCTCTATGGATTATCTAGTTGGGCCAAAACCCATATGATGCTCCATGGATGCTCCATGGTGTATTTGAACCCATGGATCCAAGGAAATGGAAAGTCATGACAATTAGGGTTTACCCTAATTGTATAACTATATAAGGATCTTATTCTTGATCAAAATCGTCCACTAGAGAGAGAAAGAAAGGGCTAGCCGATTTTCATGAAGTGTAGAATTCTCTCAAGTTATTCCAAGTGTATTTGGTGTTGTGTGAACCATTTGAGGTGTCACACTTGGGGCACTAGGCACTCAAGCTTCATGAAGACAAGCACTAACAAAAGGTATGTTATTCTAACTTGTATTATTCAAAGTTTAGTATGCTAGAATAGAACAATACCTTGGAAAGTTGATATTTGCATGTATAATAGAGAAAACAATTTAGGGTTGCATGTACACTTAGGAGTGTTAGAATGCTCAAAACCCAACAGTTAGTACCCAGTTACATTAGATAGTCAATGATATATGTGTTGTGTTATTATGTGGTAGTGGTAGGAGTGAAATAGTCCCCATTTACCGGTTGAAAGATACTGAAGGGGAGGCCAACACCCAAATATGCTAGGCAGTTACCGGTTGAAAGATACCAAAGGGGAGGCCAACACCCAGATATGCTAGGCAGTTACCGGATGAAAGATACCGAAGGGGAGGCCAACACCTAGATATGCTAGGCATTATGTGTTTATATGGTATGTGGTATGATAGGGGAACTTACTAAGCTTCGTTCTTACACATTTCAGTTTTGGTTTCAGGTACTTCGTTTTCAAAGGAAAGAAGTCGACTCAATCGTAGCACATCACACTATGTTTTCCGCACATGGGATCTTTGTTATTATACTCTGATATGGTTTTATGATGACATGCTTTGATTATTGATGTATTGGTTTTAACATGATATGCTATTATGGATGTTTTCTTATACTGTTGGGTTCATAATAACTTATCTAAAAAAATGAAAATTTTGGCTTGTATTTTTGGGATATTACATTACCTTATTAATATAATGGTTGTGTTTGTTTTGATCCCTATTATACAATTGTTGTAATATTTTACATGACGTCCTCCACCCCCGAACGTTTCCATCTTTCTGGTTTAAGGGTGTGACAAGTTGTAAGGCTCACTGAACCCAAAAGGAAAACATTGGGTGAGAGAGGTGTAGATTGTATCCTTATTGGATATGCCAAGCATTCCAAAGAGTATAGATTCTATGTTTTAGAATCTAATGACTCTGTGACTATAAACACTATGATAGAGTCAAGAGATGTTATATTTGATGAAGAAATATTTACATCTATACCTACACCAAGGGACATGATTCATCAATCTTCTAGCAAGAGTACTAATCAAGCTAAAGATGTTTCTAGTGGTGTAAGTTCTATACCTGAACCTAGGAAAAGCACCAGAGTTAGAAAAGCTAAGTATTTTGGATCTAATTTTAAACTTTATCTAGTTGAAGGAACAAGGAATGAGACTATATGTCAATATCAATATTGTTTTAATAATGAGGAAGATCTAAGGGCTTTTAGTGAAGCTATGCCTCATAGGGGTGTTCATTTCTGGAAAGAAGTAATTCAATATGAGATTGATTCTCTCATGTATAACAATACTTGGGTATTGTCAGATTTACCTCCTAGTTGCAAGGAATTTGGAAGTAAGTGGATATTCAAAAGGAAAATGAAGGTGGGTGGCACAATTGATAAGTATAAAGCCAGATTGGTTATTTAAGGATTAAGGGAAAAAAAGGCATTAACTTCTTTGATACTTATGCTCTTGTTGCTAGAATTTCCACTATTAGATTATTGCTAGCTCTCATATATATACATAATCTTGAGATCCACCAAATGGACGAGAAAACTGCATTCCTGAATTGTGACTTGGATGAGGAAATATACATGAAACAACCTAAAGGGTTTGTGATGCCTGGAAATGAACATAAAGTGTGCAAGTTAAATAAATCATTATATGGTTTGAAACAACCACCAAAACAATGGCATCAAAAGTTTAGTGATGTTGTCTTGTCTAATGGTTTTGCATTAAAACAAGATATCAAGTGTGTATATAACAAATTTAATACTTCTGGTAAAGGAGTCATGATTTATTTATATGTGGATGATATGTTGATTTTTGGTACTGATTTAGAAGAAGTTGATAAAACCAAGAAATTCTTATCATCTAGTTTTGAAATGAAAGACATGGGGTAGGATGAGGTAATTCTTGGTATAAGAATTAAACAAGGAAACAATGGAATTTCAATTTCTCAATCTCATTACATTGAGAATATATTAAAAAAGTTTAATTTTGAGATTTCTTCTCCTGTTAGCACTCCTATAGATCCTAGTCTTAAGCTTCTACCTAATAAAGGATCTCCAGTGTCTCAACTTGAATACTTAAGGGCTATTGGCTGTCTAATGTATGTCATGATTAGTACTAGGCCTGATATAGTGTATGATGTGGGAAGGCTTAGTAGATACACTAGTAATCCTAGTAGACATCATTGGAAAATTATAAGTAGATTATTCAAGTATTTGAAAGGGACCATGAATTGTGGTTTAACTTATAGTGGATATCCTTCTGTTTTAGAAGGTTATTCAGATGCTAGGTGGATTAACAACTTAGAGGATCACTCCTCTACTAGTGGTTGGGTGTTTCTTCTTGGATGAAGTGCCATTTCTTGGGCATCCAAGAAACATACTTGTATTACTAGCTTAACCATGGAATCTGAGTTTGTTGCATTGCCTGCTGCTGGTAAAGAAGTTAAGTGGCTAAGGAATTTGATTTATGAAATTCCATTATGGCCCAAACTTATATCTACCATTTCTATCAAATGTGATGATGTTGCAACCTTAGTTAACGCTTATAATCTAGTTTATAATGGAAAGTCTAGACATTAGGTGTTAGACATAACATGATTCGTGACCTCATCATGATTGGTGTGATATATGTGGAGTTTGTAAGAACTTAGTTGAATTTAGCCTATCATCTAACCAAAGGGTTAGCAAGAGATCTTGTGCACAAGGTGGATGTAGGGATGAGTTTAAAGTCCACTTAAAATATTTTATATTGAGATACCCCATTCCCATATAATGTAATATTAGATGTTGAATTTAATGTGGAAAGCTTGATATTTGAAGATTCGAACACATTATTATCATCATCCCAAGGTATGTGTTCAATACTGCAAGTAAATGAGGTTGAATTTATATTCTTAATGGTTCTCTTAAAAAATTGCATTTGTATGTGCAAGGATAAAAGGACTACCTATATAAGCATGATGTTTAGCTGCTTCAAGAAGTTAGGACTTGACTTTGATATGCTTATTGAACGATGGGACACAAGTTAGTAAAATATAGTGTCAACTTAGAACTTATAAGAATGTAAACTGTTATGTGTATTATCTTAATGTATTCACTATGTATAGAAAGGACTCAATCCTTAGTGACACCCTGATATTCGAATATTTTGATTGTATAATATAGTAATGTGAAATTCAATCGTCACAACATTTCATTTATGCATCAGTTAATTTGTTGGTGTTATGTTTCATTTTAAGTTAATCAATATTACACTTAAATGGGGTAGGTTTTGTTGTTGATTTGTTATCATCAATGTTATTTGAATGTAATGGGATTACATTGTTGACCAAAATTAATTTTGATATATCTTAAACTAGTAAGGAAGGTGTAGAGTACACACTTGTTTAAGTTTGATCAAGTTTCAAAGTACACTGCTATTTAGGGGTGAAGCCCCTGAACGAACGGGGGTCCGGGGGTAGTGCCCCTAGAAATGGGGTCCAAGGGGTGGCAGCCCCTGGCTGGGTCGATAATTTGACCGTTTTCCAACTATCCATTTTTATGTTAGTTTTTATGGTTTTATGACAGTTTTGAAACTCTCATATGACAGTTTTCAGACAGATATCTTAAAGTCCGTTTTGGTCTAATTTCCGGTACAGACGAAAATATCGTCAAAACACTCTCCATTCTTGTATCTTTGAGTCATATCTAATTAAACAATATTGGGAGTACCACCCAAATACTTTAATCTGTAAATGTTTAACATGATTCTCAGAATTTCCAAGCCTTTATATACCCAAATATCTAACATGTTTGTTGAGTTATCATTTTCGACAACCACTTTCCATTTTCTGCATTTTGATGACAAAACGATGTCATCTCTAATGTTATTTTGCTAACAAAAACAAAAACAAAAATAGAGACTACTTTAGTCTACATATATTCCATTTTTCCTCAGACCCTATGTTCTACAATAATAAAAGACAAAAAATTGTCATAGTGGAAAAAGCATTTTAAATAAGGATGTTCATTTAGGTGGTATAGTTTGATCCGATCCATTCATGTGAATCCAAATTAATTTTGGACTTAATTATGAATCTAAATTTTTTTGAACCGGCAAAAGAGGAGTAAATATATTGAAAAATATCACTCCTATCAAGGTGCTAGGATGAAAGGAAACAAGTATAGAACAGTCTCAAAACAAAAGAACAAAAAGTGAATTACAAAGAATTAAAAGGTAATACGTTCCAATGAACCCAGTTTAGACTCCTCTTGTCACCTCTGTGTTTAAACCATAGAAAAGTAGTGAATTTGATTATATCTACTACCTACGTCATACATATCCGTTGATTGGCAATGATCTGTTCATTTCTAGATTTCGAAATGCTCCATAAGGTTGCGTAACAAATACCCAGTAGTCGTTTCTTCATCTGTGGACAATCTCCCCAATCAGATGCATAGTCGAGAATGTCATAGACCGTTTGAAGTTTACCTTCAGAACAGTACACCATTTGAAAACCCATTCCATGATAGTTTTTGAAAAAGGGCATTGTTTAGGATGTGGTCAGATGTTTCTTCTGCAAGGTCACATTGGCAGCATATTGTGGTTGGTAGAATTATACCCCTTTAAGAAAGGACGACCGATGATGGTATACGTACCTATTTTTCCCTCCAAATAAAACACACAGCCTTTAATTGTACTACCTTGATCCATGTAAAGTTGTCGTTATCCATCGGTCCATTATCCTCTAAGATGTGAAGAAGTACACTTACCATATGGTTCCCATCTGTCGTTATTTCGCATTTCCATGATATGCTATCATAAATTTGTTGTTTTTTTATGATTTGATTGTGTGTAATGCCCTTGTTTTCTAGTTCACATCTGATGCATGCTATGTTATTCCAGACACCTATCATCGTCTTCATGGACTACTAATCGTCCCCTTTGTTATGTAGTTTGTGAACACCTTTAATCACTTTTACCCATAACATGGTTGGTTCCAATCTTAGTCGCCACCACCATTTCACCAGGAGAGAAATGTTTAGGGATTTTAGAGAACCAACCCCCCATCCCCCTTATCTCTTTCTCTGATTACTTTATCCCAAGAGATCCAAGGTATCGACTTTTTATCTTTCGAGCCACCCCATAGAGAACGTCATCTGATTCTTTCTAACCTATCTAGAACGCCACTAGGATGCACAAATAGAGACGTGTATTAATTTGGTAAGTTACCCATTACAGACTTGACCAACGTCAAATGTCCGACGAACGTCCATGTTGTTGATTTCCATGTTGATAATTTTTTCTAAAACCTTTCAATTATGGGGTTCAGTGTTCTTTGAGCTGCATATTAGCTCCCACAGGTACACCAACATGTGTGAAGAGAAATGTAGCGGGTTCACACCCTAGGGGATGGGACCAGCATGTGACTTCCTACATGTCTGCACAAACACTAAACACATGTGATTTATTAAATTTCATTGTTAGGCCCGCAACTGCATGAAAGTAGCGGAGAATGCGAGATAAGTTTTTGATGTTGTTTTTTGTCCATTCTCGTACGAATAGAGCATCGTTAGCATACAATAGATGGGAGATCAACGGGCCTCCATTTGGTAGCTGCAAACCTTGGAAGACACCCGTGTAACATGCTTCCTCCATAGCTACATTCAAACCTTCCACTGCATCGATAAATAAGAAAGGGGAGAGTGGGTCTCTCTTTCGGACACCCTTTGAAGTTCTGAATTCATCTGTTGGATTCCCATTTACCAAAATTGATGCATGCATCGAGCGAAGATAGCCATTCACCCACATGCGCCATCTTTCCCCAAATCTCATTTGCATAAGGTTGTTGTCTAAAAATTCCCAGTTGATAGAGTCAAATGCCATGTCAAATTCTACATTAAAAAGAAGGATTTTCTTTTTGGTTTTCTTTGCCCAAGAGCACAGCTCATTAACCACGAGCAGGCCATCAATTATACTTTTTCCTTCCACATAATCTGATTGCACTTCGTTGATACAAGTCCTAAAACTTATGATAAATATTATTGAATTATTTATGCAGAATTGATTTGTACAAAAAGCTTTGTATCTTGTATCTCTTAAAATTGAAGATATGGCTAATATGCATAGCATAGGATATATATATATATATATATATATATATATATATATATATATATATATATATATATATATATATATATATATATATCTTAAAATTGAAGATATGGCTGATGTTGCCAACGCATTCCATACGAGCCGGTGTCCTGAGGAGGACAAGGTCAGACTCGCTTCCTGTCTTCTGAAGGACAGAGCGAGGGATTGATGGGAGGAGATTGGTCACGCTTTGGGTGATGGTGCCGCGTTGGACGCGATGACTTGGAGTGATTTCTCAGCGAGGTTTAGAGCAGAGTTTTCGCTGATTATTGAGGTGCAGCAGTTGGCCCGGGAGTTTCAAGATTTGACGCAGACTATTGAGACTGTGGCGGAGATGACCGCCAAGTTCAGGGAGAGAGCCCTTCTTGTTCCGCAGTATGTCGCGGATGAGGAGATGAAGAAGGCACGATATCACGAGATGCTGAGGGATGACATCAGGGAGTTCGTGAGCAGGTCCGGTTGTAAGACGCTGGAAGATATGATTTCTCGAGCCAGGGAGAGGGAAATTGATTTGGAGCAGATCTGGAAGAGGAAGTCGGATGAGGTTCAGGTAGCCGCGAGTTCGGGCAAAAGGCCCAAGGGATCAGAGTCGAGATCGAGGGATTATCAGGACCGCAGTCGATGCGGAAGGTGTGGCAGGATGCACGAGGGCGCGTGCAGGAGTGGTAGTGGTGGTGAGTCTGGCTGTTTCAGGTGCGGTCGGACTGGTCATTTTAGCAGAGATTGTACTACTACCATCACTCAGGGATCAGACTTGATATGTTTTCACTGCAATCAGCGGGGCCACAAGAAGGCCCAGTGCCCCAGTTTGCTTTCAGCAGGACGGGTGATGGCACCTGCCCCTGCAACTTTAAGGATCACAGACGGCCGTCAGGGCCATGCAGAGGCACCTGCAGTTGGAGGCAGGGCTTTTCAGATGGCTACTCTGGAGATGCGAGCAGCGCCGGACATTGCAGGTATGCGACTTCCGTTTTCAGTTCTTTTATTTTGTGCATGATTATATTGTTATGGTTCTGCATCATTAGCGATTGAGCATTTTATTTTCGAGCGGGTTCATTGTGATCGAGTTATATGCCATTTGCATACCTTGGTTATTGATTAGTAATTAAGGGATGGGTTGTATCGAAGAAGGTTACTTTGAGTGCAGTATCCGTAGCATGCCTTGGAGAGACTCGGTATGTCTCGCTAGTTCGGAGCCGTATAAGTTTTAGAATGGACAGGTTAGATCCTTAGCTATGGTAAGCTTGGGATTCCTCAGCGGATTGATTATGGTAGCAAGGATTGGGATTTCTTCTCATCGATCATCGAGGTGTAAGCAGGATCAAAGTGGGGGAGAATCCTCCGAGTGTATAAGGGTAAGGGCACGCGAATCCAGATCGGGTATATGATTCTGAGAAGGAAAGAAGGTAGTTCAGCGTTTGACGAATCGAGTAGTTCAGGGTTGGGAGTTTGAGAACTTCCCATCAGTGCGTGTGTGTAAAGGGTAATGGTGGGTATGTGGTTCGGATTCAGGTTAAAGGGCCGCATGTAGAGCTCGTGTGAGTCGGAATGGAGATCTTGAGGTCAAATAGCAGGTGATGTTTTCGTTTTAGCAGTCAGTGGTGGAAAGTGATGTAAGACTGCGGGGCAGCCGTAGCATTCACTAGTAGTCAGCGGTGGAGGTGTTGTCAGACTACAGGGCAGCCGTAGCATTTTTTAGTAGCTTCGTTGGCGGAGTCGGGGCGTGTAACAACCCGAAGTTGTTCTTCGCCAAAACCCGTTCTACCCGAAAAATTCGCCGTTATCAAATTCGCTCCGTTTTCACTTTGCGTTAAATTATTAAAACTTATATGTTTATTATAATATAATGAGTGTCTAAACCACTTAGGAACTCATGTAATTAGCCCAAAATAATTATTTCATAATTTTTAGAAACGTCCCCGCCGGGTGACGGAAAATTAATCGGGTGCGACCTAAAGCCCCATTTAATGTCGGTATCGGGTAGAATTCCACCGTATCCGAGTTTTAGGACCAATATAAACGCGTTTAAGCACTCATTTGAAGCTTTTTCTTCCTCTCTCTACTCTCTCTCTAACCTCTCTCCTAAATCCAAGTTTAGGGGTCCAAAACTCAAATTTAAGGCCTCAAATCTCTAAGGTACTTCCCTAGCTTGTTATGTAACCTTCTTAACCTTCAAATTCGAGTTCAAAGCATGGATTAAGACATCATTCATGAGTTTACGGCCCTGGAACCCTCTTAGGCCGTAAACTCATATATAATGGGTTTTGATGGCTTCATGGAATGGACTTATAACATTTAAAACATGGATTTTGAGGCATTTGAAGGAGTTTACGGCCAAGGCACATGCTTGGGCCGTAAACTCATGTATAAGGGGTTTTCATGACCTTAAACCCTTCCAAAACCTCAACAAGACCTGGATATGAATTATAGAATATTGGTATTAGCATTTGGACACTTGAAACATAATTTTTGAGGGATTATTGTGAGTTTACGGCCAAGGCTTGTGCTTGCGCCGTAAACTCCATGAAACATGCTGCAAATTAATTTCTAAGGTGTTAGAAAGCCATCCAACACCACCAAAAGCCTTGGAATAAATCATAGGACCAACCAAAAATAGTTTAAGGGCCTTAAACACATCAAAACCCTTTCATTTAAGAGTATACGACCATAACATGTGTCCCATGGCCGTAAACTCCAAAAAGTGTGTCATAATGTGTCCCAAATTCATTTCAAGGCTTTAAGGGAATTTTAGAAGTCCTTTCAAACAAGTTTTTGGCTTTAAACACATGGAATCACTCTCTAAGAGAGTTTACGACCATGATAGGGGTCTCATAGGCCATAAACTCCAAAAAACCCCTTCAAAACTTTAAGCAAATGCATGTAAGGCTTGGGAATAAATTTAGCAATCACATGTGATTAGTTTGGAATCCAAAAACACAACTTTTCATGGGTTTATAGGAGTTTACGGCCATGAGACCATGCTAGGCCGTAAACTCCATAAAATGTGTCATTTTGGTGTTTAAAATTTATTCCAAACCCTTAAACCAAACCTAGAAATTGTCCCCTAAGTGTTTGAAGTCCAAATTGCACCATAAACCACCCACCATGAGTTTACGGCCGTAAACTCATGGGGAATGGGTGTTTAGGCCGTAAACACCATTTAGAAGTTTACTCTTGGGGAGTAAACTCATTTCCTAAGTCCCTCGCATCATTACATGTCCTTAAACGCCACCCGGGTCCCTCCAAACACTTGTATCGGAGTGTTTTCGCGACTAGAAACAATTGTCCCTACCAAATAATCAATCTAGGTCCTAATTAGATACAAATGTGTATCTTTACATTATACTTAGGAACCTCATGTGTTTGCAAGCCCCGGACCAACACTTAGCATCCAAATCGTCACATTTCTCGTCCGGTGAGTTCATACCCCTACGCCATTTTCCGTGTTTTTCAATGTTTTCAGGGGGGAATACAAGCAAACTATAACTGTTTTCAAATCATAATATTGATATGTTTCAAATATATCTGACAAACTTATAAACTCTTTTACTCCTTATGTATTAATGCTGAGCATAAGGAATGATTTATCAATTACAACTAAATGTATTTTAGTTAAGGAAATAACCAAACTAATCAAATTATTATGGGAATAATTTGGGGTTCTTTACTGTTCGTTTTATCATGTACTGAAATCTATATAAAGTTATTAGATAAACTATGTCTGATTCAGTTTATCTCCGTATCATTTGAATGTATTGTCAGATAATTTCATTGTATGTATCTATATTCGTTGTATTACGTTTCATAATCTTCTGTATGTTGATACCGTATGAGAACCCTGTGAATAGTTTAGTACTAGTTTGTGAGATAGTCACTACCCTTTATGGATGATCAGTAAATCCTCCCCGGAAGTGTAACCAGAGTCTCTTGGAGGGAGAGCGAGGAATTTATGAATAGATCTATTCGGGATTGACAATCCCACACCTTAACTGCTAGCTACAGTTAGGCGGGCACGCCTGGGGTGACAAATTTCTGGATATCATTTCGACGTCTGACAAACGTCAAGGAGGTCTCGTTGTCATATTAGCATGGTTACCCGACTCACAACGTGTATTAATATTAGTTTATTCACAGTCTGGGTTTTAGAATCTATATCTCGTTCGGGATAGTGATCCCATGGTATTATTAAACTATTTTGTATCTAGTCCGGGTTAGTGATCCGATGGTTTTCAAATATATTTCTTAGTATATCAAACTATCTTGTAATTAGTTCGGGATGTTAGTCCCAAGGTTATCAAACTACTTTCTATCTACAATTCGTGATTATTATGGTATTTCATATCTAATTCGGGATGTTTGCCCCATGATTTTTAACTATATTTTATACGGGATAGTAATCCCATGGTTTTGAATCTATATCTATTACGGGATAGTAATCCCATGGTTTACACTTATATCTTGTCCGAGATAGTGATCCCATGGTTTTTAATCTATATCTATTACGGGATAGTAATCCCATGATCTCAATCTATATCAAGTACAGGATGATAATCCCATGGTCTAAATCTATATTTTTAACTATATCTTATATGGGATAGTAATCCCATGGTTTTGAATCAATAACTATTTCGGGATAGTGATCCCAAGATTTTCAATATATAGTTTTGTGTATTAAACTATACTCTGTGTTATTAAATCTTGCATTTAGGAAAATATGAGATTTTCCTGGGGTAAAATACATCACATAATCGACTTGGTAACAAATGATAACTAAACTAACTTTACATAAGAAAATATGGGATTTTCTTGGACAACAAACCTTTTCGGAAAACTAAAAGGAAACCGATACATTTTCATAAAACCAAACCGCTTATGAACTCACAAGCTTTATGCTGATTTTCAAACTGCTTGTATTCTCAGGTCTAAGTTAGACAGGTACCCGGTGATCTTTTTTGGTGAAGACGGAGTGCGTGGAAGACTCGTCTCAACTTTTGTTAATATGATGCATATGTATATCTTGTATAACTTTACTTTTGAAACAAATGTAAACTTTCATATATATGTAATGTAATGGTTGTTTACTGTGATTACTATGTACATTGGATTTGATACACAACGTGGAGTCCACCCCGGAGATGTTTCCGCCTTTGATTTTCGGGGTGTGACAGGGCGAGGCCCTTATCTCCTAGCATTCAGATAGGGATCGGGAATGGGAATGGATGAGAATGGTATGGAGTTGCCTGTGTAGCCATTGAGAGATGAGACCTTGGAAGAGGCCGCTCTAGGATATAGTCGGGTGAGACCCGTGGGCGAGGCCCGTATGAGGATAGCAGTATAGGTAGACCTGAGAGCAGGGTGGCTCAGTAGTATGGTTGGGTGAGACCCGTGGGCGAGGTCCGTGAGTTTTAGCAGCACAGGTGGGACCTGGTAAGGATCTTAGCGTCTAGGCAAGGGGATCGGGGATCCCAGGAAATTGTAGTGCCAGCATGGTAGAATAGATTGAGCAGTATAGGTGGCAGAAGTATCTTCGAATGTCACTGGGAGCGACTAGTGGTTGTGCTGGGTCAGTAATCGGTGAGAGTCGGTAATCCAGATATTGATAGGTTGGTAGGGACCAGGATGGTCTCAGTTCATTCGGAAGCCAGATAAGAATAGCAGGACTTCTAGTCAGTAGCAGTGCGGGGATGCAGAGTATGGTGGAATTCAGTTAGTCGATCATGGGGTGCTCGACACCGAATGATAGTAGGAAGAATGCCCAGAGGGTACTGGCAACGATGACCCGTACTGGGAGTGACGGGAGTAATAGATTTGGTGAGGAAAGGGTCTTCACCACGGCAGAAGGGATAGATGGTTATGGAGCATTGCCTTGGGGAGGCAAGGAAAGCGCGTAAGGAAAAAAAGGGTGAACCCCTACGGGGTCAGTGCAGTATTTGGAGATTACCAAAAAGATTGTCAGTTGAGTAAGTTGTGTTATAGGATGTTCAGGCTCAGGATGGACCCGAGATTAGTATCTGTAAGGATTGGCGTTGGTCTGAATGATTGGACAGAAGGCCAGCAAAGTTAGGCAGCTGGTGCTAGAATGGATGGTGGAGCTTTGGAGGCAGATCGCCGGCAGTAGAGTATAGTAAACTTCGAGGATGAAGTTTAGTTTAAGTGGGGGAGAGTTGTAACACCCAAAGTTTCAAAGGCCAAGAAAGGAAAGAAAAGCCCTAATTTAAGGGTCGACTCAGCGAGTCCAAGGAGGGACTCGGCGAGTCCGAGCGGGATCCGGGTCAAGGTGTAAGTGACCAACTCGGTGAGTCGGCCAAGTGGACTCGACGAGTCTGGTCTGTGCGAGGAAAACCATAAATCCGGGACATTGGGCACTATTTAAGCTCCTTATTCTTTCCATTAGGGTTCCTTAGAGCCCCCCTTGTTCAGAAAACAAAGCCTAAGCCTCCATTGTTGTGCATTCAAGCTTCCAAGCCATTTTTGGGTGATTTGAAGCCATGATTAGCCACCCTTATGGGTTAGAAGCCGGATCTGGAGTTGCTACTTCAGATCCAAGTATGTTATGGCCTGGAGAAGCATAAAGTATCAGCCATTAAGTCGATTTTGAAGCCCCTTGGCCTTAAACCCTAGTTTATGGCATATTTTTCCTAGATCTCCTTCTCTACAGTTTGGAGTCCATGCATGACTCTAAAATCCTCTGCATGTAAGGAGAACTGAAGGGACTTGGCGAGTCCTTTGAGTGGACTCGGCGAGTAGCATGAAGTTGTGGAGAAACTCAACGAGTGGGATGAACAACTCGTCGAGTCGTATGCAGATTGCCTTGTACTCGACGAGTCTGTTCTTAGACTCGGCGAGTCAGGTCGCGGAACCCCAAACCCTTCGAGTTGTGACTCGAATCAGTGAGTCGGGTGGAGACTCAGTGAGTTGGACAGGTCTGGACTCAGAAATCGGTAGACTCGGCGAATCATGGACTGACTCGGCGAGTCGAGTCGCGAATGGAAGGAATCTGATCATTTTGAACTCGGTGAGTCAGTAGAGTGACTCGGCGAGTAGGGTTGACCTAGAAGGTTAACTTTGACCAGGACTTTGACTTTGGACCAGGGTGGACTTGGTTGTCTTTCGGGGGTCAGTTAGACTCAGTGTTGCATTGATATTGGTAGTTCGGGGAGCAAGGGGAGCAAGAGGTCCATGAGTTGTCAGGCAGCAACTAGTGAGATCATCAGCAAGTTCAGCCAGTGCAGGTGAGTTTCCCTTTGTGTGAATGGGTCTAAGGCCACAATGCCGGCCCATGTAGTTATGAGTAGAAGACCCGGGGGTTAGCCCTAGGCACAGTATGCTAGTATTATTTTCAGGACGAGGTCCAGTAATAGCGGGCGGGTGCCTAGGGAATTATTTATATGATAGTTATACTTGTTGTCTGTGTGATACATGTATGTGCCTTGTAGGAAGGTCAGTGTGGGCGAGGTCCCGTATCTCACCAATAGCAGAGTGTGGATAGGGTTCCATATCTTATTAGTAGCAGAATAGGAGCGAGGCCCGAACTAGAACAGGAGTGAGAGTGGGCTAGGCCCGTACCTCACTACCATTAGTAGCGTGGACGGGGTTCCATGACTCATCAATAGCAAGACATGGGCGAGGCCCAGGATAGGCGAGGCCTTAGGACAGAATCAGTTGCATGTGTTAGTTATGTGTTGTGAAATGTTTATGTGTTATTATTTGTTGACGGGCGAGGTCCTGTGATAGGCGAGGCCTAAGTAAAACAGATCTGTATCCGAGCGGGGCTCGAAGCCAGGCGGGGCCGTTGTAGCGGGCGAGGCCCGAGATAGGGGTGAGGCCCGAGGTAGGGGGCGTGGCCCAGTATGTGCAGTATGTGGTTATGCATGGTATGTGGTAAGGTGGGGAACTCACTAAGCTTCGTGCTTACGGTTTTCAGTTTTGGTTTCAGGTACTTCCGGTAGCGGAGGGAAGAGCGCTGGGTGATCGCATGGCACACACCATAGATTAGACAGCCTGGGAATGTTTACTCTGATAATGAACACGTGTTTTGAAAACTTATACTCATATTATGTTTTGGAATGATGACTTTACTTTAAGTAATGATTTATTAAAAGAAATTTTTGGTCTTAAATTTTGGGTCGTTACATCAGGATGATTATTTTCATCTATAATATTTTTCCTCATAAATTCTCTATCTTATATTATAGAGATTCTTTTAACAAACTTGGTGTACTTATTTTTTATAATAGATATTTATTATTTTAGATTTTTTTCATTATTTAAGTCTTTAATTATAACTTGACTATTATACTCTGGTGTAGATCCTTGTTTTTCTTTTAACATTTGATGAACATGTTTCATTAAGTAAGGTTCATCTATATTACTTTCTGGTTTATCTTCTAAATGATTTATAATTTGATCTCTTATTTTGGAATATTTTATTTTTTCAAGATATGAGCTATATCACTACTTATAATATTTATATTCATATTATCTTGGAACTGTGATTAAATAAGATACAACTTATCTACAAAAAAAAAATCTTAACATGAACATTGTTCTTTATTTATACAAGCACAGTCATTATCTATTATAGACTCTACACCAGAATTATTAATTTCTTTTTATTAAGTAACATTTTAATAAAATATTCATTAACTGTGATTTCATTTTTTTTCATCTATATTTAAATTATT
This sequence comes from Lactuca saligna, assembly GCF_052625555.1. Classification (NCBI taxonomy): domain Eukaryota; kingdom Viridiplantae; phylum Streptophyta; class Magnoliopsida; order Asterales; family Asteraceae; genus Lactuca; species Lactuca saligna. The sequence continues at coordinate 88,367,125 of NC_136425.1, forward strand.
ACTTTTTTCATTATACATTTATTAGCAAAATATTCTACTTTTCCACATTTCCAGCAAGTAGGTTTGTCTTTAGATTTTTTTATTATTGTAATTATATTTTTTAGAAAATTTCCTTTTTGTTTATATTACTTATGTTTTATAAAAAGGTTTTCTTAGATTTTTTAAATTATTTTTTCTGATTCCCTTTTAAATGAGGAGTTTCCTTACCAAATTGATCACAAAATTGACCTAATTGTTTTTTTCACACTAAGATGTAGAGTTTTATTCTGGTGATTTAATTTAATATCAGTTCTTGAATATGGAACAGTAGAATTTGAGTTTTTTTCCACAAGTTCCTATTAATTTTCCACAAGTGTATTCTCCATATGGAACAGTAGAATTTGAGTTTTTTTAATTATTTTTTAAACATTAACAGCAAATAATATTGGTAGTCCATCAATAGATTTTGATTTCTAGTATATACTATTACAATCTGTTAATTCCATTACTCTACTTAGAAAGGTTATCTTTATACCATCTAACAGACATAAGTGTTCTACACCTTAGTACGTTTAATAATGATCTAATATTTTCATAACTATCTAATCATCTTCTTGTAAAATGTTGTATAAACTGTCTTAGAGATAGCAATTTCATTTTCAGCTTTTGTTGTATTTAATATTAATTTTTGATCTTGGATACTTCAATAATGATCCAACCACCATTTTAATTGACTTGTAAATCCTGCTATTAGCATAATAGAAATTGTTTATCACTATTTCCAACATTTCTAGCAATTGTACTATACATCATCATTATATGTGTCATATTTGATATTTGTCTTTCTATATAACCATCTAAATTCCATTCATAAATATTTTTTCCTATATAACTATTTATATCTATATATACTTATAAATGAAGCACTTTTCATTTCACAACGTTCATTTGAAACTACCATGCATTTTTCCTTTCACCACATTCATTTGAAACTCTCATGACTTTTCAATTTCTTTTTAATAATAATTATAATTTGGTTAATTAGGTTAAATAAATATTTAACCTAAAGTGTAATCATATATAAACTAAATTTCAATATTAAAATAATATATATGTATTTCTACTTATAAAGTTATGTTTTTTAACTTTTAACACATTATACTTAATTTATTAGTTTGAATATATTGTTGGATGTAAACCATTATCATTTTAACGATACAATTTTTGAGAAATTTGTATAAAATACTTAAATTATTAATTTAAATATAACATTATAGGTTCAACCTAAACATCAATTTTGGTTTAACTTAAATAACCCAAATAATATTTTGTAAATAGTTAACAGTAATAAATTGTAGTGTCTTTCTAATAATGAGTATTAGTTTGTTAATAAGGTTAAACAAATAACAAACCTAAAGTGTAATCATAAATAAACTAAATTGTAATTTTAAAAATAATATATTTACTTCAATTTATAAAGTTATGTCTTTAACTTTTAACATATTACACTTAATTTATTAGATTTAATATGTTGTATGTAAACCTTTATCAGTTTAAAGCTACAACATTTGAACAGTTTAGACAAAATACTTAAATTGTTCATTTCAATATAACGTTACAATGTCAACTTAAATATAAATTTCACTTTCACTTAAAAAACCAAAGAATATTTTGTAAATAGTTAAAAATGATAAATTATAGTGATAAATGCAAAAACTAAATTGTAATATCAATTTAACTAAAATATTTCCTAAAGATATTTTTATAATCATTAAAAGTTTTCAAATAAGTAACTTAAAATAACTTATAATAACAATAGTTAAAAATAACTCTATATAAATGATTATATTGTTACCGTTAAAAACAAAAACCAATGTTTGATGTTTTAAATAATTACAATAACATAAATTAAAATGTTAAGCAAATAAATTTTAAAAAATTAATTAACAATAACAACATATATAAACAACAATAAACCATATATTATATTTAATTTTATTCATTAGTAACTCGCGGGTAGAAGTCATCCAAACGATTGAGATTATGCAGTAATAATAGAAGTATATATTATCATATAATTCAAAATAATCAATATATTATATCAATTTAGTATACAAATTATTATATCAAATTTAAAAATAACGTTATTTTCATATTTAAGAAAAACATATATTTGTAAAAATTTTAACTATGTAGGTGTTTCTGCGCAACGCTCAAGAATTCGCCAAGTATATTTTATAAAGCCAATATTTTTCCTTGAACCTCATGCATTTGCATTTTCAATTGATATAAGTTAATTTATGATTAAGTGAAATGCTGTGATTTGTAACTTCCAAAACTCTTCAAATCATGCTATTTAATTGATGGGCTAAATTATATATATATATATATATATATATATATATATATATATATATATATATAAGAACATTGTAACTTGCATATTGCATGTATGTCAACACAAAATGAAAGATTATATTGGTAGATTTTGAAGAGTTATGTGAGTGGTTCAATGGTTGTAAGAGAGCAATTGCAACTTTTCCAAATATAAATGGAAGTAAATATAAATTTGATGCATGTAAAGTTTTATATATTAACCAAGCTTCAAATTTGGGTATATGTGTAAACATATACTTGAGACATTTTTTTAGTTTTATATGTTATGGATCTTTCTGTAATCACAAGATGATGGAGTGAGACTGATAATTACTTCTCATGAGCTTTTGGTAAATCAACCATTAAGCTATTTATCAGTTAGAGCAATTAACTTTGTTAACATGTATGTATCTTTATGTAGTCTTTCGCGTTTATGTTAAGACAATCTATTTTTCTGTAAGAGAATATTTTTGAACATGTATTTTATGTTATTAGATATATACTATGTAAGTTTATATCATTTATATTATTGTAAATAACATCGATGAACTATTGATAATTGGTTTTAATAAAAGGAGTTTAAAGTTATTATTCCAAATTGTTGGTGATAATGAAGAATTGGAATGAATGATTTTAAATATGATATGACTCTATTGTTTAAAAAGAATGATTACTTATATGTTATAAAAATACATTCATTATGTTCTCACAAAATTTATATGTATTTATTGATTTTTAATTTTTTATAGTAATAAAAATAAGTACTCAATTATATATTTTTACATTAGTCAATTTCTTTTCTCCTATTCGTTCTTCACCCTAAAGTTAAAGTAAAATAAAGAAAATATTAATACTTTTATAAAAAAAAATATAAGTAATAAAAATAGACTTCACGTGTAACACTCCCCGGCCCACTCTTAACATGTTTTTTTTAATTAGTCTTAGTATTAGCAATTACTATAGCTTTGAATTTCAAATCACTATTTTACTTTGTAACGTCCGCAGATTCGGGCTAATCAATTTAAAGATAATAAACGTTAAAAGTGACTTTTTGATAGAAGATTATTTAAAATTAATAATATTAACCAAGGTATAGTATATGTCACAAGGATTTCATACATATAAAGAACGCTAAAATCTGACTTATAACGAAAAAGTAATGACCCGTCGAAATATTACGACAAAACCGACACAGCTCCGCGTAACGTAAAAAATGAATTTTTGACGAAATACTTTTTAGCCTTAGTAATCCAAAAGAACGTCCAAATCTGACTTTGTTTGAAAAAGTTATGATTTTTCTAAGATTTGGCATAGAGTACACATCCCGAAAATCGAGTTTTAGGTCGATCAATTTTTAGCCAACATAACCTAAATGAGAAGTGAAGATCTCATTAATAGGAGCTCAATGATATAAGGACAGTCGAAAACGGACGTCGGATGATAAAGTTATAAATTTTAACGGACTTTAACTGTCAAAGCCTGTTAAAACATAACTTTAAAAAATATAGTCAAATTTAGCCAACGGAGTCTAAACGAAAGTTTTATATCTTGTTAATAGCTACGCGTGGGTATAAAAAAACGTCAAAAACGAATCTCGTATGCAAAAGTTAAGGATTTTAGAAGATAATTAGTTTTTGGAGTAACCAACAAGTGACACGTGGCACGATCAGAGCCACTGCTTCCTTACCACGGCTTGCAACCAGATGGTGACACGTGGCATGGGAAGGCCCAACGTTCGCATCATAATCAACCTATAATAGAGACGAAAATCACTTCATTTCTTCACACCGTTCTCTCTAATTCTTTCCCAAACAGCCCCAAAGCCCAAGGCTTTTCCCTAGCACCTCCTTGGTATTAGTAGCGAGCCCCAGAGTGCCAGAAGGCCCTGAGAAGAAGATTTTTTGGCTCAGAAGTTCTGCCTGCGCAAAGTCCGGTTCCTCGCTAAAACCCCCAGTAAGTGAATTATTCTTATCATACTTTAAGTATAACTTATGTTTTAGTTCATTATCATTATTAAGAACCTATAAACAAGATTTTTCAGTGATTCCAAGTCGTTATACTGATTGATCTACTTACAGGGATGATGTCCAGGCTGTGATTTAGTGAGGTGTTTAAAGTGGGATTTCCAAACAGTATACTTTGTATACCAAACGGACCCTACCTCCGATATGATGCTACCTGGTTGTTCCTTACTTGAAGATCATGATATTAGACTTTGAGTTAATGATAAATCTAGACTAATAATTAGTTGCAATAAATATTAGACTAAAATCTAGTAATAATGATACTAGGTTTCTTTGAAGGAAAAGAAAATTGTTAGAAGCAAAGCGCTTCCCAAATTTCGCATCATCACTTTAACCAGTGAGTGCATAGTTACTTTAATCCATATATATATATATATATATATATATATATATATATATATATATATATATATATATATATATATATATATATATATATATATATATATATATATATGAATTATTTAATATTGATACATGTTATATGTGCGTATTATCTGTGCTCATGATATTTATGCTAGATGAACAATTTATACATGTTTTACGTGATTTAAACTGTATATGTATTTTATACCAATAAATATATTGGGTAAAGATGGATAGATGAGTAATGAGAGATAGGTGATGATAAATAGGTGATGATGAATAGGTCATGTAAGATAAAAGATGATTATGAGATGCCATAACCTTGACCTGCAATGTTGCGATGTAGTCATCTACCAGAGTATAGATGTCGACCGCTGACTAATCTAAACAAGTCATGTGGACACCGGCAGGCTCATAACATGTAGGTGATGAATTACGAGTTCAGGCGATGTAGTAACTATGTATTCATGCAATGATACTCTAACCCTTACTGGACACGTATTGGGGGAGTAATCACCGAATCAATATTGTTTATACAATGTAAGCGATGATCCTTAGGAAATGTGATGAGAGATAAATACGATGTACGAGATGACCCTTATGGGTAAATCTTTAGGGGTGAACAAATAAAGATAATAAAATGGGTAATCGGGTTAATTGTTTGATATGAAGTATGTGAAGAAACAAATTAAATATATTATTGTGGGTTGAAAACCCTATATACACACCAGATTTCCTAACCTGACCCACTCAATGTATTTGTATCACATGTGTCGATACGAAGATACATTACACTAAGAGATTAAAGGAGATGTAAATTATTAGTGTAAATGAATGCAAGGTCTGTTTATGCTTATATTTCTGTATTGACGATAATATCACAATGTTTTAATATAAACAAAAATACATTTCTTCGGAAATGCTTTAATAATATATTTATCATGTTTTCTGGGAACAAATTCTGCAATATTTTTCTTTAAAATGGATATTCTAATTTTCAAATAAGCATAAATAAAATTTTTAAAATCACCATCAATTTGGGGATGTCACATACTTAGACCCTTCATTCTCTTCCAATATATCAAAGCTTTAAGGACAAATGTAAAAGTACAACACTGAAGTACGATAATTCTTTTAAAATATAATAATGAAATTTTTTCAAACAAGTAGCTTTTAATTAAGTAAAAATAATAATATTTTAAAATAACATAAAACTACAAAGTAGATTATTTTAAATTAAAAATGATTGTTATTAGAAATAACAATTACAATAATAATAATAATAATAATAATAATAATAATAATACTTAAATAAATTATTTTGAAATCATTTAAAATTACTATAATTATTATTAAATTAATAACATTATTTAATTAAATTCAAACATAGCTTGTTATATCTATCTTAGCATAAACTTAAAATAATTATAAAATTAGTTACAACTTAATGTAAAAATCATTATTTTAATGATAAATTCCAATAGTATTATTATTATAACATATAATTATCAATATTTATATTATATTCCTGCATACAAATCAAGAGTTTGAAGCTCCTATTACAACTTAAAAGTTTTTTTTTACTTTAAATGTAGTTTTAATTTTAAATTCAATGTAATTATTCATGCCTTTTTACTGTTCACTACATTCAAGAGTTATTATTATTTTTTTAAAGTTATGATTATCAATGTTCAATCCTTTTTTTTCTACTTATTTAGATACTATAGCTATATTTGTACTATATAAATAAGTTTTAATCAAAATATGTTTGAAAATATTTGTGATTCGAATATGAAAAGTGTTGAAACAATGAGTTTTGTCGCATCAATAGTTATTTCAACGTGATTTTGTTTTATAACAATGTTTATATATATATATATATATATATATATATATATATATATATATATATATATATATATATATATATATATATATATCAAATATATGTTGATTTGTAAATATTCATTTGGAATGATTCATAAATGTTTAATAAGTTTTGTTCTGATGTAAATGTTATACTAAATGTTGTAATGTTTTTATGTTGTTAAAAGTTGTAGTATTTTTTCATATTATTTCTTACTTTTTTATGAAAAAACATCGTAAATGGTCACTGTGATTTTCCAAAATCTGAAGTTTAGTCCCTGTGGTTTAAAAACCTCATAGATGGTCCCTGTGTGTTTAAAACTTTTGACGATTGGTCCTTATTGTTAACTCTGTTAAGTTTATCCGTTAACTAAAGGGTATTTTTGTCATTTCACTGCCATAGGGACTATTTATGATGTTTTCACTTGTTTAAAAAAAATGAAATAAAAAAGGTCTCTCCCCCTTTCTCTCTCTCCCTCTCCCTCCCCCTCTCTCTCTCTCTCTCTCTCTCCCTCTCTCTCGTCGCACAGTTCATAATCGGGTGTATTTTGCTTGGAAAACCGATTGAGATTAATGTTAAAAATCTATGGTGATAGGTTTAAAAAACCCTAATTCCCATTTACAAACCCATTAATCTATGGTGATAGATTAATGTTAAAAATCTGTGGTGATAGGTTTAGAAAACCGATTGAGATTAATGTTAAAAAGCAGCAGACGCTGCCTCCTCTCCACCGAGAAATCCTCTCGCCTTGTAATTTAGCGGTACTACTCCAAAATGACCTTGGATTTCCACACAATAACAAGAAGATCTAGGAAGAAGTTTGCATCATCCGTCAAAGCGCCTCCGCAACAAGATCGTTGGATTCTCAACTCATCTAATGAAGCGTATACAGAAGGGTCCAGTGAGAGGCATATCACTCAAGCTACAGGAGGAAGAGAGAGAGCGAGGCAGAGGTCAAGAGATAATCGACTGGTTCTGGGGGTTGCTCGATGGAGAGAACGGATTTGATTTTGCATGTTTGAAGCTCTATGTTTGTAAATCCCATTTGAAGAAGACGAAAGGATTTTTGTAGACCGAGTTCTTTAGTGTATTCCTAATTGAAATATGATTCAATCTGCATCCAATTGTTGTTCTTCTCAATTTCATCGAAAACGTTGAGACTGGATTGTGTTCCTCAATTTGCCCCAAGCCCCCAACCTCCTCTCTCTCATGTTCGCGTTTTCAGGCGATCGAAGGACCACCCACCTCCGGTGGGTGAGTCTTGGCAGTCTAATGAAGAAGAAATGGGGATATCAACAGCAAGGATCGGGGGTGTTTGTGTGGTGCTAAATGAAGAAGAAAACTGGAGAGAGAGAGAGAGAGAGAGAGAGATGACACTTTTGTATATTATTTCTTTTTTTATGAAATAAGAGAAATCATCATAAATGGTCCCTGTGGTAGTGAAATGACGAAAATACCCTTGAGTTAACAGACAAAACTTAACAGAGTTAGCAATAAGGACCAATCGTCAAAAGTTTTAAAAACACAGGGACCATCTATGAGGTTTTTAAACCATGGGGACTAAACTTCAGATTTTGGAAAATTACAGGGACCATTTATGATGTTTTTTCTTTTTTTTATATACAAATCAACATATGGTTTATATAGAATTACATAACTTAAAACGGTCTATAAAATGATCAGAAGTTGTAGAATTTATTTTTTCATACTACCTTGTTATTTGATATATATATATATATATATATATATATATATATATATATATATATATATATATATATATATTTGTTAAAAAAAGTGTCACTAGAAACATCAAAAATAATATTTATTCTAGTAGTTAAATAGTGACATAAAAATAGTGCCACTAAAAACTACAAGTGTTATAGTGACAGTAGAAAAGTGTCACTAAAACCCAATATGGCTGCAGCGACACAACCAAAAAGTGCAACTGTAGGCCTTTAGTGGCAGCGCTTTTAGTGACACTTTTTTTCTTGTGCCGCTGATTCCCCAAGGCGCCTTTAGTGGCACTTTTTCGGTTTTTAGTGATACTTTTTTGTGCCACTAAATGTTATTTTATTTGTAGTGATGATCTTTTAAATTATAATCCACAATATTACGAGGTAGTTGAGTCGTCTGATATTGTTTGATCTTTGTTAATAACTTTTTCTTCAAAATCTAAAGAATTTTATAATATTTCTTTTCATATGATCAGTCTTTTCATTTAAATTTGAAGTCTATTCTCCAAATATAATAAAATAAGATTTTTATAATCATGTTTGTTGTACAAGTATATATATTTATTTAGTTGTAGATATATTATTTTCAATTTTTTGCTATAAATTTTAAAGTTATATCACTTTTAGTTATTTGGAAAGTTGTTGCGGTGGAGATATACCTTTTGAAGTTTGGCCATTAATTAATGTATATTTTTTTTTCAATTGTATTTATGTGGTTCATGACATATATATTAACAAACCATGAAACAAAATATATTATTTTACTACTTTAAGATAGATAATTATAAAATGTTTATTGTTTTGTTTTTAATTCTTCTTTTGAAAATGTTTTAAATAACCACTTTTTAAATCGTTCCCATTCTTTTTGATTGAATTCATTTGTTACTTTTGTTCTTAATAGGGATCCAGACTTCAAATCTACTTTTTCTGTGCTATTAATTAAATATTAAAATTCATTTCTAAATGAGTAGGATCCTCATTTTGCTATATACCTTGTACTATATTGTTCTTAATATTTAAGTGTTTAGATTTTCATATATTTTTTCTCTGATTTAAGAAGTTGATGCCTTTCATGTCACCTTAAATTTGTAATCTATTGGAGAAATATAAGAATAAGATGTTCTTTGAGATCTACTTCTTCTAATTAAAGAATTTTCTTCTATTTATGGGTTTTCAAATTCTATATTAACTATTTCATCAGATGTTTGAATTATATGTCTTATTTTATTATTTAATATTTGTTGAAGGAGTATTGATCCCTCTAAAATCTAATTTCCATTCAATTCAATTCATTCCATTTTATAGTTTTTCTAGTTGTTATTTTTGACATATCAAAATTACTTTCTATATTAAGAGAGTTTCACTTATAGACTTATTAGTCTTTTTACATCTAGGATTTACGCTGACTAGAGGTCTAAAATATATCTTATAACATATACAAATTAATTATGATCATGGTATATAATTATATCCATGTGTTTTCAAATTTAAAGTTAAAGTATCTAATATATTAACAGCTGATAAAAAAAAGTTGTAAATTTGGGTATACATTAAACTATATTGGACAATTTGTCAAATTTGTTTGTTTTATTCTCATTAAAGATTGTTTCAAATTCTATTATGTGTATTTTGTAATACTATTAAAAAACTTTCTAAACCTTGTGAGGTTAAAGGTTTAAAAGTTATTTGTACTTATCATATATGTAAATAATTATAATGATTTTGATATCTATTAATATTATTATAACTTAATAATTTAAAGTTCATTTCATTTTGATTAATGCATTTGTTATGTTCTCATTTTTAGTTTCGCACGCCAAGTGTTTGATGAATTGTCTGATCCAACCACCACTGCAAATAAATTATTTTATGATCATATTTTATTGCCCTAATTATTCCGTCAGACTTACAACTTACTAATTTACTATGTTGTATGTATTCTGCTAAAATTTAAAATGTCGTGTATATATATATATATATATATATATATATATATATATATATATATATATATATATATATATACATATATATATATATATATATATATATATATATTCTATCAGGATCAAATGGTAATTGCACTTTAGATTTAATGATTCATTTAGAATCTCTTTTGCCAATTAAAATGTCATATATTTTGTCGGCTCGTTTAGTGGATTAGTGTTTTTGTTAGATTTTGATGACTTTTTTTTTTCATTTTAGGTTTTGAAGAGTTTGTCTTTCTTGTGGAGAAGAAAGAAAATATGGAGAACAATAATGTCTTATAGTAGAATGTATTCCTTCAAAATGTATAAAACGGATCTTATTAATATTATTCTATCAGAATGACTTAGTGTTTTTTGTTGGACTTTGATGTTTTTTATGCATTTGTGATAGGAATGACATGAAGACCATATAGGAATAACGTGAAGAATGAATTAAAGATTGATCACACTCACAATTTAAGAATGTTATTGTTTTTTAAAAATTTCACTTGTTATTCTTTCAGAATTTTATCATTATTCAAGAATGTTCTTTTTGTATCACAAAATCATAGATACAATTATTTGATATATTATTAGTTCAGGAATCAATTTTGTATATTGTTTCATAATGTACTTATTCATGTTTTCTTTTTATTTATGTATTCTTAAAGGATGTCATAAACTGTTATTCTAACAGAATGTCATTCTAACAGAATCACATTCTGACAAAATAAAATAAGTTATAATCGGTTATGATTACAAATTAAATTAGAATTGAAATTGAATTCTTTTTTTTTTTTACAAAAATTAGAATTGTCCCTTCAAATTTGGATATTTTCCTTTTTAAATATAGTTAATTTTCTAAAATATCATTTTAATTAAATTTGATTGATATTATGGTACATGATATTCCATTGTAATATCATAAACCCTCAAAATCATAGCCATTAATTATTTTCATCAGTTGGTCTAGAATTCTCCTTACATGCACACAATAGTTACCTAAAAAAATAACCTAACCCTATATATATATATATATATATATATATATATATATATATATATATATATATATATATATATATATATATATATATATATATATATATATATATATATATATATATATATATATATATGAGCTTAGGGAATATGTGACTGTTATGCATCTAATATTAGGTATAGAACCATCAAAAACTCCATAGTTTTCAGAAAATGCAATCAAATCTCTATACCAACTTTCTTGTATCCTCTATAAGACTGGATGATAGAATTTGTACATATTTTTATGGAGTTTTAAATATTTAATTTTGCACCACAAACCATGTATAAGAATACCTTATCAGCTATCTATAAGTCTTCATTTTCAAATTTAATATAGAAAACTATAGTAAAAGATTGAAATTGTTAATTAAAAACCCAATAAACTTATTCCATTAACATATAAAAAAAGAACCATACAAGTATACATATTGTAGGTGTCAAAGAAAGTTATGAAGCGTACTAGAGGTCTAATATAAAAAACACATCCGAAATACATAAATGTTGAGGAAAAATTATTAAATCAGAAATAATATGAGCTCTAAAAGAAATAAGAAGAAACTAACAATGAAAAATAATTGTGTGTTTTAATCAAAATGAAGTCAATTTTGATAGTTGTATACCTAATATTACATACATGACAGCTACATATTCATTTTTTCATATATATATATATATATATATATATATATATATATATATATATATATATATATATATATATATATATATATATATATACACGCCGATAGGATTAATTTAGGGCATGTATATGAGTATAATGTTTGATTGTTTTAACTTTGAATACAATACTTAAGAGTTAAGTATCAAGATATTGATACATTAATCTCAACAACTACGACGATATATGTTTGATGATATACGTTTACTAATTACAACATGAATACCATTATCATCTAATCACAATATACAAATAAAAATGTGATTAGTAAATATTGTTGTTAGGATTTATAAATGAAAAATATAAAAATACAAGAACATTTAAGTTCATGGTATCACAAATATTCAACAAAATTAAGTTTTGACTTTGAAAATCTACATATTGTTATGAAATATTAGTTTGTGAATGACCATTGGATTCTCCATTTCTCCCATAACTCTCCATCATTATTTAGCATTAGTAACAACCATTTCAATGTGTTTTATGAATGTAATAATACACCATCATAATGTGCATTCATATTATAGCTCATCTTTTATCTTATTTGGATAGTATAAATAGTGAGCCATATGTATTAGGCACTTGATGATTTCATCACAAGTATTGGAATAAAAGTTCTCTCTACTCTTATTTCTTTCTTTACTTTATAATTTATATTATTATTTGATCATATTTTATAACACGTTATCAGCACGACTCTACCATAGAGCTCTAACTCCTTATTGTTCTTGTAGTTTTCAGGTATGTATTTTTTATAATTTTTCATGTACAATACTTACAACTTATTTTATGGAATTTCTTAACTAACAATTCCTTAACATACAAGTCTTTATTTTGATTTCTATTTTCATTATGGAAAACAATGCTAGAGAAAACTTTCTCTAGTTTTCATAGTACTAACATGCTCCTGCAGTAGCAATATCATGAGAAAAGTTTAAAATAAATATGAATTAATCTCATGTCTACTTGTGTCTAAACAAGACAATGAGTTATTGATGAAAAATCACCAATTAATCGTGACCGGTTCTAGTGCATTCCCTGAAGTGAATGCAACATCATATAATCATAATAGTCATGGGTCTAACCGAGGTCGTGGAGGTTATCATAATCATCATAAAAATAACAATATTACAAGTAACCACCAGAAGTTGGAAAATAGCAAAAATCCACATCCTAATAATAAAAGTGGTCAAGGCAAAAAAAAAGGTTGAAAATGTTTGTCATTGATGTGGAATGACCAATCATTAGTCTTGTACATGCTGCTTACCAAAGCATTTTGTTGATCCTTATCAAGATTCTCTAAAATATAAAGAAAAATATCGAAACAAATTTTATTCAAAGTGATATCCATGAAGATCAACCAGAAATGACACATTTGGATGTTGTTGATTTTCTTGTCTACCCCGAAGGGACAAGTGGTGATATGGATGGTGATTGATCAGAATAAATGTGTAGTTTTGTTTCATGACATTTATTATGTTTTTATGTCGTATTCGTTTCATGAGAAATGATGACGTCACAATCTTCCCAAATTAATAAAATATGACTTTATTTCTCTAAGTCGAATATTTCTTGTATTTTATTTATTTATTGAAAAGAAATATAGATATTCGCAAAAGAAATAAGGAAGATATGTTTCTTGCAGACAATGCAATACCACATAGCATTTTTAATAATGAAAAGTGTTTTGCTTACTTATCAATTAGATAAGCAAATGTAAATATAATAACAGGTAATGCAAAAATGATTGAAGGCTCCGGAAGAGCGAATATAATATTACAACAAGGGACACTAATTACAAATTAGTGATGCATTATTTTCATCTAAATCACCAAGAATGAAGGCTCTGGAAGAGCGAATATAGTATTACCACAAGTGGTAATAATTACAATTGGTGATGCATTATTTTTATTAAAATCACCAAGAAATTTATTAAGTTTTAAGGATATTCGGTCTAACGCATATCCTATTGAAACAACTAATGATGGTAATAAAAATTATCTCAACATTACAAAAATGATATCGGATAAGAAAAGTTTTTTTGTAAAAATTACTTGTATTGTCTTCCGGATTGTACTATACAAATATTACAATGATTCATGCTATTAAAAATATTACAATGATTCATGTTATTGAAAATAAAAAAGGTATGATATTACCTTACTAGTTTGGCATGACCGGTTGGGCCATCCCGGATCAATTATGGTATGTAGAATAAATGAAAATTCAAGTGGTCATTCCTTGAAAAACCAGAAGATTTTTCAAGATAATGAATTGTGTAGCATGCTCTCAAGGAAAATTAATTTCTAGTCCATCATTTAACAAAATTGGGTATGAAAGTCTTAGTTTCGTATAAAGAATTCAAGAGAATATATATGGACTAATTCATCCAACACCATGTGGACCATTTAGATATTTTAGGTTTTAATTGACGCGTCAACTAGATGGTCACATGTGTGCTCGTTGTCTAGTCATAATTTGGTTTTTGCAAGATTACTTGCATAAATAATTTGCCTAAGGGCACAATTTCCCAATTACCCAATTATGAAAATTTGACTTGATAATATTGGAGAATTTACATCATATGCTTTTAATGATTATTCCATGTTGTTTAGGAAAACTATTGAACATCATGTTGCATATGTTCATACACAAAATGGTTTAGCTGAGTCGTTAATCAAACACCTTTGATTAATTGCAAGACCATTACTAAAGCATTCTAAACTTCCTATATTGACATGGGGCATGCAATTTTACATGCAACATCATTTATATGCATAATTACAACTTTTTATCATGAGTTATCCCCTATTCAACTGGTTTGCGGTCAGTAACCAATTATTTACCATCCAAGGATGTTTGGATGTATAATTTATGTACCCATTTCTCCACCTCACTTCATAAAAATGGGTCCTCGAGAAGAATGAGAATTTATGTTGGATATGAATCTCCATCTATAGTAAAATATTTAAAATCATCAATTAGAGATTTATTTACAGCTATATTTGATGATTATTATTTTGATGAATCATATTTTCCAACATTAGGGGGAGAAATAAAGAAGCTGGAAAATAAAATCTCTTGAAAGGATTGTCACTTTCAGTTTTAGATCCTCGTTCAAGTCAATGTGAACTTGAAGTGAAAAAGATAATTCATTTACAAAATATAGCAAATCAATTGCCAGATACATTTACTGACCCTAAGAGAGTAACAAAGTCTCATTTACCAGCTGTAAATGCTCCAGTTAGAATTGATATCCCAGAAGGAAAAAATACAACTACAAATGAATCAAAGGCACGCCTGAAGCGTGGAAGACCAACCGGTTCCAAAGATAAAAATCCTCGAAAACGAAAGGGAGCAAATATAATTGATGGTCCAAAAGAGAAAACAGAATCTTTTGAAAAGATTAATGAAGCTCCAGAAGAGCCCAATGACATAACAAAAGAAATTGAGGTACCTGAAAATTATGAAAATGAAGAGATCTCAATAAATTATGTCATGACAGGAATAAGATGGAACCGAAATAAGATAGACGTCGACGATAATTTTTCATATCATGTTCCGTGCACGATTATAAAGAAAATGAGGATTTTGAACCTAAATCTATTGAGTAATGTATGAATAGAAAATATTGGCCAAAATGGAAAGATGATATAAATAAAGAGCTTAATTCTATTACTCAACGAAAAGTTTTTGGACCTGTAGTCCGTACACCAAACAGAGTAAGAACAGTGGGACGCGGATGGGTATTTGTGCGCAAAAGAAACGAGAAAAATGAAGTTGTGAGATATAAAGCAATACTTGTTGCACAAGGTTTTACCCAAAGACCCGAAATTGTTTATGAAGAAACATACTCTCCTATGGTTGATGCAATTACATTCCGTTATCTAATAAGTCTGGCAACACATTAAAAATTGGAGATGCGTCTGATGGATGTAGTTACCGCCTATTTATATGGTTCACTTGAGAATGATATTTATATGAAAATCCCAGAAGGGTTTAAGGTGCCAGAAGCACAAACTCCTAATTCTCGTGAAGTATATTCGGTAAAATTAAATAAATCTTTGTATGGATTGAAACAATCTAGCCGGATGTGGTTCAATTGTTTAAGTACATTTCTTTTAAAAGAGGGCTATAAAAATGATCCATTAAGCCCATGTGTATTCATAAAAAGATCCGGATCAGAATTTGTGATAATTGTTGTTTACGTAGATGATTTGAACATAATTGGAACTCCTGGAGAATTGGAAAATGACACTTCTTGTTTGAAAGAAAATTTTGAAATGAAAGATCTTGGTAAAATGAAATTTTGTTTGGGTCTTCAAATTGAGCACACCAAAAATGGAGTTTTAGTACATCAATCTAGTTATCTAGAAAAAGTGCTTAAAATGTTTTATATGGATAACTCACATCAATTGAGTACCCCGATGGTAGTAAGGCATTTAGATGCCAAAACGAACCAGTTTCGGCCTTGTGAAAAACATGAAAAACTTCTTGGTCCCGAAGTACCATATCTTAGTGCTATTGGTGCACTAATGTATCTTGCTAATAATACGAGACCTGGTATATCTTTTGCTGTAAACTTATTAGCAAGATATAGTTCTTGCACAACAAGAAGATATTGGAATGGATTCAAACACATTCTTCGATATCTTCGAGGTACAATGGATATGGGCTTATATTATTCAAATTCATCAAATGCGGAGTTAATTGGTTATGCAGATGCTGGATATTTGTCTGATCCACACAAAGCTCGATCCCAAATAGGTTATCTATTCACTTGTGGAGGTATCGCAATTTCTTGGCGTTCTATTAAACAAACTTTAGTTGCTTCTTCTTCTAACCATGCAGATATTATAGCAATTCACGAGGCAAGCCGTGAATGTATTTGGTTAAGAAATTTAACTAATCACATTCGTGAGAGTTGTGGTCTAACTTCTAACAGGGACGTTCCAACCATACTATATGAAGATAATGCGGCTTGTATAGCCCAATTCAATGAAGGGTTTATCAAAGGAGATAAAACCAAACATATATCACCAAAGTTTTTTTTACTCATGATCTTCAAAAAGAGCGTGGCATCAACATCCAGAAAATTCAATCAAGTAACAACTTGGCAGATTTGTTCACTAAAGCGCTCCCTACATCCAAATTTGAAAACATGGTACGAAATATTGGAATGCGACGCTTTAAGGAAATCAAGTGATGTGATGATCAGGGGGAGTTGGAAACACATTGTACTCTTTTCCTTAGCTATGTTTTTCCCACTGGGTTTTCTTAGCAAGGTTTTTAACGAGGCAATTGTTCCAAATATCTATTATTAATCATATACACTTTTTCCTTAATAAATGGTTTTTCCCATGAGGTTTTACCTATTAAGGTTTTAACGAGGCATGATACAATCGTCATTCAAGGGGGAGTGTTATGAAATATTAGTTTGTGAATGACCATTGGATTCTCCATTTCTCCCATAACTCTCCATCATTATTTAGCATTAGTAACAACCATTTTAATGTGTTTTATGAATGTAATAATACACCATCATAATGTGCATTCATATTATAGCTCATCTTTTATCTTATTTGGATAGTATAAATAGTGAGCCATATGTATTAGGCACTTGATGATTTCATCACAAGTATTGGAATAAAAGTTCTCTCTACTCTTATTTCTTTCTTTACTTTATAATTTATATTATTATTTGATCATATTTTATAACACATATACTTTTTATTTAATTTTTTAATATAATAGTAAATATTTAGGATGACACTTTTTTTTTAAACCGCGAAGCATGCCACAAACCAAAACCAAAAAACTTAGGATGACAATAAAAAAAGAGTTTGTTTTTGTTTTGACATCTTTTTTTCTTAAATTAAATTTAAAAGTTTTTTTTTTTTTTTTTTTTTTTGGAAAGCTAGCACATGTCCTCTAAAATTTATTCTTAAACTATATTTTTTTAGGGGTAATTGCTAATCTAGCCAAATTAAAGAAATGATTATCAATTTTTAGCCAAAAATTAGTAATGTCCAAATATAGCCCACGAAACCGAAGGTTTCTAAAATCGTCTACTGTTTCGCCATATTATCTATTGTTTCGTGTTTTGTATAAAAAACAATTTCATTTGAAAGCTACAAAACATAGATTTTGGGAAACCTACGGTTTCCTCTCGGTTAAGTTGCGGTATCCCAAACCGTAATCTACGGTTTTGGAGGAAAAATACAGTTTTTTTTTTTTTTTAATTTTTTTTATACGAAACCGTAGGTGTACAAGTCGACACTGTACAAATCTGTGCATTGGGCACTTATACACCATAGGTTTTGTATGAAACCTACGATTTTATATTTATTTTTTTCGATTTTTTTCAATAAAAATTTAACCACATATACAAAACCTACTCCTAATCAGAAACACTAATAAAATTTTGATGAAAAGTAGACAAAGTTTGTTGTTCTCCGGGTGCTCCGTTGAAAGAAAAAAGTATCCAAACCAAAAAAAACAATAAGAAAAATGATCTAATATGAATTTTTTTTTTTTTCATTTTATAGTTTGGGCTAATGAGCCACGAAAAAGTAAACGGGCCCGCAAAACAGTAACTCATTAGCACGAAACAGTAGTTTAGGGCAAAAAATAACAGTCAACAACGTTGATCGTAGTCAACCAAAAGCTGACTACAGTTTTAAGGACTATTTTTGGTTGAGTATTATTTTTTAGTTATTTTTTGATAAGTAATTAGCAAAAATGGTTAGATTCTTTTTTTTTTTTTTTTTTTTTTTTTTTTTTTTTTTTTTTTTTTTTAACTTAAACCTTCGGAGGAGGAAACACCTCTACAACATCAATATGAACTTTGACCAAAATAGGATGATAGAAAAAATTACCATTCTAAGTAACTTTAAGAAAACATTTACCAAATTTGTATTTTTTTTCTTTTTTCTTTACTTTTTAGTTTTGCTTACTGTTTTTTATTTTAAATACGATTTTTCTCTCTTTTTTTTATTTCACCTTTTTAGTATTTTTTTTTAAGATAATAGTTTTTTATTTTAGTTCTTACCTTTTTTATTGTTTTTTATTAATTTTTTTTAATTTTTTATTTCTGATTTTTACTTTAAATATTGGTTTTTCTTATACAAACCATTGACCATCAATTCTAGTCCTTTAAACATACAATATATTTTTAGGTGGAAAAACTCTAACATTACACATACATTGTTTTCAAGGTAAAAAACATCAACATTGTTTGTTACCAAAAAAAAAAAAAAAAAAAAAAACTACATTATTGTTACAAAACTACATTATTGTTACAAAAAGAAAAACATCATAATTAATTTAAACTTGAAACTGTAACAAATCATTAATTGTTAAAAGGAGGGAGAGAGAGAGAGAGAGAATAGTCTCAACAAAAAATAAGAGAATGTCTTTTTAATTATCTTGGTTTAGACGAACATCGTTTTCGATTATGCCTATGTTTCTTACAAATTCCACAAAAATTGACATTTCTTCCTTCTTTAATAGTTGATACCATCTTTTAGCCTTGTTGAACGAGGACCACATTTTTTATTTTGTAATAATTCTAAATTTGAAAGTAATTCATTAAATGTTCATTGTGACCAATACACTTCACAAAGAAGTGGGAGGACTTAGATTTTTTTTAGAACGGCTAATATTATTAAATAGAAAGCAACGCAACTAGCAAGGTGCTAGAGCAAATTAAAAAATATTAATACAAGCATTGAAAGCATTAAGAGGAGAACAACACAATACATTCAGTGGCGAGTCTAGAATATATATCCACATCGTTCACTATTTAAATTAAATCGATAAAAATTTAAAAAAAAAATTCAATAAATACTAGTAATGGGTTTGGATCGGGTCGTATAAACAATTTTTTAAAGTTATTACAATTGTATCCAACAAAGATATTGATAAGGAATGAGTGGGGAGTGGGAACTATTGGACGATGTAGCGGAGGGGTAGCTATCAGCGGTGGCAAGTGACAAATGACAACCGACACTCTTGAGCGGTTGATTGTCAATTGAGCGGTTGATCATCAATTGTTATGTAGTGAGCTATTCATATTGGATTATACCTTAAAAAATTTGACCTATTAAAATATAGAATATGAATTACATTTGATTTTTTCTTGCAAAATATATTATGATAGTTCACTAATTCATTAACAAAGGTCACAAATGTAACAATACATAACTTGTTATATATATATACATATATATATATATATATATATATATATATATATATATATATATATATATATATATATATATATCCGGTAAGAAATTTTTTTTGGTAGGAAGGTAAGAAGTTTTTTTTCTACATATTTTTTTGACTAACAAAATAAATGAATCACTAGATGATTCATTTGTAAGATGATTCACAAGAAAAATTTTCCAAAAAAACATCTTTATGATTCATTTTTAAGTAAATTAAGAAAAAATTTATTTTTATGATAATTTTAGTGAATAACAACAAAATCATTGTATAAATGAATCATCGAGATGTTTTTTTGAGATTTTTTTTTTTTGTGAATCATCTTGCAAATGAATCATCTAATGATTCATTTTGTTTGTTCGCGAAAAAAATAGGTAGAAAAAAAAAACTTCTTACCTTCCTACCAAAAATTTCCTTCTTATTTGATCTTGACTCTATATATTCTTACCTTCCTACCAAAAATTTCTTTCTTATATGATCTTGACTCTCTCTCTCTCTCTCTCTCTCTCTCTATATATATATATATATATATATATATATGAAAAAAATTGTTGGGTCAAGTGACCCACCTTGGTTATATGTACATTCGCCAATGAATACATTCCAATTCTAACTACTAAGATTGGCATGATGTAACACCCCGGATTCCCAGGTATTATTTTTATTCTTTTATTTTTGGGTGATTGTGAGGGACTCGGCGAGTTGGAGTCTAAACTTGCCGAGTAGGATCGCGGTTTTGTGCACGGGTTCGTGTCTGGACTCGGCGAGTCCACTCTATTTAATGAAACCCTAATTTCCAGGGTTTGAGACCTATTTAAAGGGGCTTATGGCCGTCATTTGCGGCCACCAACCCCAAAGAGAAACCCTAAAGAGCTTTTGAGCGTTTTGGGAGACATAAGAGGCCATTGTTGACTTTTGAAGCTTGGTTTGGCAAGGAAAAGGAGATTCTAGCTAAGAGGAGGCAAGGGAGGTGGACATCCTTCGGTTTTGGAGCTCAGAGCATCAGTTTGGAGGTATATTTTGGTTTCCTTTAATGTTGTTATGATGAACATGGGGGTTTAGGGTCTCTTGACCCCTTTGTTGGTTAGATTTGATATCTATTTCATCCCTATTTATGATGAAGCTTGAGATGGGATCCATAGAGGTCCAGAGAAGCTTTATGAGGATTCATGGGATTTTTGACCTAGAGTTATGAGATATGGGGCTAAAACATCATTTAGGAGTAAATAGTTGTTGTTTGAGCACCAAGGTTTGGACTTTACGTGATTATCATGCTTGGGGAGGCCAAATCTATGATTGTATGGGACAGATCTAACCTCAGAAGTGAGTTTGAGCTTATGCATGGCATGGACTCGCTGAGTCTGAAGAATAGACTCGGCGAGTAGCGTGAAGTTTGCCCGTAACCACTCAACGAGTGGTCTTGTCGAGTTAAGGGGTCGACTCAGTGAGTCAGGGAGAGTCAGGGGGAACTGAGTTAAGCCGGAACTCACCGAGTTGTTCTTGAGACTTGGCGAGTTGAGTCGTGGTGGCCCCGCGATTTATACCAGGTGAAACGTGTCGAGTTAGAGAAGCACTCGGCGTGTCAAAAGAGGATCCAAGGGAGTCAGTGGACACGTATAGACTCGTCGAGTCACCCTAGTGCACTCGCCGAGTCCGGTCAAAGTTAACTGTTGACCTTGTTGACCTTTAGGGTTGAGTTCAGATGTATTTATGAGTGTATTACTTTGTGTGATTAGGCGGAGGCTAGATCACATTTATTCCGAGACAGATATTTACTGAGATACGCGAGGTGAGTCTTCTCACTATACTTTACCTTGAGTAGGTAAATAGAGTTATGTGATACAGTGTTTTATATATTGTTGTTGCACTGCATTCTTCTATGTGATTTATGTTGTGCATGCTTGCAGAGTTAGAACCTGAGGGTTCACAGAGTTTGGGTGCACGGACCAACAGAGTTATAGCCTCGAGTGGCTAATATGTGTTATATGTGGTATTTTGGGGAACTCACTAAGCTTTGTGCTTACAGTGTTTTGTGTTATGTGTTTCAGGTACTAGTGAGGATCGCGAGAAGGCGCCGGCTTGATCAGTACACACACGGGATTTTTATGCTATGAGATCTTGGGATTGTTATATGTTATAAATTGAGTTTCAAACAATGATGTTTTTATGATTTACAAATGAATTATGTTTTTTATAAATGCGAAAAATTGTTTTGGAAATTTACTGTGTTACACATGATGCTTGAACCAATTAAAGAATATAAGTTGAATTTCATCTGTCATCCTTATAGGAAAGTATCTTTTCTTCTTGAAGATGAGGGCATTCTGTGTCTTCCAAATTATCCAGATGGTAGAATATATCAGCCCCCGTTTCATCTTTTTATGATTCTTGTGAGCCCATTACATGATAACTTCATTAACATATTAGGCATATTCATAGGTGGAGATGGTAAAAAACTCAACCAACTGTAGAACCATCTCCAGACTTCTCGGGAGAAAAAACAATTGAAAAAATATGATAAGTCTTCATTTGTAATCAAACAGAAAGGGCAAGCAGAGGATGACAATTTTATCCCTTTCAATATGAGGTTCAAGGCAACTAGAATTATGTTTAGTAACATGCGCCACATGAAGAAATTAGCCTTGATGGGGACCCATGAAATCCAATGAAACCTTAATTGATCGTCACATGCAGGGCCGGTCCATTGGTTTTTACTACCCGGGGCGAGATTATAATTTTGTGCCCTTATATATAAAAAAGTTTATCAAAATATAGTAAATCTTATAGTCAAACAAATTATACGAACAAAAATCTACAAAAAATCACCTATCACGATGTTTTCGTGCATTTTTTAAAGCGAAAACATCTTTAATTTTACAATAATCAATATTTTGTAAAAAATCACTTTCAATACTTAAAATTGCTAATACGATTTCAAGAGATTCAATTTTGAAAAACTTCTTTTCACGGAAGCAACTGTAACCGGCACCGTCAATAATCCCCTTTTAACAAATCAGATATATAAAAAATTAATCATACTTTTGAAACAAACCTAAATAAACACAAATATCGAATAAACTCATCCAAATCTGATTTATCAAACAACAAATCCCAAATCTGAATTATGAAGAGAACAAAATAAAAAATATAGCACTTGCTTCACATCACATATACAATACTACAAAAGATTAGAAAGGATGGTTATACAAAAAATATTGAACACAAACATCAACAAATTTAAACTCACCAGAATCTTAAAATCTAATTTCTAAAACAACACACACGAATCTGATTGCTGAAACAGTAGAGAAATCAGATACAAATCTGATTGCTGATCTCAAACATGGAGAAAATTATAGAGAAATAACCCAAATCTAATTTCAAAAACAATAAAGAAATCAGATACAAAAAATACAAATCCAAATTTCAATAAATGAGAAGTCCGATACATAATTGTAACACCGTAAATTTCAAAACAAATTTTTTCAAATTTTTATAAAACATAATTCATTTAGTATTCAGCAAACAACCATATTTAATCATTCAATCCAAGTAATACAAAATCCCAAGATCTCAAAATCATAATTCCCATGCGTGTGTACTGATCAAGCCGGCGCCTTCCCGCGATCGTCACTAGTACCTGAAACAAATAACATCAAACACTGTAAGCACAAAGCTTAGTGAGTTCCCCAAAATACCAAATATAACACATATTAGCCACTCGAGGCTATAACTCTATGGGTCCGTGCACCCAACTCTGTGAACCCTCAGGTTCTAACTTTGTGAACCTTATGGTTCTAACTCTGTAAACATGCACAACATAAATCACATAGAAGTAATGCAGTACAACACATAATATACATAGCATACAGATACTCTGTTACATAACTCTGGTTACCTACTCAAGGTAAAGTATAGTGAGAAGACTCACCTCGTGTGTCTCAGTAATTCGTAAATCCTGAAATCACTAGTGCTCGATCTCCCGAGCTATAGTCCTCCTATAACACAATACATCTCTAATTAACACTTTCCCAACTAAGGTTGACTACCCCTTAACAAGTCAACATAGGTCAACGCTGGTCAATGGTCAACGGTCAACTTTGATCGGACTCGGCGAGTACACTATAACGACTCGGTGAGTCTAAGCGCATACACTGATTTCCCTGGGATCCTCTCTTGACACGTCGAGTATTCTACTAACTCGACGAGTTCCACCTGGCATGAGTTGTGGGTCCACCACGACTCAACTCGTCGAGTCTCAAGAACAACTCGGCGAGTCCAGCTTGATTCAGTCCACCTGTCAACCCACTCTGACTCTCCCTAACTCACTGAGTCAAACCCTCAACTCGGCAAGACCACTCGCTGTGTGGTCTGGGCAATATTCATGCTACTCGCCGAGTCTGTTCTTCGGACTCGGCGAGTCCATGCCATGCAATGACTCAAACTTGCTTGTAAGGTCAGATTCGGTCCATTAACTCATAGATCCAGTCCTTCCAAGCTTATTTAGCACGTAAAGTTAGTATCTTGATGTACATACAACATCCATATGACCATATATGATGATTTTGTCCCAAATACTACAACTCAAGGTCAAAATCTCCATTGCTCTTCATAAAGCTTGATGAGTGAGGCTCTCTGGACCTCTATGGATCCAGATCCAAAGCCTCAACATTAGAAAGGAACTATTTGGCATCAAGTCAACCCAATAAAGGCCATAAGAAACCCTAAATGTAATTATACTTCACAAAACAGAAGATGAGTCGAAATCATACCTCTAGTTCGATGGTCTAAGCTTCAAATCCACAGTATAGCAACCTCCTTTGCTTCCTCTTGGCTAGAACCTCCTTCTTCTTTACTAAATAACACACAAAGGTCAAGAAATGCTTCCTTTCTCTCTCAAAACGTTCAAGCACTCTAGGGTTTCTCTCTATGGATTGGTGAGCACAAATGACGGCCATAAGGCCCTTTAAATAGGTCTCAAACCCCGGGGATTAGGGTTTCATCACACAGAATGGACTCCCCGAGTCCGGACGCGAACCCGTGCCCAATACCGCGATCCTACTCGGCGAGTTTGAGCTCCAACTCGCCAAGTCCACTCAAAACTTCCAAAAATAAACCAATAATAAATACCTGGAAATTTCGGGTTGTTACAATTCTCCCCTACTAGAACTAGACTTCGCCCTCAAAGTCTTACTCTGCAAATAACTTCGGATGCTGCTCTCGCATCTCACGCTCCGGTTCCCACATCATCTCGGACCCCTTCCGATGCTGCCACTGAACCAAAACCAACGGTACCTCCTTGTTTCTCAGAACTTTGATTTTCCGATCTCTGATGGCCACTGGTCTCTCAGCATAATTCAGGCTCGCATCCACTTGAATATCCTCTAATGGAACCACTGCCGACTCATCGGCTATACACTTCCGCAATTGCGACACATGGAACGTGTCATGAATCTGCCCCAACTCCGCTGGCAAATCCAAACGATAGGCTACCCTGCGTACCCTTGCGACTACCCGAAATGGTCCGATATATCGGGGCCCCAATTTGCCCTTCTTCCTGAATCGGATCACTCCCTTCCAAGGAGAGACCTTCAGGAGCACAAAATCACCAACCTGGAACTCAAGTTCGGACCGACGTTGGTCCGCATAACTCTTCTGTCGACTCTGGGCAGTCAGTAACCTCTGTCTGACCTGCTGGATCTGCTCTGCCGTCTGAAGCACTATCTCAGTGTTGCCCATAACGCGCTGCCTGACTTCTCCCCAGCAAATGGGGGTCTGACACCCTCTCCCGTACAACAGCTCAAAGGGCGGCATACCGATGCTCGAATGATGGTTGTTGTTGTAAGAAAACTCGGCCAAAGGCAAATACATATCCCAACTTCCCCCGAAATCCAATACACATCCTCGAAGCATGTCCTCGAGTGTCTGAATCGTCCGCCACTCTATCCGTCTGTCTGGGGGTGATATGCGGTACTAAAATGCATCCTAGTACCCAACTCCTCATGAAACTTCTTTCAGAATCTGGAAGTGAAACGCACATCCCGTTCGGAGACAATCGAGATCGGCACCCCATGCCGAGATACCACTTCCCTCACATATATCTCTGCTAACTTCTCTGTGGAAGAACTCTCGCTGATGGCAAGGAAGTGAGCGCTCTTCGTCAACCTGTCCACAATCACCCAAATTGCATCAACTCCCCGAGCAGTCCTTGGCAATTTGGTGATGAAATCCATGGTGATCTGTTCCCACTTCCATTCGGGAACCTCCAATGGATGCAACTTACCATGCGGTCTCTGATGTTCGGCCTTAACCTTACGGCAGGTTAAGAACCTCTCAACGAACCATGCAACATCTCTCTTCATACAGGGCCACCAATACTCCCTCCTCAAATCCAAATACATCTTAGTGGCCCCAGGATGGATCGAGAATTTCGACCGATGAGACTCTTCCATCAAAATGGCATGCGTACCTCCCACGAACGGTACCCAAATACGCCCCTGAAAAGTCATAAGCCCCCGACCATCGGTAACGAACTCTGATACCAAGGCAACAACTCGCTCTTTCTTCTGGTTTTCCGACCTCACTACCTCAGCTTGTGCTCCTCGAATGGTGTCCAACACCAGAGTCATCACGGTCAATCGCAAACATACATCTCGCAATGGGGTGCTCTCCGCCCAACGACTTAGGGCGTCGGCTACCACATTAGCCTTGCCCAGATGGTACAGAATCTCACAATCGTAATCCTTAACCACATCCAACCACCTCCTCTGCCACATATTTAGGTTGGGCTGATCCATCAAATACTTCAGACTCTTATGGTCCGTGTATATCGTACACCGAACCCCATACAAATAATGGCGCCAAATCTTGAAGGCGAACACCACTGCCCCCAACTCTAGGTCATGGGTGGGATGCCTCGATTTATAAGGCTTCAACTACCTCGATGCATACGCTATCACATGCCCTCTCTGCATCAGCACCACTCCCAACCCCAAAATCGATGCATCACAGTATACAACAAAGTCCTCCATTCCCTCTGGGAGGGCTAACACCGGGGCCTCACATAACCTTTGGCGAAGCGTCTCAAAGGAGGCCTGCTGCTCGGAGCCCCATGAAAAAGCAACACCCTTCCGGGTCAACCTAGTGAGTGGCACTGCAATCTTAGAGAAATCCCTGATAAATCTCCGATAATAACCGGCCAACCCTAGAAAACTCCTGATCTCGGAGGGTGACCTCGGCACCTCCCAACTCATCACTGCCTCCACTTTGGCCGGATCAACTAATATCCCATCCTGGTTAACAAGATGTCCTAGGAAATGGACCTCTCGCAACCAGAAATCACACTTGGAGAATTTGGCATAAAGCCTCTCCGATCTCAGAACTCCGAGGATCTCCCTCAAATGCTCCTCATGCTGCTCCCTAGATCTCGAATATACCAAAATGTCATCAATAAATACGATCACCGACCGATCCAACATCGTCCTGCACACCCGGTTCATGAGATCCATGAACACTACCGGAGCATTGGTGAGTCCGAAAGGCATCACCACAAACTCATAATGCCCATAACGCGTCCTAAACGTTGTCTTGTGGACGTCCTCATCTCGCACCCTCACCTGATGGTATCTAGACCTCAAATCGATCTTGGAGAACCAAGATGCTCCCTGCAACTGGTCGAACAAATCGTCAATCCTCGGCAATGGGTAATGGTTCTTGACCGTCAACTTGTTCAACTCCCGGTAATCAATGCACATTCGGTGTGAACCATCCTTCTTCTTTACAAACAGAATAGGCGCTCCCCACGGTGAGCTGCTCGGCCGAATAAAACCTTTCCCCAGCAGCTCCTGAAGCTGCGAGGATAACTCTTGCATCTCTGGAGGTGCAAGATGATAAGGCACCTTAGCGATAGGTGCGGCCCCCGGGACCAAATCAATACCGAACTCTACTTGCCTCACGGGAGGCACACCCGACAACTCCTCCGGAAAGACATCCGGGAACTCTCGCACTATAGGAACTTCCTCCACTGACCTAGGCCTCCTGGAATCAACCCGCGTATCCGACACGTACGCCACAAAACCCTTACAGCCCTACTGTAGACACTGTCTCACCCTAGCGGCCGAACAAAACGCTGATCCAGAACGGGTACCCTCGCCGTATACTGTAAGAACTCCCCCACTAGGGTCTCGTATGGTCACTAGCTGTCGCTCGCAGTCGATAACCGCACCGAACCTGCTCAACCAGTCCATGCCCACAATAACACAAACATCCCCCATGGCAATAGGAACCAAATCAATCGGGAACTCAACGCCGAAAATCTCGAGTACGCACCCACGGATCAGCTCCGTGGCATATATCGCCTTCTCGTCAGCTATGGAAACTCTCAGAGGCCGACTCAGCGCCTCGCGACTAACACTGATGTGCTGACTAAAAGCCAAAGATAAAAAAGACCGACTCGCACCCGAGTCAAATAATACCAAGGCAGGTACAGAATTCATAAGAAAAGTACCTACGCATAACATAATATAAGCATAATATTTCAACATTACAATAAATACACGAAAGAATACATACCAGCCATGACATCGGGCGTTGCGCGGACCTCCTCCGCGGTCAACTGAAACGCTCTCCCACGTGCCCTTGGTGCCTCGGCCTTCACTGGCCGACTCCCGGTAGCTCTGATAGCGGCAAGGGAAGATCCCGGAAGTGCTCGCTGAGCTGATCCCCGCAACTGCGGACACTCCGCCTTCCGGTGTCCTGTCTGGTTGCAGTGAAAACATACTGCAAACCCCTTGGGGCAGCCCTTGGCCATATGCCCCTCCTTGCCACATTTGTAGCAAGATCCAGCTCTACACGCTCCATCATGACCCTTGCCGCACTTTTCACAAGTGCGGCCCTTCTGGCTCCCTGATTTGGGATCAACAAGATTGGCTCGCTTGGCTGCCGGCTGGAATTGTGCCGGTCGCCGATCCCTGCCCTGAGACTCAGCCTCCTCCCTAGCCTGAGTCTCCAACTCGATCTCCCTCTTCCAGGTATTTGCTTGAAGCTCAGCAAATGTCCGGTATGAGGAGTTCTCCATGAACTCCCGAATGTCTCGCCTCAAGATACTCAAATACCGGCTCATACGTGCCTGCTCGGTGGACACGTGCTCAGGGCAGAACATCGCCCTCTCGTGAAACATCCTGGTAATCATCGTAACAGACTCAGTGCCCTACTTGAGGGTCAGAAACTCTTGGGCCAAACGCTCCCTCTCCACCTGGGGAACGTACTCATCTCGGAACATGGTAGTAAACCTCTCCCAGGTCACTGCCGCAAGCTCAGTAGGCGAAAAGTGTGATGTGACAAACTTCCACCAGTCCTTCGCTCCCAAGCGAAGCTGGTTCAGCGCGAACCGTACTCTCAAATGCTCAGGAGATGAGTAAGTGAAGAAACACCCCTCTATGTCAGAAATCCATCTCATAGCCGCCACTGGGTCCTGGGTCCCATCAAACTCCGGTGGTTTCGTGTTGTTGAACTCCCGGAACAGCAACGCATCACCACCCTGCGGCCTAGCAGCAGCAACAACTGCGGTGGCCACCGCAACAGCAGCCTCAGAAAGAGCAGCATAACGCTCGTCGAAAGTCTCAATCAGTGCGGTCTTAATAGACCCGAACATCTCTGGTATCTCTGCCCTGATGACCGTAGCCACCTCCTCATGAATGATCTGTCGGATCTCCTCATCACCAGCCCCGACACCCTTCGGTATATGCTGTGTCCTCACAATGATCAACCTCTGAAATACAACATATGATAAATTAGAATCCGCTCGAGCATACTCACACTCGCCAACTCATCCCTCCTTGATCCTTGGCATTCCGAAGATTCTTACTTGGACCTTACACCGCCCCAGTGCTTTCAGTAGTACGGGCCCAATACTACTGTCCACACCATTTCAGTACACACCCCAAATCCTCCTCTTCAGATCCTAATTTCCAAGTACTCTATCACTCTCTAACAGATCTCTCATAAGCTCCTTGCTGCTACCTATTCACTCTCAAGCATCTCATAGCAGTTCACATCTCCCTAGGCTAAGGCATCACAAATCAGGGCACTCTAGTCCTAATAAGAATACCTAGCCTACTCTAGCAAGAGAATACATCATATTAATTTTCATAAACATATAATATAAGGGTATTTTGGGAAATCACCATTCGGGCGCTGACTGATCGTACACACGTTTCTTCTTTGAATTTTTCTAAAAATCTTTTACTTTTAGAAAAGTTTGGTTCTC
Organism: Lactuca saligna; assembly: GCF_052625555.1. Taxonomy (NCBI): domain Eukaryota; kingdom Viridiplantae; phylum Streptophyta; class Magnoliopsida; order Asterales; family Asteraceae; genus Lactuca; species Lactuca saligna. The sequence continues at coordinate 88,397,659 of NC_136425.1, forward strand.
TTCTGAAAATATTTTCCAAATCCTCAGTTTGAGTTCAAATACTCTCGAAGGTGTACCCGAATCCCTCAAACCAAGGCTCTGATACCAAATTGTAACACCGTAAATTTCGAAACAAATTTTTTCAAATTTTTATAAAACATAATTCATTTACTATTCAGAAAACAACCATATTTAATCATTCAATCCAAGTAATACAAAATCCTAAGATCTCAAAATCATAATTCCCATGCGTGTGTACTGATCAAGCCGGCGACTTCCCGCGATCGTCACTAGTACCTGAAACAAATAACATCAAACACTGTAAGCACAAAGCTTAGTGAGTTCCCCAAAATACCACATATAACACATATTAGCCACTCGAGGCTATAACTCTATGGGTCCGTGCACCCAACTCTGTGAACCCTTAGGTTCTAACTCTGTGAACCTTACGGTTCTAACTCTGTAAACATGCACAACATAAATCACATAGAAGTAATGCAGTACAACACATAACATACATAGCATACAAATACTCTGTCACATAACTCTGTTTACCTACTCAAGGTAAAGTATAGTGAGAAGACTCACCTCGTGTGTCTCAGTAATTCGTAAATCCTGAAATCACTAGTGCTCGATCTCCCGAGCTATAGTCCTCCTATAACACAATACATCTCTAATTAACACTTTCCCAACTAAGGTTGACTACCCCTTAACAAGTCATCATAGGTCAATGCTGGTCAATGGTCAACGGTCAACTTTGACGGACTCGACGAGTGCACTATAACGACTCGGCGAGTCAAAGCGCATACACTGATTTCCCTGGGATCCTCTCTTGACACGTCGAGTATTCTCCTAACTCGACGAGTTCCACCTGGCATGAGTTGTGGGGCCACCACGACTCAACTCGCCGAGTCTCAAGAACAACTTGGCGAGTCCAGCTTGATTCAGTCCACCTGTCAACCCACTCTGACTCTCCCCGACTCACTGAGTCAAACCCTCAACTCGGCAAGACCACTCGCTGTGTGGTCTGGGCAATATTCTTTCTACTCGCCGAGTTTGTTCTTCGGACTCGGCGAGTCCATGCCATGCAATGACTCAAACTTGCTCATAAGGTCAGATCTGGTCCATTAACTCATAGATCCAGTCCTTCCAAGCTTATTTAGCACGTAAAGTCACTATCTTGATGTACATACAACATCAATATGACCGTATATGATGATTTTGTCCCAAATACTACAACTCAAGGTCATAATCTCCATTGCTCTTCATAAAGCTTGATGAGTGAGGCTCTCTGGACCTCTATGGATCCAGATCCAAAGCCTTAACATTAGAAAGGAATTATTTGGCATCAAATCAACACAATAAAGGCCATAAGAAACCCTAAATCCAATTATACTTCAGAAAACAGAAGATGAGCCGAAATCATACCTTTAGTTCGATGGTCTAAGCTTCAAATCCACAGTAGAGCAACCTCCTTTGCTTCCTCTTGGCTAGAACCTCCTTCTTCTTTGCTAAATAACACACAAAGGTCAAGAAATGCTTCCTTTCTCTCTCAAAACGTTCAAGCACTCTAGGGTTTCTCTATATGGCTTGGTGAGCACAAATGACGGCCATAAGGCCCTTTAAATAGGTCTCAAACCCCGGGGATTACGGTTTCATCACACAGTGCGGACTCGCCGAGTCCACTCTTGGACTCGCCGAGTCCGGACGCGAACCCGTGCCCAATACCGCGATCCTGCTCGACGATTTTGAGCTTCAACTCGCCGAGTCCACTCACAACTTCCAAAAATAAACCAATAATAAATACCTGGAAATTCCGGGCTGTTACAATAATAAATTAATCAGATTAAAAAAATAAATTCAAAAAAGTCTTTACTCTTTGCAACTTGCACTCTTTTCCTATAATCAAATAGAGATGAATTCAGATATATAAGAGAATAATCATATTTCTAAACAAACATAAATAACCATAGATTTCAAATAAACAACGAACTCACTACACCTACATCTGATTTCTGATTCTCTAAAACAACCAACAAGAAATGAATCACACCCAAATCAGTGAACCACTAAATCAGAACTTCATAATCGGCTATGATGTATCTGATTAGAAAAAATCAGACCTTAAAATCGGACCCAGTTAGAGAAATTGCTGCTAATATCGGGACTAATTGTTGACTGATACTAAGAAATTGAGATTTGAAAGATAGAGAAAGCAGATCTATTGGAGAAATCAAAGCTACATAAAATCAATTTATGACTCGTCAACTGGAAGTGAAAAATAGAGAAAGCGATTCTTACTTTTGATTTATGGGAGATGTATTCCAGGTAGGCATTGATTTTTCCCATAGAACGAGGCAAATGACAACGAGTTTCTAAGCACCAGGCGACGTTTTGTTTCTCCATGCGTATGATGGATGATTATTCGACACATCTACTTTCTTTTCTCCTCCATAAACTGATTAGAGATAACAAGATATCAGTTAATTTTGGGCCATTAATATATGATAGCTAGACTATATTTTGATGCCCTTAAAAATATGTTGCCCTGGGCCTAATCCTAAGTCACCCATGTATTGGGCCGACCCTGGTCACATGTTATCAGGTTATCCATTAAGGCATGAATCGATCTCACACTGAAATCACCGTTTTTGTCTGCCTTCCATATCTACAGGTCAGGAACTTCTGAAAGTTGCATACTAGCCACCAAACTATTTAGGGCAGCTAATTGCCTTAATTCCTCACCATTTCGTGGGTCTCTTTTCCAACACCAAGTTCCAGTAAAGCAGGAGGCCTAATTCTTTCAATAAATTTGCAATTTTTTTGAGATTCAATCAAATATAGCTTAGGGAAAACATCAAATATAGCCCCAAGTTTTCTTTTAAAAAGGTTGTTTATAGAAATGCTCCATTCATCTAACTCCAAACTGGTTTTAACAATTGATAACCAAGTACCCGAAAGCCCCTGTTAAGTAATTCTAAATTTAGAACTATTACGAAATAAAAAAGGCCATTCTCATTCAAAAAGATTAAAAAATTGTATGGATATTGAAGAAGGAAGAAATACCAATCTTTGTGGAATTTGCAGGCAATCGGGGCATAATCGAAAACGATGTCCGCTAATATAATTAAAAAGACAATATTTTTATGTTATTATTGTGTGATTATTCACTCTCTTCTTCTTCTTTAACATTTTTTTATAGGTAATGATTTATTAACTGTTCAAGTTCAAGTTAATTATATTTTTTTTTCTTTTTGTAACAAACAATATTGGAGTTTTTTTTCTTTATTTTTAGCTGTGGTTTTTTTTTTAATCTTAAAAACATTATGTGTAATGTTGAAACTTTTGCATCTTTAAAATATAGTGTATGCTTAATTTTGAGTGGCTAAAATTTGATGATCAAAGGTTTGTATACTAAAAACAAATATTAAAAAAAAACCTGTTACTTAAAATAACAATAAAAAAAATTCAAAAGCTGAAACAAAAAACCAATAACATTAAAAAATGGTAAAAAGCTGAAATTAAAAACTGTTATTTAAAAAAAGAAAAAACAAATGTAAAGGTGAAATAATAAAAAAAAGAGAAAATTCAGATATTTATAATATATATATATATATATATATATATATATATATATATATATATATATATATTAAAAAAACTCACAAGTAAAGAAAATAAAAAAGAAATATCGATTTAATAAATATTTTTCAAAATACAATAGAATAGTAACAAAAAATAAAAAATAATAAAAAAACCCTCCGTCGCTATCAAAAACTCCACTTTGATACATTTAGACAAAAAGATATAAAAAGTAGGGTATTGAGGGAAGAGGCATCGTTTGAGGTTTAGAGTTGGCAGGCTTACATAAGCAAATACGTGAACATGAGACGCTTTGTAAAACTTGTTTACGGGGCTTCTAGAACCCTAGAAACTAGAAAGTGCCGCCGAAGGGGCAAGAACTTTTAATAGCCGTCACAAAATTCAAACTTGGCTACAGCCTGTCATGCTTACGTGGCTTCCTTAAAATACACGTGGCATACCTTGTCAAAGCAGTACGCCGCAAGTTATTTGACCGTCATACTTATCCAATATTTAAGAAACTTCTATTTTTTTTTCTCTGCATTTCTTTTATGTTGTTTGTGGAAGTTCGTACTAAAGTTATTTATAACAGAAGGATTCTTATGTTTTGCGCATGTCAAGATGATGTATGTTTTTGTGGTATATTATTTATCTACCGAAGAAATGAAATGTTTTAAGAGGGTAAAAATGGAATCAATTAAAATGAAAAACACGAATTTGAAACATAAACCACTTCAGCGTAAAAACGTAATAGATAATTTTAAAAATAAAAAATGTAAACTATCGACAAACTTTGGAGATAGAAATGGAATACATCAATCGTTCTAGTCTAAACAATCAGGAAATTAAAGAAAATGACTATGCCAAAGCTGTTTGTAGCGAGTGCTTGAGTACCTAGGTTGACTATGTTTCTTTATAGCGTGGAGAGGTATTCATAACAAAATTGTTAAAATCGTGATCATGATCATAGTATCTTACAATCCTATGATCTCAACTAGGTTAATCGATCCAGATCTTACTAGAATGGTTTTCGGTAAGATCACGGTAGAATCGTATGATCGGATCCTAAGATTGTAGAATCGATCATATGATCATAAGATTGTTACTATATTTTTTAAAGAAAACTCTGATCTTTTTTGTTAGGTTAACTATATAGAATACCCTTAATGAATTGTTTATTGTTAGATAATGTAATGAATATATATTTTATATGCTTTAAACTATGTATTGTTAATTGAATGGCTAACAAATAGATGAAAATGTATTTTTTATGTTTAAAATACTTTTGGTAGGATCTTATGGTCTTATTCAACTTTACGATCACGATCTTATATTAGATTTCAATCTTGAAAACCTTGATTCAATAGCCTCCACCAATTTATTAGGTAATTCTATACGTACTCCCCAAATAGCTTTGTGTACCCCCTTTGTGAGTGTAATAGTATGTATGTATACCTAATGATTTGGTAATTTATGTGAGTGAGGGGGTATGTATAGTAGCACCCGTTTATATTGAGTAAGCTAAATACGGAATTGACCTAATATCACCCTGATTCCCCTAGTCAAAAGAGAGCAACAGTCATTATAGGCGTGTTCATTTAGATGGATCGGTTTGATCTGATTCGATCAAGTAAATCCAAATAGATTTTGGTTTTCAAAACATGGATCTGAATAGTGCAAACTAAATTCAAATATGATATGATCCAACCAAATTACAATTCGGTTGGATCGGTTTTACAATTCGATTCTTAAGAGGCAAGACATTTAATGTGTATATATATATATATATATATATATATATATATATATATATATATATATATATATATATATATATATATATATATAAGTTCAATTGAGAAAATAAAAAATGTTGAGAATTGAAAAATCATTCTCAGTCATTCATTTATTTTTGCCGCAAAAGTCTCCATCATACCGGCGGAAATGGAAAAGAAATACACGTGTGTTTTCAACAAAATATCTTTTCTTAAACTATGTTAATCATTACTTTAATATATATAAAAACAAAGTTTTTTTTTTTTTTGTTTTTATTTTATTTTATTTTTAAGGAGCTATAAAAATGTTTTTAAATATATCAAAATTCATAATATTGTATTCTTTATAAATAGATATCAACATTGATATAGTTTTAAAATAAAATAATATATATATATATATATATATATATATATATATATATATATATGTATGTATATTTATAGTTTCAGCTATCATATTCATAAGTAAATAAAAATGAATCAGATTTTTACTATAGTACATTCGTTATTCACTTATGAATAAAAAATATGATTAATTTTTTTTTACAATTTAAGTATCATTCAAATATGAAAATAACATATAATAAATATAATATATTCATATTTAAATATTAGACGACACTTGTGAATATTACATAGTATATTCACTTGTGAATATTAGATGATATATTCACTTATGAATATTAGATGATATTTTGATATGTGAATATTACATAATATTACATGATATATCACATGTTAATATCATATAATATATTCAGTTGTGAATATTAGATGATACATTCACTTATGAATATTACACAATATATTTACATATGAATATTAGAAAGTGTTTCACAAATATATTTAATTGTTATATGTTATTTACATATGAGTAACATACAGGCTTATATTTTTGTTTTGTGTTTTAAAAATCATATACTGATTCAGGTAAGAAAACATATTTATATGTGAATATAACGTGATAATTTAGTTTATGCATTTCATCAAACAGTTAGAGTGCATATAAGTTAACTTTTTTTAAAATGTTAAAAACATGATACTTACTATTTAAATCTTAATTAACTTTTTTTAAAATGTTAAAAACATGATACTTACTATTTAAATCTTATAAAATAATAGATTGATAGAGAATTATATGAATTTTTTATAAAAACAAAAAAAAAAGATTTGATCTTTTTCTAACCTTAATTTTGAAGTTTTATGTGATGATCGATGTTGAATGAATGATATGAAACAGATTTTTTGTTGATTATCGATGATGTTGATATAATGACACTGGGAGTATAATTAATCGTAGATGTTGAAGATATGAGCGTATTAAAAAAAATTGAAGGTTGGATTAAAAGAACCAAAAACAAATTTTTGGTTCGTTTATTGACGAACCAAAAATTGAAGAAGAACGATGATTGATTAACATTGGATGATGTTGATGAGGGTTTAATTGAAGAAATCTGTATGATTTTTGAAGGTTGGAGGAGAAATTGGATGATGAAAGATTGATTAGGAATGAATTTGAACTGTTATCTAATTCTCTACTGATACGTATTTGAGATTGAAGGTTATTATCATATTTACAAATTTGTCACCGTGTCTTTTTATGCTTAGATTAAATGATTAGCTGAAAATGATTTCCTCATTCTCAACCTTTTTTTTTCTTAATTGAACCCTCTCTCTCTCTCTCTATATATCTATCTATCTATCTATCTATCTATCTATCTATCTATCTATCTATCTATCTATTTATCTATCTATCTATCTATCTATCTATCTATCTATCTGTAACAACCCGATATTTCAACTCTATGTAAACGACCTAAAAAATCAAGTATTGTAACCACGCTCGTTATAATGAAATTAACTTCGAAAATAAAATATCCAAAAATCACTAATTAAATTATCTATTATGTTAGATGTCAACAAACCGTGATCGTATGTAAAAAGAACGCCCAAATCTGACTTCGTATAATAAAGTTATGAATTTTTCCAAGTTCGGCTTAGCAACGGACAGCTAAAAACTCGAAACAGAGATCGAGCAACTTTTGACCAGAATGACCTAAATAAGAATCAAAGGTCTCGACAATGGTTTTTCAACGGTAGAAAGTCTGGCAAAAACAGAGGTCAGATAATGAAGTTATGAATTTTTAAAGAAATTTTCTTACCGCGACCTTTTAAAAATAAATAATAAAAATAATTTCAAAATTTACCAACAGAATCTAAATGAAAGTTGTAGAGTATAGTCTCACTTACGCGTGGATATAACGAACGTCAAAAACGGAGTTCGTATGAAGAAGATATGAATTTTTGAAGTTTATTAAATATTAAATATATATATTTTTTTTTATGAAAACTTCGGTATTATCCGAAGGCTGAGTCACGCGAGTACGCCCAGCGTACACGGGTACGCCTAGCGTACTCAAGGCCTTGGCCTCGGATCATCCACGTCGCACCCTATGCGAGCTAGGTCACGTCCCATCTAGAGTCCGAAGCAGTCGAGGATGTGCGCATGCGTGACACACGTGTATGCCCAGCGTACGCCCATACGCCCCGCGTACGAGGGCGGTTCACACCCCCTATAAAAGGGATGCGAGGGTTCCGAAGAAAAGGGCCATTCTCTCTCATTTCTCTTGCATTTTTGCCTCGTTTTCCGTGCCCGTGCTATCTCGAAGTGCCGGTCACATTGCTCAAGTCCCGAGGTTCGTTTGTGCTCCCGAGATTCCCAAGAATCCCGAGAAAATCCGCTTTCTCGAGTCGAAATTCTGTCCGGTTTTCATCCCGCCTTCTCTGATCTTTCAAGTGAGTTCATACCCCTATAATTCACACTTTTAAATGTTTTATGAGTACTTTTATATGCTTTTAAGGGGGGGGGGGGGGGGGGGGAATACAAGTAAAACACTCTATTATTATTGTATGTTATATAAAGTTTTATTATTCGCTTTTTATCAACGGAATAATATGCGAATTTATAACTATTATAGTAAAACTTTCATATGTAAATTCCACCACGATAACATCTTATCTTTTGAAATGAGAAATGATTTAGGTATTTATGTAAATCAGACACTCTACTTATACTATATTTATGTGTGTCGGTTTTGACATAACAAAAACTATACTTTTCATAACAAGTGAACATTTTCAGTAGGGTTTATTATACAAACGAAACACACTTTTAGGAAACTATAATAGGTATAGTTTTACGAGAATACTACGAACGTTTACATACATGGAAATACTATTTCAAGAAGTTACTTTCATATACAAGAGCAAACGAACATTTTCACACATAAATCTGTTTTATACTAAGTTTTGTGAGACATTAAACTTCACGTATGCTCGAGTACACATTTCAAATCCTGTATTATATGCCAGAATCCCTTGGAGGGGGAGCATGGTGTTTGTGTATAGATCTATACGGGATTGACAACCCCGCATCCTGACTATTAGCTACAGTACACCATTTGGGGTGACAAACGTCAGAATATTCCAATGCCTGAAGAACGTTGTGTATAGGCATTCATTGTCAATAGCATGGTTATAAAACTCACATAGAGTATTAAAAACACATTGATTTATGGGGGTTTTCAGATGTAATGGAGGTTTTATACGAAAATAAATTCATTTACTTTATGCATGAAAAACCCAATTGTGATACAAGTTTGGAACTTCTAACCACTACTCATAGATGGAAAAACATCAACTTTTTTAACATATATTGGTCTTGATTTAAGGCTATGTTTTTACCAGTAGGAAATATGGGATTTTCTAGAGACTAACAAACAAAAACGAACCATTTCCTTTTCATACAAATACTATCATTAAATGCTTATGAAACTAACCAGCTTAAATGTTGATCTACTCTTTCAAAACTACTTGTATGTCCCAGGGATTCAGTAATTATAGGTACTAAACAACTTTTGAAGAAGGAACGCTGCGGCACTAGTTTAAATTCATATTTTGGCATAATATTGTAATTGGTTTTGAACATGTACTCTTTTAAACAATGTAAACTTTCAATTATATATATGATGGTTGTATTGCTTTCTTTGCTATGTATTCATTTGTGACGTTACCACATGAAGTCATCCGCCCCCAAACGTTTCCGCCGTTCCGGTTTGGGGGGTGTAACAGATTGGTATCAGAGTAATGTTTATAGTGAACTAAGTATATCGAACCTCATAAGATATACAAACTATAAATGCTTAGGGGGTCAAAGTCTCTGACAAAAGGTTTTCACACTTAAAATCCTTATTTTATTTAAATAGATTATTTTAAGTCATGAAAATACAAAATACATGCATACAACGACATACTTTCACGATGAGAACTATACAAAAAGTATGAAGACGAGTTGGAACGATTAGTTTTGAGATATGTAATCAAATTTGGGACGAATATAGCCTAATCAACTATATTTATCCGAAATTAGACTAACGTATATCGAAGAATGATCGTAGTGAGCAACAAGTCAAAACTTACCAAAATGGATACTAGTATCAAACGTACAATTTAAATACTATAGGAGTATTTGGAGTATACAATAGATTAATTAGTATTACATGTTCTCAAGTTTTGTTCAAGTCTTATAACCCTATTCTCGTATAGTCAAATGGCTGGATTTCACCCACACGGGGACCCTTACTACCCGAACCAAGGCAACGGAGGATAGGTAGAGGAGGATCCGGAAGAAGACGAAGAACCTATCGAGTTGGAAGAAGGGGACGACTCTGGTACAGACTCGGAACTAGAAGTGGTCGACCCTCCAGCCATTAGGATGAACTTCCAGGGACTGAATCCCGTTTTGGGAAGTCAACTCACCCATTGGAGCCAACAACAAGGGATACGCTCTCCCTACGGTATGTGTCGAAACTTCTACGACATCAGGGATGGAGGTTCAACCGACCGAGCACTTCCGGTCATGGTGGGTAAACTAGCCAACCAGTCCTATCAATCGGCGGTCCAAGCAAATCGAATCCGCGAAGTCAACGGGGAAGTACAAGTTCACGTGGCCGATATCCGTCGTCTGGATATGTTGCAGAATGACACCCACCTCCGCGCCGATGCATTCCAAACAAAAATGAATGCAGCTCTCGCAGAGTTAAGGGAACAACAAGCCGCCTTCGATAGGCGTCTTATGAAGTCAAAGCAATCGGATGCGGAGTCAAGCTCCAAGTGCAACACACGTCGCAAGTAGTACTTACGAAAACCTCACATTTTGTTATAAGTTAGGACCTCGGATAAAAGTTTTTACTTTCTTAAAATTCTTGTAATCGGAGACCGTTTTAAGGGTCAAATTTTTGTGATCGTTGTATCATCTATTATATTAATATAATTCGCACACTATTATTACTACGTTGAGTATCTCGTTCAATCGTTAAAATATTATGGAAAAACCATATGCTTGTTCATATATTGGGATTTACGAATAACCTTTGTTCTTCTATCTTTGAGACTCATACTATCATCTGATGTTGAACTGTAGCAATTTAGTTCATGAGACACATACATTTTCTATACTATGGACTTCTTACCCTTGTCTTTTCAATCTTTAGTTGAAGGATGCCTCCGCATAAAAATCCGAGACGAAACAACGGTGGGGAAGCACCGATACCACCACCACTTCCACCTCCTCAATTTGATGTTGTCATGTTCCAGGCAGCAGTCACCGTAGCTGTAGCAGCTGCCATGTGACAGATCAATACCCCTGTTACTACTGGTTCAGGAATTGGCATACATCCTTCCAACCATGGTGATAGTCATGGGCAACCTCGGGAGTGCATCTATAAAGACTTTACGAATGATAAGCCCCAGATGTTTAATGGAACGGGTGGTGTGATGGTTTTAAGACAGTGGATTGAAAGGACAAAATCAGTCTTTGAAATTTGCTCCTGCCCCGAGCATAGCAAAGTCAAGTTTGTAACTTACACACTTACTGATAGGGCTTTAACTTGGTGGAATGGCCACGTTAAGGTACTTACCCTGATAGTGGCAAACTCAATAAGCTGGGAGAACTTGAAAATCATGCTGATGAGGGAGTACTGTCCACGAGGAGAGATTCAAAAACTCGAGCACGAACTCTGGACTCTGGGAATGATTGGTACCGACATAGCAACTTATACCCACAGATTCTGCGATCTGGAAATCCTTTGCCTAGATATGCTTGCTCCCGAGAGCAAGAAAATAGAGCGATACATTTGGGGACTATCGCTCCAAATTCAGTCAAACATGTTAGCTTCAAAACCTGACACTTGTGAAAGTGCCAAAGAGTTGGCACAATCGCTTATTGATCACGAAAATCATCAAAACTCAACAACTTCTGCACCAGAACCACAAAAGGGAAACAACAATAACAACAACAAGAAGAAGAGTGGGTGGAATAAGGGGAATGGTGGATCTTCCCAAGAATCCTCGAAGAAACAACAACTAGTTGCAGTAAACGCTGCGACTGTACCTACTACCGTTCCTACAAATCTCTACCCAACAAAGCCTTATGTGGGCAACCTCCCAAAGTGCACCAAGTGCAATTACCACCACGGACCTTGTCGGGAAATGCAGTGCTCCAACTAAAACAGAAGACACACTGTCCGTTTCTGTAAGGCCCCCGTAAAGCCGATCACTCAAGTTCCCAATACTGGTGTAGGCCAAGCATGCTATGGTTGTGACGAGGTGGGCCACTACAAAAGAAACTGCCCAAAGGCAGCGAATACCGACGGAGTGGGATGAGTATTAGCTATTGGCCAAGAGGAAGCCGTAGCTGATCCTACAGTAGTTACTGGTATGTTTCTTCTCGATAATTCATATGCATGCATGCTATTCGATAGTGGAGCAGAGAGAAGCTTCGTGAGCCAAAACTTTATTCACTTACTTAAAGAAAAACCTAGCATGTTAGAAGAATCATTCACTGTAGAAATGGCAAATGGAAAAATGGAAAACACTAATTGCATATACATGGGTTGTACATTAACTTTAGACGGTCACTCTTTCCCAATCAACCTCATGACAGTCCAAATAAAAAGTTTCGACGTCATAGTTGGCATGGATTGGTTAAGTCCTCTTCGCGCCGACATCATGTGCTTTGAAAAAGCCGTTTGTCTAAATCTCCCTAATAATGAAACATTAGTGATTTACGGCGACAAATCAAGTACAAATCTTCGCATCATTTTGTGCATCCAAGCTCGAAAGTGTTTGCGGAAGGATTATCAGGCATTTCTTGCACACATCGTCGATACGAGTCTAGAAGTAAAGGATATTAAAAGCATTCCAGAGGTACGTGACTTTCCCGATATCTTTCCAGAAGAACTACCGGGATTACCACCACAACGCCAAGTCGAGTTCAGAATCGATTTAATTCCAGGGGCTACCCCTGTAGCAAAATCGCCTTATCGTCTGGCACCAGTACAGATGCAAGAACTTTCCAGTCAGCTTAAAGAACTCCACCAAAAAGGATTCATTATACCAAGTTTCTCACCTTGGGGAGCACCGGTCTTGTTTGTGAAGAAGAAAGACGAATCGTTCCGGATGTGCATCGACTACCGAGAGCTGAACAAACTCAATGTCAAAAATCGTTACCCTCTGCCCCGCATTGACGACCTATTTGATCAACTTCATGGAGCGAGCTACTTCTCTAAAATAGACCTACAATCCGGATATCACCAATTACGAGTGCTAGAGGAAGACGTTCCCAAGACAACCTTCCAAACCCGTTATGGACAGTACGGATTTGTAGTGATGCCGTTCGGATTAACCAACGCACCAGCAGTATTCATGGACCTAATGAATAGAGTGTGCCGTCCTTACTTGGATCAGTTCTTCATCGTATTCATCGATGATATACTTATCTACTCCCGAAGTAAGGAAGAACATAGTCAGCATGTACGAAGAGTCTTAGAAACACTACGATCGGAGAAGCTCTATGCGAAGTTCTCTAAATGTGAATTTTGGATTTGAAGAGTAGAATTTTTGGGCCACGTTGTTAGTGAAAAAGGGATACATGTGGACCCCTCCAAAATTAAGGCCATTAAGAACTGGTCGGCACCAAAGACACCTACAGAGATTCATCAATTTCTAGGTCTAGCTGGATACTATCGCAGATTCATAAAGAACTTATCTAGCATCACGAAACCTCTTACTACATTAACCCAAAAAGGTGTGGTCTTTAACTGGGAAGCAAAACAAGAGAAGGCGTTCCAAACACTAAAACAAGCCTTATGAACCACACCGATACTATCCCTCCCTGAAGGGATAGAAGATTTTGTAGTGTATTGCGATGCATCAAATCAAGGGCTTGGTTGTGTTCTTATGTAACGAGGGAAGGTTATTGCTTATGCCTCCCGTCAGCTTAAGACACACGAAGTAAACTATACAACACACGATCTTGAGTTAGGAGCAGTGGTATTTGCTTTAAAGATCTGGAGACACTACCTGTACGGAACAAAGAATACTATTTACACCGACCACAAGAGTCTTCAACACATTTTCGATCAGAAGGAGCTCAACATTCGACAACGACGATGGGTCGAGTTACTCAATGATTACGAATGCGAGATTCGTTATCATCCTGGCAAGGCCAATGTAGTATCTGACGCCCTCAGTCGAAAAGAATACACTAGTAGGAGAGTCAAATCTCTGAATATGACCATCCATTCCCACTTATCCACACAAATTAAGGAGGCTCAACGGGAAGCTTTACAACCCGAGCATGTGACGGGTGAATCCCTGAGAGGAATGGAAAAGAATCTAGAAATCAAGGGTGGCGGAGCCTATTATCTCATGGACCGTATCTGGACACCAAGGCATGGTGGTTTTAGGGATGTGGTCATGACTGAAGCACACAACATGAGGTATTCCGTTCACCCAGGTTCAGATAAAATGTATCTGGATCTTAAGAAACTGTACTGGTGGCCTAACATGAAAGCAGAGATTGCTACCTTTGTAAGTTAATGTCTTACTTGCGCTAAGGTTAAGGTCGAGTACCAGAAACCTTCAGGATTACTACAACAACCAGAGATACTGGAATGGAAATGGGAACGGATTACTATGGATTTCATAACCAAGTTTCCCAAGACAACGGGTGGACTTGATACCATATCGATCATCGTCGACAGATTGACCAAATCCGTGCATTTTCTACCAATCAAGGAGACTGACAAGATGGAAAGGCTTACAAGAACTTACATAAGGGAAATAGTGTGATTGCATGGGGTTCCGATGTCCATTATCTCCGATAGAGATAGTAGATTTACATCAAGGTTCTGGCACTCACTACAAAGTTCGCTAGGGACTAGACTAGACATGAATACAACCTACCATCCACAAATAGACGGGCAAAGTGAGAGAACGATACAAACTTTGGAAGATATGCTGAGAGCCTGTGTGATTGACTTTGGAAAGGCATGGGATATCCATTTACCCCTTGTCAAATTTTCATACAACAATAGTTATCATACGAGCATAAAGGCTGCTCCATTTGAAGCCCTCTATGGCCGCAAGTGCAGATCCCCTTTGTGCTGGACCGAAGTTAGCGACACACAATTAGCTAAAGGACAAGATACCAAAAACACTCTCACCAGTCCGGAAATCATACGAGAAACGATAGAGAAGATCGTTCAGATTCGTGAACGGTTGAAAGCATCTAGAGACCGACAGAAAAGCTACGCTGACCAATGGAGAAAACCTTTGGAATTCCAAGTAGGAGACCGCGTTTTATTGAAGGTTTCGCCGTGGAAAGGCTTAATACGCTTTGGAAAGCGTGGAAAGTTGAATCCAAGGTACATAGGGCCTTGCGAGATTCTCGCAAGAATCGGCCCTGTAGCTTACAAACTTAATCTACCACGTGAACTTAGTAACATACACCCAACCTTCCACGTATTGAACTTGAAAATGTGTCTGTCCCATGAGACTCTTGTTATCCTACTTGACGAGATCGAGATCAACGAGACCCTCAACTTCGTGGAAGAACCGGTAGAAATCATGGACTGAGAGGTCAAACAAACGAAACAAAGTCGCATACCCAACGTGAAAGTCCGTTGGAACGCCAAGCGAGGACCTGAATTCACATAGGAACGCGAAGATCAGATGAAACAAAAGTACCCACATCTTTTTCTTTGATCCACTTGTATCTTTCTTACTTTAAATTTCGAGACGATATTCCCTCTAACAAGGGGATGATGTGACAACCCGATATTTCAACTCTATGTAAACGACCTAAAAAGTCAAGTATTGTAACCACACTCGTTATAATGAAATTAACTTCGAAAATAAAATATCCAAAAATCATTAATTAAATTATCTATTATGTTAGATGTCAACAAACCGTGATCGTACGTAAAAAGAACGTCCAAATCTGACTTCGTATAAGAACGTTATGAATTTTTCCAAGTTCGGCTTAGCAACGGACAGCTAAAAACTCGAAACAGAGATCGAGCAACTTTTGACCAGAATGACCTAAATGAGAATCGAAGGACTCGACAATGGTTTTTCAACGGTAAAAAGTCTGGCAAAAATAGATGTCATATAATGAAGTTATGAAGTTTTAAAGAAATTTTCTTACTGCGACCTTTTAAAAATAAATAATAAAAATAATTTCAAAATTTTCCGACAGAATCTAAATGAAAGTTGTAGAGTATAGTCTCACCTATGCGTGGATATAAAGAATATCGAAAACGGAGTTCGTATGAAGAAGATATGAATCTTTGAAGTTTATTAAATATTAAATATATTTTTTTTATGAAAACTTCGGTATTATCCGAAGGCTGAGTCACGCGAGTACGCCAAGCGTACACGGGTACACCCAGCGTACTCAAGGCCTTGGCCTCGGATAATCCATGTCGCACCCTATGCGAGCTAGGTCACGTCCCATCCGGAGTCCGAAGCAGTCGAGGATGCGCGCCTGCGTGACGCACAGGTACGCCCAACGTAAATCTGTTTTATACTAAGTTTTGTGAGACATTAAACTTCACGTACGCTCGAGTACATATTTCAAGTGTTGTATTATATGCCAGAATCCCTTGGAGGGGGATCATGGTGTTTGTGTATAGATCTATACGGGATTGACAACCCCGCACCCTGACTGTTAGCTACAGTATACCATTTGGGGTGACAAACGTCAGAACATTCCAACGCCTGAAGAACGTTGTGTATAGGCATTCCTTGTCAATATCATGGTTATAAAACTCACGTACAGTATTAAAAACACATTGATTTACGGGGGTTTTCAGATGTAATGGAGGTTTTATACGAAAATAAATTTATTTACTTTATGCATGAAAAACCCAGTTGTGATATAAGTTTGGAACTTTTAACCACTACTCATAGATGGAAGAACATCAAATTTTTTAACATATATTGGTCTTGATTTAAGGGTATGTTTTTACCAGTAGGAAATATGGGATTTTCTAGAGACTAACAAACAAAAACGAACCATTTCCTTTTCGTACAAACACTATCATTAAATGTTAATGAAACTCACCAGCTTAAATGCTGATCTACTCTTTCAAAACTACTTGTATGTCCCAGGGACTCAGCAATTACAAGTACTAAAAAACTTTTGAAGAAGGAACGCTGCGACACTAGTTTAAATTCATATTTTGGCATCATATTGTAATTGGTTTTGAACATGTACTCTTTTAAACAATGTAAACTTTCAATTATATATATGATGGTTGTATTGCTTTATTTGCTATGTATTCATTTGTGACATTACCACATGAAGTCATCTGCCCCCGAACGTTTCTGCCGTTCCGGTTTGGGGGTGTGACACTATCTATTTATCTATCTATCTATCTATTTATATATATGTATATATATATATATATATATATATATATATATATATATATATATATATAACTTAAATATTCAGTATTTGACTATGGCAAAGGTGTTGGTGCATGAAATGCCAAGAACGAAAAGTGAGAGGCAGAATTTACATAAAATTCTGGGTGTGAAGGAGGTTAATCCATGAATATTTCGTCTTTTAATATTTTCCAATTAGGAACTATATGGAAGAAAAAAAAGATTAACAATATTTGACATAAATATAATATTTATTTTCTGGGGTTACCAGAAACGTTTTCTATGCATGTTGATTTATTTTAAATTGCAACGTTTGGAGACACAATTAATTTGACTTTGCTTCTAGTTCTACTAGAGGTCACTCGGTGTGGGGGGTGGGGGGGGGGGGATTTTATCTGTAACACCCATAAAATTTCCAATATATTTAAACTTCTCAAAAACAACCCAAACCCATTAATTATTACTAAAGGTTTTCAGTGTGTTTAATTATCAAAGTATCCCAGAAACATCAGTGTAAAAATGAGAAGCGGTACGATCACGCCTTCGCCTTGCCACGATTTCCTGAACTACCTGAAACGAAACACTAAAACCGTAAGCCCGAAAGCTTAGTGAGTTACCCCCAAAATACCAACCACATATAACCATACTCATATGATATCTCAATATGGAACAACCATGCATATCGAGTCTACAGTATGACTGGTCCGCCCGCACCTGGCCTTCAGTCTACCTGGTTCCCTCCCTGAGTCTACAATATGAATGGTCTGTCCACTTTCTGAGTTCATACAGGTATTTCCCATAATAGAAAGATACAAAGCTATTCCTTTGCTCCAAACAGTAGATCTGGGTCCCTAAAGTGCATTAGCAACATAAAGTTGCTACCTTTACATGCTTTCATGTCCCAAAATTCAAAAACCAAGCTAGACAGGAACTTAACTCATAAGGGATAGCTTTTGAATAGCAATTCAAAGGACTTTTTGCATATTGGATCCAAATAGAACTCAGAGCTGGAGTTTCAACTCCAGATCTAACTTATGCACCAAAATCTCATCCTATTATCCTCAAACAAACCCTAAAACTCCATTAAAGATGGATATAGAAAGGATAAGGCCAAGATAACAATTCATTACCTCCAAAATGACCTCCTACTGAAGAATAATATGAATCTCCACAAATCTCCTTGATCCAAGCTTCTTGATCTTCAAGATCTCTTCACAAAATCACTTATTTAGGCTCCAAATTGCATCCAAGGGCTCTCACTCACGATTTAGGGTTTCTGGATCTCAAAAGGGTCGTAAGAGGCTGAGGGGTGGATAATAGATCCTTTAAATAGGGTGCGAACCCTAAGATTAGGGTTTTTCTCTTCCCAACACCAACTCGTCGAGTCCAGCTACCGACTCGGCAAGTTGGTCACTTAACTTGCGACCAAATCCCGCTCCGACTCGATGAGTAACCGAACCTACTCGTCGAGTAGCTCCCTCTAAGTACACTTTACACCCATGAACTCTTGCTTCTGAACTTGGGATGTTACAATTCTCCCCCACTTAAATTAAGCTTCATCCTCGAAGCCGGATACAACGCACGATTCGAAAAATCATTTCTACAATGCAACCTCCTGCCTTGAACCGAACCCTGGTCTATACAACATTACTTATCACATACCTTATGAAACCACTTCTTTCCATGCCAAACCTTGCCAACTGATCTAAGTCGGCCACCGGCTTCTTTCCATTGATAACTACACATATCAACTAAGTATCACCTAATGATACTATTATATTCTCATCATGCACCTACTTCCGCGACTTGCGAAAACCGGATCCCATTATAAACCACCAGACTCTACCGTAGCCCTAAGCTATCTTCCTCTTGCCAAAACTGATGACAACCCGGGTACGCACAATATTGGAAACTCATCCAGTTCTCCACCAGAATCTAATCCCTTTTTTGTGTTAAGATAACACATCCTTCAGCATCCAAACAACTCTCATGGACAACCAACTAAATCACATAAACACTCATACCTGCCCCAATTAGCCTCGAGCTGGAATTCCAGGTATATCTTGTAACACCCCAATTATGGTATGATATTTATTTTGTTATTTATTGCTATATTTCTTAGAGTTTTAAGGGGAACTCGACGAGTCAGAAGCTGGACACGTCGAGTAGGGTCGCGATTTCGAGCACGTTTAAGTTGGTGACTCGGCGAGTCCATATTCCGGACTCGGTGAGTCCGCCAGTTTGGATGACACCCTAATTTCAAGGGTTTGCACACTATTTAAACAACTTTTGGGGCCTCTAGTCAGCCCCCATCACCCCTCAGAGCATCATTCTCGAAACCCTAGAGTCCTTTTTGCATTTTGCGTGATTTTGGTGTGTCCTTTGAAGATTTTGAGAGATAAAGGAAGGTAGATCAAGAGGAGAATAAGGACATCCTAGATCCTTGAGGAATTTCAGAAGAAAGTAAGGTATATCTTGGACCTTTTCTGTTTCTATGCTTAAATCTCCTTTGTGAAGGCATTAAAGCCATTCTTGAACCATTTCTTAGCTTAGTAATAGCATAGAGGACTCATGGAGTTGATTAACTTTCAGATCTAGCTAGATTTGATTTCCAGGAGCTTAGATCTAGCACCTTTATGGATCCATTTTGCATGAAAGCTCTAGATCTAGTAATATAGTGTGCTTTTAACCTTAAAACCTTCATTTGATGTTATTTACACGTAAAGTTGGAAACTTTATGTGCAAATCAAGTCCCAAGAACCCAGATCTATTAATGGCATGGGCTATATTCAAGCATAATCAAGTGTATAGTATTTGCATGCATACGACTTGGCGAGTCGTTCTTTTGACTCGACGAGTCGAGTCGCGAGTCCCCTGTGTTTCCTTTTTCGAGTTATGCGGAGTGGAACCAGTGAGTGAGAGGTGGACTCGGTGAGCTAGAGGGCTAGCATCATTTGTGGAAGAACTCAGCGAGTCAATGCCCTGACTCGGCGAGTCCAAGGCCATCTTCATACTTGAAGAACAGACTCGACGAGTTGTTCATACAACTCGGCGAGTCACAGCTAGAATGGTCATCTGATGAAGAAGAACTCGACGAGTTGTTCATACAACTCGGCGAGTCGGATGCAGATTTTCGGAGTGTTAGTAGCGAAGAGGAACTCGCCGAGTTCACTCTAAAACTCGACGAGTAGTAGCGAGTGGAATTAATGAAGTAAGAGTAAGGACTCGACGAGTTGGCGGCCCAACTCGATGAGTCAGGTCAACTAAATGTTGACTTTGACAGTTAGGTTGACTTGGACCAGGGGTAGGAGAGTCATTTTACCCTCAGTATTATTATTATGAGTATTTGATTGATGGTGCTCATGGATATTGTAGCCGGGGTGAAACCGGAGGCGCAACAGACATATTCCGGAGCAGTCCTTTCAGTAGCTAGGCTACGAGGTGAGTTTGCTTCCAGTAGGAATGGGTCTATGGCCACAATGCCGACCCATTTAGTTAGTAGTAGTTTCCGGACTTCGGTCCGATGCAGTTGTTAGTGTGTTTGATGCCTTCGTGGTTCAGATAGGATTTATGTGTTATGTGTTCTGGGCTACGGCCTGGCGTAGTATGAAGTATATGAGTTTATGATGATGAGTGTTATGCTACTTGATATGTGTTTATGCTATGATCAGTTAGTTCCGGACTTCGATCCGTTGCAGTCAGTTCCGGACTTCAGTCCGATGCAGCTAGTTCCGGATATCGGTCCGATGTAGGGGACAAGGTCCCAGTCAGTTTCAGACTACGGTCCGATGCAGTTTCCGAGCTTTGGCTCGATGCAGTGGGCAAGGCCCATTACGTGTTTATATGTTATTGTATGTTATGTGGTAGTTTGGGGGAGCTCTCTAAGCTTCGTGCTTACAGTTTCAGTTTTGGTTTCAGGTACTTCCACAAGTAAGGGGAAGAGCTCGGGATGATGGCATCGCACACACCACAACTTTAGTCTTTATCGTGGTAGTTTGTTTTGATTTGTAGTTTGATTTGATACAGTTGTTTCACGACATTTTATTATGAGTTGAGATATTTGACATATGGTTTTTATGATATGACAAACAGTATATGATTTATATTACTATTTAAATAAAAAATTTTGGGTTGTATTTTGGGATGTTACAAGTTGGTATCAGAGCCTTGGTTTGAGGGATTCAGGCACACTTCCGGGTGTGTCTGAACGCAAACTAAGGAAATGGTAAAATGTTTTTCGAAAAAAAAGAGTTTTAGAAAAGTAAAAAGAATTTTTAAGAAAGATAAAAACTTTGAAAAAAGAAAAGGGGTGTGGTGCATGCGATCAACCGAGCTCATGTAAGTACTCCCAAATTACAAGTTATGTTATGTTATGAATATCATACAAGTTATGTTATGAATATCAGCTTCAGTTTTAGTATCAGTAGAACAACATGCTAGTATAGAACTAAGGATCTAGGAGGATGCCATATATTTCTACTTTATGTGTTTCAGCCTTATAAGTATTGCATGCTAACATAGAGTAGTCAGCAGTAGGATAGCCTGTTTAGGTTATGCCTGATAATGTGAACTTAGCATTGTATGCTAGTATAGTTTTCCTCTTATGAGGATAGAATTGCTTGAGTGGTCTCCTATGTCTGAATGTTGCTTGCTTTGTGCTTTGTGGGACTCTAAGTGATGAGAGTTAGCCATCAGGTGAATGCGTCACGTCACACGTGAACAGGGTTGAATAATTTCAGAGTGCTAGATTTAGCCCTATTACGCAACTCTTGTTTGAGTATAATCGTTGTAGGGATGAGTCTTTTACTTGAAGGATTATCTGAGCCTCGCCGCATGTGATGGTATTCAGGTGATGGCTAATTGGCATCACAGGGAGGCTTTCAACAGTTGAGGACTGGATCGAGTATAGTCATAGAATTCCCTAGGGCAAGCCTAGGATGAGAGTAGCAGAGATTATTAGTAGTAATAGTGACTTGGTGGAGTCAAGGCAGTACTTGAGGAAAGTACGGATATATGTGGAAGGTAGTATGGGCCCGCACTACTGGAGGTAGAGGATCCGTACTCGAATCAAGGAAAGCTGAGATGAGACCGGGAAACTTGTGGTAGTAGTGATTCCTCGAGATATATCAGTGTTCCTGACATTTATTATGTTGTGTTTCAGAATGGTGGTATTACGCCCTAGACCAGCAGTCGGCAGTTCAGGTGCCGGAGTGGGATCAGGATCAGGCCCGGAGGCCGGGCAGATGGATGAGCAGACCAAGGAGTTTTTGTCTTCAGAGATTACTCGCACCATACTTGAGCAGACTCCTATAATATTTCGTTCGATCAAGGAGGGTATCTTGGCGTTAATGGATGAGAGGTTGAGTACTTTCCGTGTTGAGGTAGCGGCCATGATGGGGTCGCGCACGCTTACCTTTAGGGAGTTCCGTACATGTGGAGCTCCAGATTACCACGGGGCGCGGGACCCCATAGCGAGCACCAGATGGTTGGCAGATGTGACCAACGCCTTCCGCACTAGTAGCTGTCCCGAGGGGGACCAGGTCAGATTGGCATCCTGTCTTCTGAAGGATAGGGCACGGGATTGGTGGGAGGAGATTGGTCATGCCATCGGGGATGATGCAGCCTTGGATACCATGACCTGGGCAGACTTTACTACCAGATTCAGAGCCGAGTTCGCACCGGTTATTGAGGTGAAGTAATTAGCACGCGAGTTTCAGGATCTTATCCAAACTACAGAGACGGTGGCGGAAATTACCGCCAAGTTCAGGGAGAGGGCACTTCTCGTTCCTCAGTACGAGGCTAATGAGGAAATGAAGAAGGCTTGTTATCATGAGATGCTGCAGAGTGATATCCGCCAGTTCGTGAGCCGGTCCAGCTGTAAAACGCTGGATGACATGATTGCTAGGGCGAGAGAGAGAGAGAGAGAGAGAGAGAGAGAGAGAGAGAGAGAGATTGACCTTGAGATGGAGAGGAAGAGGAAGCCGGAGGCAGCTCCAGGTACCTGGAATGCGGGAAATAAGCCCAAGGGTTCAGATCATAGACCTAGGAGTCAGCAGAGCCACGCTCGGTGTGGCAAGTGTGGGAGATTGCACGATGGCGCGTGCAAGGTAGGGAGTGCCGGTTGCTACAAGTGCGGCCGGACTGGGCATTTGAGCAGAGATTGTACATCCACTACCACCGCCGTTATAGCATCAAATCTGATTTGCTTCGATTGCAATCAAAGGGGACATAAAAAGTTCCAGTGTTCGAGTTTAGCTGCTGCAGGGAAGGTGTCAGCACCAGCTCCTGCTACTTTGAGGATTTCAGATGGCCGTCAGGGCCGAGGCGAGACGCCGGTGGCAAAGAGTAGGGCTTTTCAACTGACAGTAGAGAAGGTGAGAGCGACTCCTGATGTGGTGGCGGGTATGAATTTTTTTCCCCTTATCTCAGTATTTATTTCTTCATTGTTTCTAATGGTTATATGTTTTGTATAGGGTCGTTCTCGGTGAATGGCATCTCAGCTACAATATTGTTTGATTCGGGAGCTACCCGATCATTTGTCTCTCTTGCACTTAGCAAGAGGTTTAGCAAAGCTCCAGGGGAGCTAGATTGTCCAATTGAAGTTGAGATAGCAGCTGATAGGACCGTTAGGGTGGCAAGGGTGCACAGAGGGTGTTCTCTGAAGTTATTCGCTGAGCAGTTTCTGGTGGACTTGGTCCCTATTCCCCTGCGAGGGAATAAAGTCATAGTAGGCTTGGATTGGTTGAGCCCCAATGGGGCGGTGATAGATTGTGAGCTGCAGTTAGTGAGAGTACACACTCCCAATGGGGGAAAGTTAGTGATTCACGGAGAGAAGCCATAGCGCGGGCCAGTTCTGTGTTCAGCAACGAGGGCAAGATGCTACTTTCAGCAGTGTTGTGTCGGCTATATTGCCTATGTTTCAGATGCCCGGGAGAAGGGCAAGATGACAGTTGATGATGTTCCGGTGGTGCACGACTACTCCGATGTATTTACGGAGGAATTGCCGGGGGTACCTCCAGAGAGACAGGTTGAGTTCAGTATTGATCTAGTCCCTGGTGCGGCTCCGATAGCCAAGGCACCGTATCGGTTGGCTCCCCCAGAGATGCAGGAGTTGTCTACACTGCTGCAAGATCTGCTGGACAACAGATTTATCAGGCCGAGCAGTTCGCCCTAAGGTGCACCGATTTTAGTCTTGAAGAAAAAGGACGGGTCGCACCGTATGTGTATAGATTACTGGGAGCTGAATAAGGTAACGGTGAAGAACCGTTACCCACTTCTGAGGATAGATGATTTGTCTGATCAGCTTCAGGGAGCGTCTTGGTTCTCCAAGATTGATTTACGCTCCGGATATCACCAGATGTGGGTCAGAGATGAGGATGTGTAGAAGACCGCCTTTAGGACCAGGTATGGTCATTATGAGTTTGTGGTGATGCCATTCGGGCTCACCAACGCTCCGGCCGCGTTCATGGACCTCATGAACCGTGTGTGCAGGCCGATGCTGGATCGGTCTGTGATAGTATTCATAGATGATATCTTGGTGTATTCCAAGACTCAGGAGCAGCATGAGGAACACCCGAGAGAGGTGCTAGAGGTTTTGAGGAGGGAGATACTTTTCGCGAAGTTCTCCAAGTGTGAGTTTTGGTTGCGCGAGGTGCAGTTCCTTGGTCACCTCATCAACCAAAAGGGTATTTTGGTAGATCCGGCCAAGATTGAGGCCGTGATGCAGTGGGAGGTTCCGAGGTCTCCATCCGAGATTTGGACTCTCCTAGGATTGACAGGGTATTACAGGAGATTCATCCAGGATTTCTCCAAGATAGTAGTACCGCTCACCCGACTGAACAAGAAGTCGGTAGCATTCCGATAGGGGCCTGAGCAGCAGGTAGCGTTTGAGACCCTCAGGTAGAGATTGTGTGAGGCACCGATTCTTACCCTGCCAGAGGGAGTGGAGGATTTCGTAGTCTACTGTGATGCCTCGATCACAGGTATGGGAGCAGTGTTGATGCAGCGAGGCCGTGTGATAGCTTATGCCTCGAGACAGTTGAAGCCTCACGAGGCTAATTATCCTACGCATGATTTAGAGATGGGGGCAGTGGTGTTTGCCCTCAAGATTTGGAGACATTACCTTTATGGGGTCCTTTGTACCATTTACACGGATCACAAGAGCTTGAGGTACCTCATGGATCAGCCAAATTTGAACATGAGGCAGAGCCGATGGTTGGATGTGTTGAAGGATTACGACTGTGAGATACTTGATCACCTGGGGAAAGCCAACGTAGTGGCTGATTCCTTGAGCCGCAAGGCAGTAGCGGCCCCGATCAGAGACATTTGTTTGAGGATGATGGTGATTGGTCCATTATGGGAGCAAATTAAGGAGGCACAGGTAAAAGGCCTCAAGGAGGAGAGATAGAAGTGTGAGAGGATCGTGGGCCGAGTAGCTTCTTTTGACTATGATAGTAGATGATTGTTGACCCTTCACGAGATAGTTTGGGTGCTGTACTGGGGCGGAGTACGACAAGTGTTGATGGATGAGGAATATAAGTCTCGATTTTCCATTCATCCAGGGGCTACGAAGATGTATAGAGATCTTCGACCTTATTATTTCTGGCCCTGCATGAAGCGGGATGTCGCCTGATATGTGGAGAGGTGCCTGACCTGCAGGAAGGTTAAGGCAGAACACCAGAGACCTCACGGCAAGATGCAGCCGTTAGACATTCCGGTGTGGAAATGGGAAGACATTACCATGGATATCATCACGAAGCTTCCTAGGATTGCGCGTGGAGTGGATTCTATATGGGTTATTGTGGATCGGTTGACGAAGAGTGCTCATTTTATACCGATCCAGGAGAGCATATTAGCAAAAAAGTTAGCTGATACTTATGTGACGGAGGTGGTGGCACATCATGGAGTGCCTATTTCAGTGGTGTCAGACCGAGTTGTCCGTTTTACTTCCAAATTCTGGAAGCGGTTTCACGATGAGATGGGTACTCGTCTCCATTTTAGTACCGCTTTCCATCCTCAGATGGACGGACAGAGCGATAGAACGATTCATACCCTTGAGGAAATGTTGCAGGCATGTGTTCTAGACTTCGGTGGTAGTTGGGATACGTACCTTCCGTTAGCGGAATTTTCGTATAAAAATAGTTACCACGTGAGTATCGATCGAATTCCTTTCGAAATGCTCTATGGGAGGAAATGCAGGACCCCGATTTGTTGGGGCGAGGTCGGTCAGCGAGTCATTGGAAGCACCGAGGTAGTGCTCAAAACGACATAATTGATCCAGCAGGTTCGTGGTAGACTGTAAACTGCTCAGAGTCGGCAGAAGAGTTACGCCGATAGGAGGCGTTCAGATTTGGAGTTTCAGGTGGGAGATATGGTCCTCCTGAAGGTATCACCCTGGAAGGATGTTATCAGGTTTCGGAAGAGGGGCAAGCTGGGCCCCAGGTTCATTGGTCCTTTTAGGGTTTTGGCCCGGGTGGTTCAGGTTTCTTATCGGTTCGATCTTCCATCAAATCTTAGCCAGATCCACAACACTTTCCAAGTTTCTCAGCTGAGGAAGTGTTTGGTGGACGAGTCGGCAATAGTGCCCATTGAGGATATTCAGGTTGATAGGTTCACACCCCGAAAACCGAAGGCGGAAACATTTCCGGGGCGGACTCCACGTTGAGTATCAAATCTAATGCATATAGTAAGTAAAGTAAACAACCATTACATGACATATAGAAATTTAAATTTGTTTCAAAAGTAAAGTTATACAAGTGATATACATATGCATCATATTAACAAAAGTAAAGACGAGGTCTTCAGTATGATCCGTCTTCTCCAAAAAGGATTGTTGGGTACCTATCTATCGCTGACCTGGGAATACAAGCGGTTTGAAAATCAACATAAAGCTGGTGAGTTCATAAGATGTTTGTTTTCTGAAAATGTACTAGTTTCCTTTAGTTTACCAAAGAGGTTGTTATCCAAGAAAATCCCATATTTTCTTATGTAAAGTTGGTTTGCCAAAGAGGTTGTTATCCAAGAAAATCCCATATTTTCTTATGTAAAGTTGGTTTGCCAAAGAGGTTGTTATCCAAGAAAATCCATGGGATTTTCTTATGTAAAGTTGGTTTACCAAAGAGGTTGTTATCCAAGAAAATCCCATATTTTCTTATGTAAAGTTAGTTTAGTTATCACTGGTTGAATATTACAGAGTATAGTTTAATACATAAAACTATATATATTGAGGATCATGGGATTACTATCCCGAACTAGATATGGATTAGTTTGAAATGTGCGATCTATAGATCAGAAGTAGTTTGAAAACCATGGGACTCACATCCCGTACTAAGTACAAAACAGTTTGATATACATGAAGATATAAATTTAAAACCAAGGGACTACCGTCCCGTACTAGATACAATATAGTTTGATATTCATGGAAACATGGATTGAAAACCATGAGACTACCATCCTGTACTAGATACAGTATAGTTTAATATTCATGGAAATATAGATTGGAAACCATGGGACTACCGTCCTGTACTAGATATATATTCAAAACCATGAGATTATGTCACACCCCAAAACCAAGAACAGCGGAGACGTTCTGGGGCGGAGGACGTCATGTAAAGTATCACAACACAGTAAATGTAAATAAGCAAACAACATTATCCATTGCATTAAATATATAATTTTAAAACAATCGTGTTCTGTACATTATAGACACCAAAAATAACGTATATCAAAATAATAAGATGAGTCTTGGATGCGCTCCATCTTCCCAAAAGCTGGCCTCGGTACCTGTCTACTGATGACCTGAGAATACAAGTTATTTTGAAAGAGTTTATCAGCATTAAGCTGGTGAGTTCATAAGTATTTTAGTGTCGATATTTGTCATCCAAAAATGTCTGAAAATGTATCAACTATAAGTTTGTAAAATGTATGTAAAGATTTGTAAGAGTTTGTGAAAGTTTGAATCTCTCAGAAAATCCTATATTTTCTATTAAAGTAGCCTTCTACCAAGGCTTAACTGTTTTGTATGCTCGTTTGTTGTAAAAGTGTGTGATTTACCAAGTGTAACTATTATTTAACAAAATATAGTTTGTACATTAATGTTTAAGTGAGGTTATCACTAAAATATATAATAGGTAAATCATTGTAGTACTGTAGTTTTGTATTATAAGAACTACTGTTGTACTAACTACCGTGAATCGGGTTTATATTAAGGTATCATGTGATAAATTTGCACCATACTATCGACTGGTAACAACGACGATGTATAGTCGAAAAATAAGGTATGACGTTTGTGTTGGGTTTTGAGCATTCTAACACTCCTAAGTGTACATGCAACCCTAAATACCTTGGATCTATGTTTTCTCTATTATACATGCAAATAAGAACATCCAAGGTATTATCCTAATCTAGCATACAAAACAATGAGTGTAACAAGATAGAATACATACCTCTTTGATGTAGAAAGTCTTCATGAAGCTTGAGTGCCTAGCCCCAATAGTGTGGAAGCCTCAAAAGGAATCACAATCATCAAAACACTTAGAATAACTTGAGAGAGTTCTACACTTCATGAAATCGGCTAGCCCTCTCTAGAATAATACTAGTGGCTGATTTTTGTCAAGAATAAGATCTTTATATAGTGTTACAATTAGGTTAAATCCTTAATTGTCATGGCTTTCCATTTCCTTGGATCCATGGGTTCAAATACACCATGGAGCATCCATGGACCATCCTATGGGTTTTATCCCAACTTGATTATCCATGGAGCATTATCCCACTATATAAGTATGGATGATTTACACAATCAACCCATATATTTAATTAGTCTTCTTTTGATCACTTAATTAATCCTAGATTAATTCTTGATCAATACTAATTAAATAATCTTATTATTCTTATTATTAATATACTAGAACTTATAATATATTAATAACCATACGTGTCTTATTTCTCTCATTATAGTCTATCCAAGTGCATGATGGTATGCAACCCAAATGGACCATGCCGGGTCGAGTCAAGTCTTACCAATTATAGTTATGGACTTAGACATTAATCCAACAGTCTCCCACTTGGATAAGTCTAAAACTATTATTGCGTATGACTTCAGGAACCAACTGGCAATCGTAGCTCTTAAAAGCTTCTGTCGAACTCTGACCTTGTAGATGAACTCTGACCTTGTCAATGACTTGTCCATTAGATAAGGGATCATATAATCCTCTGTTCTCATGATATCCGCCGGACAAATACATGGAACAACGTCGTACTTATTGTCCAACAGTTTGTTTCCCGATTTTCGATTTGTTTGACAAAGAACTTAATTGAACACATCAATTCAGTTCTGACCGGCCGGTACATAGGTCACAAGAAAATCATCGAGGGGCCCAGATATCGCTTCTATTTCTAGAAGGAACAGATAAACTTCGACTCATATGCTTGTTCTACTACTTGTTGAATTGTACACAAAGGCACGTTTTATAACATCAAGTTACTGATGCGTTTACGTGCAATCAATGCACAACCAACTCATAGGTAACAACTCATATCTCTAGGTTTGAAGATTTATATGATATTACCGTCTCACGATCACTCGAGATAAATTCCATGAAGTGATACAAGTGAGCGTGGGTTTATTCCAATACTCATAACTTATGAGCACTCATGAATGTTGTAGTAACCATTGCTATGACTAAAACCATTTAGCCATCTACAAACCCGATTCATGACAGTCTTGATTCATACTTACTTCCAACATATGAACGACTGTGGAGTGTTTAAATAACTTAGTCATTCAGAAAGAATAACCTAGCTATTTTGGAAGTCAAAACATGCAAAGTGAAACACAATAATAATCGAATCTAATATGGTCTCAGAACCCCTTTGAATATAAATAAAACCACCTTTTATTTTTCACCATACTGATTACACATTATTCAATGTTTCAAATAATCAACTTAAGACTTGAATAAAAAACAACATTCGTCCCATGCTCCTAGCATGTACACTTTGTTTTTCTAAACAATAGTTATGCCATACCCCAAGTATGCACACTATGTTTGTCTATGATCCTTACATTGTGATGTAGATCAATTGAACATGATTCCAATGATACTCATTTCACAATCCCAAATCCTTATTGTCAATGTGAGAATTTCTAATTTCTACCATTTACCAAAAATCTATTAGACTTTAAACTAATATGCATTGTTCCTCTTGTAATGATTATTCACAAAGTCATCAAAACCTTGTCACTAGTCATTACAGAGTATTCCAAAGAAGCTCAACTTCTATGGAACGGAAGTCTCATATTCAAAGTACATTTCTTTGAACATCCTTCTTGCATTAAGGTTTTCTAATCTTACATAGATTGAATAACTTCCACCTATGGAGACATTTCCATAGTCCCATTTTGACTATCACTTCTGAACAAGAGTTACTTTTTTTCAAAAGATGTCAATACGGTCCTGCCAAAATTAACACTATACTTCCAAATGTCCCTGAGGAACCAATCATTGGCAACCCTCAGATTTTCCTCGACAATTGCTTAATCACTTTAGTCATATCCAGTTCTAGACTTTTCCCTTCTAAATGCCCTGAGCATTTGGAAAATTTAGAAAGGATGAATATTATAGCACATGAAATCGATCCTATATCCGAAGCATATGGGATACGATTCATGATGTTTGACATAAAGTCATGATACTAGACCAGTCTTTTGCTACAATATTTTTATTTGCCATGTTTTTCAAAATTTAACTATGAAGAGGGATGCCGTAATCATAATCGAATTTTGAAAATGCAATATATATAGAATTTCTTCAAGTTGAACCATTCCAACACAAAATTCATATATATTCTTGACTAAAGATGATTAGAATCTCAATCTAAGCTTTAGAATTGACATGAAGTATAATTTCCTCTCCCTTAATTATAGCAAAACAACTTTTCAACCCTTGCAACTTCACGAATTGAAACTTTGTTTTCTATAATTAACATTGCTAACTTGCAACACTAAATGTAATAATCATGCTCCCACTAACATGATGATTATCAGCATAACACTTATGCTCCCACTAGCTCTGACATATTTCCAGAAATCTGCTGGACTTCTGAAATTTAGATTCATACACCCTTTCTTAGATAGCTCATATGTGTGTCTAAACAATTTTCAGAACTATGAAAAGGGATGCCGTAATCAATTTCTCAATTGCTTAGGCATTTGCCATTTCTCACAAGTCCATGTTAGTGTGTCGGTTAACCACACGCGCTCCACTAACGACTTTTGAAAATGCAAATAACATAATTGCTATCTACTTAAAATCTAATTAGTGAAAGCGTTTCCTCACCATCATTTTCATGAATCGGAGAGAAACCTTATGACACTTAGATTTTATAGTGTATGAGTTCCTATCCATGCGAATTTGTCAAAACCGTAATCACAAGATAAGGTTAGTGACAAATTCAGCCTTACATGGATTAAACTTGTTTAATCTTAGTTTCTTGTCACCTTGGTAGCACAAGGCCCACCAATGCTTCCAAGTTGAACTCTGATAACTCACATGCAAATCCAACTTATTTGAAGTAGGTACAGAAATAAGAATTATGTCAACACGATAGGTTGCAAACCTTAAGTCGTGTGCTAGTGATAAATTACAGGTTTCACTCTTGATTAAATCTTGAAACTCTTTCAGGATATTTAAGGCTCCCACTGTCCCCTTGACATATAAGTTTCCCCAGTCAAAAACCATTCCTTGACAAAACAAATATTCAAGGGATAGTGCGGATTCTTATCAAGACTAACACTTCACACAATTGGTCTTAGTTGGTCTGTGTCTCATCCAAGACATCACAACTTACCAATCTCAAATGTACAAGAGTAGAAACATTTCACACTACATTTGATAAGTGTTTTAAACCTTACTTTATGTCACTCAATGTTACAATCTTGGAGTAAGACTCTAAGAATTGTTTTGGAATGAAGTATGACTCATCTTCTTGATTTTAACCACTTCAATAATTCATAGCTCCTCTTCTTTGCTATCAGAATGCACTTAGAGGATGAATTGTGATTAGGTTTCTAAATCATTAAGATGATCATAAAACTGATACTAAAGTACTCTCCCATCTTTTCAGATTTGAGAAACTTTTATCCTTCTGCCTAATTTGATTCTTCTTATTCGCTCTACCATACATTGGAACCTTTCCAATGTTACATAATTATACTTAACCTTATAAGTATAATCATATTTACTAATCTTTAGTAAATCATGACAAATCAATCTTTGTGGTGGACCTTGACCAGTGCACACCCAGTGTACCTAATTCCTTAGTCCTTCAATTGACTCACATATACATGTGATCAAAGAATTAGTCTTAATTTTTCAAAGATGAAAATTCTCATTCATCATACAATACAACTTGTATGATTCCAAGTTTCAGTCCAATTCAGACACTACCACAAATGAAAGAATCAAATCCACTTTCCAATATTGCTATTACTGGAAACATATAAGCAACAATTTTCCACAGATGCCATTGTAAGGATTTTTTTTTAAAATAAATAAAATTAAAACCCTTTTTTTTTCTTTTTTTTTTAAAACTTTGCGGAAAAACTTATCCTTACAATCCACATGAAAACCTTGTTGTTATCTATTCACAAGCAATATATTATAACTCCTAAGAAGTAGCTCAAGAATCCGATCTTCAAACTACGCGATAGAAATCCATCTACGTGATCAGATTCAACATATTCTTTCTTTAAGTTTCTTTACCTTTTCTTTGGTTCTTAAAACATCACCATGTGACACAGTCACATCATGTATCAAGAATCTTAGAATAGAAACTTAGCAAAGTTAGATAGTGGACTTTACCTGAAACAGAGTCAAACTTATCGACTTTAACATCCTTAGGTAAATTATGGTAGCTTTGCAACCAATGCCCCTTTCTTTGGCAATATAAACATATGGACTCTTTGATAATGGTACACAGGACTATCACATACTTAGTTCTTCTCTTTACCATTTGGTCAACCGAGTTGACTATGGCCGATCCTTTTCCATTGGGAAGAGAATGCTTTTCTGGATTTCCTTTGTCACTATTGTCAATGTTCATCAAGTTTTGAGGAAGTTGATCTTAACAAATAGATAAAATCATTAAAGGTCTTGTCATAGTCTTTTTCATAGGTGTTCCAAAAGAACTCACTATGTGACTTAGAAAGTGATTGAACCACCAACTTTCTCAAGACTTTGACACCCAACTCTCCCGACTTGTCAATATGTGACTACATCTCCAAGATGTGACCACACCAAGACCTTTACTTGCCGATAGGGCTCGAGTGACCTTAAACGTTTCAAGAACTTGTGGGGTAGGGAGAATAATTGGAGGAGATAGAGGAAGTGAAGCATGATGTTGAGGAACATCATCTTCAAGAGATTTGGGAAGATCATAAATGTCTAAACCAGACATGTTTTGGGAGATATTCAAGATAGTTGATTTAAAGTCCTTAATATGACACCCAATATGAAATATTAAGGCTAGGACCCAACACAATATTTTATAATTTGGAAGAGGGATGCCGTAATCCAAGCTATAAAATATTTGAAGGTAGGCGAATGACGATTCACCAATTTCCACCATGAAAAACGAAATAATTTATTAGGTTTTAATTGGATTTGAAATTCCTAGATCTTTTGAGATTCATTGAACTTTTCAATGGCATGTTTCAATCTCGAGTGTGCCCTCTCAAATTTTGTGACTGGGATGCCGAGGATCACAAAACAAGGTGTGAATAACCATACCAATTCACTTGGTACCCTTAATATTATCACCTAATCAATGTGCCGGTTAACCACACACGCTCCATTGATCTATAACAAACATTAAGTCACCCTTCGTGGTCCTTACTAGTCCAAGTTAGTGTGCCAGTTAACCACACACGCTCCACCAACGACTTGGTAAGGTACAAAGTGTGAATTCCATGGGCTAGCACCAAATTCACATTTTTCCTAAAGTAACTAAGAGTGGGAATTATTAAGATTTTAGTTACTTAGTATTTATCATTAATACTTTTAATGAAGGGACAATTTAAAGTCATTATCCTACCCGTTCGGCTAACGACCCTCCACCAGTCAAGCAAGCGGTGGGTGAGAGTGGACACCCATTAAGTCGCCATTTTATAGGCAACAACCTTATACTCACCTTATAGACCGGTTTCGTGAATGAGGCCTACTAACGGTAAAACGACTTGTTCTTATGCATATATATATATATATATATATATATATATATATATATATATATATATATATATATATATATATATATATATATATATATATAATTAACCATTAATGTTATAAATAGTATAAGTGTTGAATTTTAACTCTTAAAAATTCTAAGGGCTAACTTGGAATTAAAGTATTCATAAGAGAAAACTTTTCAAATTCCAAAACTTGAGGGCAAGTTTTGAAACTATTCAAAACTAATTAATTCCATAACTTATGTGTTTAAAGTAGTTTTAATCCAAAAAACTCTTCAAGTTCCATAACTTATGGAAGACTTTAAACTAATAAGAGAATTAACTTTTCTTTATTTTTATAACTTATGGAATTAATTAAGGTTACACTTTATTTATTTATTTATTTATTTATTAATGAAGTGACTCTTGAACTTCCATAACTTGAGGACAAGTTATGGAGTCATAAAAAAAAATTCAATGACACAAGACTCTTCATTTTGTAACCATTAC
Organism: Lactuca saligna; assembly: GCF_052625555.1. Lineage (NCBI taxonomy): Eukaryota > Viridiplantae > Streptophyta > Magnoliopsida > Asterales > Asteraceae > Lactuca > Lactuca saligna. Next base: position 88,432,528 of record NC_136425.1, read on the forward strand.
CAACTTTTATAAGTTTTATGAGTCTTTAATGTGACTCTTCATGTAACTTGAGGACAAGTTACACAAACACATTTTATACTCAACTCTTAGATTAAAATGGATTGAAAACAACTATTTCAATTAACTTTTCTATTAATCTAAGCAACTCATAAGAACAAGATAATTCAAATCAAACTTCTTCATGTAATTAGTCTAAACCTTAAACTAATACAAAACATGAATCTATTGACAATTATCTTTGAAAATGGATTAGCATGAACATTACCACATTAAAAAACAAGTTTATAAGTTCAAAAACAACTTAGGGTAATGTTCCTAGTCCATTTCTAGCCAAAAACCTCGAAAATATGCTGTCAGGGGTCCAACTCGTCGAGTTCATGAACAAAACTCGGCGAGTTGGATGCATTTTGCCTTGGACTCGTCGAGTCCCTTCATGGACTCAGTGAGTCTGCTGGGCTGACAGCATCAAAACTCGATTTTTCAGCTTCTATTGCAAGTATAACAAGAAAACAAGCCTAGGCTCTGATACCACTGTTGGGTTTTGAGCATTCTAACACTCCTAAGTGTACATGCAACCCTAAATACCTTGGATCTATGTTTTCTCTATTATACATGCAAATAAGAACATCCAAGGTATTATCCTTATCTAGCATACAAAACAATGAGTGTAACAAGATAGAATACATACCTCTTTGATGTAGAAAGTCTTCATGAAGCTTGAGTGCCTAGCCCCAATAGTGTGGAAGCCTCAAATGGAATCACAATCATCAAAACACTTAGAATAACTTGAGAGAGTTCTATACTTCATGAAATCGGCTAGCCCTCTCTAGAATAATACTAGTGGCCGGTTTTTGTCAAGAATAAGATCTTTATATAGTGTTACAATTAGGGTAAATCCTTAATTGTCATGGCTTTCCATTTCCTTGGATCCATGGGTTCAAATACACCATGCAGCATCCATGGACCATCCTATGGGTTTTATCCCAACTTGATTATCCATGGAGCATTAGCCCACTATATAAGTATGGATGATTTACACAATCAACCCATATATTTAATTAGTCTTCTTTTGATCACTTAATTAATCCTAGATTAATTCTTGATCAATACTAATTAAATAATCTTATTATTCTTATTATTAATATACTAGAACTTATAATATATTAATAACCATAAGTATCTTATTTCTCTCATTATAGTTTATCCAAGTGCATGATGGTATGCAACCCAAATGGACCATGCCGGGTCGGGTCAAGTCTTACCAATTATAGTTATGGACTTAGACATTAATCCAACAGTTTGGCACCCGCAGACCTGTCGGTCCCGCTGTTGCTAGCAACGAGGTGTAGGATAGTCAATCCAGTATAGATCTATACGCAAACTCACGCTCTCCCTGCAAGAGACTCTGGCTACAACTTGGGTCATGACAATTAATACATGCTCCTATACAGTGGATCATAATTGTTAACGTATTCGTGTATATGTAATATAATGTTACTTGTTCTAGTATCGTTGTATATGTTCTCTTAGTAATAAGTATTGACTCCTGAATGAACTGACTCGTTGATCTAGAAATTGTAGTAGTATGATCCTGTGTTACCCCGATGGTAACTTACTAATGATGTGCTGATGAGTATGAGTATGGAAGTACTTTTATGTCTATATATGTATAGTTGATATATAATTAATATTGAAACGACCTTCGGATGGTTACCCGAAATCCCACCAGACCACATCTCAATGCGCGAAAAGGAAATAGGGTGGATAGCCTTCCTAAGCCCTTTAAACATTTCTTATATATTTATACATATATGGGCATGCAATTTATAAGAAGTAAAGCTAAGTTTAATAAATGTATTTGATAAGTAGAAGAGTTTGTAAAACATTTTGAAGTGAAACAGTTTGAACAGTGATAAAATCATTGGTTTTCTAGTTATTAATCACATGTGATTAAATCAATCACATGTGATTGATGTAATAACTGTAAGTGTTGAACTTGTATCCCCCCCATAAAGTATTTAAAACGTTTAAAAGCATTTCAAAGGTTGATTAAAGGGGTATGAACTCACTTGGAAGTTTGAAGATAGCGAGATGGAAAACCGGGCAATGTTTCGTCTTGGGAAATGGATTTTTCTTGGGATTCTCGGGAATCTCGAGAGTAAAATCGACCCTCGGGACTTGAGTAAAAAGACCAGAGCTTCAGGTTTGAACGGGCATGGAAATCGAGGCAAGATCGTGAGAGAAAACGAGAGAATGAGCAAAATTTTCGGAAAGGCTCGCATCCCTTTTATAGGGGTGCTGAACTATGTCCGTACGCGGGGCGTACGGGCGTACACAGCGCGTACCCGTGCGTCATCGCTTACGCACTTCGGACGGGACGGGTCGAATGGGGCGGGTCGGATGGGACGGGTCGGTAGCTTCGCATAGGGCGACGTGGATGATCCGAAGCCATGCCCCTCGGGTACGCGGGGCGTACGAGGTTACGCGGCGCGTACCTCGGATGAGGACGCTGACTCCCCTTCGGATATTACTAGCATTTTTGATTTAAATTTAATTATAATTTATTAAATAAACTTCAAAAAATCATATCTTCTTCATACGAACTCCGTTTTCGACGTTCTTTATATCCTCGCGAAGGTGAGACTACGATCTACAACTTTCATTTAGATTCCGTTGGCAACTTCCGAAATTATTTTTATTATTTATTTATTAAAATGACGTGATTAAGGAATTTCTTTAAAAATTCATAACTTCTTTATCTGACTTCGGTTTTTGCCAGACTTTTTACCGCTGAAAAACCATTGTCGAGACCTTCGATTCTCGTTTAGGTCATTTCGGCCAAAAGTTGCTCGGTCTCCGATTCGAGTTTTTAGTTGTCTGTTGCTAAGCCAAACTTGGAAAAATCATAACTTCAATATACGAAGTCGGATTTGGGCGTTCTTTTTACATACGATCATGGTTTAATGACATTTAAACATAGAAGAAATTTAACTAGGAACTTTTTGGACTTTTTAATATCGAAGTTAATTTTATTAACTCAAAAGTGGTTACAATACTTGACTTTTTAGGTCACTACAAAGAGTTGAAATATCGGGTTGTCACAGATTATCATCTCGTATTAGATATAGTTTCAAAACCTTGGGACTACCATCCCGTATAAGACATAGGTTGAAATCATGGGATTATTATCCCGTACTAGATATAAGTTAAATACCCTGGGACTACCATCCTGCATTAGATATAAGATAAATAGACTGAAAATCATGGGACTACCATCCCGTACTAGATATGGAAATTATAGATAAAAAGTAGATATGGAATTGAAACAAAGTCTAAACCAAACCCCAAAGCAATGCTGTGAATAAACTTATATTAATACGTATTGTGAGTCGGGTAACCATGCTGATACAACAAAGAGACCTCCTTGACGCTTGTCAGACGTCGAATGATATCCAGAAATTTGTCACCCCAGGCATGCCCGCCTAACTGTAGCTAGCAATTAAGGTGTGAGATTGTCAGTCCCAAATAGATCTATTCACAAATTCCTCGCTCTCCCTCCAGGAGACTCTGGTTACACTTCCAGGGAGGATTTACTGATCATCCATAAAGAGTAGTGACGAACTCACAAGGTAGTACTAAACTATTCACAGGGTTCTCATATGATATCAAACATACAAAAGATTATGAAACTTAATACAGTGAATATAACTATATACAATGAAATCATCTGGCAATACATTCAAAATGAAACGAAGATAAACTGAACCGGACATAGTTTATCTAATAACTTTGTATACATATCGGTATGTGATGAAACAAGAACTAAAGAACCCCAAATTATTCCCATAATAATTTGATTAGTTTGGTTATTTCCTTAACTGAAATTCATATAGTTGTAGTTGATAAATCATCTCTTATGCTCAGCATAATACATAAGGGGTAAAGGTATTTATAAGTTTGCCAGATATTATTTGAAATACATCAATGTTATGTATTGAAAACATTTGTAATTTGCTTGTATCCCCGTTGAAAACATTGAAAGAAAAACATTGAAAAGGGGTAGGGGTATGAACTCACCGGACGAGAAATGTGACGATTTCAGATGCTAAACGTTGGTTCGGGGCTTGCAAACATATGACATTCCTATGTATAATGAAAAGATACACATTTGTATCTAATTAGGACTTAGATTACTTAATTGTTAGGGACAAACACTTCTAGTCGCGTAAACACCTCATTTCAAGTGTTTGGAGGGACCCGGGTGACATCTACGGACGTGTAATGGCACTAGGGACTTCGAATTCGAGGTTACTCCCCAAGAGTAAACTCATACAAGAGTTTTCAGTTGTAAACATCTACGGACGTGTAACGGCCGTAAACTCATGGTGGGATGTTTTTGGTTGTTAAATGGCTTCATATGAGTAGGGAAAATTTGCTAGGATTAAATCTAAGGCCTTGGAATGGATTAACTTCACATAGGGACCATTTATTGGAGTTTACGGCTGTAAACATGGAGTTTACGGCTGTAAACTCCTCCATACATAGAATCCTTAATGTTTTTGGTCATTAATCAATCACATGTAATTCTAAAAATCCCTACAAGCCTTGAAATGAATTTGGGGAACCAATTGATATACATTTAAGAGTTTACGGCCATGGGACACATGTTATGGCCGTAAACTCTCAAATGATGGGTTTGGATGAGTTGAAGTCCCCAAAACTATTTTTGGTTGGATCTATGATTTATTCTAAGGCCTTTGGTGGTGTTGGATGGTTTTCTAACACATTGGAAATGAGTTTACACCCATGTTTGAGGAGTTTACAGCCCAAGCATATGCCTTGGCTGTAAAATCATACAAATCCTTAAAAATTCATGTTTGAAGTGTTCTAAGTCCATTACCAAATTTCTAAAAGTTATAACTAGGTCTAGTTTGAGTCATGGAAGGGTTTAAGGGCTTAAAAACCCTTTAAATATGTGTTTACGGACTAGGCACCTTCCAGGGCCGTGAACTCATATATAAGGCTCTAAATCATGATTTAAGGCATTCTAGGTCCATTCCATAAAGTCATCTAGCCATATCTAAGGTCCAATTGTGGTTTGGAAGGGTTTTGTTCCTCCAAAAACCCCATTTAGTTGAGTTTACGGCCTAGGACTGTTCTAGGGCCGTAAACTCATAACAATGGTCCTAATCCATGGTTTAGACTCGAATTTGAAGGCTAGAGAGGTTGCATAACAAGTTAGGGAAGGTACCTCAAAGATTTGGAGCCTTAAATTGATGATTTGGACCCTTAAACTTGGATTTAGGAGAGAGGTTAGAGAGAGTAGAGAGAGGAATCAAAAGCTTCAAATGGATGTTTAAACACGTTTATATAGGTCCTAAAACTTGGACACGGTGGAATTTTACCCGATACCGGCATTAAACGGGGCTTTATGTCGCACCCAATTAAGTTTCCGTAACCCCGCGGGGACGTTTCTAACTTTTTGAAATAAACATTTTTGGGCTAATTCATGAGTTCCTAAAGGGTTTGGAAACTCATCGGATTATTATAAACATATAAATTTTAAATAATTTAACCCAAAACAAAAACGGAACGAATTGACAAACGGCGAATTTTTACGGGTAGAATGGGTTTTCGACGATGGAAAACTTCGGGTTGTTACAGATAGCAGCCTGAATTATGTCGAGAAGCCAGTTGTGATCTTGGATGGGAAGGTGAAGACCTTAAGGAACAAGGTGATTCAGTTGGTAAAGGTACAGTGGCAGCACCGAAAGAGTTCTGAGTGGACGTAGGAGTCCGAGGAGGAGATGCGGGGGCATTACCCCGAGTTGTTCTTAGATTCAGCAGCATCAGACTTCGAGGACAAAGTATTACACAAGTGGGGGAGGGTTGTAACATCCCAATTCTGGTATGATATTTATTTTTTTTATTTATTGTTATATTTCTTCAAGTTTTAAGGGGAACTCGACGAGTCAGTAGCTGGACTCGTCGAGTAGGGTCGCGATTTCAAGCACGTTTAAGTTGGCAACTCGGCGAGTCCATATTCCGGACTCGGCGAGTCCGCCAGTCTGGATGAAACCCTAATTTCAAGGGTTTTCACCCTATTTAAACAGCTTTTGGGGCCTCTAGTCACCCCCATCACCCCTCAGAGCATCATTCCCGAAACCCTGGAGTCCTTTTTGCATTTTGTGTGATTTTGGTGCATCCTTTGAAGATTTTGAGAGATAAAGGAAGGTAGATCAAGAGGAGAAGAAGGAGATCCTAGATCCTTGAGGAATTTTAGAAGAAAGTAAGGTATATCTTGGCCCTTTTCTGTTTCTATGCTTAAATCTCCTTTGTGAAACCATTAAAGCCATTCTTGAACCATTTCTTAGCTTAGTAGTAGCATAGAGGATTCAAGGAGTTGATTAACCTTCAGATCTAGCTAGATTTGATTTCCAGGAGCTTAGACCTAGCATCTTTATGGATCCATTTTGCATGAAAGCTCTAGATCTAGTAATATAGTGTGCTTTTAACCTTAAAACCTTCATTTGATGTTATTTACACGTAAAGTTGGAAACTTTATGTGTAAATCAAGTCCCAAGAACCCAGATCTATTAATGGCATGGGCTATATTCAAGCATAATCGAGTGTATAGTATTTGCATGCATACGACTTGGCGAGTCGTTCTTTTGACTCGGCGAGTCCAGTCGCGAGTCCCCTGTGTTTCCTTTTTCGAGTTATGCCGAGTGGAACCAGTGAGCTAGAGGGTTAGGATCATTCGTGGAAGAACTCAGCGAGTCAATGCCCTGACTCGGCGAGTCCAAGGCCATCTTCATACTTGAAGAATAGACTCGACGAGTTGTTCATAGAACTCGACGAGTCATAGCTAGAATGATCATCTGATGAAGAAGAACTCGACGAGTTGTTCATACAACTCGGCGAGTCGGATGCAGATTGTCAGAGTGTTAGTAGTGAAGAGGAACTCGCCGAGTTTGCACCAAAACTCGACGAGAAGTAGCGAGTGGAATCAAGTAAGTAAGAGTAAGTACTCAATGAGTTGGCGGCCCAACTCGACGAGTCAGGTCAACTGAATCTTGACTTTGATAGTTAGGTTGACTTGGACCAGGGGTAAGAGAGTCATTTTACCCCCAATATTATTATTATCACTATTTGATTGATGGTGCTCATGGATATTGTAGCCAGGGTGAAAGCGGAGATGCAACAGACAGATTCCGGAGCAGTCCTTTTAGCAGTTAGGCTACGAGGTGAGTTTCCTTCCAGTAGGAACGAGTCTAAGGCCACAACGCCGACCTGTGTAGTTAGTAGTAGTTTCCGGACTTCGGTCCGATGCAGTTGTTAGTGTGTTTGATGCCTTCGAGGTTCAGACAGGATTTGTGTGTTATATGTTCTGGGTTACGGCCTAACATAGTATGCAGTATATGAGTTTATGATGATGAGTGTTATGCTAGTTGATATGTGTTTATGCTATGATCAGTTAGTTCCAGACTTCGGTCCGATGCAGTCAGTTCCGGACTTTGGTCCGATGCAGCTAGTTCCGGACATCGGTCTGATGTAGGGGACAAGGTCCCAGTCAGTTCCGGACTATGGTCCAATGCAGTTTCCGGGATTCGGTCCGATGCAGTGGGCAAGGCCCAGTATGTGTTTATATGTTATTGTATGGTATGTGGTAGTTTAGGGGAGCTCACTCAGCTTCGTGCTTACAGTTTCAGTTTTGGTTTCAGATACTTCCGCAAGTAAGGGGAAGAGCTTGGGATGATGGCATCTCACACACCACAGCTTTAGTCTTTATCCTGGGAGTTTGTTTTGATTTGTAGTTTGATTTGATACAGTTGTTTCACGACATTTTATTATGAGTTGAGATATTTGACATATGGTTTTTATGATATGACAAACAATATATGATTTATATTACTATTTAAACAAAAAAATTTGGGGTCGTATTTTGGGATGTTACATATCTACGACGGGTCCAACCATCCCTCAGATGGAACACCACCACGTACATAACTCATGACTATAACCATACTTACAACCCAAAGATCTATCCTTGCATCTCTTCCGAACTCCTCTGATTCGATATCAACGATAATCATTCCACAACCTCAACGGACACGCAACTCGGATGTGCTTCCATACCAGTGGTACTATATCAATGCTCACTATCCATAACTGAAATACTTTCGTTCATCCCTTCACACTACTGTTTTCACTTTCGTTATCCAACACTCCTTCCCTGATTTACTTACATTTCCTCTCAATATTCAAGGAAATCTACTCGACAACCTTTACCACATCATCACATGCCACGATGCTAAAACTCCACTCTACACTACCCATTGTAGAGCAACTGCTACTCCATAACTCCCATGTACTCCAAATCTGATCACATAACCAACAAATCCCATAAACAACCTTTAGCTAGTTCCAATATCATTATCGATACATGAGGCCAGACCTATTGATTGCTATTCGGCATCATAGTCACTCATTCTCTGCATACAGGTCTACTAACACATACAGAGTCTTCAACATGACTGGATCGCCTTACGAGGCCTCCAGCCTATCTGGACCACTCTAAGAACCTTCAGCATGTCTAGACCGCCCTTCTGGGCCTTCAGCATGTCTGGTCTGTTCTTCGAGCCTTCGGCCTGACTGGTACGCCCGCCGCCTTCAGTCTCTCCGGACTGCTCAAAACTATTGTACATCACCCTGAACCATTATTCCTGGGAATCTCTCCCATGCATTCTGTTCTAGCCCTCCAGGGGCTCCGAACTCCAGATCCATCCCATGAATTTTTAACCCCGACCTAATCCCAGGCCTCACGTCGATCAACAACCTTGTATGAACCCATGGTTTGTTCTCTGCCCCATGTGTCTATCACCTGCTCTAACTAGATCACACTCTCAGCTAAAGACACTGCTGAATCCAAACAGCTAACCATCCCTAGGTGCTTGCTGATTCACCTGAGAATTTTCCAACTCTCCCCACTTAGTGCACCAACTACTGACTACCGATAGCGAAACCAACATGGCTCGATCGACCCCACATGATATAATCCCCCTTCTCCACGAACTGATTCCCTATGGAGTGAGCAACCTCCACAGAACAACTCTCCCATCATCGCACATCCCAAACTCCAAGGAAGTTCGAATCTCAACTGAACACTACTCACCTCGCAGTTGCTATTCCTAGCAAAGAGATCATATATCTTCTCTTTCGATCATCAATCCTCCTAGATGCTAACCGACTACCACTCCTAACTACTGAGATCCCCAATCATATTACAAATCATGCAGAAAAGACAAACAGGTTTACAATACCATGCAAATAACAAGATAACAAAATAACAAGATGGAAACATACCCGTAGTTATATCTGTCTCTGCCTTGACCTCCTCTGCTGTAAGCTGGAAAGCGCATCCCTGAGCCCTTGGAGGCTGTGCTCGACCCTGACCCCAACCCGTAATCCTCAAATTGGCCAGTGCTGGAGCCTGATCCGGTCTTGCAACAAGCTGTGGACAGTTGACCCTCAAGTGTTCAACCTGGTGGCAATGAAAACAAATCCTCATATCCTGAACCCGGGCCGAATGACAACAATCTCTCACATAATGCCCCTCTCTCCCGCACTTGCGACACGCACCTACAAACTCCGGCATGACCCTTCCCATACTTCTCACAAGTGTGGCTGCTCTGACCTCTAACCCTATAGTCAACGGTTTTGGACCATTTCGGTGCCGACTGCAACTGCACCGGGGCCTGCCTGTGCTCTCGCAACTACAACTCAATCTCCAGATCACGTCGCCTAGAGGCCTACTGCAACTCTAACAAGGCATCACATCTTTTCATGGTCACAAATTGTCGGATATCCCTCTTGAGCATACTCAGATACCGGGATATCTGAGCCTGCTCCGAAGCAAAGTCAGGGCAAAACATTGCCCTCTCTGTGAACATCCTGGTGATTTCCATCACTGACACTGAATCCTACTTTAGCTTCAAGAACTCCTGAGCCAACCTCTCTCTGTCAACCCTCGGAACATAACGAATACTGAACATTTCCTGGAACTGATCCCAAGTGACCACAGGCCGCTTCATATCCGAATAAGATCCCGTAGTCAACCTTCACCAATCCTTCGCTCCGAACCTCAAAAGGTTTAGAGCACACCTCACCCTCTGATCCGCAGGGCATGAACACGTAAAGAAACAACCCTCCACGTCTGACAACCATCTCATAGAATTGATCGGATCCTGAACTCCATGAAAGGCAGGGGCTTTGTATTATCGAAGTCTCGATACTGAAAACCTCGACTGGCTCCTTCCCCCGCCGCTGTAGTTGCCACGGCAGCCGTCTCTGTAAGAGTTGCATTGCGCTCATCAAAGTACTCAACCATGACGGTCTTGATCGACCCAAACATCTCTGACAACTGAGCCCGAAACATAGTAGCAACCTTATCATGCAGGATCTCACGAATCCTGGCGTCCAGCTCATCCGTACTCATCTGACCAATGACCTCGGGTGGAGCTGATCCACCCTGACCATCCTCTTCTGATCCTGATCCTGAATTAGATCCTGCCCCGAAGTGTCTCGTAACCACCATACTGCAACATACCAACAAGACCCTTGGATACAACACATACCCGCCCAAGAACTAAATTATAACCAACACCCTAGGGGGTTATGACTTCCTTTCTATGCGTATGGGTTCTGTGCTTTTAGTAGTATGGGCCCATACTACCTTCCACAGCTACCCATATTTGTCTCAAGTATCAGCACAACACCCTAACCATAGATGTAAACACCAAAAGCACTCAATCCTCACCATAGAGGAATGCTGAATATCTCATATAACGGAAAACCTAGGCTAGCAGGCATCATGTAATCAGGCAATTCTATCATGCAATCCCTGAAGATCCTTAGCCTAGTACTAGCATGCTGTTCTAATACATCATATAACCAAATAACTTGTATGGTATTTTGGGGTCAACTTATTGGCTCCGACTGATCGTACACACTGCCTCCTCTTTTTTTTATTTGAAAACCATTTTAGAAATTACTTTGAAAACTCCCCTTGATTTGAGACTAGATTCACACGAATGTTCTTCAACTCACTCAAACCAAGACTTTGATACCAATTTCTAACATCCATAAAATTTCCAATAAATTTAAACTATTCAAAAACAACCCAAATCCATTAATTATTACAAAAGGTTTTTAGTTTGTTTAATTATCATAGTATCCCAGAAACATTAGTGTAAAAATGAGGAGCGGTACGATCACGCCTTCGCCTTGACAAGATCTCCTGAAGTACCTGAAACAAAACACTAAAACTGTAAGCCCGAAAGCTTAGTGAGTTACCCCCAAAATACCATCCATATATGATCATACTTATATCATATCTCAATACGTAACAACCATGCATATAGAGTCTACAGTATGACTGGTCCCCCCCTCCCCCCCCCCCCGCCCCCCCGCACTGGGCCTTCAGTCCACCTGGTCCCCTCCCTGGGTCTACAATATGACTGGTCCGCCCGCACCGGGCCTTCAGTCGGTCTGCTGCACTCTCTGAGCCTCGGCACGTCTGGACCGCCCTCTTGGGGCCTTCAGCCTATCCGGGCCGCTCGCTGGGCCGACGGTCCATCCAGTCCGCCCTAGGTATGTTGGCTTACAACACAAAGCAAGACCTGCCTCAAGCCAAGCCCAGTCAAACAACTATGTGCACATAAAACAGTTAATCACATAACAATCCTCAGCCAAACAAACGGTTCAATCAGATCATGTGGCATAACAACATCCTAACCAGGATACCATCTTAACCGGTCACTAAGATAACATTACACTATATTCCAGGATACCGACCTTAACCAGGTCAGTAACATAATACCATCCTAATACCAGGATGCGGATCTAGCAAGTCAATAGCATATCAAACAAATACCAAATTCCAATCCGATAAAGGGCCGACCTTGGTGCCTTAGACCCTGTTGATATAGTGAGGATAACTCACCTTGCACTTGTCGAGCTGGAGAGATAGCATCTCAAGGAAATCAACCCTTATCACCACCTAATCCTCCACAAACGAAACCCAACTTCTTCGTCTTCCCCATCAGCCTATACTACTAGGTGCCAGTCATAAAAACGTTATTACTTAAGAATTGGAGTCTATTAGGAAGGAGTACAATGATTTGAAGCTCTCTTCAGACCCTTTGTGATTTTTTAATCTCTCAAGTCAGATTCTTACACCATTCTCATTTTTCTATTCATCGAATGTATTTGAAAATTGAATCCACTTATGCCTTCAGATTAAGTAAATGGGTTCCTTTCAGTCTTTGAAGCTTTGAAGTTTTTATGATCTAGGTTTTGTTGAAAACCCTTATTCTTCGATCATGATTTGGAAGATGGGGTTTGGATTCAGACATCTCATTAGTGAAAGGGTCGTAAACATTTGAAGTGTCGAGGAAGGTCACACCGGATTCAATGAAGTGATGGAGGAGCATGATCATATTAGATTCCTTTTCGGGGGTCTATGACTCACATTTATACCCATATAATCCAATCCTTATGCTGAAAGAACTAGACGTTGTGAACCTAATTTCAATTTTGGAACCTCTAACACCATTGTTGTTTCTTGATCGAATTTTGGTTAAACCTAATGAGTTTTTATGTAATTTAAATGTAGTAATGAACTGTAACATCCCAAAAATACAAGCCAAAAATTTCGTTTTAATCTAATAATAAAAACCATAAACATCATACGTCATATAAAAATCATAAACAATGTATCTAAGAGTACTATAACAACTATCATGTATATCATAGTATAAACATACCAGGCTGAACAAATGGTGTGTGCACTGCAACCTTCCCGAGCTCCTCTTTTGAAACCTGATGTACCTGGAACCAAAGCTGAAACTATAAGCACGAAGCTTAGTGAGCTCCCTAAAACTACTACATACCATACAAAGCACATATAACAAATCACATAACTCTGGGACTCTACCCAACTGCATCGGCACGATCCCAGCATCAAACTCCTGTCCGGCATCGGGCTCACCCCGACGTCCGGACGCATCAGGCATCGGGCTCACCCCAGTATCGGGTTACCCCGAAACATTCACAATATAACATATATTATAAAAACATAACATAATCACGTAAACTGCATCGGGCTTTCCCCGACATCAAACAGAAGCTCGAAAAAACAACATTAAACACATAAACCAAGGGCATGCCCCAAAATACATAATACATGGCATAATAACTAACATACATCGGGCTTACCATGGCATCAGGCTTACACTGGAACACATAACATATAGCTTAATCATATATATACTGCATCAGGCTTGCCCGTTATCGGAGCAGAGTTCGGAACAGATAACACATAACACATAAACATGCATGAATCACAAAGACATCAAGCATACATAGCTACTTCCTGAGACCGCCTAGAATCGGATCGATATCTGGAAACATACAAACTGCATCAAGCTAACCCCGATATCGGGCTTACCCCGACATACTATACTACTTAAACGGGCCAACATTAGTGCCTTAGACCCATTCCTACTGGAGGAAAACTCACCTCTCACTGCTAAAGTCCTGCTGACAAAACCCTAGCTACTAGATGACATATTCCCGAATCTGCCAATCATCAAAATAACACCTAGTTAATAATTGGGTCCCAACATATATACCCAAAAGTCCATGCTTGGGTAAAAGACTGTTTTACCCCATTCAAGCTCACGGCCTAATAAAAGGCCCAAAAGTCTAATAATGAACCAAGGCTCGACTATGGTTCATCTATGGCCCAATTTTCCCAACTGGACCCAAGTCTCTACCTGGTCTTGATCAAAGGCCCAACCATTTAGTCCATCATTTGGCATTCTAATAGCCCAATATCATATAACCATCAAGACCCAAACTATGGCCCAATTTTCCAAGTTGGGTACAAACCCTCATATAAGCCTTACCCTAAGTCCAATAAATTATTCTAATATGTTTGCTTGCTCTTGGATGGTCCACTATTATCCTAATCAAAAAGGACCAAGTCAAGTCCCTGTGAAATTAGGGTTTCACATAAAATGACAATTAAGGTTAAGTGTTTCTCACTTAACTCATTAAGGACTTAATCCACTAAGTCCTTCACTCTACTACACAAATGATATGGAATAATTTGGGCTTAATAAACAATCTAATCCTAATGGCCCAAAGGTGGGTCCCAATAAGTCCAAGGCCCAAATACTCACAATTAAGGTTTTCCACCCAAACATGGCCCAATAGGCCCAAAATTATTCTTTAAGCCCATTAGGGTTTTGTTAGGTCCATTAGGGTTTTAGTCCCTTTGTCCAAACATCCTAATGTATCACCATACAAACGAGGCACACCGCCACCCGACATGGCGGCCGGTGGCGGCAACCACCACCCTAAGGTGGTGGTTTTCAATTTCTTCCATTATTCCTTTTTTTTACAATTTACAATGAAAATACCAAAACAACACACATACACACACACTACACTAAAATACACCCATCCATGGTGGTACAGGGTGGCAACTACCACCTCATGATTGTGGCAGTGGTTTCCTTATGATTTTTGGCTAGACTAAACATGCACCAATAGGAATACATGCACACATGCCTGCTATATGGTCCAAGGTTGTAGAACTCGTTACTCGGTACCTGTTCAGCTAACTACCAAGTAGCGAGTACTCGGGAGTACTCAGATTCGGTAATTCATGTAGTAATATTTTTAGGGAATTTATATATGTCAAAATCATCAGTTAATATCATTAGTTGATTGTAGTATCTAACAAAATTAGATACATGTGAATACACAAAAACTGAAAAACACATAATGGTCTCACTTCGTGAGCAATAACTAAAAGTTTAAGATATATATGTAGTGACAATCATATGTGTGTGTGCATGTTTAATAATAAATCATTAAGTATATTATATTTATTAATCATCGAGTTCACTGAGTTTTACAATACCGACCAGTTCAATAAGGGGCTGATTGGGGAGTACTCGGGATTTTGTATCTCGCCTCGAAAAGGGGCCGAGTAGCGAGTACTCGGAGGAATAATCCGCCAACTCGACGAGTTTTACAACACTGATATAGTCACAAAACCACTCCGGCCATCCACCTGGTGGCTCACGGCGGCGACAACAAGGTTTTCAGACGGAAGCCACCACCTCACGGTGGTGGCGATAACTTCTTTTGGCACCCTGATCAGCAGAAACATACACAATCAACCAACACTTGGGGGTACGTGACGGCGACAACAACAGTTCTAATGGCCACAGCGGTGGCTATCGACGACGAATAACGGAAAGGAGTGAAGAAGAACAGTGGAGGAACCATTGTAGGAGTGGTAGCGATACAACAGGAATGAAGAGGCGGAGAGGGTGGGCAACTCCCATCGGAAATCACTGCTACGATACCTGATGACGAGTTCTTCCGGTTACCCACCGCCATGGCGTCCCATGAAAGCCTTGGCCTTCAGTGAGGTTGAAGCAGTGGAGAAGATTGGCAGAGGCTGCAATTTTGAAAATAGGAGGGCTAGCGGTGGTCTTTGTCGGCCGGAGAATCGAAGTGAATGGATGGTGCGGCAGCTGGAAGAAGGAGGCATAAGGGTGGCGGTTGTGAGGATCTTTAGGGCTAAGGTTACGGGGTGAACAACTATATACCCGACACCCTCAAACATTTTGCCAAATGCCAAGATCAGCCCCTCCTTTCTCTTTTTCTTTCAAATCCATGCCATAATTTACTCTTCCCACCCCTGCTCACATAATTCCTTTCATATTTAGTCCAAATTTTAACATTTGCGCCCTGTTTTCCAAAATTACCAATTAAACCCTCAACATTAAAATCTGTTACACCTTAGGTACAAAATTTACCAAACAGCCCCCAACATCTTAATTATGACATAATCAGCCCTTCGACCTCGTTTCCTTTTAAATTAAATCCAAATAATTACCACGGAGCCCCTAACTTCATAAACAATTATAAATTCAGTCCGAAACTTACACTTTTAACCCTCAACTTCTAAATTATGCCAAGTAACTCCTTGATACCAACTCTTATTATATAATTATTGATTTTAGGGCTACTATCTAGTCATCAACTTTATCTATTTATTTATTTAATTAACGAGGTGTTACAACTCTTTCCCACTTAAATTAGATTTGTCCTCGAAATCATTCCTTAATACATACTATTCGTTAAATGCCAAACCACTCAAATAACATGGTCATAATCCTGTGCACACCCTAGTCTTCCCCAGGGTGACCGTGACCATCCTTCGCAAGGCCCTAAATTTTGCAGATGAACGAATTCCTGGCAACAAGATCACATCTACTTTGTCTGAAATCTATAGTCTCGAGATGGTCTGAATCCCCGGTAGACCACTCATACTAAATCATTATAGATGAACCCCGCAGGGGTGACTTAACATTACTCAACAATCTGTTATGCTTACCATATATGAGATCCTCAAATACCATTACTGTTGGAGACCCAAAACTGTCTGAAATATTGATATGCCTGAAAACACTGAACTGCCTGAAACACTGACTGCCTGAAACACTGAACTGATTGAATATTTAACTGCCAGAAACACTAAACTATCTGAACACTAAACTTCTTGAAACTCTAAACTGCATGAACCACTAAACTGCCTGAAACATTGAACTACCTGAAACACTGAACTGCCTGAAACACTGAAGTGCCTGAAACTGTATGCTGACACATGTTTGCTTTCCAACATCTACCGAGACCTACCTGTTCTCAATTTTTTCGCCAATCATCTGAACTACCGGGTTCCGGCCCGGATGCGGAGCCAAAGGACTCCCACTTAGTCGCCTGACACGACTTCTGAACAAAATCCTTCTCTAGAACTAGTTGCAACTAGTTATCATGCCATTGTAACTCTAACAACCTTATGATCTAACCAATTGGTTCCATGCGTCGAATCCTGACATCACCAAACCCAAGGCTAAAAGTGATTGCTACACGACCATTGGTAGCCTTATGTCATGAATGACCTTAAGCAGTCCACTGCTTCCTTGCTCTCATAACTGTAGTGGCGCTTCTACAGTCTTATCACTGGCTTAACTATGTCTAACCCGTCTGGGTAATTCCGAAAACCAATTCGTGGATTTCCATATCCTTGCTGCTACACCCGAACTGGTGGGTACTATTGTTCTTTCTCCATCCTAACAATGCACTCACGCTATCCACCAACCTAGTGAATACTACAACTACACCCGCAGACTTACAACAGTCTATCACTATCTGGATGCTAGTGAATACTACAGCTACTGTCGCAGACTTAAAACGCTCTAATACTATCTGACTGCTAGTGAATGCTACGGCTACACCCGCAGACTTACAACACTCTAACACTATCTGGCTACTAGTGAATGCTACGACTACACCCGCAAACTTACAACACTCTAACATTATCTGGATGCTAGTGAATGCTACGGCTACACCAATAGATTTACAACACTTTCCATACTGGATCGAACACACGCTTGATCCGCACTCAACTGAACTCATGTCCTGACTGGAATCCCCGACCAGATTCCCTAAGGCTTGCTAGTAAACATTATGGGAACATGATCTCCCTATTGGCAAGTTTTTCCGAACTTCGATCTCACACTATCCTCAAAGCATACAACTGCTTAAGTTGTCTTCCTTCCTGACAAGGATGCGAAACTTATCCCAGATTCAAAACTGCTCATACTTCTGAATCCTTGGATGATTCTCCCCCACTTTGATTCAACTAACATCTTACGTTACACAATACTGGAAGGATTCTCAATCCTTCTTACTATTCTATGGCCAATCTGCTGAAAACCACACTTGCCATTGCTTGTGTTTGAATACTAGCCACTCAAAAAGATCACACCACCTCCAAGAACCTGAATCAATCTCCGGTAATATCCTGCTAGATCCAAGAAGATCTGGATCTCAGTTGGAGACCTCAGAATCTCCCACCGCATCACAGCCTCTATCTTGGCCAGATCGACTAGTAAACCCTTCTAGTTGACAGGGTACCTAAGGAGTTGCACCTAGCGCAACTAGAACTCGTATTTGGAGAACCTTGCAAAAATTCTATCCCTCCTCAAAGTCTCTAGCACCTCCCTCAGGTGCTTTTCGTGTTGCTCCTCAGTCTTGGAATAAACCAAGATGACGTTGTACTTTCCCAATCCCGTAATTTAGGAAATGCTCTAGCACTGTCTCTAATGCTTCTCGGTATGCAATTGGCATATGACATCTCTTGAAAATATAATTCAGATGCAAACCGAGGATAACTCAGGGTTACACTTACTCAATCCTTGAAATGAAAGACTCCATTGTGTAGTTTCCCGCATGTGTTGTATTGAATCTATCCCTGCTGGTCTCTCAAAATCTGATCCAAAATCTAGGTTTCCTCCCGAGACCCCTCAATATAAGCAACTGATCTGGGTCCCTCTTACCAATGTGCTGCAAGTCCATATCCCGTTCTCAAGCTTTAAAAGTCATATCATTAAGGGTCTTGCACCCCAAGATACTAACGATCTCCCTGCTATCATTCTACAATACGTTCTGATATCTTACCTTACTCACTTCCTCTTCTGCTACATATAGCGGTATCATATAAGCTCTTTCCCGAGACTTGGCAGTGATCACTGCCAAAGTCTTAGTCGTCTGATGGAGATCTAACAACTCTTGCGCCAACTGATGCACCTCAATCGCCTGGGCACACTCTGCCCAAAATCTAGTCTAAAAGTCATCCAATGACATAACATCACCTGCTTCATCACTTAACTCATTACCAACCTATTCCTATCAATCTCGTGCTTTGTCCCTCGGGATACAGGAAGTAAGTCGGATCGTGTCTCCTTTCGAGACAACGCCTGGTATGAAAAGTGTTGGCGACATCTTCCAACCATTTACTGCTAACAATCGGGTCCCTAACCCAATTACAATCGGAAGCCTCACAAACTATGAATTCTTCAAACATCAACGTACGGGTCCCTATCATGAATGCTATCTCAGTGCAGATTGTACTCGGTCTCTCATAACAAATCTCTATAATGCTCTCCTTGATCATACTGGGAATCACAGGAGTCTGGTCAATGATACTACATGCAATCTCAGAAGGAATGAACTCCCTTGTCTGATCATTGAGCTTCCCGGCTATAGAGTTCGAGCCCGATCCCTCGTCGACATCAGAACGACCATCTGGTCTACCATGTAGTGTCACTATACTCGGTAATATACCATCACTAACATCACAATACTCATAAAAAATCAAGGGATCTCACACACTACAAGTTCCCTGGTCTTATCTCAGCCTTCCTTGATTCGAGTACAGATCCTCTGCTTTCAGTAGTATGGGCCCATACTACCTTCCACATATATCCGTACTTTCCTTAAGAACTGTCTTGACTCCACCAAGTCCCTTCTACTGCTATTGTTCTCTGCTATTCTCATCCTAGGCTTGCCTTAGGGTAATCACCAACTCATTCTCCGCCACCAGCTGCATAAAAAGTCCCTGCTTTCTTCCCTTAACTAGCTCACGAATACTATTACATATTACTCAGACTAGATAATTCTTCGAATGAGAGATCCTACCCTACAACGGTTGGACTCAAATAAGAGCTGCGAAATAGAGCTAAA
The DNA here is from genome assembly GCF_052625555.1 of Lactuca saligna. Classification (NCBI taxonomy): domain Eukaryota; kingdom Viridiplantae; phylum Streptophyta; class Magnoliopsida; order Asterales; family Asteraceae; genus Lactuca; species Lactuca saligna. The sequence goes on from NC_136425.1 coordinate 88,452,199, forward strand.
CCTAACCTTATGAAATTATTTAGTCCTTGCAATATGTAACTTAACATATTCGGTTACTATTTGGTGAAAGACAACTAGAACTCCTAAAAGCACAAAGCATGCAACATTCGGGCATTGAGTACACATAATCAAGCATATACTACTTAGGCTATCATCCTAACTACTGTGTACTAGCATGCAGTTCTCATAAAGCTAAAACACATAACAGGAACATAAGGCATCCTTCCTAGATCCTTAGTCCTAATCTAGCATGTTGTTCTAATAAAGTTGATAATCATAACATAGCATAAATTTGTATGGGTAATTTGGGATTACTTACTTGAGCTCGGCTGATTGAATGCACCACAACCTTTTCTCTTTTCAAACTTCTTTTCTTTCTAACAATTCTATTCGCTTTTCTAAAACTATTTTCTAATGAAAACATTATACCACTTCCTTAGTTTGAGTTCAGATACACTCGGAAGTGTGCCTGAATCCCTCAAACCAAGGCTCTAATACCAACTTGTAACATCCCAATAGTACAAGCTAAAAATTTCGTTTTTATTTAATAATAAAAACCATAAACATCATACATCATAGAAAAATCATAAACAATGTATCTCAGAGTACTATAACAACTCTCATGTATATCAGAGTATAAACATCCCAGGCTGAACAAATTGTGTGTGCACTGCAACCTTCTCGAGCTCCTCTTTAGAAACCTGAAGTACCTGAAACCAAAACTAAAACTGAAAGCACGAAGATTAGTGAGCTCCTCCAAACTACCACATACCATACAAAGCACATATAATAAATCAAATAACTCTGGGACTCTTGCCAACTTCATAGGGACGAATCCCGACATCGGCTTACCCGACATCGGACTCATGTCCGACATTAGGCTCACCCTGAAAACGGGATAACCCTACCATATATACAACATAACATATATATCATAAAAAAAATAACAAAATCACGTAAACTACATCGGGGTTGCCCCGTCATCAGACCGAAGCCCAGAACAACAACATTAAACACATAAACTAGCATACACCGGGCTTGCCCCGAAATACATAATACATCGCATAATAACTAACATACATCAGGCTTGCCCCGACATCGTGCTTACCTCGAAACACATAACATATAGCTTAATCATATATGTACTGCATCGGGATTTCCCGGCATCGGATCGGAGTCTGGAACGCATAACACATAACACATAAACATGCATGAATCACAAAGACATCAAGCATACAAAACTACTTCTCGAGACCGCCCCGGCATCAGACCGAAGTCTGGAAACATAGAAATTGCATCAGGCTAACCCTAACATACTCTACTACTTAAACGTGTCGGCATTGGTGCCTTAGACCCGTTCCTACTGGAGGAAAACTCACCTCTCACTGCTGAAGTCCTGCTGACAAAACCCTACCTGCTGGATGACATATTCCCGAATCTGTCAATCATCAAAATAACACCCAATTAATAATTAGGTCCCAACACATATACCCATAAGTCCATGCTTGGGGTAAAGTATTGCTTTACCCCATTCAAGGTCAAGGCCCAATAAAAGGCCCAAAAGTCTAATAATGAACCAAGGCCCGACTATGGCCCAATTTTCCCAATTGGGCCCAAGTCTCTACATGGACTTGATCAAAGGCCCAACCATTTAGTCTAGTCCAACATTTGGCATTCTAATGGCCCAATATCATATAACCATCAAGGCCTAAACTATGGCCCAATTTTCCAAATTGGGCCCAAACCATCATATGGGCCTTACCCTAAGTACATTAACTTAATCAAATCCGTTTGCTTGCTCTTGGATGGTCAATTATTATCCCAATCACCAAGTCCCAATAGGAAGGCCCAACTCAAGTCCAAGTGAAATTAGGTTTTCACATAAAATGACAATTAAGATTAAGTGTTTCTCACTTAACTCATTAAGGACTTAACCCATTAAGTCCTTTACTCTACTAGGTAAATGATATGAAATAATTTGGGCTTAATGCACAATCCAATCCCAATGGCCCAAAGGTGGGTTCCAATAAGTCCAAGGCCCAAATACTCATAATTAGGGTTTTCCACCCAAACATGGCCCAATAGGCCCAAAATTAATCTTTAAGCACATTAGGGTTTTGCTAGGTCCATTAGTGTTTTAGTCCCTTTATTCAAACATCCCAACGTTTCACCATACAAACGTGGCACATCGCCACCCGACATGGTGGCCGGTGTCGGCAGCCACCACCCTAAGGTGGTGGGTTTTCAATTTCTTTCCATTATTCCTTTTTTTTTAATTTACAATGAAAATACCAAACTAACATACAAACACTACAATAAAATACACCCACCCACGGTGGCACACGGTGGCAGCCACCACCTCATGGTAGTGGCAATGGCTTCCTTGCAATTTTCGGCTAGACTAAACACGCACCATCAGAAATACATGCACACACGCCCGCTATATGGTCACATAACCACTCTAGCCACCCACCTGGTGGCTCATGGTGGTGACAACAAGGCTTTTAGACGTCAGCCACCACCTTACGATGGTGGCAATAACTTGTTTTGTCTCCCTGATCAACATCAACATACATAATCAAGCCCTTGCGCAGAATGCTGGATGTAACCACCACTTAGGGGTACATGATGATGGCAACAACATTTCGAACGGCCACAACGGTGGCTATCGGCGCCGACTAACGGAAAGGAGTGAAGAAGAATGGAAGAGGAGCCACTGTATGAGTGGTGGTGATGCAACAACAACGAAGAGGCAGAGAGGGTGGGCAAATCCCATTGGAAATCATTACCACAACGCCTGACGACGAGTTCTTCCGGTTACCCACTGCCATGGCTTCCCATGGCAGCCTTGGCCTTCAGCGGAGGTTGAAGTAGTGGAGAAGCTCGACGGAGGCTACGACTTCAACAGCAGGAGGGGTAGCGGTGGTCTTTGTCGGCCAGAGAGTCGAAGTGAACGGGTGGTGCGGTGGCTGGAAGAAAGAGGCATAAGGGTGGTGGCTGTGAGGGTCTTTATGGTTAGGGTTACGGGTGAACAACTATATTCCCGACACCCTCAAACATTTCTCCATAATGCCAAGATCAGCCCCTCCTTTCTCTTTTTCTTTCAAACTTAGGCTATAATTTACTCTTTCCACCCCTGCTCACATAATTTCTTTCATATTTAGTCCAAAATTTACCATTTGCACCTTGTTTTCCAAAATCTCTTCAAATTAAATCCGGAAATTACCATTTAAACCCTCAACTTTAAAATCCTTTACACCTTAGCTACAAAATTTACCAAACATCCCCCGATATCTAAATTATGACATAATCAACCCTTCCATTTCATTTCCTCTTAACTTAAATCCAAATAATTACCACGGAGCCCCTGACTTCATAAATAATTATAAATTGAGTCCAGAACTTACTCTTTTAATCCTCAACTTCTAAATTATGCCAAGTTACTCCTCAAGACCAACTCTTATTATATAATTATTGTTTTTAGGGCTAGTTTTCATACATCAACTTTATCTATTTATTTATTTAATAAACGGGGGTCTTACATGCACCCTAAAATCGCAAGGTCCAGTTGCTTTCGGGTTGAGGGAAAGATCACCTCTTGGTGTTAGTGTGTACCCAAAATCGAAATCCAAATTGTATGTGCCCAAACATGAAATCGAAAATGGTTTACCCTAAAATATGTCCAGAAACTCGATCAGTTCATGCAAAAAATCCAGAAAGATGAAGTTATTGTGTGTGTCAAGAACAAAAAAATTTGACGGGTTTGTTCATGGGTGTCTGTGTGTATGAATTTAAACAAAAAAGACTCAATTTTTTCATAATTAGTCTTCAAGAAAATAATTTTTTCTATATCTGTACTATGATTCATCGAGTTGTTTTGCTCTTACCAATTTTTGCATAATTAGTTTTCAATGGGTTGTGTAATCTCCACCTCATTTCCTGTTCCTTGTTTGGTTGTGAGCTTGGGGCAGAATCACATAATCGATTGTTTGTTCGATCTGAATTGTATATAACTTGTATACGTTAAGTAGTCGTAGAAGGAACTTGTAAGAGTCATTTTACTTATCATCCATCATATTAGGAAATATAAGATTTTTTGGAGAAACACATCATGTTTTACAAAGAGCAAAGAATCTGTTTTCTAAAACAAAACGCTTATGAAGCCACCAACTTTAATGTTGAAACTTTTTCAAACCACTTGTATTCTCAGGATCGTTAGTAGATAGGTACTCTTTTCAGGTGTTTCGAAGACAGAGCTTTACGTCTTATCTTTTGTTATAGTTTTAATGAAAATCAAGTAATGTTTTGAACAAAATGTAAACTTTATATTATTAATATAATGATTGTTGTTGCTTTGATTACTATTATTCAATTGTTGTGATACTTAAACATGACGTCCTCCGTCGAACGTTTCTGCCATTCCAGTTTGGGGGTGTGAAAGATTGGTATCAAAGAATTGTTTATAGTGAACCAAGTATATCAACCTATAAAAGATATACAACTATAAATACAATGGGGCCGAAGTGCTCTGACTAAAAATATATTTTTAATATATAAGTATTTTATGAGAAGTATACAAACAAGCACACATACTAGAACAAGTATCAGAAGAAGAAAAAATCAAAAGTATTTAGATGTTGGACATTATAGTAAAACCTAGACAATTATGCAATCATATATGGGATAAATATGGCCTGATCAAATATATTTATTTGAGATACGACCAACATGTGTTTGGCAGTGGTAATGGTGTTGCAGCAAGTCTAAAACTTACCAACCCTAGATACACACAAATGCTAGAATAAAACATAAAGTTAAAATACTATAGGAGTATTTTAAATACTATAACTAATTTATGTGAAAACTAAAAGACCTTTACTGGTAAGGCTATAATTAATGAGTGTATACATTAAGGTCATATATAATTGAGATTTTATCGACTTAGAATTGATGGTTTTCACTCTACTTCTAGTTCCGTGTTTGGTTGTGGTTTTAGAGTAGGATCACTTATTCAAAGGTCTATTTGATCTGGATTATATATAATCCATATACACTACTTGATTATAGAAAGACCCGATAAGGATCATCCTCGTAAGAATTTATTTTAATAAAAATGTTTTATTAATCTGTTAGATTCTTTAAACACTTCCATTCTTGCACAACTAACACACCTAGACATCGCAAACAACCAATAGAGGAACCGAGAGAGAACCAAAAGAGGGTTCACGATGAGGATTCCGAGAAAGGATCGGCCGAAAAGAAAGGCACTAGATACATAATTAACAAAACCTTACCTTATCAGAAACGAACTACAGAGCACCGTATGCGTCACATTAATAACTAAGAAACTAATGTAACCTACTGAGTTAGTGATTACACTGCTCACACTATGTATTAAGTTTTTCACGTATTTCATCACAACTAATAACTACAAGTCAGGTAACAAAATTTCAGTGAGGGTAATCACTATTGAAAAATTCATAAGTTTATGTACACGTAGACTTCTATTATGACCTGATTACAAAACACTTTCAGATCATGTTACATTAAAACTACAATAACCTAGTTCATATGACATTCGATTTATAGCCACTACCAGATCTTACCATCCTTTCATCTCTAAACTTTATGACAGAAAGATGCTGCCTCGTAGATGTATCAGGCGTAATAACAACACGACAAAAAATCCAACACCGTCACCTCCACAATATGATCCCATTATGTTCCAGACTGCAGTGACTGCCGCCATAACAGCCGCCATGTCTCATATCCACGCAAGTGGTACCAATGGGACGGGAAGTGGTGCTAACCCATCTAACTACAAAAATAGTCATGGACACCCTAGGGAGTGTACATATAAAGACTTCATAAATTTCAAACCCAAATACTTTAGTGGAAATGAAGGATTCATTGCTCTAATGCAGTGGTTCGAGAAAACAAAGTCAATTTTTAAAATTTGCACGTGCCTAGAAGGGAGAAAAGTCAAGTTATCCGCCTGCACTTTCTATGATAGGGCTCTGATATGGTGGGATGGCCATGTCAAATCATTGACCCTCACAGTAGCAAACTCAATGGGTTGGGAAATCCTAAAAACAATGATGCTAGAGGAGTACTTCCTGAGGGGCGAAGTACAAAAACTCGAGCAAGAACTGTGGGAGCTTACTATGATAGGTTCAGACATAGTAGCCTACACTAATAGATTTAGTGATCTAGCAGTACTATGCCCCGTGATGGTTACCACGGAGAGCAAGAAGATAGAGAAATACATCCGGGGACCATCTCCTCATATTCAAGGAAACATGATGGCTACAAAACATGTGAATTTTGATAGTGCGAAGCGACTGGCACAAACACTCGTGGACCATGGGGTTTGCGAAGGAATAATGTCCCCTGTTCCTGAACCAACAAAACAAAATGACTATAAGCGAAAGTCAAGGATCAAGAAGAAAATACATTCAAAACAAGAGACTTCGAAAAGACAACCAGTAGTTGCGGTTCACGATGCCACGATACCAGCCACTCCAACACCCGACAGTCGATATGCTGGTAACCTTCCGAAATGTAACAAATGTAACTTTCATCATAATGGAGTTTGCCGGCAGATGTATTGCAAGAACTGCCTCAGGAGGGGACACATTATCCGTTTCTATAGGGCACCGACACGACCTATCTCTCAGCTCCCATACGATGGAATAAGCTAAACTGTTACAAGTATGGTGAAACTAGACATTTTCAGAGGGATTTTCTAATAACAAGGAACTTTGGAAAAGATGGAAGAATATTGATGATCACCGCAGGAGAAACTATCCCAGAACCCCTATGAACACCGGTACGTTTTCTCAATAAAAATATTTAAAACTTAAAACTTTTTATAAATAATTATAAATTATACTCTTGTCTGAACAAAACACATCATTTATATAAAAACTAAGGATCCTTGCAGTTGAGCTATGATGGCTTAGTATATACACTAGGGTCATTTGTAACTAATATTTGTAAGCATAGAGTGTGTGATTCTACCTTGTTTCCTGTTCCTTGTCTGGTTGTAGATTTAGGGTAGAGTCACTCAGTCGATTGTCTTTCCAATATTGATTATACACAACTTGTATACACCAAGCAATTATAGAAGGAACTGTTAGGGATTATATTATAAAAGTTAATTATTTTTGGTTATCAGTACACTCGTACTGTTAGTACCCGCTAATTACAATATAAATATTCGTAGTAGTAATAACAAGGATAAAACAAACACTTTTTCGTAATCGACTTAACAATCATTATGATAAGAGGTTCTGATGTCGTCCTTATAAATGAATTAACTTGGTCCTCACCATACCAATTTCCTAACAAAACTCTCATTTCTCATAACGACAAATTAGATACGAACCTCGAAATCGTCTTCCATTTCAAACCTCTGAAGTACTCATGCGAGGAGTATTATATTCTTCCGTAACTTTCCCGAAGCATCCCCAATAGACTTTTGGGAATACCACATATGCAGCAAATCAAGTTCAAGCACAGAGGCTAGGGATAAATACGATTAACCTATCACTGTTAAGTGTATACACGAGAGTGGTGTATAATTAAGATTCTATAGACCTAGGATGTGTGTTTCCGCCCTATCTCCTATTCCTTGTCTGGTTGTGGACTAGGGTAGAGCCACCCATCCGACCATCTTTACAACCTTAATTATATACGACTTGTATACACAAGGCAATAATGAGTGAACCAGGTAGGAGTCCTACCATGAACTTCAAGACAAAAACTGCCTAGAGCTACGAGTGGACATCCTACCAGTTGGATAAACATAGTCAAGTAAGCCAAAATCACACACTCTCCACCAATCAGAATAAAATATCAAATAGAACCAACGTACCTACCTCTTTCCTAGTTCCTAGTAACCACTTAGAATTCAAATTTTTGGACGAAATTCCCTCTAACGGGAGGATGATCTCACAGCTCCAAATTTTTAGACCTAGCAATGTCTAAACCCTAACCAAGTACTAGTGAAAACCACATTGGAACCTTTAAACATTGTGTTATATATAACTATGAATGCTTTTTTTAAGCTTGTAAGTAAGCTTGGATTAAAAACTAAATTGGTTCAGGGTTGTATAATTCACGTATTAACAAAAGGTTAAGGGTTCAAACAATAAATATTCACCATTAAATGGTGAATTCGATCAAGGAATCGAAAACAAATGAGAATTCGGTTTTAGGAATCAAAATATTAGCTTGATTTCGGGTCTTACACTTCTAGGAAATTAAGAATTCGGTTTCTAGTAAAAGCATAATGGAGAATTCGGTTTCAAGGTGTTCTAGGTCCTTTATTATCGAATTTCCTTTTCTTTTGGACCACCATATGGCCAAATTCACTTCTTTGAGGCCCATTAGGACCGAATTCATCAGAATGTGAATGTGTTTGTGTGAATTTGGTTATAGTAGGCCGAATTCCCTTTCATTGTGGCTGAGAACCCCTTAAATATTTCATATCTTATTCAAATTCAACATACCAATGTGATAAGATTCAATTACCAATGCACCGGCATCACCGCCTCATAAGTTTACTTTCATATATAAGGTGCAAAGGAATTCATTTGCACATTCACAACGTAAACACCCCCATACTCTCTCAAATTTGCCTTCACAACATCATTCTCAGTAAACTTATCATTCTACAAACTCTCTCAAGTATCATTCTTCATGTCCATCTTCAAAGCAGTTAGAAATTAAGTCCTTGGATATTCAATCTTCAAACTTGATTTCCGTTGAATACATAGTAAGTTCTTATGATCTAAGTATCTTTCTATTATATTTCATGCTAGTTTCATATATATATTCATACACTATTGTGTGTTTTAAAACCATTAGGAACACGACATCTTTCCTGTAATCTAGCCTGAAGGTCACCGTTTCTATTTTGTGTTCAAAACTGTTACCACACATAAGGTGAGTTCATACCCCCATATTTTTATAAGCTTTTTCAATGTTTTTAGGGGGGGGGGGGGGGAATATAAGTAAAACACAATAAATTGTGTATTTGAAAATATAATTCACTTATTATGTTTTCTTACCGTTAATATGTATTTAAACATGAAACTTTTTAAAACATGGAAATAAACTATAATAGGTATAGTTAATGGATCATTTGAATTGTTTTACAAAGACTAAGTTGAAACATCAAAATAAACTTATAGACTATAATAAATATAGTTTATGGATATTTTTATAAAAATTACCTGTTATTTATAAATAAAATTTTCTCATTATTACTTGTAAATTCGTTGAAGCTAATTGTGAGACACGTCTTCATGTACTTACCTAAGTACAAATAAAAGTCTAGCCTTATGAACCTGAGTCTCCTGGATGGAGAGCATGAGTTTGTGTATAGATCTATATGGGATTAGCAATCTCACACCCTGACTGTTAACTACAATTTGACTAGCAGGTTTCCGTGTCACAAACGTCATTAATGTATATGACGTCTGCAGTACGCCGTAGAGATAAACGTCCATTTGTATGGTTATAAAAATTCAAAAAGAACAATATATTTACATAGTAATATACTTTTCTTAAACAGTATCAAGGGATATTAACTTTATATTTACTTAGTATATACAATAGGGTTATATAAAATTGAAGTTCGGTAGACAGTGTAATGTGTGACTTCCGCCTCATTTCGTGTTCCTTGTTTGGTTGTGAGCTTAGGGAAGATTCACCCATTCAACTATTTGTTCGATCTTGGTTATATACAACTCATATGTACTAAGTGATCATAGGAGGGTAATATCCTCACATCGAGTTTTCCAGGGCAAACATATCTTCAACTAGTTTTACTTATAGATAAAACTAGTTATCATTAAACCAAGTATGGTAAGTATACATGTGCTTTTTGGCTTAGAACGATTAAGATTATAAATCATTTTTATGGAAAATATAGGATTTTCCAGGATAAACATTGCTATTTTTTCAAGTAAACATATTTACAGAAGGTTCAACACTTAATTACAAACTAGTATAGCATAAAGGACCTATAAAGGTAAATTCTATAATTCCTTAGTTTGTACGTCAGAGTTATATATAAATAATATCAGATATACAGTGGAATGTGTAACTACCGCCTCATTTCCTGTTCCTTGTTTGATTGTGGGCTTAGGGCAGATTTACACATTCAATTGTCTGTTCGATATTAATTTATATATAAATAGTATGAATTAAGTGGTTGTAAGAAGAACTATTATGGTCACCATTTTACTAAGAATCATTAATGTTAATATTGTGATTACTTAGTGAATATGTTAGGGTTAAATATAATGAAGATCCGATAGGCAGTGGAATGTGTGACTTCCACCTTACTTCTTGTTCCTTGTTTGGTTGTGGGCTTAGGGAAGATCCACACGTTCAACTGTCTATTCGATCTGTGTTATATATAATTTGTGTTCACTAAATGATCGCAAAAGGAACAGACATGGTTATACTGCTCGGTTTAAGTTCATACCAAATATAGTTATAGGCTTAGACACTTTATCCAACAAATGTTCCACGCTTCGATCATGAAAATGGAAATCATTCTTCACTTCCTCCACCTCCTCCAATAGTTCTCCCTAACCCACATGTTCATTGACTTGAAAATTTCAAGGTCACTAAAACCATATTGGCAAGCAAACACCAAGATGGAAGGTTTGTGTGTGCACACGTCTTAGAGATGATGTCACACATTGACAGGTTGGGAATGTTGAGTGTCGTTGTCTCAAGGAAGTTGGCTATTGACTTGGTTCTTCAATCACTTCCTAAGTCATATTGTGAGTTTGCTGAAGACTAAAATGTGACGGATCACGACATGACCCTCATCGATCTTACCTATTTGCTAATTGTTGCTGAATCGGCAATGATTTGGCGCACTGGTCAAGCAAATTTTAAATTCGAAGATCAATCTCCCAAGCTTCCATGGACATTAACAATGGCGACATTGGAAGTCCATAATAGCTTTCTCTTCCCAATGGAAAGGCCAAAGTTAAACCGTTTGACCAAATGGAAAAGAGAAAGGCTAAGTCTGAGATTGTCCCTGTGCTATCCTGAAAGAGTCTGTTTGTTTCTACTGCCAAGAGAAGAGGAATTGGATGTGAAGCTACTGTATTTACTTGAAAAATCAAAAGGATGGTAAATTCAAAGTGTTGACTCTGCTTCAGGTAAGTCCACTATCTAACTCTATTAAGTTCCTATTTCTAGATTCTTAATACATTATGTGATAAGATTATATTTTGATGGATCGAAGAAGAGAAAGGAAGCTTAAAGAAAGTACAAGTTGAGTCTGATCGTGAAGAGATGGATTTCGATCGCATGATTCGATGATCAGAATTGTGAGCTGCTACTTAAGAGTTATGATAGATTGTTTAGAAATATGTAGCAACATAGTTTTGATATGTATTTTCATTATAAGGGTAAGTTTTCTGCAATTTTATAAATAAAGAAAAATTTTGATTTTATCTTATTTTATATTTCCTTACAATGGCATTTGTGAAAATTGATGTTTGTGTGTTTCTATTTTGAGCAATATGGATTTTATTATTTCATTTGTGGTAGTGCCTAAATTTACCAAATAAGGAAAGATTTTCAATACCATATTTAATTGGACAGAAACTTGGAATCGTGCAACTTGTATTGTATAATGATTGAGAACCTTAGTCTTTGGAAAATTAAGACTAATTCCTTATTCATATGCATATATGAGTCAAGTTAAGGGCTAGGGAATCTAATACAAATTGTTGTGTACTAGTCTAGGTCCGCCACAAAGAATGATAAGACTATTCGTTATGATTTACTAAAGTGAGTAAATATGGTTATACTTACAAGATTAAGTATAATTCTGAATAATTAAAAACGTTTCAATGTACAGCAAGACAAATAATAAGAATCAAACACAAAGAAAGATAAAAGTTTCTCCAATCTGAAAGGAAAGGAGAGTACTTTAGTATTGTGTTTTATTATTATCTTAATGATTATGAAAACCATATCACAATTGATCTTCTAAGGACACTTTAGTGCACTTATGTGGCTAAGAAGAGGAATCAGGAATCGTTGAAATGGTTAAATCAAGAAGATGAATCAAACTTCGTTCCAAAATCAAGTCTTAGAGTCATACTCCAAGATTGTATATTGAGTGATATATCCTAAGTAGGGTTATAACACATCATGAAATGTGGGTTAGGAAAGTTTTCTTACTCATACAAATTTATAATTGGTAGTTGTAATGTCTTGGATAAGATAAAGACCAATTTAGACTAATTATATGAAGTATCATTCTTGATAAGAATCCGCACTAACTCTTGAATATTTGTTTGTCAAGGAATTTTTTCTTACAAGAGAATCTTATATGTCAAAAGGTCAGTGGGAATCTTAAATACCTTGAAAAGTTTGAAGAACAAATCCAAAATAAACCTATTGTTTATCGCTAGCACATGACTTGAGGTTTGTAACCTATTGTGTTGACATATTCATGTTTCTATGCCATTCCAGTTAAAGATGACTATGCATGTGAGTTCTATGAGTTTTCAACTATTTGGATAAGGCAAGGCACTTTGATAAATGAAAGTCCATTAATCTATAATGGTAAACTGCTCAACAACATAGAAGACATGGTAGGCCCTTGTGCTACCAAGTGGCAAGAAATTAAGATTGATCAAGTTCAGTCCATATGAGTTTGAATCTACCATAGACCCTATCTAATGATAATGGTTGGAAATGACAACATACTAACAAAATAAGTCTTATGCTAGTGGTAGCATGTCACACCCCCAAACCAAGGATGGCGGAGACGTCTGGGGGTGGAGGACTTCATGTACAGTATCACAACAACATATATAATAGTGTTCCAAGTAAATACAACCATCATAAATATAATTGAAAAAGTTACACCAAAGTATATGTTTACATGTTTCAAAATCAATTACATTATGATGACAAAAATAAATTGTTGACGGTTTAATGTCCCATCCTCAAAGCGCTGAAGTTTTCCTGTTTCACTGATTTCCTGAGAATACAAGTAGTTTTGAAAAAGTGTCAACAATTAAGTTGGTGAGTTCATAAGAGTTTCGTTTGAAGTAGAAAAATGTTTCCTTGTAAAATCGATAGAGTTTGATTTCCAGAAAATCCAATATTTTCTTAGTTAGGTGTGAACAGAATATTCCTATATGATGTATTAATGACCCTAGAATGACCCGTATTTGTACCGGCACTTTGTATTTGTACCCCTTTTTGTATATAAACCCTAGAATGACCCGTATTTGAAAAAGTGTCAACACTTTGTATTTGTACCCCTTTTTGTATATAAACCCGACACTTTGTATTTGTACCCCTTTTTGTATAAAAACCCGGTACTTTGTATTTGCACCCCTTTTGTATATAAACCCGGCACTTTGTATTTGTAACCCTTTTTGTATAAAAACCCGGTACTTTGTATTTGTACCCCCTTTCGTATATAAACCCGACACTTTGTATTTGTACCCTTTCTTTTTGTACGAGTGTGTTATGTAAATGATCATAAACTATACCTATTATAGTTTATTAAAATGTTTGAAATGTATATGTACCCTAACTATACCTATTATAGTTTAGTATGTTTCTTTGTGGTGTTTAAGAATCCCATTCTATGTAAGTCAAATGTATAGTACAAAATAGCTATGTTTAACTTGCTTTGTTTTGTACTAATGATTATGAAGGAGGATTCTTATAGATTCAGTAAGTAATTTTCTATTATACAAATATATCATAACAAGAAATACATGTAATATATGAAGTCATCAAAGACTTAACACTTTGCTCAACATGTTACAAAGTGTTTTGATAGTTAGAAGTTGTTAACTGATTCTTAATCCTTCTGCACTGTTTTAGAAAAATCATACGAAGTCGAAAACTAGATCCGTAAATTCTGAGAGTTCCTGAAATGAGTCTAGTTTACTCATAATTTTTTTCATGATTTTTGGAAGCTTTAACTTGTATTAAAATGCTCATATTCACAGACTGGTCCGGATTTGTGTTTGAAAAGACAGGCTGTTTTGTAAAAATCATCATAAATTGTAGAAAAATCGTGAGGAGATGTGCAAGTAGTCATTTTAAAGCTAAGAAGTGGAACTACTTGCACCTAAAACATTTTTGAAAACTAAAATGTTTAAGTTGTCCAAAACAGTCCGTGAATGTAGTTGAACTTTTCTGATGAAGGCTGTTAGAAAATTTTAATTATGTTCTTGGTGTTTTAACTTGTATTCCCCCCTTAAAAACTTGAGAAAACATTAAAATTTAGGGGTATGAACTCACCTTATGTGATTTCAGTAGATAAGTGTTGAAGAAGAGAAGTGTTCAACCCAAGAACACTTGAAGAATCACTTGAAGATTCGAAGGTCTAACACAAATACGATGGAGTTTATGTATGATATCCATGATTTGAGTAGAAAGAAGTGAGATATTCATAAGTAGAATGAATTATGCTTACCAAATGTGGAGGAAAACCCAAGATCAGTCCTTGAATCCCGAATTTCTAGAGAGAGGAAGTGAGAGAGGAAAGAGTTTGATCTTCTTGGTGAAATGAGAGAAAATGGGAGAAATGAGGAGAGAGGATGAATGTCCAGCTCTCAAAAACGTGGGAAAGGGTGGTAATTGAGTGGAAAGGATATTGATGTGACTTAGGTAAGGTGGGGTGGTGTGGCTGGTCATATAGTGGGTGTGGGAGTGGTTGCTTGTGTCATAAGGTAAAGCAAAGTCAACACTCCACCTCTTTGTACTTTACCCACTAGCTTTTATTATTTAAATAAAGATTTTCATGAAAATATGATTAAATTGTGAATATTTAGGGTTCATTATGTTAAAATATAATTTTGGGTGAAAATCTCGTGTTAAAATAATTAAAAACGGGCCTTAAACGCAAAACTAGTCGAAAACCGGGAGAAAAAGAGTTTCCAGCGAGACCTCTCGGTCCTAGGCTGAGGTTCGGTCCCTAGGCCGAGATTCGGTCCTTGCTGATGCCGAGCAGGAGCAGGAAGCGAAAGGAGCAAACCGGAAGTGAGAGGCAAAGGCGAAAGGTTCGATCCGAAGTCATGAAACGAAATAGGCCGAAGGGGGTCAGACCAGAAATGAACAGTACCTTCGGGTTTGGGTGGTGCGCGAGGTTCGGTCCCGAGAGGACCTTTCGGGTTCGGTTCTTCCTGGGCGAGGTTCGAGTTCGGTTCCTTTAAGCGAGGTTCAGTTCTTCCTGGGCGAGGTTCGGCCCTGAGAGGACCTTCGGCTCAGGAGGGTTCGGGTCTTCTTGGTTTCGGTCCCTAAGAGGACTTTCGGGTCCTAAGAGGTTTCGCCCCTAATAAGAGGGTTTAAGGTCCTTAAGCCTATTTTACTCGTTTTTACCCCGTTTTAAGCCGTTTTTGACCCGGTTAGGGGTCGGGATGGCCCGAAAGACTGTAAAAAGTTTAAGGAACTTTTGAGAGAGATTTCTTAGAGATTTCACATTCTTGGAGAGATTTGGGAGAGATTTGACATACTTAGAGGGGTTTCTCATACAAAGAGAGATTTGGGAGAAATTTCACATTCTTGGAGAGATTTCTCATACACAGAGAGATTTGGGAGAGATTTGACATGCTTGGAGAGATTTGGGAGAGATTCTCGATTAAAGTGAGATAAAGTGAAAACGATTGAGAAAGGTTTCGTGTGTGACAAATGTGAGTGTCCGGCTTCGCAATGTAAAGTCCGTAAACCCTGTTAAACCTTGTTTAAGGATCTTACACACTCCTGATGAGTATGCAACATTGTTTTATCGGTTTGGCTCGTCACTTACCATAGATTTGGGTTAAGGAGATCTAGATGTACGTACTTTTTGATTTATGATCTCTCCTTAGAATAGCAAGTTGTTTAGTAATTACACAACGTAAACCCTAGTACACAAGGGTTAGTTGAGTTGACCGGTTTGACTTGTTTACTTAAGTTGACTTTGACTTGACCGGAAATTGACGGTTGTCACACAGCATATTTATTAAGGGTAGTGTTGAGAGTTAGCAATACTATTTATTGGAAACAAAGTTCTAATTTGCAAAGTTGCAAAATTTGAAAAGTTGTTTCTCTATAATATAGGAGAGTATACTTATACTTTATTTAGAATCTAAAAGTTTACATTGAAGTATTAATGAAACTTATTCGTGGTTATATATGAATACCATGTTGAAATATTTCAACATTGGAAATTCTATATATGGAAACATTATAGCAAAAGACTGGTCAAGTATCATGTCTTTGTGTAAGACATTATGAATCATGTCCCATATGCTTCGCATACAGGATCGATTGCATATGCTATAATATTCATGTGTTCTAATTTTCCAAATGCCTAGGGCATTGAGAGGAAAAAGGACTAGAACCAGATATGACTAAAGTTATTACACAACTGTCAAGGATGACCTGAGGTTCGCTAAGGATTGGTTGATTAAGGATTGTTGGAAGTATAGTAATGGATGGACCATATTGACATTATTATTAATAGAAAAGATTGTAACGATGATATTTTCAAAACAAGATTTTCATTTTTCAACAACCAAATTTATGTAAAAATATTCTCAAAAGTATTCAACAATAGTTATCAAAACATAACATATCCCAACATCACAAAAATCAAATCCTTTCTCTAATGTGTAGGGGTCACGCCGGCACCTTCCCACGGTCCTTGCTGGTACCTGAAACACATAACACAACAACTGTAAGCATAAATGCTTAGTGAGTTCCCCAAAATACCACATACAACACATACGCCACTCGAGGCTACTGTACGAACCTCCGGTCAATGTGTCTCAGCGGGACCCTCCGATCTCGTAGCTTGTTGGACCCTCTGGTCCGGTCATAGCTTGTTGGGCCCTCCGACCCGGTCTGTCTTGTTGGACCCTCCGGTCCGGTATATACAATTAAATATCATACATACATCACTTAGCACATAATCTCATACATGGAACACAATCTCATACATAGCACATAAGACCTTCCGGTCAACTCATAATACCACTCTAGGTAATGTATAGGGAGAAGACTCACCTCGCGTAACTCGGTAAAACAGAAATCTTGGACTCCATGGAAATGGGATCTAGCCTCCGCCTAACCATACGAAATAAACACTCGGAATCAATCCATTTCCCAAGGCTAGACCATTCCCTCTCTCAGCACTCTCAGGAGGGTAAAAGACCATTTTACCCCTCTCAAGGCTCAAATACTGTAAAATTGACCAAACCCTAAAAGTCAACAAAATTCAACCTTCTGGGGCACGCGGCGCGTACCAGCTTTATACGCTAAGCGTACCAGTTGGCTTCACATAATCGGCGCGTACAGCACTGTACGCTAAGCCTTTGCATGGCTGTGGAAGTCACAAACACCCAAAACACTCTATTTCCAACCTTAAAAGGTCTATAACTCATGCATGAACAACTTTTCACAACCAAGATTGGATTTTTATCCCATAACAACACTAAATGAGCTAGTATGGGATAGATCTCGGCTTCTAAGAGCTCAACCACTCAAAAAGCTATGAACTTGGGGGCCAAAAACCCTAAAACTTCTCTCTGCTAAGCATGAATAGAAAAGATGCAAAGCTTGAAGCTTTTTACCTCAAAAGGGATCTCGAACCACTATATAACTCGGATCTACTCTTACTCTTCCACCTCTAGCTCCAACAATGGATTCCTCTTCTCCTTTTTCACCTCAAAAATGTGCCTTGAATCTCAAGAACACACACACAAGCTTATACAGGGATTTATGCACTCTAAGGACTCACTCAAGGGGCTATGGTAGCTGGGGAAAGGGAGTAAACGTTCCTTTTATAGTGCACAAGCCAAAATTTAGGGGTTTCACCTGGACACATTACGCCCAACGTAACCATGGGTACGCCCAGCGTACCCTGGTGAGTCCGCGTCCAAATTAAGCGTGTGATTACACGCGGCATACGCTTCTTTACGCCCAACGTACTCACAAATCCACATATAACTTAAAGGGACTCAACTTGTCATCTCTCAAAGTAGAAGGGTCATAAGGCTTACCTGAATTTCGGGCTGTTACAATTTTCCCCCACTAGAACTAGACTTCGCCCTCGAAGTCTCATGCGGCGAACAACTCCGGATGATGTTCCCGCATCTCCAATTCCAGCTCCCAAGTCAGCTCGGACCCTTTCCAATGCTGCCACTGGACATGCACCAGGGGCACTTCCTTGCTCCGTAGAACATTGATCTTCCGATCCAAGATCGCGATCGACTTCTCAGCATAATTTAGACCCGCGTCTACCTGGATATCCTCTAATGCTACCACTACCGACTTTTCGGCTATACACTTCCTCAGTTGCGACACGTGGAAGGTATCATGAATCTGGTCCAACTCCGTAGGTAGCTCCAAGCGATACGCTACCTTGCCCACCCTCACGATCACTCTAAACAGCCCAATATATTAGGGTCCCTACTTGCCCCTTTTCCTGAAACGGATCACTCCTTTCCAAGGACATACCTTCAGGAGCACGAAATCACCGACCTAGAACTCGAGCTCGGATCGTCACCTATCCGCATAACTCTTCTGGCGACTCTGAGCTGTCAATAACCTCTCTCTGACCTGTCGTATTTTCTCTGTCGTCTGAAGCACAATCTCCGTACTACCCATCACACGTTGCCCTACCTCGCCCATAAAATGGGAGTACGACACCTCCTTCCATACAACAGCTCAAAGGGTGGCATACTAATGCTCGAGTGATGGCGGTTGTTATAGGAAAAATCAGCCAAGGGAAAATACATGTCCCAACTCCCGTCGAAATCCAGTACACATGCCCGAAGCATGTCCTCAAGCGTCTGAATCATCTGCTCGCTCTGCCCGTCGGTCTATGGGTGGTATGCGGTACTAAAATGCAGCCTCGTACCCAATTCCTCATGAAATTTCTTCCAAAATATGGAAGTGAAACGTACATCTCGATCTGAGACGATTGAGATCGGTACTCCATGTCGTAATACCACCTCCCTAACATACAACTCTGCCAGCCTCTCCATGGAAGAGCTCTCACTGATGGCAAGGATGTAAGCGCTCTTCGTCAACCTGTCCACAATCACCGAAATTGCATCGACACCCCTGGCAATCCTCGGCAATTTGGTGATAAAATCCATGGTGATCTGTTCCCACATCCACTTGGGAATCTCTGACGGCTGCAACCTACCATGCGGACTCTGGTGCTCGGCCTTAACCTTGCGACAGGTCAAGCACCTCTCTACGAACCATGCAACATCCCTCTTCATACAGGGCCACAAATACTCCTTCATCAGGTCTAAATACATCTTAGTGGCCCCGGGGTGGATCGAGAACTTCGATCTATGCACCTCCTCTATCAAGACGGTATGCGTTCCGCCCACAAACGGTACCTAAACCCAACCCTGAAAGGTCATAAGTCCTTGATTATCAGTAACAAACTCCGATACCTGCCCGATCACTCGCTCCCTCTTGCGGTTCTCCGGTCTCACGGCCTCCGCTTTGGCTCCTCGAATGGTGTTCCATACCGGAGTCATCACTGTCAATCTCATGCAAACATCTCGTATCGGTGAGCCCTCCGCCTTACGGCACAGGGTATCAGCTACAACATTAGCCTTTCCCGGGTGGTATAAGATCTCGCAGTCGTAATCCTTCACCACATCCATCCACCTCCTCTAGCGCATATTCAGTTTGGCCTAATCCATCAAATACTTCAAATTCTTGTGGTCCGTGTATATAGTACACCGAACCCCATACAGATAGTGACACAAGATCTTGAGAGCGAACACCACTGCCCCTAACTCCAGATCGTGGGTGGGATACCTCGACTCATGAGGTCTCAGTTGCCTCAATGCATATGTTATCACATGCCCCCTCTACATAAGCATTGCTCCCAACCTTGTTATCGATGCATCATAGTACACCATAAAATCCTCCATCCCTTCCGGGAGTGCGAGCACCAGAGCTTCGCATAATCTCTGGCGAAGTGTCTCAAATGAGGTCTGCTGCTCCGGACCCCATGAAAAAGCAACACCCTTCCGGGTCAACTTGGTGAGTGGCATGGCGATCTTAGAGAAATCCTTGATAAATCTCCGATAGTAACCAGCTAACCCAAGGAAACTCCTGATCTCGGTAGGTGACCTCGGCACCTCCCAACTCATCACCGCCTCGGTCTTTGCTGGATCGACTAATATCCCCATCTGGTTAACGAGGTGCCCTAGGAACTGGACCTCACGTAACCAAAAATCACACTTGGAGAATTTGGCGTAAAGCCTCTCCGATCTCAGAACTCCGAGGATTTCCCTCAAATGCTCCTCATGCTGCTCTCTGGATCTCGAATACACCAAGATATCATCGATGAATACGATCACCGTATGATTCAACATCGGCCTGCACACCCTGTTCATGAGATCCATGAACGTTGGTAGTGCATTGGTGAGTCCGAAAGGCATCACCACGAACTCGTAATGCTCGTAACGAGTCCTGAACGTTGTCTTCTGGATATCCTCATCCCGAACCCTCATCTGGTGATATCCCGACCTCAAGTCTATCTTGGGGAACCAAGACGCTCCCTGCAACTGATCGAACAGATTTTTGATCCTCGGTAACGGATAATGGTTCTTAACCGTCAACTTGTTCAACTCCCGGTAATCAATACACATCCAGTGTGAACCATCCTTCTTCTTGAAAAAATGGATTGGCGCTCCCTAAGGTGAGCTACTCGGTCTAATAAACCCCTTTCCCAGCAGCTCCTGAAGCTGCGAGGATAACTCCAGCATCTCGGGCAGCGCAAGGCGATAGGGTGCCTTGGAAATAGTTGTCGCCCCCAGTACCAAGTCGATACGAAACTCGACCTACCTCTCAGGAGGCACACTCGAAAACTCCTCGGGGAAATCATCAGGGAACTCCCGCACAATCGAGACCTCATCAATCGAACTTGGCCTCCCAGTAGCCACTCGCGTGTCCATCACATAGGCCACAAATTCCCTACAGCCCAGTTGTAAACTCTGCCTCGCCCTAGCAGCCGAACAAAATGCTGACTCAGGACGGGTACCCTCACCGTACACTGTAAGTACTCCCCCACTAGGGTCTCGAATCGTCACCAACTAACACTCGCAATCTATATTTGCTCCAAATTGGCTCAACAAATCCATGCCCACTATGACACATACATCCCCCATCGCAATCGGGACTAGATCGATCGGGAACCTCACACCGAAGATCTCAAGTCTACATCCTCGAATCACCTCCGTGGCATACACTGCTCGCTCGTTAGCTATAGAAACTCGTAGAGGTCGACTCAAGGCCTCTCGACAAATACTGATATGACGACTAAAAGCTAACGACGCATAAGATCGACTAGCTCCGGAGTCAAATAAGACTAAGGCAGGTACAGGATTCACAAAAAAGGTACCTACGCATAACATAATATAAGCATAATATCTCAGACTCAAATAAATAGAGAGAAGAATACATACCTGCCACAACGTCGGGTGCTGCACGGACCTCCTCCGCTGTCAATTGGAAGGCTCTCCCGCGAGCCTTCGCGCCTCGACCTTTGCTGGCCGAATCTCGGTAGCCCTAGCAGTAGGCGCAGATCCTTGCACTGATCCCTGAAGTAGCTAAGGATACTCGGCCTTCCGATGGCCGGTCTGGTTGCAATGGAAGCAAACCGAAAATCCCTTGGGGTAATCCATCACAATATGCCCTTATTTCCCGCACTTGTAGCATACTCCTACCCGGCACGACCCCTCGTGACTCTTGCCGCACTTCCAATAAGTGCGACCCTTCGCACTCCCAAATCTCGAATCAGCGGTTCTGGCCCGTTTGGCTGCCGGCTGAGACTGAGCCGGCCGCCGATCCATCCTCTGTGACTCGGCCTCCTCCCTGGCCTAAGTCTCCAACTCAATCTCCCTCTTCTGGGTATTTTCCTGGAGCTCAGCAAATGTCCGGTAAGTCGAGTTCGCCACGAACTCCCGAATATTTCTCCTCAGAACACTCAGATATTGGCTCATGCGAGCCTGCTTAGTAGACACCTACATAGGGCAAAACATCGCCCTCTCATGAAACTTCCTGGTAACAACAGTAACAAAATCAGTACCCTACTTAAGGGTCAAGAACTCCTGAATTAACCGTTCCCTCTCCACCGGGGGAACATACTCGTCTTTGAACATGGCGGTGAACCTCTCCCACGTCACCTTAGAAATCTCTGCCAGAGTAAAGCTCGTCGTCACGAACTTCCACCAATCCTTCGCTCCCAAGCGGAGCTGGTTCAAAGCGAACCGTACCCTCAAGTGCTTTGGACACGAACACGTATAGAAACATCCCTCGATGTCAGAGATCCATCTCATCGCAGCAATCGGGTCCTGCATCCCATCGAACTCTGGTGTCTTCGTGTTGCTGAACTCTCGAAACAACAACGAGTCACCTACCTGAGGTCTGGCAGCAGCAACAGCAGCAGTAGCTACAGTAGCCGCAGCCTCACTCACTGCTGCATACCGCTCGTCAAAGGTCTCAATCAATGTGGTCTTGATGTCCCCGAACATCTCTGGAATCTCAGCCCGGATTGCAGCAGCCACTTCCTCATGAATCAATCGACGGATCTCCTCATCGCTGACACCACTGCTCCCATGTGTGTGTCGTGTCCCAACTATGATGCCTCTGAAATACAACATAAAATATCAGATCGATCCAGCATACTCGCACTCGATAACGCAACCCTACTCATCCTCCAATATCCAAAGGATTCTTACTTGGACTGCTCATTGATCCGATGTCTTCAGTAATACGGGCCCCATACTACTGACCACACCGCATCAGCATTCACCCCAAGTCTTCCTCCTTAGATCCCGGATCGCAAGTACTCTACTCTCGCTATGCATTGGCTACCCTCCGATACACCACTGATGAGCTCCTAACTGCTACCTACTCACTCTCAAGGCATCTCAAAGCAGCAGTAATCTCCTAGGCTAAGGCATCACAAAGGCCAGATTAGTCCTAATATGAATACCTAGCCCACTCTAGCATGCATGACATAATATATCATATAACACATAATGTAAGGGTATTTTGGGGATTCACCGTTCGGACGCTGGCTGACCGTACACACTGCTCTGCTCTTCTCTTTTTAAACCTTTTACTCTTTTAAAAACTTGTTTTATTCAAAATAAAATCTCTCAAATCCTTAGTTGGAGTTCAAATATGCCCGAATGTGCATCCGAATCCCTCAAACCAAGGCTCTGATACCAACTTGTAACGATGAGATTTTCAAAACAAAATTTTCATTTTTCAACAACCAAAATTATGTAAAAATATTCTCAAAAGTATTCAACAATAGTTATCAAAACATAACATATCCTAAGATCACAAAAATCAAATCCTTTATTTAACGTGTACGGGTCACGCCGGCGCCTTCCCACGGTCCTCGCTAGTACCTGAAACACATAACACAACAACTGTAAGCACAAATGCTTAGTGAGTCCCCCAAAATACCATATACAACACATACGCCACTTGAGGCTACTGTACGACCCTCCGGTCGATGTGTCTCAGTGGGACCCTCTGGTTCGGTCACACTCATTGGGCCCTCCGGCCTGGTCTGTCTCATTGGACCCTCCGGTCTGGTCTATACAATTAAGTATCATACATACATCACATAGCACATAATCTCATACATGGCACACAATCTCATACATAGCACATAAGATCGTCTGGTCAACACATAATACCACTCTAGGTAATGTATAGTGAGAAGACTCACCTCGCGTAAACTCGGTAACTCAAAAATCTCGGACTCCGTGGAAATGGGATCTAACCTCCGCCTAATCATACGAAATAAACACTCAACATCAACGCATCTCCCAAGGCTAGACCATTCCCTCTCTTAGCACTCTCAGGAGGGTAAAAGACCATTTTACCCCTCTCAAGGCTCAAATACTCTAAAATTGACCAAACCCTAAAAGTCAACAAAAGTCAACCTTCTGGGTACGTGGCGCGTACCAGATCTGTACGCTAAGCATACCCGTTGGCTTCACAGAATCGGGGTACGCGGCCCCTTACACCGCGCGTACTGGGATTACGCCCAGCATAACTCCCAATATTCTCCTCCTCTACATTCACGTCTTAATCGGTTAAGTCTTGCGTCCAAAATCTAGATCTGACTCCTCTAACACGACTTAATCCATAAAGTTGGTGACTTTAAGCCTTTGCATGGCTGTGGAAGTCACAAACACCCAAAACACTCTATTTCCAACCTTAAAAGGTCCATAACTCATGCATGAACAACTTTTAACAACCAAGACTGGATTTTTATCACATAACAACACTAAATGAGCTAGTATGGGACAAATCTCGGCTTCTAAGAGCTCAACCACTCAAAAAGCTATGAACTTGGGACCAAAAACCCAAAAACTTCTCTCTACCAAGCATGAACAGAAAAGATGCAAAGCTTGAAGCTTTTTACCTCAAAAGGTATCTCCAACCACTATAGAACTCAGATCTACTCTTGCTCTTCCACCTGTAACTCCAACAATGGCTTCCTCTTCTCTTTCTTCACCTCAAAAGGTACCTTGAAGCTCAAGAACACACACAAATGCTTATACACGGATTTATGCACTCTAAGGACTCACTCAAGGGGGTATGGTGGCTGGGGCAAGGGACTAAACATTCCTTTTATAGTGCGCAAGCCAGAATTTAGTGTTTGCACCTGGACACATTACCCCCAGCGTAACCATGGGTACGCCCAGCGTACCCGGGCGAGTCCATGTCCAAATTAAGCACGTGAGTTCGCGCGGTGTACACTTCTTTACGCCCAGCGTACTCACAAATCCACATATAACTTAGAGGGACTCAACTTGTCATCTCTCAAAGTAGAAGGGTCATAAGGCTTACCTGAATTTCGGGCTGTTACAAATATTCTATTAATAATGATTTGTCATATGGAAAATATGGAAATATTTCCATAATGGGAGATGGATATTAAGAATCTATTTATACAAGAAGGATGTTCAAAGGAATGTACTTTGAATTTGAAACTTCGCTTCCGTGGAATTGTTTTGTTATAAAACTCTAAAGGAATACTTTTTAATATCATTAGCAAAGTCTCTGTGACTTTTGTACCTCGACATTACAAAAGGATCATTGCATGATAGCGGTAAGAATTAGTTGATTATTACACTAAGGATTTGGAATTGTGAAATGAGCAACACCGAAATGTTTTTAACTGATCTGTTTCACAAAGTAAATACCAAAGGTAAACCGAGTGTGCATGCTCGGAGCATGGGATAACTATTGTTTTAATTCAAGTATTAAGTTGATTAATCGAAACATAATACAATGAATAATGTGTAATCAATATGGTGATTAAATTAAAAGTGTTTTATTTATATTCAAAAGTTTGGAGACCATATTGGATTCAATTATTCATGTGTTTCACTTTGCATGTTTTGACTTCCCGAATAATAAATTTATTCAAACCATCCACAGTCGATCATACTTTGGAAGTAGGTATTGAGGCAAGACTATCATGAATCCATCTATAGATGGTCTAAGTGTTAGACATAGCACAAGTTTACTGCAGTGTTCATGAGTACTCCTGTAATAAGATTTGAGGATTGGATTAAACCCACACTCATCTGAATCACTACATGAAATTTATCACGAGTGATTAGTGAGACGGTAATATATTATATTCTTGCAGCAGAGACATATAGTTGCAGTTTACAATTTGGTTGCACATTGATAATGTGTAAACGCACAAGTAACTTGGTGTTATAAAACATATTATTATTGGTTATTTGATGAGTAAATAGAGAAAGCATATGATTTGAAGTTTATCCGTTCCTTTTACCCTAAGAGGGATAAAATCGATATATGTTGGCCCCTTGATGATTTAGTGATGAAAACCCTAAGTGTTTGGCCAAGCGTGTACTGATTTGATTTGTTCAATTAGTCGGTCGTCATAAATCGGAAATCGGAAAACAACACATGAACAGAGAGAAAGATTATAATCCGTGTACCAGTTCATATGATATCTAGAAAGGAAGAATATATGATCCCTTATCTAACGGATGCGTTGCTGATAAGATCAGAGTTCAACAATGGCTTATAAGAGCTACGATTGTTGGTTGGGATTTTGGAGTCGTACTTGGAATAATAGTTATTAGACTTATCCAAGTGGGAGACTGTTGGATTAGGTTTCTAAGCCCATAACTATAAATGGTATGTACTTGACCCAAGAGTAGCATGGTCCATTTTAAGTTGCCTTCACCAGAACAATCTGATAAGATGGATAGTTGAGAAAGAGGTTATTTTTTATTTATTTATATATTATAAGTATAATATATTAATTAAGAAATAATATTATTTAATTAGTATTCATCAAGATTTAATTTGGAATTAATTTTGTTATCAAAAGAGACTAATTATATTAATGGGGACTGATTAAGTAAATCAGTGATACTTATAGTTTGGGTCCATGATCCATGTTGATTTTAATGGACGAAGAGTTAGTCCAAAGGGATTACGAGATGGATTATTGGAATAAATGCCCAATGGGTGGATTAGGGTTTACATGTTGAAACTCTAGGAATTCCACACTATAAGTGTAACCCCTTAACTATAAAATTGGCACCCAAAAGTTCCAAGTAGAACCCTAGTCGATTTTGTGTGATCCTAGCCTCTCTCTCATTATCATCCATTTGTTCATGGTGTTTGTGACTTGTTTGAGACGTCACACTTGAGGTGCTAAGCTCTTTAAAAGACAACAACTACAAGCTACAACAAAGACGTAATCTTCTAACTAGTTTTTTATGATTCATGTATCAAATTGTATGCTAGTTGTAGGCTTCATGCTTTGGATAATTTTTTGTTGCATGTATAACTAGATAAAACCTAGATCCCAGGCATTAGGGTTGTATGCACAGCATAGGAGTGTTATAATACTTAAAACCCAACATTCCTATGCGCTTAAAATTGAATTGGTTCATGATTAAAGGTTGACTATAGATCTCGCTGCTGAATTTCAGTGGACAACAATATATTTGGTCGTCATGGTCAATTTAGATATATAGTTGCAATGTCTTGTCACTTATAATGTGTCCAACTTGCAAATATCCTTTGTGTTTAAATGGGCCACAATATAGTGAGTGACCAGAGTTATGCATGTAGGTGCGTGCTAAGTTTATTTTGTACTTTTGTATTTATCTCAAAATTTCATTTTTCATAAAACGTGAATTCGAAAGGAAGAAGAGAGTCAAGGAGAATTCAAAGGAAGAAGAGACTTAAGGAAACTCTATCGGAAATTTTTGATCAAGGAGAAGAAACGTGCAAAGGAATTGACTGTCATTACACTTAACACTACTTTCACAAGTTATTGAAGGATTGAAACTATACAAACTGTCAGTTAGGCAGTATCTCTCTAGAGAATTGTCATATTTAAGGGATTAAAAGTCTGAAACTATACAGATTGTCAAAATTGGTCTTGTCAGTTATCTTTACCTAAGAACAGTCATGACACCAGGGCGATTCACCCAACCGGGAAATAGATATCGCTGAACATCCCACCCAGGGTCTTGACAAGACTCAAATGTATTCTTAGATAAATGCTTCACAGGTAAGGAATTGATGGTAATGGCACTAGAATGGTCCACTCAGATGAGATTCAGAAACCATTGAACATCTCACCAAGGGCCAAGTTAACTTGTTAACTTAGAAAACTGTATTAAGATCTTTTATTGAGGATATCCAGGGGCTAACATCAAAAATAGCCATGAGTAGTTCTCTAATACTCAATTAATCGCAGTGCATTCCTCCGGTTTCACACAGATACTGTGAGTAGTCTCCATCTAAGCCAAGGTTGGGTCCTTGAACAACTGTGGTGAGAAGGGTCTTTTGACTTTGTAATCCACATGGACTTATTAGTCATGGTTACTTTTAAGACACATCTATGATCGACGAAGAATACTCATTCAAAGGAACTAGAAGTGGAGATTATTTTTCAACACGCAATCTTTCATCCCCAAAAGCAAGGTGAAGTTGTTTTTGAAGTTATGTGATGAATTGCATTGAAGCCTCCTCAATCAATCTGTTGCTATCTTTGAACTTGCTAAAGTGATCTAGAAGATTCGATCTCTATGTTATTATCTCTAAGGTTTCTCAAAGCTGAAAGTGCTGATTTATAAGTAGCTTGTATACCCAATGTACATTCAAAGTCAAATTTGAGGGAAGTCGAACTACTAAAGATAAAGTTATTCATGTAGAAGATTCATAAGTACATCTTCTGTCATGAAGAGATCGAGGAAAGATAATAGATCAAAGAAAGAGATGAAAGACAATATCAATGAATACTGAGAAGAAAAGATAGCTATAAACCAAGGGGGATAGTGTTAGGACATAATTTTTTGGTTTATACTTTTCTTTTCTAGGATTTTATAGTTTTTGGTTTAGGACCGAAATCTCCATCATCTCGGTGGCTCTTGGACCGAAATCACCATGTGATTTCGGTGGGCTTAGATAATTTCGGTCTGAGTTTTGGGTTGGGCCTTTGTATTTAGGTCTTAGTATATATAGTATATGTTTTAGCCGTGTATTCAGTTATACACTCTGATTAATTTCGAGATCAAGAGAGACAAGGAGAAAGTACCAGACTATTATCAATATAGTGTGCATTTAAGATTCATTTTTGAGTTCTTACTCCATATTTTGTATTTGTGTTATTCACTGGATTGGGATTCCACACCAACTCTAGTGAATTTGATTGATACATTCTAGATTGGTTTTTACAAAATTCATGAATGGTTCTTATGGTTGTAAAATAGGTTTTTAATCTCATGTGTTTGCACATGTTGTGATTTAACAGACTAAAAATGACGGAGTTAGCCATAAGGGCAATCCATTAAAAGTTTTCAAACCATAATGACTATCCTTGAAGCCAAAAATAATGTAGGACCAAAGTTGATCTTTTTTTTTAAAACCACATAGACCATTTTTGAAGATTTTTCATTAGTTAGTTAAGATGTTTTGACATTTGATTTATTTAGCCCAACATTGGTTAAGAATATTGATTAATTCTAATCATTTAATTAGTTATGTAAATACAATGTGCGGTAAAACAATGATTTTAGGGATGTCAAAAAGTCTCGTGGGGGCCCGTCCCGTTTGGCGGAAATTTCTAAAAAAACACGGGGTCGGGGACGAGGGCGGAGGCAAGGTTAACCCCCGTTATAATTTCGGGGGCGGGGGCGGGGTAGGCAATCCCGTCCCAAAACCCCCATGGGGACCCCGTTAATAAATTACACATATATTAATTATATAAATATAATAAACAATAACATGATTTTGAGCTTCAAAAATTCATCAAAAAAACATGTTTTTAAGTTGTTGATATAATGTTTTTAAGATGTTATAACTTCTTTATTTTTAACATTTAAAATTCTGTTATAAATAGTTATTTGTTACCTAAAAAATAGTTTATTTTAGCCTAAATTACAACTTTTTTTAGCCCAAAAAAAGACAGCTCAAAATTAATCGGGGGCGGGGGCGGGGGGTAATGAAGGGGATTCGGGGGCAGGGGTGGGGTAGGAAGATTGAACATTTCGGGGGCGTGGGCGGGGGCGGAGGAACGGAGAAATTTCGGGGGCGGGGGCAAGGAATGCATTCCCCGTCCCGTTTGCTCCCGTTGACATCCCTAAATGATTTGTAATAGAAGTGAACGTAATATCATGCAAGACTTGTAATAGAACTACCAAATTAGCAAGATTACTTCTAGTTCGATTAATTTTAGTTATTTAGGATGTTTTTACATTTGATTGTTTTTTTTTTTCAACATGGGAGAAGAATTGTTTGATTATTTCTACTCATTTAATTATTTATGCAAATGGAATGCGTAGTAAAACAATGATTTGTAGTAAAAATGGACATATATAATCCAACGGCTTGTAATAAAAGTAGAAAATTAGAAAAGTTATATCTAGATTTACAAAAACTGGTTATTGGTAACTTATCTTTGAAAAAATGAGTCACATGAGATCTAGACGAGATTTAGACATAAACAAACAAAGCAATCCACTTAAGGAGTCAAATTAACGAAGCAACCATGTGATCTGATTCAATGAAAAAAATTATAACACGATTTTCCAACATGATCAAACTCGATTTCAAATCAAACCAAGATGTTTACATATACTTTTACAACCAAAAATCTCACTACAAGATTCCTACACTATTCTGTTATGTTTACACTCATAGGGAAAATATCAAGAGAGAATGAGAGAGTAAAATACCAACGAATGAACCTCACTTGCCCTAATCTGCCACATTCTTAACTTTTATATATATATATATATATATATATATATATATATATATATATATATATATATATATATATATATATATATATATATACTATCTTATAAAAGAAATCTAATTATTTCTAAAAATAGATTGATTATAATAATAATATTTTTTTAAAACGTCCAAATGATGAAGCTGATAGTACAAGTAACTATTAATAAAATAATATTAAATTTTAACCACATTTTGAATTCAAATATTTATCATCAAATCTCCTTATATTTCTCAGCAATTTGATATGGTTCCCTCAAATCCCGGATTCATTCAAATTTTGAACCTTTTTAGATATCTTTAAATTTAGCATGTTGATTCAAATATCCCTCCAATCGCATATACCTTTTTGTTCCCTCCTCTGCTATAAAGCTCACCGTCTAGGAACAAAAAATGACTTCATCTCCCAAATAACATCATAGTTTGATTATTTTGTCTTCGACATGTACTTTCTTTTGTAACATAACATTTTTGTAGAGGAAACATATCACCGAAAGAATTTACACGCTCCGCCGCTTTGCGCGGGTATGCTGCTAGTATATATATATATATATATATATATATATATATATATATATATATATATATATATATATATATATATATATATATATCGGGTTGTTAATGACCTAACATCGCACGTGATAACTCAAAAACATTACACTGATTACCCTCACCTATCATAGAAACAACCTACAACAGAAATATAATAGAAACTAGGTGTGAGATCCCGTATATTATACAGATTAATTTAAAAAAAAATAAACATAAAAATGTAAGCAGTAAATATTCTTTAATATAAAACTTTAAAATAAAAAAGAAAGAAACATATTCATTGCAATTTAATTTCATATATATTATATTTAATACTTTGCATTTATATATAGATGACTTTAATTTTAAAAATTGAAAAAAAAATGACAAGTGGATAATATTTACCCCAAAAATACCACAAAATTACAAGTGTCAAAACTCATTAGAAATCGACAAGTGTCAAAAAAAAATCTTCATTATATTAGAGAATATATACAAACAATAGATAATATACTAAATTTTTAGTCTGGAACACAAATTTTATTATTTTAACAACCTCGGACAAACTAAACCTTTAAAACTTGTTTTACATAAAAAGATTATCCAAACACATCTTTTACAAAGATTCTCATGTTGATTTGAAAAAAGAGATTTAGTCAATACATTAGCAATTTGATTAACATACCCAATTTTAACAAGTTTAATAATACTAGATGTAATCTTTTCCCTAATAAAATGAACATTTATTTAAAATGCTTAATTTTATCATGAAAAACAAGATTGAATGCTAGTTTTATAGCAGATTCATTATCATAAAACATAACTACTAGAACAACTTGACTAAATTTTAAATCACACAAAATTTTTAATACCCAAATTATTTCACAAGTTAATGACACAAGGGCTCCATATTTTGATTCAGTTTTTTCAGAACAACTTTATTCAAAAGTTCTTTATCCAACTTAAGTTGATAATCTGGAAATAGTGGATTTTTTTTACTTCTCCATGAAACAAGAGAATCACTAAATACACTAAATAACCACTTACTGATTTCCTAGAAAGGAGACATTTAGCCCAATCAACATCAGAAAATCCTTTTAAAATATAACACACTCCTTTTCAGAACTAATTTAAGGTATATTAACACCTTAAATCAATTCTCAAATGTGACCTTCTGGGATTGAGCGTAAACTGACTCAAGACTTGAACAAAATACAAAATATTGGGCCTTTATACAGTGAGATAAGTCACTTTAACCAACCAATTTCTGAAATTCAATAATATTTTCAAGAAGTCTATCACTGCTTTGATCACGATCGACAACAAGATTAACCTTAAGAGGAGTATTAACTATTTCACATCCTATTATTCCAAATTCATTTAACAATTCCAAACAATATTTCCTTTGTGAGAGACAAACAATATTTGGAATCTTGTGTTATGTCTAAAACACCTGGACAATCTACAATCAGATTCATGACAGTCTTGCCTCAATATCTACTTCCAAAGTATGATCGACTGTGGATAGTTTGAATAATCTTATTATTCTAGAATTCAAAACACGCAAAGTGAAACACAAGAATAGTTGAATCCAATATGGTCTCGGAACTTGTGAATATAAATAAAACCCCTTTTATTTAATCATCATATTGGTTGCACATGATTCATTGTATAATGTTTCGGCTAATCAACTTGATACTTGAATTAAAACAATAGTTATGTCATGCTCCAAGCATGCACACTATGTTTGCCTATGGTCCTTTCTTTGTGAAACAGTTCAATTGAAAACATTTCATTGATGCTCATTTCACAATTCCGAATCTTTATCCCCAGTATAAGAATACCAAATTCTTCCCACTATTAGAATGTGTTAGGTTCTAACCTTTATGCAATGATCCTTTTGTAATGTCAATGCACCAAAGTCACAGAGACTTGGACAATGAAATTACAAAGCATTCCGCTGGAGATTGATATCAAAACAATTCCATGGAATCGAAGTCTCAGATTCAAAGTACATTCCTTTGAACATCCTTCTTGCATAAAAGTTTCTAACCTATACATAGATTCTTTATATCCAACTCCCATTATGGAAATATTGCCATATGATGACTCATTATTAATAGAATCATGTCTATTCATAATAATGTTAATATGGTCCATTCATTACCATACTTCCAACTACAGGCGACCAATCCTTTGCGAACCTTAGAACGTCCTGGACAATTGTTTAACCACTTTAGTCATATCCGATTCTAGTCTTTTTTCCCTCTTAATTCCCTATGCATTTTGGAAAATAGAACATGTGAATATTATATCATATGTAATCGATCCTATACCTGAGGTATATGGGATACGATTCATAATGTCTTACATAAAGACATGATACTTGACCAGTCTCTTGCTATAATATTTCCATATATAGAATTTCCAACATTGAAGAATTTCAACATGGTATTCATATATATCCTTGACTAAATTTGATTAAAATGTCAATCTAAGCTTTTAGATTTGAAATGAAGTATGAGTTCCACTTCCTTAATTATAGCAAAACAACTTTTCGAACTCTGCAGCTTTGCGAATTGAAACTTTTGTTTTCTATAATTAACATTTCTAACTCGCAACACTTAACATAATAATTATGATCCTACTAGCATAATAATTACATTCTTATTAGCATACCACATATGCTCCCACTAGCTTTGACATGTACCCAGAAATGAGCTGGACTTCTAAAAATCAATACTTGTTAACTTTCTTACCAAAGTTCAGATTTATGAGACGAGATACTTCGATAAGCCTTTATCTAAGCTCATATAGTTTTTAGAAAGCTCATATGTGTATTTAAACTACTTCAGAACATACAGTAATAAGTCCCAAATGTCAAAACTATTTTTCATATCTCACAATTCGAACTATGAAAAGGGATGTCGTAATAATAATCGAATTTGAGAATGCAAATATCATAATTGCTATCTCCTTAAATCTACTTTAGTGAAAGTATTTCCTCACAATAATTCTCATGAAATGGAGAAAAAACTTTATCACTTAGATTTTATGGTGTACATCTTCCTATCCATGTGAAAATGTCATTTCCAACCATTATCATAAGACAAGGTCTATGAAAAAATTAAACTTATATCGACTGAACTTACTTAATCTTAATTTCTTGCCACTTGGCAGCACAAGGGCCTACCATGTCTTCCAATTTTTTTAGCAGATCGCCCTTACTGATTAATGAAATTTCACTGATCAAGGTGCTTTGCCCTATGCAAATAATTGATAACTCATGGAACTCACATGCGTAGTCAACTTTAACTAGAATGGGCACAAAATACAAGAATATGTCAACACGATAGGTTCCAAACCTTAAGTCGTGTGCAAGTGATAAATGATAGGTTTAATCTTTATTAGTTCTTGAATTTTTCAGAATCTTTAAGACTCCCACTAACCTCTTAACATATAAGATTCTCTTCTCAAGAAACTTTTCTTGACAAACAAATATTCAATAGTTAGTGCAAATTCTTATCAAGAATGATACTTCATACAATTGGTCCTAGTTGGTCTTTGTTTTATCCAAAACATCACAACTACCAATTTCAAATGTGATATAAACCTACTTAAGATGTGTTACTCAAGTCATAATCTTGGAGAATGACATTAAGACTCAATTTTGGAACAAGGTATGACTTATCTTCTTGATTTAACCATTTTAACAATTCATGATTCCTCTTCTTAGCCATACTTGTGCACTAAGGTCTCCTTAGATGATCAATTGTTATATGGTTTTCATAATCATTAAGATGATCATAAGACACGATAGTAAAGTATTCTCCTTTCCTTTCAGATTGGAGAAACTTTCATCTTTCTGCCTAATTGATTCTTTTTATTCGTTCTGCTATGCATTGAAACGTTTTCAATGATTCAAAATTACACTTAATCTTGTAAGTATAACCATATTTACTAACTTTAGTAAATCAAGATGAATAGTCTTATCGTTCTTTATGGTGGACCTGGACTAGTACAAAGCAATTTGTACTAGATTCCCTAGTCCTTCACTTGACTCACATATGCATGTGAACAAGGAATTAGTATTAATTTCCCAAAGATGGAAGTTTTCATTCATCATGCAATGAAAGTTGCATGATTGCAAGTTTCCATCCAATTGAAACTTGGGTGATGAGAATCTTTCCTTATTTGGTAAATATTGATACTACTACAAATGAAAGAGTCAAATCCGTTTTCAACATTACTAACAATAGAAATATACAAACTTCAATTTTCACAAATGTTGGATTAGTGTCTAAGTCCATAACTATTTTGGTATGTACTTGACCCAATGGTGCATGGTCCTTTTGGGTTGCCTTCACCAAAGCAACTTGATAGGATGAATTATGGAGAGAAAGTATTAAATATGATTTATTAATATATTATGGGAATAATATATTAAAGGAGAAATCATATTGTTTAGTTAATATTAGTCAAGAATTAATAAGAATTAAGTTTGTGACTAAAAGAGATTAATTAAACTTAAGGGACTGGAATTGTAATTATAAGATAATTGCAATTGGGCTATGGATTACCTTATTATATAAGGTTGGACGAATTCTATGGGGAAACCCATAAGAAATCATCCAAGGCCTTTAGTTAAAGGAGTCCATGGGTTGCTTAGGGCTTAAGCATCCAAATTATGGTTTCCTTGTTAGATAACCCTAATAGCCTCAATATTTAAAGAGCCCTTATGACCCAAAAACGTGGACAAGCTTCCTTCTAGGGTTTTGGACGTTATTGGGCAGCCTTATTCTCTTCTCCTCTTCATCCTCTTGCTCTTGGTGTTTGTGAACCAATAGAGGAGTGACATTTGTGACTCTAAGCTTTCTAAAGTCACTACAAGAAGGAATTGTGATTGTTATTGTTACATAACTATCAAGGTAATATCTTAAACCCATCATCATGTTAATGTCGATTGTCATAGGCTAGAATTAGGGTTTATAGTCTTGGATAAATTACATGTACAATAGTGAAACCTAGATCCAAGCATTAGGGTTTGTATGAGCACATAGGATGTTCTTATGATCAAAACCCATCAACAAACGCCATTACAAAGCTAAATATAAAACAAGATAAAATCAAATTTTTATTTATTTATAAAAAGCGGAAAAAAACGTTTCCTTACAATGCAATTATAAATGAAAACTATGTTTCAAAATATATCTAAGGAATCTCTCATAACTCTTAAGAACATCTCAAAAATCTAATCATCGAGCCATGCGATCGAAATCCATTTCTTCGTGCTTAGACTCAACAAACTCTTTCTTTAAGCATCTTTGGATTCTATGAAACATCAAAATATAATTACATTATATCATGTATTAAGAATCTCCAAATAGGAACTTA
This sequence comes from Lactuca saligna, assembly GCF_052625555.1. NCBI lineage: Eukaryota > Viridiplantae > Streptophyta > Magnoliopsida > Asterales > Asteraceae > Lactuca > Lactuca saligna. The sequence goes on from NC_136425.1 coordinate 88,488,487, forward strand.
ATAGAGTTAGATAGTGGGATTACCTTAAGCAGAGTCAAACACTTTGACTTTACCATCCCTATGGTGCTTCAGGTAGATACGGCAGCTTCGCAACCAATGCCCATTCTCTTGGCAAAAGAAGCAAACAGACTCTTTTGGAATGGTACATGGTACAATCTCAGACTTAGCCTTTCTCTTTACCATTTGGTCAAATGACTTGACCATGGCCAATCCCTTTCCATTGGGAAGTGAAAGCTTTTTTGGACTTCCAATGTTTCCATTGTCAGTGTCCATCGAAGTTTGGGAAGTAGATCTTCTAAACAAATTTTCTTTACCAGTGCACCAAATCATTGTTGATTCAGCAGCAACAAGCAAATATGTTAGATCAATAAGGGTCATGTCATGATCTCCCATATTATAGTCCTTAAAGAACCCGCTATGTGGCTTAGGAGGTGATTGAAGACCCAAGTCAAAAACCAACTTCCTTGAAACAACGACACCCAACATTCCCAGCCTGTCAATGTGTGACTTCATCTCCAAGACATGCGCACACACAGACCTTCCATCTTGGTGTTTGCTAGCTAATAGGGCTTGAGTGACCTTGAACTTTTCAAGTCTTTGAACTTGCGGGCTAGGGAGATTATTGGAGGAGGTGGAGGAAGAGAAGTTCCACTACAACACGAAGAGGGAATTAATATTTCACCTCGATCGTCTTGTGGAATATCATCTTTATAAGGAAATTTGTATTCAAGAGATTTTGGAAGACCATAGTTGTTATAACTAGACATCTACAGGGGAGAAATTCAACTTGGTTGATTTAAGTCATTAATATAACACCCAAATGAAATATTAAGGCTACGACCCAACACAATAATTTACAATTCGGAAGAGGGATGTCGTAATCTAATTGTAAACTATTTTTCGGTAGGTAAATGAAGATTTACCAATTCCACCACGAAAATGAAATTTTAAATGAATTAACTTTTAAATGAAACTCCTAGATCTTTTGAGATTCATTGAACTTTTCAATGGTGTGTTTAATTTTGACTATGTCCTTCAGGTTTGTGACTGGGATACCGAGGATCACAAACAAGGTGTTGATCACCATGCAAATTAGCTTGGTATTCTCAAAGTCATTAATCACCTAATCAGTGTTCCGGCTAAACACACACGCTCCATTGATCTATAACAAACATCAAGCTACCCTTTTCCACCGTTACTAGTCCAAGTTAGTGTGCCGGTTAACCACACATGCTCCACTAACGACTTGGAAAGGTGCAAAGTGTAATTTCATAGATTAGCACCAAATTCACATTTTTCCTAAGTAACTAAGATTGGAAATTTATAAAACATTTAATTACTTCGTATTTCATTATACTTATAATAAGAATTAGTTGTCCTATCCTACCCGTTTAGCTAACGACCCACCACCAATCAAGGAAGCGGTGGGTGAGAGTGGACACCCATTCAACTGACATTTTATAGAAAGTTTCCTTATACCCCCCTTATATATTGGCTTCATGAATGAGTCATACTAATGGTAAGACTGACCTTTTACTTATACATATATAATATATTGAACATTTAATTTTATAATATAAGGGTGCATTTTAAACTTTTAAAATACTTGATGGTTTAATTCTATTAATAAATTATACTCTTAATTTAAATAAACTTAAATGATGTTGTTATGGATTTATTAATCTTCTCTTTTAATTAAACACTTAATTAACTTATTTAAATCCATAAAGGGTAATTTGAACCATTCAAACAAAAATCAATGTTCTAAATATTAAAAAAAATCAAATTAAAAACTATTTAATTAATTTTTAGCTTATGAACCCACAAGTTGCACCTTTTAAATACAAGAGTTATAGAAATAAATGTTTCATAATTTGAGACTTCTCAAATACCAAAAACTCGAGGGCAAGTTTTATAACTCTTGAAATCCTTTTGAGTTCCAAACTTGATGACAAGATTTGTAACTTCATAAAAAATGTAACATCCGGATTTTCAGGGTTATTATTGTGTAGTTTAATCTTTTGATTAAAGGAGAGACTCGACGAGTTTAGGATCCAAATCGCCGAGTCGAGTTGGGTTTCTCACGCGGATTTAATGAGTGGAATCGACGAGTCAGAGGAGGGACTCGCCGAGTAGGTGCTGGGAGAGAAACCCTAATTTCTAGGGTTTGGGACCTATTTAAAGGTCCTTATGGCCTTCATTTATGACCACTACACCCTGAGAAACCATAGAGAGCAGAGAGGAAGCTTGTAGTGCAAGAGGAGGGTTAATTCATCATCTTTTGAGGTGTCTTAGCAAAGGGAAGGAAGGATTTCGAGTTGGGCTGTCTTGTGGGACTCAAATCTTCCATCATTTCGTTTAAAGCTGCTGAGAGGTAAGGATTCATGTCCATCTTCGTTTATTGAGTAGATTTCATGAATCTATGATTTCTTCATACTTTATTTAGCTTGAATCTAGAATATGAGAGGTCCCATGGTGAAATGATTCCTAGATCTGGACCTTAAGAGGTCCAAATAGTCCCTTCCATTATGCTTTATGCCTTTTCTTGGAGTTATGAGCTAGGGTTGTCATGATATGAAGGATTTCACCAAGATAAGCATAGAGAGGCTTGCATGTGTACCAAGATTCGACCTTTACGTGGTTATTGGTCCTAGTGAAGTCAGATCTATGGATTGGAGGAACGGATCTGGCCTCAGAAGGTCAGATGAGTGTTTTCTTGGGAGCAACTCATCGAGTTCATGAGAGGACTCGACGAGTCGAGTCGGGGTTTCCTCGACGTGTCAACCAAGGCTAGGAGGAGGATTCTGTGGACATGTCTGGACTCGCCAAGTCGCCCATGTGCACTCGACGAGCCGGGTCAAAGCTTGACTGTTGACTTTTGTTAACTTTAGGGTTTTGGTTAAGACTGACTTAAGAGTGTTCAAGGAAGGGTAGAATGGTTTTCTACCCAATCTTTAGAGCTGAGACAATGAGAGAGTATTGACCGGGATGTTATTTGAATACTAGGAGGAGGCTAGGATGGGATGTTGAGCACGAGAGTTCATCCAACTTTGTTTGAGGTGGGTCTTCTCACTATACTTTACCTTGAGTGGTAACAGAGTTAGGTGACAGAGTTATTGTATGCTATTTATGTGATGTGTTGCACTACATTATTTCTATGTGATTTATGCCATGTGTATATCATAGTATATCAGAGATAGAACCGGAAGGTTCACAGAGCTAGGACCAGAGGATCCACAGAGTTAGATGTGCTAGTGTATTTGTATGCTATTTATGTGTTGAGCCTTATTGTGATATGTGATATAGATGATTTCGAGTTATCAGAGTTAGGACCAGTGGGTCCATAGAGGAGGGCCAGAGGGTCCACAGAGAGTTGGGACTGGAGGGTTCCACTGAAACACACTGACTAGAGGGTCAATGGAGTTATAGCCTTAAGTGGCTAATATGTATTAGAGTGGTATTTTGGGGAACTCACTAAGCTTCATGCTTACAGTGTTTTGTGTTATATATTTCAGGTTTTCTCACGATCACAGGACGGCATCGGCTCGATTGTACACACCAGAGGAACCGTTTGTTTTGAGGATCCTGGTTTATTAATCGATTGAACAAAAGAGTCATGTATTGTAATTTAAATAAAAATGCAATTTTTATGAAAAGTGTTAAAGAGATAAGCAAATTTAAACGAAAAATTTGTTTTGAAAATTTCGGTGTTACAAAAACTTTTGAGTTCCAAAACTTGATGGAAAGTTTTGTAACTCCTAAAAACATTTGGATCAAATTTTAAAACCAATAAAATAATCATAATTTTATCTTTTACAAATTTGACATAATGCAACTCTTATAGCAAGATAACTTCAAATCAAATATTACAAACAATTAGCATATCTTATAAAGTAGTAATAATTTCAAGATTTGAAAATTTATCTTTTAATTGGATGGGATAATCATTATCATATCATGAAAAAAAACGGATTTCATGACACAAAACAGTTTAAGGTAATGATCCAAATCCGGTTCTTGCCAAAAAAAACCTGAAAATTTGCAAACAGACTATTGAAATCGTCGAGTCGGATGATGAACTCGTCGAGTTCATGATGACTCGTCGAGTTCATGATGAACTCGTCGAGTTCACCTTGACAAAGTGCGTAATTTCATTTTTTTCCAGCTTTGAACAATTAGCCATCAAATATAATAGGAAACAACCCATGACTCTGATACCACTGTTGGGTTTTATGTTTACAAAAATCATATGGTGCACATACAACCCTAATGCTTTGGATCTAAGTTTTCTCTAGTTATAAATGGAATAAAATTATCCAAAGCATGAAGCCTACAACTAGCATATAGTTTGACATTTGAATCATAAAAACTAGTTAGAAGATTCCCTCTTATTATCGCTTGTTGTATTTGACCTTTAAGAACTTAGCACCCCAAGTGTGATGCCTCAAACGGTTCACATCACACCATGAAAAAATGGAGGAACTTGAGAGAGAGGTGAGACACACCAAATCAGCTATAGGATCTTTAAGATGACTAGTCTACCAATTTTGCGCCAAGGGGTCTCATATATTTAGTGTAGAATTCCAAGGGTTATTTGTAAACCCTAATTCTTACACTTGTGATTATAATGGGCTAACACTTTATGGATTCTTTCATAAGCTTAGCCCATCAATAATCAATCATGGATTATTAGCCTAACCTATATATCATTGATTTAACCAATCAACCCCTGTATATTTAATTAGTCTATTTTGATTATTAAATTAATTCCAAATTAATTTTTCATCAATATTGATTAAATAATATGATTCCTCAATTAATATATTATACTTACAATATATTAATAAATCATATTAACCTCTTTCTTAAATATCAATCCTATCAAATTGCCCTGGTGATATGCAACCCAAAATGGATCATGCTACTCTCGAGTCAAGTACATACCAATGATAGTTATGCCTTAGACACCTAATCCAATAGAAATCGTAGATGGCTTAAACCCATATGTGATTTTAGTGGCTAAAAATGCAAATTTGCTTATTTTGGCTATTTTCTGTAAAATAATTATTGTATTTGTTACACCCCCGAATCAGACGGCGGAAACGTCCGAGGGCTCGTGTGACTTAAATTGAATATCATCACAATGAATATATATGAATCATAACATAAACATCACCATGCATCAATATCTTACAACTAACATTGTTCACATCATGTACATTGTTTTAACATTACAAATCCATGCATAAATCGTTTAATAATTTTCATAAGCAAAACACCCTAACATACTTTGTACTTATTCATCGGCTTACCTGTTACCTGAAAATACAAGTTATTTTGAAAAACGGTCAACATATGGAATGTTGATGAGTTCATAAGTATGTTGTGATAAAATGATTTGTGTAGTTTGTAAAGCCCAGAAAATCTGATATTTTCTGAAAAGACCATTGTTCATAAAAATTTTAAAAAAAAAAAAAAAAAAAAAAAAAAAAAAAAAAAGTGAAGATCCGTACATATATGCATGATGATTTCAAAAAAAAGACATGTATAATTGTAGGATTTGGTATTAAGCGTACAAGTGAAAATGTTGAACTTCCCAGGAAAACCCAATGTTTTCCAAATACATAAAATACAGTGATTTCTCAAATTGATATACCGCCACAATGAATGATTTTTTATTACTCTTCCTTGATTACTTGGATGGTTTTGGATTAATTAAAGGTTGTGAGTCGTTATAACCACTCATGACATTGACTAGTTATAACTCCAGACTATGAACGATCCTTAGAGGTGTCGTCAATTATCACTCACTTAAGTCCAAACCACCTTGATTACTATCGATTATCATCCTGAATCTGTTTACTTTGATCACTTATAAGCCTAGCAAACGAGGAAAAGAGTAGTACAAAATCCTGCTACTTCCGTGAGTTTACTTTAGGCTGTAGGGGATGCGAAAGACTCGCTGGCCCATCTCGCATTTGATTACTTTGACCTTACTAACAATACTATCAGATCACTAGGGCCCAATAGCACTTGAGAGCCATTGAAGGTCCCTTTATATGGAATTGGGTCATAGAAGGCCCAATAACATATAATCATTATCCCTTGGGCCCAAAGATCATGTTAATGGACTTGCAAGGTTCAACAAGCATGATTTGAAACTTTCAAGCCCAAGTGTCGAATGTTTACTTGTCTTAGGTATCGCATATCTACTCAAGAGTTCGATTTAACGATTGTTGTTTTGTATCGACTCGAGACCGATCGATTTGTTTATAACGATATTTGAAGTTATACGTGTATTTGTCTTTCGATTTTTGTAAACCGTAGATTAGTATTTTTGACTCAATATTCTATAAATAAAGTAATTGGTTTAAAAATAGTGGTTTGACCTTTTCAGCCCCTTTCTTTTGTAAAATAACAAATGTAGTCCTTAATATAAAAAGAAAAGTCATTTACGGTCCTTAAAATATTTTCTTGACACTTTTGCATCATAGATTTATTGAAATGATATTTTTAACTCGAAACTTATTTTGTTAACAGTTTCAGCTCTTCCAGAATGATATTTTCTGGTTAAAGCCCAAAATCCAAAAACTTTACATTTTCGATCCTTTTTGGAAATGAAAACCATATTTAACCCTTGAAATAGTTTTGTTACACTTTTTAACCCCTATTTTGAAGAGTTTACTACTTCATCCCTTTTAAATGTCATGTTTTCGCAATTTTGGGCTGATTGGACCGAAAACCCAAAATTTTAGCCCATTAAGTTAATATTTGCATTTTAAGTCCTTTGAAGATCATAATGTTTAGAAAAGTAATTATTTTAGCTGTTTTGACCCTTTAGACCCTTAAGAAAACGTGAATTAGCAACTTTTAGCCTAACTTTTGTATATTTGACAATTTAAGCCCAAAAATGGTTTTTGTGGTGAAATATGTTTATCACAATCTTATAAGTTATTATTCTTGAATAGTTTACTGTAAGATAACTTAGATCATCTTTGATTTCTATCTTATGTCATAGATCTTGAGATTTCTTCCCTTTTTGTTTACATATTCAACACAAAAACACATAAAGTCACACATACATGCATAAAATCATACATAGCACACACATACACATAGATCTACACATTTTGCTTGTATTCTCCCCCATAAAACTTATGAAAACCAAAAAGAGAGGGGTATGAATCTCACCTTTGCTTTTTGTTTTCGGTTTAGAAGGAAGAAATGAAGAAAACTTGATCCTGGCAAGCCTCCTTGGAAGATCTCGAACTTAAGGAGTTTTCTAGGAGTATGATCACCAAAAACTTGTTTAGAATGAGTGATCGTACATGAGAGAGGAGTTTTTTAACTTAGACATGTGAAAACTTACTAAATGATGATGATTATCTTGTGAAATCCTCTTGAAACACAAGCAAACTTTCGATATTTTTGGATGAAGAAGAAGGGATGAGTCGTGAGTGATTTAGAGAGAGTTTTGTTGTGAAGTGTGTGCGTTTGGGAGACTCTCGGCTGAAGGATAAAGAGAGAGGGGGAAGAGAAGTGAGTGAAGTGATATGTGCATGGGAATATTAGTTATTTCATGGAGATCCAAGAGGTAATAAAGAGATGGCAAATGAAAGTCAACTCTCTTCCATGTTGGGTTGTTGGGCCGAGAAGAAGAGAAAGTAACGGAAGAATATTGGGCTTCTTGTGTTTAAGCCGATATTAGGACTTAATTATGCAATTTTCAGCCCAAATAAATCTAGGAATGATTTTTATGACCCATTAGGGCTATATAAATTCGTTGTGACCCAGTAAGGTTCATTAGGGTATTTTATTTCATTCTAGGCCTAATATGGCCCAGAATGTTAAAATAAATGAAAGTGGGTCCAAATTCGAGCCCATATAAGAGTTCTAAGCCCAAGATAGTCAAATTGGAAGCTTACTGGTTCATTAACCCAATAAGGAATTCCTAGTCCAAAATGGACTTAAACCGAGATTTTTAGGGATTCCAATCCTTCGTTGACTATTTGATGTGCTTGTATGAAGTGTTTGATGGAAGTTTTGTTGTTATTGAATAAGCATAATACATGTTTTCACATTGTTGGTTCACATTTGTTATCATTGTTTAATGTTTACAAGGCATCAAAATTCCTAGTTGTGACATCATCCCCCCGTTAGAGGGAATTTCGTCCCGAAATTCTTTTGAAAGCTAGATTTGAGAATGCGAGAATAGATGAGGGTACTTCTGCTTCATCTGGTCTTCACGTTCTCATGTGAATTCTGGCCCATGCTTCGCGTTCCACCGTGCCTTCACAATCGGAATACGACTTTGCTTAGTACGCTTCACCTCCCTGTCCATGATTTCGACTAGTTCTTCGACGAACAGGAGATTCTCGTTGATTTTGATTTCTTCTAAAGGAATGACGAGGGTTTCGTCGGATAAACATTTCTTTATATTGGAAACATGGAATACGGGGTGTACACTGCTGAGCTCAGTGGGTAGTTGCAGTCTATACGCCACTGGACCAATTCGGGCAAGAATCTCGAAAAGTCTGATGTATCGTGGATTCAATTTTCCCCGTCTTCCAAAATGAATAACCCCTTTCTAGGGAAAGACTTTTAACAACACCCGATCTCCGACTTTAAATTCCAAGGGCTTTCGCCATTTATCATCGTAGCTCTTCTGTCGGTCGCGTGATACTTGTAGTCGAGCTCTGATTTGAACTATCTTTTTCGTTGTTTCACGTATGATCTCTGGTCCCATTAACGTCTTGTCTGATGTCAGTTCTTTCACTAGCTGGGTGTTACCTACCTCAGCCCAACACAACGGTGATCTATATTTACGCCCATACAACAACTCGAAAGGAGCAACTTTGATGCTTGTGTGGTAACTATTGTTGTAAGAGAATTAGACTAAGGGTAAGTGGGTATCCCACGACTTCCCAAAGTCTATCACACATGCGCGAAGCATGTCTTCCATTGTCTGAATGGTTCATTCGCTTTGACCATCCGTTTGTGGATGATAAGCAGTGCTCATGTCGAGATGTGTTCCTAGAGCTTTTTGAAGTGATTGCCAAAAACGCAAAGTGAATCTACTATCTCTATCTGAGATGATGGACACTAGCACTCCATGGAGTCTCACAATTTCCTTGATGTATATCCTCTTCAACCTCTCCATCTTGTAGGACTCTTTTATTGGCAGGTAATGAGCGGATTTCGTCAATCTGCCGACTATTACCCATATGGTGTCCGATCCATCTGATGACTTGGGTAGTTTGGTCACAAAGTCCATAGTAATCCTCTCCCATTTCCACTCGGGAATTACTGGTTGCTGTAATGGTCCCGAGGGCTTCTGATATTCCACTTTTACTTTAGCGCAAGTAAGGCATTTGCTAACATAGGTGCCAATCTATGCCTTCATGTTAGGCCACCAATATTGTTGTTAATATCCAAGTACATTTTTTCTGAACCCGGATGGATGGAGTATCGCGTCTTGTGGGCTTCATTCATGACTACCTCTCTGAATCCACCAAGTTTAGGGACCCAAATGCGGTTCATGAAATAATATGCTACGCCCTCTTTCACTTCGAGATTCTTTTCCATTCCACGTAATGTTTTGCTTGTTTTGTTTATTGCCTTCATGGAATCGAACTGGGTTGCCCTGATCTGAGACGTTAAGTGTAACAACGCAAATTTTCAAATAAATTTTTCATTTTAAATCAAGTGAGTTCGTTCAATCAATAATAATTATTTCATGTTTCAAAAAAAATACATATGTAAATTCCCCAAGATCTCAAATATCAGCAGTGTGTATGCATCATCCCGACGCCTTCCCACGGTCCTCGCTAGTACCTGAAACACATACATAACAACTTGTAAGCATAAATGCTTAGTGAGTTCCCCAGTATACCACTTACACATATACGCCTTTCCAGGCCCGGACCTTACGGTCCACAGTACAATGCCTTCCGGCCCATATGATAATCGCCTTCCGGCCCATAATATAATTGCCTTCCGGCCCAAAGATAATTGCCTTCCGGCCCATAAAATACTTGCCTTCCGGCCCATAAGATGATTGCCTTCCGGCCCATAACATGATTGCCTTCCGGCCCATAAACATATATAACACATAATACATTTACTCTAACACATATATCACATATATCATATATCATACCTGACCTACCTGTCACATAGTACGTTGCCTTCCGGCCCATAGAAACATACATAGCATGCATAGTAACTATTCCTTTCAATTATAGGATATATATATAACACATAACATATTCGACCTTCCGGTCACACAGTCAAACCCTTCCGGGTACAGTATAGTGAGAAGACTCACCTCGTAGTATGTAACTATAAACTCTTGAAACCACTCGCACTCGGTCCGCCAATCTGCAGTCTCCCTATAATACCATATACCCTTATTAATAATCTTATCAAACAAGACAACTGACCCTACGAAATTACATGCAAGTCAACTCTGGTCAATGGTCAACTTGACCGGACTCGTCGAGTACAAAGGCGACTCGACGAGTCTAGACGTCCTCCCCAACTTCCCCTGTTGTTTCCCTTTCTACTCGTCGAGTATCCCTCTTGACTCGATGAGGTCCTCGTGGAAGAATCGCGGGGCCACCCCGACTCCACTCGCCGAGTCCGAAGACGACTCGACGAGTTCCAATGAATCCTCAACTACTCGCCGAGTCTGAAGAACAACTCGGCGAGTCCCTGTAAATCTTCAAGCTACTCGCCGAGTCTGATCATTGGACTCGGCGAGTCCGTGCCATGCAGTCGATCACCTGCTCCCTGAAATACGCATGGTCCCGAGACATGCACCCATGGGACTTTCTGGACGTCTAAGTATCCTATTACTGGGGTATAAACGACTGGGTAACACACAATAATCTATCAAATCCCCAAATGGGTCTCATAAACCCTAGATTCGTGTACAACACCAAAACGACAGAAATGGTCCGAGTATTACCTGGAAACGTGTTCTCTGTGTCCCCAACCTTCAGAGCTCAATCCCCTTGATCCTCCTTGACCACAACCTTGCCTCTTCTTGTCTAACAAAGCCTTCAAGTTTCCACTAGCCCTCACTCTTGCTCCAGATGCCCACAGACGTTTTAGGTTCTCCTCAATCGGCCAAAAGACGAGCAATGACGGACCTAAAGACGTTATATACGATCCAGAATCAAACGGCTAGGGTTTCTGCTGAACAGCGTCGACTCGCCGAGTCCCTAATGGACTCGTCGAGTCCAGTCGCGAATCTGCAACCAAGTCCGTGGTCCTACTCGGCGAGTCAGGCACCAACTCGCCGAGTCTCCTCCTGAAAGTGCCCCAAAAATAGTTTTAAAACAATACCTGAAATTTCGGGCTGTTACAACTCTCCCCCACTAGAACTAGACTTCGCCCTCGAAGTCTCACTCTGCGAATAACTCCGGATGTTGCTCCCGCATTTCACGCTCCGGCTCCCAAGTCATCTCCGATCCCTTCCGGTGTTGCCACTGAACCAACACCAGAGGTACCTCCTTGTTCTGTAGAACCTTGATCTTCCGATCCCTGATAGCTACTGGTCTCTCGGCGTAATTCAGGCTCGCATCCACCTGAATATCCTCTAACGGAACCACCGCCGATTCATCGGCTATACACTTCCTCAACTGTGATACGTGAAAGGTATTGTGAATCTGACCCAACTCTGCTGGCAACTCCAACCGATAAGCTACCCGACCTACCCTTGCAATTACACAAAACGGACCTATGAACCGGGGCCCCAACTTGCCCCTCTTTCTGAACCGGATCACTCCTTTCCAAGGAGAAACCTTCAGAAGAACGAAGTCGCCAACCTGGAATTCTAGCTCGGACCGGCGTCTGTCCGCATAACTCTTCTGTCGGCTTTGGGCGGTCAATAATCTCTGCCTAACCTGTTGAATCTGCTCTGTCGTCTGGAGCACGATCTCTGTACTGCCCATCACTCTCTGCCCCACCTCTCCCCAGCAAATGGGGGTCCGACACCTCCTACCATACAACAACTCAAAAGGTGGCATACCAATGCTCGAATGATGGCTGTTGTTGTAGGAAAACTCTGCCAAGGGTAAATACGCATCCCAGCTACCCCCGAAGTCTAACACACACGCTCGAAGCATGTCCTCCAATGTCTGAATCGTCCGCTCGCTCTGCCCGTCGGTCTGGGGATGGTATGCGGTACTAAAATGCAGTTTAGTACCCAGCTCCTCATGAAATTTCTTCCAGAACCTGGATGTGAAACGTACATCACGGTCTGAAACAATCGAGATCGGCAACCCATGCCGAGATACTATCTCTCTCACGTATAACTCCGCCAACTTCTCCGCTGATGAACTCTCGCTAATGGCAAGGAAGTGTGCACTCTTCGTCAACCTATCCACAATCACCCAAATTGCATCGACTCCTCTGGCAGTTCTCGGCAATTTGGTGATGAAATCCATCGTAATCTGTTCCCACTTCCACTCAGGAATCTCCAAGGGCTGCAACTTACCATGCGGTCTCTGGTGCTCGGCCTTAACCCTACGGCAGGTCAAACACCTCTCAACGAACCAAGCGACGTCTCTCTTCATGCAAGGCCACCAATATTCCTTCCTCAAGTCCAAATACATCTTCGTAGCACCGGGATGGATCGAGAATTTCGATCTATGAGCCTCCTCCATCAAAGTAGCACGCGTATCGCCCACGAATGGTACCCAAATCCAACCCTGAAATGTCAGAATTCCTCGTCCATCCTTAACGAAATCTGAAATTAACCCAACGACTCTCTCTTTCTTCTGCATCTCGGATCTCACAACCTCGGCCTGCGCCCCACGAATAGCATCAAATATCGGGGTCATCACTGTCAGTCTCAAACATACGTCTCGCAATGGAGTGCTTTCCGCTCTACGACTCAATGCATCGGCTACCACATTAGCCTTGCCTGGGTGGTATAGGATCTCACAGTCATAATCCTTGACCATGTCCAACCATCTCCTCTGACGCATATTTAGGTTGGGTTGATCCATCAAATACTTCAAACTCTTATGGTCCGTGTATATAGTACAACGAACCCCGTACAGGTAGTGACGCCATATCTTGAGAGCGAACACCACTGCCCCCAACTCTAAATCATGTGTGGGATATCTCGCCTCATGAGGCTTCAGCTGCCTCGACGCATAAGCTATCACATGACCTCTCTGCATCAACACCGCACCCAGTCCCTAAATCGATGCGTCGCAATATACGACAAAATCCTCCATCCCTTCCGGGAGAGCTAATACCGGGGCTTCGCACAGTCTCTGACGAAGTGTCTCGAAGGAAGTCTGCTGCTCGGGTCCCCATGAGAATGTCACACCCTTCCGGGTCAATCTGGTGAGCGGTACCGCGATCTTGGAGAAGTCCCTAATAAATCTCCGATAGTACCCCGCCAACCCAAGGAAACTTCTGATCTCGGAAGGTGACTTCGGTGCCTCCCAACTCATCACTGCTTCCACCTTGGCCGGATCGACCAATACCCCTGCCTGATTAACAACATGTCCAAGAAATTGGACCTCCCGCAACCAGAAGTCACATTTGGAGAATTTTGCATATAGCTTCTCCGACCTCAGTACCTCGAGGACCTCCCTCAAATGTCCCTCATGCTGCTCTCTAGTTCGCGAATATACTAGGATGTCGTCGATAAATACAATCACAGACCGATCCAGCATCGGCCTGCATACCCTGTTCATGAGGTCCATGAACACTGCCGGGGCATTGGTGAGCCCGAAAGGCATCACCACGAACTCGTAATGCCCATACCGCGTCTTGAATGCTGTCTTCTGGACGTCCTCATCCCGCACTCTTACCTGATGGTACCCCGATCTCAGATCGATCTTGGAAAACCAAGATGCCCCTTGCAACTGATCGAATAGGTCATCGATCCTCGGTAACGGATAGCGGTTCTTGACCGTCACCTTGTTCAACTCCCAGTAATCAATACACATCCGGTGTGAACCATCCTTCTTCTTGACGAATAGAATCGATGCTCCCCACGGCGAGCTACTCGGCCGAATAAATCCCTTCCCCAGTGACTCCTGGAGTTGCGAGAACAACTCTTGCATCTCTGGAGGTGCTAGATGATAAGGCACCTTCGCAATAGGCGCAGCCCCCGGAACCAGATCGATACCAAACTCTACTTGCCTCGTAGGAGGTACTCCCGGCAAATCCTCGGGAAAAACATCTGGAAACTCGCGCACCACTGGAACCTCCTCCACTGTCCTCGGTCTCTCGGAAGTCTCCCGCGTATCCATCACATACGCCACAAAACCTTTACATCCCTGCTGTAGACATTGTCTCGCCCTAGCAGCCGAACAAAAAGCTGATCCCGAACGGGTACCCTCGCCGTACACCGTAAGAACTCCCCCACTAGGGTCTCGTACAGTCACCAGCTGGCGCTCACAGTCGATGACGGCGCTGAATCGGCTCAACCAGTCCATGCCCACGATGACACAGACATCACCCATCGCAATAGGAATTAGGTCAATCGGGAACGCAACCCCAAAAATCTCTAGCACGCATCCCCGAAGAACCTCCGTAGCACAAACCACCCTCTCGGCCGCTATAGAAACGCTCAGAGGCCGACTTAACGGATCACGACCAATGCTGATATGCTGACTAAAAGCTAAAGATACAAAGGATCTACTCGCACCCGAATCAAATAACACAAGAGCAGGCATAGAATTCACAATAAAAGTACCTACACATATATTAACATAAGCATAACATTTCAACTTTAAATAAATACGCGAATTACAGTATACCTGCCACAACATCGGGCGCAGCGCGGACCTCCTCCGCAGTCAGCTGAAAGGCTCTCCCGCGAGCCCTCGGGGCCTCGACCTTCGCCGGTCGTGTCTCGGTAGTCCTGGTAGTAGGTGTAGATCCCTGTCGAAGCTGCGGGCACTCGGCCTTCCGATGGCCTGTCTGGTTGCAATGAAAGCAAACCATAAACCCCTTAGGACAATCCCTGGCAATGTGTCCTTCCTTGCCACACTTGTAGCAACCACCCGCTCTACACGCCCCCTCATGACTCTTGCTGCATTTTCCGCAAGTGCGGCCCTTCAAACCTCCCGTCCTCGAATCAGCGGACTTGAACTGCTTGGTTGCCGGCTGAGACTGAGCCGGTCGCCGGTCCACCTGCCGAGACTCGGCCTCCTCCCTGGCCTGGGTCTCCAACTCGATCTCGCGCTTCCTGGCATTCGCCTGAAGCTCAGTGAAAGTACGATAGGTGGAGTTCGACACAAACTCCCGGATATCCCTCCTCAACACGCCCAAGTACCGGCTCATCCGTGACTGCTCTGTAGACACCAACTCGGGGCAGAACATCGCCCTCTCATGAAACTTCTGTGTAACCACCGCAACGGAATCAGTACCCTGCTTAAGGGTCAAGAACTCCTGGATCAATCGTTCCCTCTCCACTGGGGGAACGTACTCGTCCCTGAACATCTCAGTAAACCTCTCCCATGTCACCGCTGAAATCTCCGCCTGAGTGAAGTTCGCCGTCACGAACTTCCACCAATCCTTTGCTCCCAGACGGAGCTGGTTCAAGGCGAACCGTACCCTCAGGTGCTCCGGGCATGAACAAGTGTAGAAGCACCCCTCTATATCGGCGATCCACCTCATCGCAGCAATCGGATCCTGCGTCCCATCGAACTCAGGGGGTTTCGTGTTGCTGAATTCCCGGAATAGCAACGAATCACCCCCTTGCGGCCTAGCAGCGGCCACAGCTGCGGTAGCGACAGCGACTGCAGCTTCAGTCAGTGCGGCGTACCGCTCCTCAAACTCCTCCATCAGGGTGGTCTTAATGGACCCAAACATCTCCGGGATCTCAGCCCGAACCGCCGCAGCTACCTCCTCTTGAATCATCTGACGAATCTCCTCGTCACTCATACTGCTCGAACTCGCTCCATGGCGTGTCGTAACCATAATGTCTCTGAAATATAACATAAAATTATCAGAGACTCCATCAAGTACTGTTGCACTCGATAACGCAACCCTACTCAGTCTCCGACATCCAGGGATTCTTACTTGGGTCGCCCACCGACCCAGTGTCTTCGGTAGTACGGGCCCAATACTACCGACCACACCGTATCAGCATTCGTCCCAAATCTTCCTCCCCGAACCCCGAATAGTGAGTACTCTACTTCTAATATGCACTTCCTACCTGCACGCTACCGAATATCTCATATAAGCAATCTTCCTAGACTAAGGCATCACAAAACAGGCCATTCTAGTCCTATCATGTATACCTAGTCTTCTAGCATGCATAACAATTCATAATTCAGTGCATAACGTAACATTGTAAGGTATTCTGGGGATCTTTACTGTTCGGGCGCTGGCTGATCGTACACACTGCTTCTTTCTTGTTTACCACTTTACCATTTATAAAAGTTTATGTATTTATTATTTTTAAAAAGATTTTTCCTCAAATCCTCGGTTTGAGTTCAGTTACACCCGAAGGTACACCCGAATCCCTCAAACCAAGGCTCTGATACCAATTGTAACAACGCAAATTTTCAAATAAATTTTTCATTTTAAATCAAGTGAGTTCGTTCAATCAATAATATTTATTTCATGTTTCAAAACAAATACATATGTAAATTCCCCAAGATCTCAAATATCAGCAGTGTGTATGCATCATGCCGGCGCCTTCCCACGGTCCTCGCTAGTACCTGAAACACATACATAACAACTTGTAAGCATAAATGCTTAGTGAGTTCCCCAGTATACCACTTACACATATACGCCTTTCCAGGCCCGGACCTTACGGTCCACAGTACAATGCCTTCCGGCCCATATGATAATCGCCTTCCGGCCCATAATATAATTGCCTTCCGGCCCAAAGATAATTGCCTTCCGGCCCATAAAATACTTGCCTTCCGGCCCATAAGATGATTGCCTTCCGGCCCATAACATGATTGCCTTCCGGCCCATAAACATATATAACACATAATACATTTACTCTAACACATATATCACATATATCATATATCATACCTGACCTACCTGTCACATAGTACGTTGCCTTCCGGCCCATAGAAACATACATAGCATGCATAGTAACTATTCCTTTCAATTATAGGATATATATATAACACATAACATATTCGACCTTCCGGTCACACAGTCAAACCCTTCCAGGTACAGTAGAGTGAGAAGACTCACCTCGTAGTATGTAAACTATAAACTCTTGAAACCACTCGCACTCGGTCCGCCAATCTGCAGTCTCCCTATAATACCATATACCCTTATTAATAATCTTATCAAACAAGACAACTGACCCTACGAAATTACATGCAGGTCAACTCTGGTCAATGGTCAACTTGACCGGACTCGTCGAGTACAAAGGCGACTCGATGAGTCTAGACGTCCTCCCCAACTTCCCCTGTTGTTTCCCTTTCTACTCGTCGAGTATCCCTCTTGACTCGACGAGGTCCTCGTGGAAGAATCGCGGGGCCACCCCGACTCCACTCGCCGAGTCCGAAGACGACTCGACGAGTTCCAATGAATCCTCAACTACTCGCCGAGTCTGAAGAACAACTCGGCGAGTCCCTGTAAATCTTCAAGCTACTCGCCGAGTCTGATCATTGGACTCGGTGAGTCCGTGCCATGCAGTCGATCACCTGCTCCCTGAAATACGCATGGTCCCGAGACATGCACCCATGGGACTTTCTGGACGTCTAAGTATCCTATTACTGGGGTATAAACAACTGGGTAACACACAATAATCTATCAAATCCCCAAATGGGTCTCATAAACCCTAGATTCGTGTACAACACCAAAACGACAGAAATGGTCCGAGTATTACCTGGAAACGTGTTCTCTGTGTCCCCAACCTTCAGAGCTCAATCCCCTTGATCCTCCTTGACCACAACCTTGCCTCTTCTTGTCTAACAAAGCCTTCAAGTTTCCACTAGCCCTCACTCCTGCTCCAAATGCCCACAGATGTTTTAGGTTCTCCTCAATCGGCCAAAAGACGAGCAATGACGGCCCTAAAGACGTTATATACGATCCAGAATCAAACGGCTAGGTTTTCTGCTGAACAACGTCGACTCGCCGAGTCCCTAATGGACTCGTCGAGTCCAGTCGCGAATCTGCAACCAAGTCCGTGGTCCTACTTGGCGAGTCAGGAACCAACTCGCCGAGTCTCCTCCTAAAAGTGCCCCAAAAATAGTTTTAAAACAATACCTGAAATTTCGGGCTGTTACATTAAGTGGGATTGGATGGTTATTGAGAGAGTTTTCACACGACGATTTGAGTATTCTTTCCGACTCAAGGCATCAACTAACACGTTAGACTTGCCTGGGTGGTACTTGATTTCACACTCATAATCGTTTAGTAACTCAACCCATCTTCGTTGCCTCATGTTCAACTCTTTTTGATTTAGGATATGTTGGAGGCTCTTGTGGTCTGTAAAAATGGTGCACTTTGTACTGTAAAGTTAGTGCCTCCAAATTTTCAAGGCGAAGACCACAGCTCCCAACTCCAAATCGTGGGTTGTATAATTCACTTCGTGTGTCTTTAGTTGTTGTGATGCATAAGCTATCTCCTTCCCAGGATGCATAAGTACGCAACCTAAACCTTGATTAGACGCGTCGCAGTGTACTACGAAATCTTATGTTCCTTCTGGTAATGATAGCACCGGCGCACTGCAGAGTGCTTGCTTCAGAGTTCGGAATGCAGCTTCTTGCTTGTCCATCCATTCGAAGGGTACGCCCTTTTGTGTAAGCATGGTAAGCGGCTTGGCTGTCTTAGAGAAGTTCTGGATGAATCTCCTGTAATAGTCTGCGAGACCTAGAAATTGGCGAATTTATGTGGGTGTTGTTGGGATTGCCCATCCTTCGATGGCTTTGAACTTAGAAGGATCCACGTGTATTCCTTCTTGGCTAACAACATGGCCCAAAAGGTTCACACTATGAAGCCAGAACTCACACTTAAAGAGCTTTGCGTATAGCTTTTCGCTTCGCAGGGTTTCCAGGATTTGTCGGAGATGTTCGCCATGCTCTTCTTCGCTTCGAGAGTAAACTAGAATGTCGTCAATGAAAAAATGACAAAGTTGTCGAGGAAATGTCGGCAGATTCAATTCATTAGGTTCATGAATGTGGAAGGGGCATTCGTTAGACCGAAGGGCATTACAACAAATTCATAATGTCCATAATGAGTTTGGAAAGCAATTTTGGGGATATCCTCTTCCTGGACCTTGAGTTGATGGTAACCAGATCACAGATCTATTTTAGAGAAATAGCTTGCTCCTTGGAGCTGGTCAAATAGATCATCGATTCACGGGAGTGGATAGCGATTTTTTACGGTGAGCTTATTTAGTTCCCTATAGTCAATGAACATCCTAAAGGATTCGTCTTTCTTCTTGACAAAGTGAACTAGAGCTCCCCATGGTGAGAAACTGGTCAGATGAATCCTTTGTCCAGAAGTTTGCTGAGTTGACTGGACAATTCTTGCATCTCCGCAGGAGCTAATCGATAAGGCGATTTAGCGATGTGAGTGGCTCCTGGCACAAGGTTAATTCGAAATTCGATTTGTCTTTCTGGGGGTATCCCCGGAAGATCATCAGGGAAGACATCCGGGAACTCGCAAGCTGCTGGGATGTCTCGAACATTGACCTCTTCCTTGGATTTGTCTACTATATGAGCCAGGAACATCAAATGTTTCCTTCGCAGATACTTCTGTGCCTTAATGCACAAGATAAGATGAAGGTTTGTGCTGGGTTTGTCTCCATATATAATTAGGGTTTCGCAATTTGGAAGGTGAAGGCGAACGGCCTTCTCATGACACATAACTTCGACATGGTGGGGGCTTAACCAATCCATGCCGACAATCACATCGAAACTCCTAATGGAAACAGGCATTAAGTTTATTTGAAAGACGTATTGGTTTAAGGTTAGGGTACATCCGATATAGATTTCCCCGGTGGATTCTGTTTTCCTATTAGCCATTTCCACCGTGAAGGATTCATTAAGCTTCTGGGGTTGTTGCTTTAACAAATGCTTGAATTTATTACTCACGAAACTTCGTTCTGCCCTGGTATCAAATAAGATGCATGCATAAGTGTGGTTTAGGAGAAACGTACCGGTAACAACAGCAGGATCCTGAACCGCTTCTCCCTGACCCATAGCTAGCACCCTTCTTGCTCCTCCGTTCCCAAAGTTGTTGGTGTTGGGGCAGTTTCGACAGATATGCCCAGTCTTTCCACATCCATAGCAGGTGAGGCTTGACCCTGT